>NC_080378.1:61617378-62249796 GCF_014773155.1 Arachis stenosperma | reverse complement strand
TGCAATCCTGGCATTTAACGCCAGATTGATGCTTATTTCTGGCATTAAACGCCAGCTCTATGCTTGTTTCTGGCGTTAAACGCCAGCTTGGTGCTTGTTTCTGGCGTTTAACGCCAGCTTTTCTCAGGGTGCGATCCTGGCGTTCAAATGCCAGACTGCTGCATGTTTCTGGCATTCAACGCCAGATTCATGCTCTGTTCTAGCGTTAAACACCAGCCAGATGCTTCTTACTGGCTTTTAAACACCAGTAAGCTCTTCCTCCAGGGTGTGCTGTTTCTTCTGCTGTTTTTTATTCTATTTTTAATTTTAGTACTGTTTTGTGACTCCACATGATCATGAACCTAATAAAACATAAAAGAACAATAAAAATATAGATAAATAAAAATTGGGTTGCCTCTCAATAAGCACTTCTTTAATGTCAATAGCTTGACAGTGAGCTCTCATGGAGCTCACAGATCATCAGAGCATTGTTGGGACCTCCCAACACCAAACTTAGAGTTTGAATGTGGGGGTTCAACACCAAACTTAGAGTTTTATGGTGGCCTCCCAACACCAAACTTAGAATTTGATTGTGGGGGCTTTATTTGACTCTGCATTGAGAGAAGCTTTTCATGCTTCCTCTCCATGGTTGCAGAAGAGGATCCTTGAGCTTTAAACACCAGGTAGTCTCCATTCAATTGAAGGACTAGCTCTCCTCTGTCAACATCAATCACAGCTCCTGCTGTGGCTAGGAAGGGTCTTCCAAGGATGATGGATTAATCCTTATCCTTCCTGGTGTCTAAGATTATGAAATTAGCAGGGATATAAAGGCCTTTAACCTTCACTAACACGTCCTCTATCAATCCATAAACTTGTCTTATTGACTTGTCTGCCATCTCTAATGAGAATGTGGCAGCATGTACCTCAAAGATCTCCAACTTTTCCATTACAGAGAGTGGCATAAAATTTATGCCTGACACCAGGTCACATAGAGCCTTCTCAAAGGTCATGGTGTCTATGGTACAGGATATTAAGAATTTACCAAGATCTTATTTCTTTTGAGGTAAAGTTTGCTGAACCCATGTATCTAGTTCACTAATGAGCAAGGGAGGTGCATCTTCCCAAGTCTCATTACCAAACAACTTGGCATTCAGCTTCATGATAGCTCCTAGATATTGAGCAACTTGCTCTCCAGTTACATCTTCATCCTCTTCAGATGAAGAATAGTTCTCAGAGCTCATGAATGGTAGAAGGAGGTTTAATGGAATCTCTATGGTCTCTATATGAGCCTCAGATTCCTTTAGGTCCTCAATAGGGAACTCCTTCTTGTCTGGGAGACGTCCCATGAGGTCTTCCTCATTGGGATTCACGTCCTCCCCTTCCTCTCTAGGTTCAGCCATTTTGATTATGTCAATGGCCTTGCACTCTCTTTTTGGATTCTCTTCAGTATTGCTTGGGAGAGTACTAGGAAGAATTTCAGTGATTTTTTACTCAGCTGGCCCACTTGTGCCTCTAAATTTCTGATGGATGACCTTGTTTCACTCATGAAACTTAAAGTGGCCTTAGACAGATCAGAGACTATGTTTGCTAAGCTAGAGAAGCTCTTCTCAGAATGCTCTGTCTGTTGCTGAGAAGATGATGGAAAAGGCTTGTTATTGCTGAGCCTGTTTCTTCCACCATTATTAAAGCCTTTTTGGGGCTTTTGTTGATCCTTCCATGAGAAGTTTGGATGATTTTTCCATGAAGAATTATAGGTGTTCCCATAGGGTTCACCCATGTAATTCACCTCTGCCGTTGTAGGGTTCTCAGGATCATAAGCTTCTTCTTCAGAAGACGCCTCTTTAGTACTGTTGGATGCATTTTGCCATCTATTCAGACTTTGAGAAATCATTTTGACTTGCTGAGTCAACATTTTGTTCTGAGCCAATATGGCTTTCAGAGCATCAATTTCAAGAACTCCCTTCTTCTGAGGCATCCCATTACTCATAGAATTCCTCTGAGAAGTGTACGTGAATTGGTTATTTGCAACCATGTCAATGAGTTCTTGAGCTTCTACAGGCATTTTTTTTAGGTGAATGGATCTACCTGCAGAATGGTCCAGTGACATCTTAGAGAACTCAGACAGACCATAATGGAATATATCCAAAATAGTCCACTCTGAAAGCATGTCAGAAGGACACCTTTTGGTCATCTTCTTGTATCTTTCCCAAGCTTCATAGAGGGATTCACCATCTTTTTGTTTGAAGGTCTGAACATCCACTCTAAGCTTGCTCAGCTTTTGAGGAGGAAAGAACTTAGCCAAGAAGACCGTGACCAGCTTATCCCAAGAGTTCAGGCTATCTTTAGGTTGTGAGTCCAACCATGTTCTAGCTCTGTCTCTTATAGCAAAAGGAAAAAGCATGAGCCTATAGACTTCAAGATCCACTCCATTAGTCTTAACAATCTCACAGATCTGCAAGAACTCAGTTAAAAACTGATAGTGATCTTCTGATGGAAGTCCATGAAACTTGCAGTTCTGTTGCATTAGAGCAACTAATTGAGGCTTCAGCTCAAAATTGTTTGCTCCAATGGCAGGGATTGAGCTGCTTCTTCCATCAAACTTGGAAGTAGGTGTAGTATAATCACCAAGCATCCTCCTTGCATTATTATTTTCGGCTGTCATCTCCTCTTCCTTTACTTCAGAGTCCTTTCAGGTTCAGGATCTGCTTCAACAAGAATATTCTAGTCCTTGCTCCTGCTCATATGAAAAAGAAGGAAACAGAAAATAATAATAGGGATCCTTGATAAACCCATATTTCATGGTTTATCTTGTGCTCAATTGAGTGGTTTTTATCTACTCTTTACCTACTTATTCATACTATTTGCATGTTTTACATTTTCCTTCCTAATTATGTGCTTTGATTGAAAACATGCTTCTTTGACCTTAATTTTATTAATATTAATTCTCCTTTTATACCATTAGATGCCTTGATATGTGTGTTAAGTGTTTTCAGAGATTACAAGGCAGGAATGGCTCAGAGGATGGAAAGGAAGCAAGCAAAAGTGGAAGGAATACAAGAAGTTGGAGAAACTGCTAAGCTGTCTAGCCTGACCTCTTCGCACTCAAATAGCGATAACTTTAGCTACAGAGATCCAAACGACGCGGTTCCAGTTGCGTTGGAAAGCTAACTTCCGGGGCTTCGATTTGATATATAATTTGCCATAGCTACCTCGATGCCAGACGACGCGAACGCGTGGTTCACACGGACGCGTGACCTGGCAGGAACGCAACCCGCGCGGCCGCGTGAGCCATGCGGCCGCGTCACTTTTCCGCGACCTGTACGGACCAGAAACCGCTGGAAGTGACTTCTGGGTTATTTCTGACCCAGTTTTTGGCCCAGAGAACACAGATTAGAGGCTATAAAGTGGGGGAATGCATCCATTCATGGGGAGGCACTCATAATTCACTTTGTATTACTTTAGATGTAGTTTTTAGTGAGAGAGGTTCTCTGCTCTCTCTTAGGATTAGGATTTAGGACTTCTCTTAGTTTTAGGAATGACTCTCAATCCCAAGTTCTTTATTTTTATTTATTTTTCCAATTAAATTTATGAACTCTTTCATGTTATGATTTTCTTTGAATTAATATTATTTGAGATATTTCAGTTATTATTGCTTTCTTTTAATTACATGATTATTGCTTCCCATCTGAAGGCATTTTTATTCTAGCAGTTTCAATTTTTTTTCTTTTTGGCTTTGGTTAAATAATTGGTGACTCTAGAGTTATCAAACTCATTGTTGATTGAAAATTGGAATTCATCCACTTAACTTACCTTCATAGTTAAAGGTTAACAAAGTGGGAGAAAAATCTAATTCTCATCACAATTGATAAGGATAACTAGGAAAGGACCTCCAGTTCTTTTACCTTGCCAAAGGTTTATTTTACAGCTATTATTATTTTATTTTACTTGTCATATAATATATTCCCACCTTACTTCCAAAACCCCAATTTTACCTTTTTCATAGCCAATAATAAGAACATACCTCCCTGCAATTCCTTGAGAAGACGACCCGAGGTTTAAATACTCAGTTATCAATTTTAAAGGGGTTTGTTACTTGTGACAACCAAAACGTTTGTACGAAGGGATTTTTGTCGGTTTAGAGACTATATCTACAACGCGACTGTTTTTATGAAATTCTTTACTGGCAAAAATCCCGTCGTCAAAATGGCGCCGTTGCCGGGGATCGAACCCGGGTCACCCGTGTGACAGGCGGGAATACTTACCACTATATTTTTTTATCTTATCTTATCTTTTTCAAAAATCATATCTTTTTCAAAAATATTTTCATATCTTTTTTCAAAAATTATATCTTTTTCAAAATATTTTCTTTTTATTAATTTTTGTTTTTCTTTTCTCTTACTACTATGAACTCTCACCCCTTTGGCTATGAGTCTGTTACAATTATGTTGCAGGAAGAGGAAACTATAATGAGAACAGGCATCAAGGTTGGAACAATCAAAGATGGGAGGAGCCACAAGGATTTGATCAACCCTCATGGCAACAACCACCTCCAATGGACTATCAACAACCATTCTGTGATGCATATCAAGATGATGGCTATGGTGAGCGCTCTTTTGATTATCAACAACCACCACCATATGCCTATGAACCCCCTCCTCAACATGACTTTAGACCACCATACTCACAAGCCCCTTTCCGCCATTCACCTCCATGTAACCCTAACCCTCAACCATCATACCAACCACCTTATGAGCCATATGAACCATATATAGAACCACTCCAATTCCAACCCAATTACTCACAAGAACCACCACCTCAATATTCCCCATCTCTATATAATTATTAAGATGAATCACCTTCCTATTATGAACCCTCTCTCCCAACCAATGAATCCTCATATCCATCCCAACCTCCAATGGATGACAGACTTCGTGTTTTTCTTCAAAATACTTCAGAAAGGCAAGAAAGGATGAATAAGAGTATGCAATATTTTGCGGACACCATAGGCGAGTTAGTAAATACAATAGTTTCCCAATATCTGAGCACTCAAAGAACTCCCATGGCTACATGTGGAGAATCAAAAGAAGAGCAAAGCATGAAGGAGATAATCGAAACTTCGGTGGACAATGAGGAACATGGTTTTGTATTGGAACAAGGGGAGGAAGCCATAATAATTGCAGAGGAAGAAGTGGTTGAAGACTTGGGAGATACAGAACCTCCATGGGAAAGTCCAGTCATAGAACCCCCTTCCAAGACGTTTGAAATTGATGTTGAGGAGGGTGTACAACCTCCAAGGCATATCACAGTTGAAGCCTTGGAAGAGGTTGATCAAGAGATGGAGATTCAAGAAGAAGAAGCACAACCTCCCATGCCCTTGGAAAGCAATGAAGAGGAGATTGAATTGGAAGGGAGCTACCAAGAGGAAGAGGTTGAAATTGAAGAAGCTTGCAAAGAGGTGGTAGTTATCCGAAAAGAGCACAAGGGAGTAGAGCTTGCAATTTCATTAAAAATACCTCACCCTAAGTTGCCATCATCCTTCAAAACATTCAAGTGGGTAAAATTCATATCCCTTAGCTTTCTAATTCCACTTGAATATGGGCTACTGGAGACGGATGGTCAACTTAGAGCTCTTTGTGACATTAAGAGTAAAAGGAAGATGATCGGTGGTAAGAATTGTCCTGCAAGGTTCATCATGGTTGGAAGCTTTAAGTTTAAACGTAAAGGTTGGTATAGAGCTCAACTGAATGGGTCTAGGAAGTTATTTGGCCGCTTACGTGAGAATTCAGACTGCTTGCCACCCGGATGGAACAATATTGCTCAACCAAAAGACGGGTGCAAAGGCAAGGTCTGGGACCCCGGAATCCATTCTACCAATCACCACTCTTGGGGCCTTGTCAC
The DNA here is from genome assembly GCF_014773155.1 of Arachis stenosperma. Taxonomy (NCBI): domain Eukaryota; kingdom Viridiplantae; phylum Streptophyta; class Magnoliopsida; order Fabales; family Fabaceae; genus Arachis; species Arachis stenosperma. Next base: position 62,243,919 of record NC_080378.1, on the reverse strand, counting down.
TTGCTTTAACTTACTTGAAGGCCTTCTGCGCCTAGTTTGGGATCCCGGAGGACACTGGAATCACAAACATTGGTGGAGATTCCTGGATGAGTTCAAGCACAAGCCACCATAACAGGAAGCTCCTCAAATGTCCAACTTAAGGACTTTAACTAAAAGTGCTAGGTGGGAGACAACCCACCATGGTATGATCGTTCCTTTTTCATTTTTATTTAGTTTTATTTGTTTTCGAGTTTTATTTTATTTTATTATATTGAACCTGGAGTTTTGCATCACATTCATATTAACACTGCATTCTGCATTTTATTTAAAAAAAAAAAAGATTTTCGCACGCGACGTGACAGCGTCACCGACGTGTCCGCGTCGTATGTGCGTTTGGAAGAAAATAAGCTTGAACAGAGAGTCACGCGAAAGCGTGGCTGGAGGCTGGTGGACGAAATTGTGATCAATGTTCTAACTATTTTTGGATGAAATCATTATTATGGCACCAGTTGAATTCACAACTCCGTTCAACTAACCAGCAAGTGTACTGGGTCGTCCAAGTAATAAACCTTACGTGAGTAAGGGTCGATCCCACAAAGATTGTTGGTATGAAGCAAGCTATGGTTACCTTGTAAGTCTCAGTTAGGCAGATTAAATATTGTTTATGGTTTTGGAAATTAATAAAGAAGAAAATAGATAAAATAATAAAAGGGATAGAACACTTATGCAGATTCATTGGTAGGAATTTCAGATAAGCATATGGAGGTACTGTATGGCTCAAGGACGCCTGCTCTTCTACTGCTTCAACTCAATCCTTCTTACTCCTTTCCATGGCAAGCTGTATGTAGGGCATCACCGTTGTCAGTGGCTACATCCCATCCTCTCAGTGAAAATGGTCCTCTGCGGTTGTCACTCGCATGGCTAATCATCTGTCGGTTCTCAATCAGGTTGGAATAGAATCCATTGATTCTTTTGCGCTTGTCATCACGCCCAGCCTTCAGGAGTTTGAAGCTCGTCACAGTCATTCAATCCTAGAATCCTACTCGGAATACCATAGACAAGGTTTAGACTTTCCGGACTCTCATGAATGCCACCATCTATCTAACTTATACCACGAAGATTCTGTTGGGGAATCTAAGAGATACACATTCAAGCTCTGTTGCATGTAGAACGAGAGTGGTTGTCAATCACGTGCATTCATAAGTGAGAATGATAATGAGGGTTATCTAATCATCACATTCATCATGTTCTTGGGTGCGAATGAATATCTTGGAATAAGAATAAGAGAGAATTGAATAAAAGAAAATAGAACTGCATTAATACTTGAGGTACAGCAGAGCTCCACACCCTTAATCTATGGTGTGCAGAAACTCCACTGTTGAAAATACATAAGTGAAAGGTTCAGGCATGGCCGAATGGCCAGCCCCCATGTGGTCACAAGACCGAATGATCAAAGACCTCTAATACATTAATAAATCATTCTATTTATAATAAACTAGCTCCTAGGGTTTACATGAGTAAGTAATTGATGCATAAATCCACTTCCGGGGCCCACTTGGTGTATGTTTGGGCTGAGCTTGATCAATCCACGAGCTGAGGCTTCTCTTGGAGTTGAACTCCGAGTTATGACGTGTTTTGGACGTTCAACTCCGGATCATGACGTTTTTCTGGCGTTTAACTCTAGACAGCAGCATGAACTTGGCGTTCAACGCCAAGTTACGTCGTCAATTTCCGAATAAAGTATGGACTATTATATATTGCTGGAAAGCCCTGGATGTCTACTTTCCAACGCCGTTGAGAGCGCGCCAATTGGAGTTCTGTAGCTCCAGAAAATCCATTTCGAGTGCAGGGAGGTCAGAATCCAACAGCATCAGCAGTCCTTTTGTCAGCCTTTTTCAGAGTTTTGCTCAAATCCCTCAATTTCAGTCAGAATTTACCTGAAATCACAGAAAAACACACAAACTCATAGTAAAGCCCAGAAATGTGAATTTAAGATAAAAACTAATGAAAATATCCCTAAAAGTAGCTTGAACTTACTAAAAACTACCTAAAAACAATGCCAAAAAGCGTATAAATTATCCGCTCATCAGAGGCGCGCTAATGGCACAAATTGATCCACGTGACCACGTCACTGACGCGCCCGCGTCACATGAGAAACATACCTCCCACGCGACCGCGTCACCCACGCGGCCGCGTGACCTGAAAATCGACGTCAACCAGGTGCATGGCCGAAAGTTGAGCTGGAGTTGGGCTGGATTCGTGCTAGAAGTCCAAGCCCTCCCACGTGAACGCGTGCCCCACGCGTCCACGTCATATTGAAAATAAGGCCATTCACGCGATCGCGTCACCCTATTTTGACAAATAAATTAATTTGAACAGAGAGTTGTGCTGGCGCGAGGCTGCACTCGCGCCAGAAGCATAACATGGGTCACGCGACCGCGTGACCGACGCGACCGCGTGACCATACTTAAAGCGCATCCACGCGAACGCGTGCCCCACGCAGCCGCGTCGCATGCGCCGCACAGCTCAACCTAAATTTGCCAAATATCTTATCTTTTCTTTCCCAATCCTAATTTTTCCCTTCCTCCTTTCTTACTCAATTCTTTCCCTTCTCATTCTCCTTATCTTTCATTTTCTTTTACTTAATTGCATCCTTTCATTCATTGCATTATTTTCATTAGTGTTGGAATTTTATTTGGGTCATTGCTTTTCTATATTTTTGTGGATTATTTGACAATTATATATTACTTTTTAAAGGATTGCTTGCATGTTCAATTTAATACTTTCAAATAGCTTATTTACCGTGCATGCTATGTGTTTGTGAAAACGCCCGTATGGCATTGTGCACTATTTTTAAGATTTCTTTTAATCTACTACTATAAATGCCTGCTTTTCACAAATTCCCTTTACTATTTTATTAATTAAATATAATTGTTAATACAAACGTTATTGTTAGTTTCTCACGACTAACAATACATTAAAAGCTTTTGATGCTTGATCTATGCTACTCATGCCATTGCCGGCATGCTAATAAACATCTTGCATCCAATACTCCCCATGCCTTGCTATATTTCCATTGATGAACTGATCACATGGAATCGCGACCATGTCTTTCATTCACTATTTTTTTTGCTTGGCATGATTATCACTCGTACCGCCCTCCTCTTTGCTCCATCCCTTTGACTTCTTGTGCCTTTCTCTTCTCTCTTTTTCAGGCTGGCCACCAAAACGGGTAAAGATAAAGCCTCTACAAGAGAGCACCAGCTGAGGAACCATAACCCCCATCCACCTACACATCTCAGCATGCACCGAGGACGGTGCAATCTTTAAGTGTGGGGAGGTCGATACCGATTTTCATGGGTTAGTACTTTCTTGTCTCAACACCAATGTTTAAATTTTCTTTGTAGATTAGTTGTTGCATTTGCATGTTTAATTGTTTTTGTGCATATTTTACTACTTGGTTAAAGTAATATTCTTCTTTTTCAAGAAATTTTTATAGTATTTCACTAATTTGAATAAAACTTTTTGAAAAACTTGTTTGAAGAAATATTATTTTGGAACATAGTTTAGAGCTCGAACACAAAACCAGTGAGATTTTGAGCCTATTTGATTGGTTGCATTTTACCAACCAATAATTTTATTTTTGGTGTGTGTTGTTCTCTCTAAAACTGTGATCTTTGTCTTGCTTAATTCTATATTTCCATTTATTTGATGTATGCATGCACTTACATGATTGAGGCATTTGTTTCACTAAGCTTACATACCCATATGGCCTTACCTTTCATTATCCCTTGCAAACCAATGTTGAGCCTATTTTACCCCTTTATTCTTTACTTTAGCACATCATTAACTCTAAGCGAAAAACAATAATGTCCTTAATTTGAATCCTTGGTTAGCTTAGACTAGTGAGAATGCTTATGAATTAAGTGTGGGGAAAAGTGGGTTTGGAAACATTTGGTTTGAAAATTGAGTATGTTAGAATTTTCTAAAAAAAATGTGAAAGAAATGTTTGGGACATAATTCATGTATCCAATAATTTAATCATATGCATTGAGAAAAATAAAGGAAAATATATATATATATAAAGAGCAAAATAAGTGAAAAGGGACAAAATGCCCCAAAGTAAGCGGTGAAAGCAATGCATATAAGTTATACTTGAAATTAGAATGCATGAATATGTGGAAAACATGGTTCATGGATGGTTAGATGTTGTATTATGATTACATGGATTGTTTAAGTTAGGTGGGAAAGTTTAAGTTAATTAAGGATTTAGATTTTAGTCCACTTGGCCAAATACAATCCTACCTTGACCCTAACCCCATTACAACCCTTAAAAGACCTCTTGATATGTGTATTTATGCATTAAATTTATGTTGATTGTTAGATGAAGAGCAAGCCTTAGAAAGCAATGTTAGTAGAGAATTGAGAGAATCAAACCTAAAACACTTAAGTGATTAGAGTGATATACACTACTAAGTGAGGGTTCGATGCTCGATTCTTTGTTTCCAGCTTTCAGGAGCTATTTTTTTCTACAAGTCTATTTGTACTTCATTTTTATGATTTGAATTAGTGAAATCCAGTTCATATTTATTCTTGGGGATTTATTTGCTTTTAAGCAAGTAAGTAGAAACATTTTTCATTTAGTTGCATTCATAAGTTGCATCTCATACATTCTATCATTCCTCTTCATCTTTATAGTTTCTCTTGAGCTTAGCATGAGGACATGCTAATGTTTAAGTGTGGGGAGGTTGATAAACCCATATTTCATGGTTTATCTTGTGCTCAATTGAGTGGTTTTTATCTACTCTTTACCTACTTATTCATACTATTTGCATGTTTTACATTTTTCTTCCTAATTATGTGCTTTGATTGAAAATATGCTTCTTTGACCTTAATTTTATTAATATTAATTCTCCTTTTATACCATTAGATGCCTTGATATGTGTATTAAGTGTTTTCAGAGATTACAAGGCAGGAATGGCTCAGAGGATGGAAAGGAAGCATGCAAAAGTGGAAGGAATACAAGAAGTTGGAGAAACTGCTAAGCTGTCTAGCCTGAGCTCTTCGCACTCAAATAGCGATAACTTTAGCTACAGAGGTCCAAACGATGCGGTTTCAGTTGCGTTGGAAAGCTAACTTCCGGGGCTTCGATTTGATATATAATTTGCCATAGCTGCCCCGACGTCAGATGACGCGAACGCGTGGGTCACGCGGACGCGTGACCTGGCAGGAACGCAACCCGCGCGGCCGCGTGAGTCATGCGGCCGCGTCACTTTTCCGCGACCTGTACGGACCAGAAAGCGCTGGAAGTGACTTCTGGGCTGTTTCTGACCCAGTTTTCGGCCCAGAGAACACATATTAGAGGCTATAAAGTGGGGGAATGCATCCATTCATGGGGAGGCACTCATAATTCACTTTTTATTACTTTAGATGTAGTTTTTAGTGAGAGAGGTTCTCTCCTCTCTCTTAGGATTAGGATTTAGGACTTCTCTTAGTTTTAGGAGTGACTCTCAATCCCAGGTTCTTTATTTTTATTTATTTTTCCAATTAAATTTATGAACTCTTTCATGTTATGATTTTCTTTGAATTAATATTATTTGAGATATTTCAGTTATTATTGCTTTCTTTTAATTACATGATTATTGCTTCCCATCTGAAGGTATTTTTATTCCAGCAGTTTCAATTTTCTTTCCTTTTGGCTTTGGTTAAATAATTGGTGACTCTAGAGTTATCAAACTCATTGTTGATTGAAAATTGGAATTTATCCACTTAACTTACCTTCATAATTAGAGGTTAACAAAGTGGGAGAAAAATCCAATTCTCATCACAATTGATAAGGATAACTAGGAAAAGACCTCCAGTTCTTTTACCTTGCCAAAGGTTTATTTTACAGCTATTATTATTTTATTTTACTTGTCATATAATATATTCCCACCTTACTTCCAAAACCCCAATTTTACCTTTTTCATAGCCAATAATAAGAACATACCTCCCTGCAATTCCTTGAGAAGACGACCCGAGGTTTAAATACTCAGTTATCAATTTTAAAGGGGTTTGTTACTTGTGACAACCAAAACGTTTGTACGAAGGGATTTTTGTCAGTTTAGAGACTATATCTACAACGCGACTGTTTTTATGAAATTCTTTACTGGCAAAAATCCCATCGTCAATCCTCTTTACCACAGTAGAGAGATTCCTTTATGTTAGTAGAAGAAGAAAAGAATAGAAGAAGGAAAAGAGGAAAATTCGAACTCAGAGAGGAAGATAGAGTTCAAATTTTAAGATGAAGAGAAGAGTGTTAGTAATTAAATAAATAACTAGAAGAAGATGAGAGAGGGAGAAATTCGAAAATTGTTTTTGAAAAATAGTTAGTGATTTTCGAAAATTGAGAGAAGAAATAAAATTAAAATTAAAATTTGAAATAATTAGTTATTTAAAAGAATTTTGAAAAAGAGGGAGGAAATTTTCAAAAATTAGAGAGATAAAATTAGTTAGGTGGTTTTGAAAAAGATAAGAAATAAACAAAAAGTTAATTAGTTAGTTGAAAAAGATTTGAAAATCAATTTTGAAAAGATAATAAGTTAGAAAAGATTTTGAAATTGATTTTGAAAAAGATATGATTGAAAAAGATATTTTGGAAAAGATTTGATTTTTTAAATTAAAATTGATTACTTGACTAACAAGAAACTAAAAGATATGATTCTAGAATTTAAAGATTGAACCTTTCTTAACAAGAAAGTAACAAACTTCAAATTTTTGAATCAATCACATTAATTGTTAGTAAAGTTTTTGAAAATCATGAAATAAAGATAAGAAAAAGATTTTGAAAAATAATTTAAATTTTTTAAAATCATAAAAGAAAAATGAAAAAGATTTGATTTTTGAAAAAGTTTTGAAAAGATAGAATTTTTAAAATTGAAAATTTGACTTGACTTATAAGAAATAGCTAAGTTTTAAAAAATTTTTACTAAGTCAACTCAAATTTTCAAAATTTTGAGAGAAATAAGGGAAAGATATTTTTTATTTTTGAATTTTTAATGATGAGAGAGAAAAACACAAAAATGACCCAAAACATGAAAATTTTGGATCAAAACACATGATGCATGCAAGAACACTTTGAATGTGAAGATGAACACCAAGAACACTTTGAAGATCATGATGAACATCAAGATTTTTATTTTTGAAAAATTTTCAGGAAAGGAAACATATGCAAGACACCAAACTTTGAAATTTTTCATGTTTAGACACTACGAATGCAAAAATGCATATGCAAAACAACAAAAAACACAAAACAAGAAAATTCAAAGATCAAACAAGAAGACTTGTCAAGAACAACTTGAAGATCATGAAGAACACATGCATGAATTTTCGAAAAAAAGCATAAATTTTAAAAACATGCAATTGACACCAAATCTAAGCAACAAGATGAACCGTCAATTGTCCAAACTCAAACAATCCCTGGCAACGGTGCCAAAAACTTGGTGCACGAAATTGTGATCCTCAACAATGGCGCCAAAGACTTGGTGCTCTAAAACGTGAATCACACTTTGTCACAACTTCACACAACTAACCAGCGAGTGCACTAGGTCATCCAAGTAATAAACCTTACGTGAGTAAGGGTCGATCCCACGGAGATTGTTGGTATGAAGCAAGCTATGGTCATCTTGTAAATCTCAGTTAGGTGGATTCAAATGGTTATAAAGGTTTCGAAAATAATAATAAATAAAGCATAAAATAAAGATAGAGATACTTATGTAATTCATTGATGAGACTTTCAGATAAGTGTATGGAGATGCTTGTCTCTTATGAATCTCTACTTTCCTACTGCTTTCATCCAATCCTTCATACTCCTTTCCATGGCAAGCTGTATGTAGGGCATCACCGTTGTCAATGGATACTTCTCATCCTCTCAATGAAAATGGTCCAAATGCTCTTGTCACAGCACGGCTAATCATCTGTCGGTTCTCGATCATGTCGGAATAGAATCCATTGATTCTTTTGCGTCTGTCACTACGCCCAACAATTGTGAGTTTGAAGCTCGTCATAGTCATTCAATCCTTGAATCCTACTCAGAATACCACAGACAAGGTTTAGACTTTCCGGATTCTCAAGAATGGCCGCCAAAGGGTTCTAGCTTATACCACGAAGATCCTGATTAAGGAATCCAAGAGATACACGCTCGTTCTAAGGTAGAACGGAAGTGGTTGTCAGTCACACGTTCATAGGTGAGAATGATGATGAGTGTCATTGATCATCACATTCATCATGTTGAAGTGCAGCGAATATCTTAGAATAAGAATAAGCATGAATTGAATAGAAAATAGTAGTAATTGCATTAATACTCGAGGTACAGCAAAGCTCTACACCTTAATCTATGGTATGTAAAAACTCCACCGTTGAAAATACATAAGTGATGGTCCAGGCATGGCCGAATGGCCAGCCCCCAAAATGCGATCAAAGGATCAAAATACAATCCAGAGATGTGGTCAAATGACTCTCCCCCACAATAGTAAAAAAGTTCTATTTATACTAAACTAGCCACTAGGGTTTACAGAAATAAGTCTAAGTGCAGAAATCTACTTCCGGAGCCCACTTTGGTGTGTGCTTAGGCTGAGCTTGAGCTTTACACATGTAGAGGCTTCTCTTGGAGTTAAACGCCAAGTTGTAATGTGTTTTTGGTGTTTAGTTCTGGTTTGTGACGTGTTTCTGGCGTTTTACTCCACAATGCAGCATCGAACTGGCGTTGAACGCCAGTTTGCGTCATCTAAACTTGAATAAATTATGAACTATTATATATTGCTGGAAAGATCTGGATGTCTACTTTCCAAAGCCATTGAGAGCGCACCAGTCGGAGTTCTGTAACTCCAGAAAATCCATTTCGAGTGCAGGGAGGTTAGAATCCAACAGCATCAGCAGTCCTTTTTCAGCCTGAATCAGATTTTTGCTTAGGTCCCTCAATTTCAGCCAGAAAATACCTGAAATCATAGAAAAACACACAAACTCATAGTAAAGTCCAGAAATGTGAATTTCGCATGAAAACTAATTAAAACATCCCTAAAAGTAGCTAGATCCTACTAAAAACTACCTAAAAACAATGCCAAAAAGCGTATAAATTATCTGCTCATCAGTGCGTAATGGAGACAACGATGCAGAGGAGAGGCTAATGGCGTAAACGACGAGGAGATGATGAGAGGCTAATGATACTGATGCTGTTGGATGCTAGGGCAGAGGCGACGAGGAGACAAGGCAGAGGGGAGGCTAACGGTGCAGCGAGGGCGGTGCTGGTGACGGCGGAGATTTGAGCTCTTCCAGGGTTGCCATTGATGAGAGTGATGGTAAGAGTTGAGAGTGAGGGTGTCCCGATCGAAGCTTTTGGCCAAGTTTGAGGGTGATTAGGAGCATTCAGGAGTTACGGGGTTGGGGGCCGGGTTATTAGGGATTTTTTTTAAAACCTTTTGGCCAGGCTTTTAAAGCGTTCCAAAAGAGTACCAGGATATGGCCACGCTTTATAAACGCTACCATAATGAAATCTTGTCACCACATTTTCAAAATGTCCCTGTTTCTCTCTATGGCCACGTTTTTGAAGCATGGCAGAAAAAAATGTGGCCGTATCTCTAATCAATTGCCACCCTTACAAAAGCATGGCCATTGACCCTTTTCGCCGTGTTTTTGAAGCGTGGTGAGAAAAAATGTGGCTGAATCTCTATTCAATCGCCACCCTCACAAAAAGGTGGCCATTGACTACTTTTGGTCACGGTTTTAAATCGTGGCAAAAAAAAGCGTGGCCATAGGCCTTTTTTCTTGTAGTGCATAATCCTTGAGCTTTAATAGTAGTGCTTATATGAATATTGCTTTAGTATGCATGTTTTGTGTGTTTTATTTTATATCATGTTTTAAATTCAATAAATGAAGATTGCTTGTTTCAAGTTTGAATTGTAGTAAAAGTTATTCAAAATAAAAGAATTTGAAGGAAGTTCAAGTAAAAAGAAAGTCTGATTAAGAAAATAAGATATAAATTGAGTATGAAACCATAAAATGAAGTTTCATGATTGTAGATTCTTGAAACAATAATGCAGGGAAGGATATTTGGAGGAATGTTGCAAAGGCCCTCAAACATCTATACAACGAAGAAGTAGTAGCACAAATAAGAGAAAGAAATGCATAGACAAGAGATAAGAAAAAGAAATAGCTCAAGGCTCTGAGTATTAATTACTGAAAAATCTAAGAAAGAAACTCAAAGAGTTATAATCCTAGCAAATACTTGTGGTGAACCTTGTGTCAAGGAGAGAGACTAGAGCAAGTAAATTCTTAGAGGTGTTTCAACACCTAGTACCTTAAACAAACTAGTTTGGAAGTGTTATTTGAAAGCTTACCTTAAAAGCCACCTTGAGACAAGAAACTTAGAGTCAAGGCTAAACAAAAATAAAATTAGGAAGAAGATAATAATGAAGCAAGAAAAGTGCAATGCTACTTCAAGGTGACAATATATAAAGAGGCCTCTGTGATACTATTTGAATAGAATTCTCAAATTTTAACAGTTTCAATAAAATATTTTAACAATGGGTAAATTTCATGTATGGATGTATACTCAATTTATCTCATCAGTTCTTGATTATATTACTTAGACCTCAAGCTTTCTCCAATAAAAAATAGTTTAAGAACCACAATTGCATATAACTCTAGCTTGCTTGCGGACAAGCGAGATTTAAGTTTGGTGTTTGTGTTCCATAGCATCATTTGCTTTATTTTCTTGATTAATTCTCGTGAGAAATGACTAATTCTTGATTTACATTGCTTGATATTGAAGAGGTTATGAATATTTTGATAACACTATTTTGAGTGCCTTAGTTTTGTGAATTGCAGGAAAATGGAACACAAATTAGTAGCCCAAAGTGGGGAGCAAGTGTGTGTGGCATGTGAAGCTAGTGTCTGTGGCGTGGCAAGGGTGAGAATTCATAGTAGCTAATAAAAATTAAAAATAAAAAACAAAAATAAATAAACAAGAAAAAGAAAATATTTACAATAACTAATAATAAGGCACACATTTGTAATTCCCCGGCAACGGCGCCATTTTGACGATCGGATTTCTATCGGTAAAGAAATTTAAAAATATAATCGCGTTGTAAGTATAGTTTCTAAACTAACAAAAATCCTTTCGTACAAAAGTTTTGTTTGTCACTTAAGCAAACCCAATAAAAATAAATAATCGAAGTATTCAACCCTCGGGTCGTCTTCTCAAGGAATTGTAGGGAATATGATTTATTATTGGTTATGAAAAACAATATTTTGGGTTTTTGAAATAAGGAGCAAGTAGTTTGAATGACAAGAAAAATAAAATAATAATAATAAAATCTCTTGGCAAGGTATGAGAACTGGAAATCCTATCCTAGTTATTCTTATTAGGCGTGATGAGAATTGTTTATTACTCCTACTTAGTCAACCTCTAACTATGAAGGTAAGTCAAGTGGATAAATCAATATGAATCTCAAGTCCTAGTCAACTCCTGTGGAGAGACTAGCTTTAGAGGTATCCAAATTAATTAGCAACTCCCAATTTCAACCACTGCTTTATTTTGACAACTCAAGCGTTACCAATTACTCAACCAAAGCCAAGAAGAGAAAATATAATTTAAAACATCAATTGAGAATAATTAATAAAAGAAGTAATAAGTCTGAAATACCTCAAATTAAATTAATAAAGATATCAAATATAACATGGGAATTCATAAATTAAATTGGGAAAACAAAAGGAACATTGAACCTAGAAATTGAGAAGAAGAAATCCTAAATCCTTTAAAAAGAATCCTAATCCTAAAACCTAAGAGAGAGGAGAGAACCTCTCTCTCTAAAAACTACATCTCAAACTAAAATTGTGTGTATGATCTGATTTCCTGAGTCTCTGCATGTTCCCTGACTTTAATCTGTGTTTCTGGGCTAAAATCTGGGACAAAACGCGGCCCGAAATCGTCTTCAGCGTATTCTGAAATTTCTGCAGATCGCGCATGTCATGCGTACGCGTCGGTCACGCGTACACGTCGTTTGACGATTCTCCTCTTCACGCGTGCACGTCAGGCACGCGCTCGCGTCGTTGCGTGAACTCCAATCCACGCGTACGCGTCAGGTACGCGTACATGTCACTGTGATTTTGTCCAATTCGCAGTCGCGTGAGCCATGCGTCCGCGTCGGTGTTCACTGGTCATCTCCTTGGTTTCTTGTGTTCCATCCATTTTTGCAAGCTTCCTCTCCATTCTCTAAGTCATTCCTGCCCTATGAAACCTGAAACACTTAACACACGGATCACAGCATCGAATGGTAAAAAGGAGAATTAAAATACACAATAAAAAGATCTCTAGGAAGCAAGTTTTCAATCATAGAATAGTTTTGGGAAGAAATTGTAAATACATGCAAATCATATGAATAAGTGGGCAAGAATTTGATAAAAAGCCATGTTAATCTTTAGGAGATGTTAATTAACCTTGTTTTATTGACATTAACCTTTAACTAAAATCAATTAGTAAGTTAGTTAAAACTTGTTGATTAAGGTTAAATAAGTTTAATTGACTTTTTTCAATTTATAGAGATTGATGAATTGGGTTTATTTTTGGTAATTATCACGTTGTGGTTAATGTTAAATATAATAATCTTAAACCGCAACCATTGCCCAGGATTTTTCAGATATTGAATTCATTTTCTTTTCCTCTAGTGATTGCTTTAATTACTCTTAGTTTAATCTCTTTGCTATTTAATCTATAATTATGCTTTTAACTACTTGCGATTTAAATTGTTGTCAATTGTAATCAAAATTCCGTTTCTTCTATAGCCAATAATTATGTACTACATTGTGATTCTAAAAAATGACCCGAGATTAAAACTTCTAATATTATTTTGAATTCAATTGTGATATCATTTTAACTAAACTTTGATAGTGTCAACTTTTGATTTGAACTATCTACAGCGAATTTGAGCTTTTTAATCTTAAAAATTTTTAAACTGGTATTTAACATTTATCAAGTATAGAGAAATCAATAAACTTAACAACTCAATTCGAAAATATATCTTAGTTTTGAGTTAATTTAAAAGTGTTATCAAACGAACACGAACTATCTTCAGATATACAAGTTTGCTATTTGGAGTAAGATATAAAATGTTAACTGTCTAGATTAAATTTTTGAAATCTCTTCTTAAAAAAAAAAGAATTATAGAAAAATAAGGTGTTAATAGTGTTATTTTAATTCAATGCTTCACCACCTTGCATGTATATTCAAGAATAAAAAAAATACTTTATCGTTATTTATAAAGGAAGTTCAGGTAAGAGGCAAATAATATTTTGGTTGTAATTACAATTGTTATTGTAGTTATAGAACTTTGACAATTATAAAAAATAAAAGTTTAAGAGTATATATTTAAATAAGTCTTTTTAAAAAAATTTATCGGATATTTTTGTTTTTATAAAAATTTTATTACGTTGAGTTCTCTGAATTTTATAAAAGTAAGATATATAGGTCCTTGTATTATACTTTTGAAGACTTATTTATCTAAATAAACACAACAGATTTAACTAAGATAGGAATTTATCGGTCTTAATTTTTGTCAAATTCAGAAATTTTAATGTAATAAAATTTTTTGTGAATAAAAATATCTAATACAAAGTTTTTTAAGAACTTGTTTAAATATATACTCAAAATTTAAATTGAGATCATATTTTTAATTTAAAATTTTAATTATATTATATTAAAAAAGTAATCAAATAATAAAAAATATTATTTTAATTTTAATTAATTTTAAATATTATAAAAATTTATAATCATCGTCATCATTAAATAATTATAGCCATTTGTAATATACTAATATTAGTTTAATTTGGTATTTATTATAGGCGGGCACACCTTAGTAGAGAATGAAGGTGAATATTATTAGTTGAGGAGACTTGTACTTTGTGGTTTGTACTGCATTTCAATCGATTAACCTGAATAGAGAAGTACAACAATACCATATTGTACTCTCTGTGATTTGTTGTACTACATAATTGTGCTTCATATTCAAGGAATAAATTCGGCAAGAAGTGGACTGAGCATACGTTTGATGAATAATGAATGATGAGCCCACTTCGCATTATCACATGCATAAGCATAACTATTTTCTGAACTAAAATGTCTTTTTCTTTAAAAGAAATAAAATATAATAAAATATAATAAAATAAAATAAATAAAAATAGAAAATTAAACAGGCTGAACTGTATAGCCAATCCATTTTGTTAAGAAATATACATCTATATATCACTAACCGTGACAGAAACTTTTATGTATGTTTAATATTCTAAGATTTAATTATCAATGTCGTTAATATGCCAGCATGACTATGATATTTAACTTCATATAATTATTATTGATCATCTTAACTATTTTTAGATAAATTTATATATATTATTTATTGAATTTAATTTTGATCAAAACTGTCAATATAAAATATTTTTACACATGTATGGAATCAAATAATAGTACATCAACAAACATAATTCTATTTTACATTGAGTGAATAAATAGTTATTAAAAAATGAATATAATTAAACTATTATATAAACATTTTATGAGTTCATCAAAATTAAACTATTAATTATTTTTAAATTATCCTGTGGTTTCATTTGCCTATACGTCCGTCCCTAAGTTACAAGTTTTGTCAGCAGAACATAATTATCTTCTCAAAAGTTTGCCACCAAAAAAGACGTTACCTTCTTCAGTGGTTAGAGTTGGCCCACCAAATACAATTCTGTTGTGGGAATACTTGTGAGTTTTCCCTCATCGCTCAGTAATACCTCATTGCCATTGCTACCATATAAATCACACCACCGCCATAACCACAGCCATCCCATTCCAGCTGTGTACTCGTCTTCTTTCTTCTTTGTTGGGCTATTTCAGTTCAATACCCCTAACCATGTCTTCCCAGGTATGAACATGTTTAATTTCTTTCTTCTCCCCTCTATGTTTGGTCTTCAGTTGTCTCGCTCCTTTTCCTCGTGATTTGTTCTCTCCTGCATGTTCTTGCTTTTTATCTTGACTCCGTCATTCTCTTTTTATGTTTATGCTCCACTCGAGAGTTTTTGAGTTGAGAAACAAGGAACATAGCATTGTTGGCTGCTTTTATTAACCTGTTTCTGGTATTCCTCTAGCTTTTTTAAGGATTGAAAATTACTTATTTAATAACCACTGTTCTTGTATATATACATTTTTGTCCTTGGATGATATTCAAAATGAGTTACAACGCGCTTGTGACGAAATCAGCATATTTTTTTCCTATAATTGAGAATAAGGGTTAAACCTTCAAAAATCATGGAGCAAATATTTCAACAATATCTCAAAAGAAAAAGATCTTACATATATACACTTCACAGGAAGGGAAAAAAAATATATTTAAAATGTTTTTGCTATTCTTTTTGCATCAAACTTACTTTTGCTCTGATTTCTTTAAATTGGTAGCCTTAGTTTGAAGGAAATGCTTTTGAACTAGTACTTAGATTTTTGTCTTATTGTTATCTATGTTGGATGCATGACGGTTGGCAGAGTAATCCGAATGCAACATCAATGGTGAAAAAGACTATTCTTTTATCGTTCATCTGTCTGATGCTCTGCTTTGTTCTCTTCTTTTGGGTCTTCTGTTTGTTTCACTTTCTGAATTTATACAAGTGCTTCTTAAATTCAAAGTATGAATGTGTTTCTCTCATGTGTGGATGCTATTTTAAGATGATTGTTAGGGCTTGTTTGGTGAGTTTTCAGCAAAATTTTTTTTTTGAGTTTTTTTTTAATAATTTTATGGAGAAATAAAAAGTAAAAATAATTTTATGTTTGGATATTTTATGTAATTTTTTTTTATTTGTCAATTATATTGAGTGTAATAATATAAAGTATTTTTTATTTATTTATTATGTAAAAATTACTTTTTAAAAATAAATGAAAAGGAATGTAAATTGTAACTTTTTAAAAATATCAACTTCATGTTTGTTTGAGTCTCATTAAGTTAATAGAAAAAAAATTTTATCAATAAATTTTTTTTATTTTTTAAAGTATTTGGTAAATTTTTAGTAAAAAAAAATAAAAATATTTAAACATAAAATTATTTTTATTCTTTTATAATTTTTTTTTAAAAATAACATAAAAAATCCTTTTTTAAAAAAAATTACCCAAACAAACTTTTAATGAGAGTCAAATAAGCACTTACCCTTTTATCTATTATTTGTTCATAAACTTTTTTCATTATGATTGCAGACTGTTGTCCTCAAAGTTGGAATGTCGTGCCAAGGTTGTGTTGGGGCGGTGAATAGGGTTTTAGGGAAAATGGAAGGTATGTTTCACTCCACACTCTAATTCACTTAAAAATTTTTATTTTGAATATATTTCAGAGTTTAAGTGTTTTCAAAAACACATGTATTATGTAATTTAACTCATTTTAATATCTACAAATATTATATATATACAAAAAATTAATCATTATATATTTCTATATAAATTCATAGGGAGATTAACTGTCTGAAATAAACTCTTGACATCGTCGGTGGCTTTTTTGAAAAAATGGTTGCGACTTAGGAAAATCTAATCAAATTGTGTGTCGTATGCCCTTATTTGTAGTGTCATTGATAGCCTTCATTAGTTGATCACTATTTTCTTGCATCTTCGTTTGTTTGTAAGCTGCAGTTTTGATGTTTCCGCCTCCAGTTAAACTCGCATGTTAATGTAAAAGTCCGCGTTTTAGTCATGATTTTGTGTTGCGTATCATGAAAAAGCTTTGTAGGACTATGGATTGATTATCTGAGAATATTACTTTGTAATATTTGCCATATTTTACGTATATGCATAGTCACAACTCCATCACTCCCTTGTGTCATTTTGAACAAATATGTGAACCTGTTCATTCAATTTTGAATGGTTTCCAAAGCCTCTTGGTTTGAGTAACATCACTAATATGGCTTTGGCTTGTTTAAGTATTTTTTTTTTTTCAAAACAAGAGTAGGTATTTAGATATAACAAATAAAAAATTACTTAGATTAAAGGTCGTACTTATGTTTGGATAGAAGGAATTATAAAACATGTTTTTTTAAATAATTAATAGATTATTATTGGATATTATTTTCATTTTAATATTAGGCTAGAGGTAATGTAATTATCTAATAACTGATGGTGAATAAAATTCACTAATAACTTTATATTCTAAATATTTTAATAAGAAAGTTAATAATGTTAATAGTTTGAAATGATTATCAATATTTTAATATAATTTATTTTTATTAAGATACATGTAGTTTAAGATAATGTTTTGTAGTGTTTATATATACATATTAAAACGCTAGTTTAATTAATTTATTTAATAGCAAAATTTAGAATTCTCTGATTTAAAAATTGTAAGGATAAATTTGGTGTATTAGTGATAAAATGTTACATTCTCTCTTTTCTACTACATACAGCATTTTTTTTTTCAAAAGAAGGTCCCTAATCCCTACAAATTTCTCAAAAAAAAAAAGAAAGAAAAGCATTGCTTATTTTCTGTTTCTACTTATCTCCTCAATTCTTGCCTGCTTCCTCTATCTAAATTTAAAATTTCATTAATAATGAAGTATATATAAGGATATTTTTCTAAACAAAATGAGGGAAGGAAACATGTACTTCGTCAATTATTGTTGCTATTTTGGATCAAAATAACTGTGTCACATTTGCAGGTGTTGAATCATTTGACATAAATTTGAAGGAACAGAAGGTGACAGTGAAAGGAAATGTAGAACCAGAGGCAGTTCTGCAGACTGTCGCCAAAACTGGGAAGAAGACAGCCTTCTGGGAGAATGAAGCGCCGGCATTGCCCACCCAGCCAGAAAACAAGCTTTCAGAAAATGCAACTGCTGCTACTTCAACTGAAGTTGAAATCAAGCCTTCTGAAACTTCTGCCATTGCCTCAGCTGAGCCTGAAAACAAGGCTTCAGAAACTGCAACTGTTGCCTAATTCATTTATGAGACTATTTTCTATGTTAATATAGGCCAATTTGAAATACAATTTGATGAACTTGAAATAACATTGCGTGTCTTCTGATATGTTTCTTGTGCTGTTACTGCTACCTATGCTAGAATAACTCATGGCCTAGTTTTTCACGTATATGATACTGTTCAAGTGTGTTATAATTTAGAATTTGATTTCTCTCTGTTTCTAGCTATTTTACTAATTTTTTTACCTCCTTATGATCGTACCATATTAGTTGGAATAACAGTCGTTTTCTGCCTACATACTGTGTACACTTATTTTAAAGAGACATAACACTTGGGAAAGAGTAAAGATTGAAGGTACTAAATTATCTTTTTACTTATTTTTCTAATACTTAAAAGAATAAAATATTTAAATACAATATATATATATATATATATATGATGAGATTTTTGGTGGCATTAGAAAAAGTAACACTTTGTTTGGATGCAAGATGGAAAATGAGAGGAAAAAAATAGATAGAAAAAAAATAAGAGAAAAGAAAATAAAAAGAAAAGTTAATTTTTTTTTTGTGTTGTTTGGATGAAGAGAAAATGAAAAAAAAAGAAAGCAGAAAAAAATCTTTCTTTTGTTTGAATGGGAAAAAAAAATAAGAAGAGTGAAAATCATATTCAAGTGAAATTATATTAACACTCTTTATAAATTATAATATACTAATATTATAATAACAAATTTGTAATTTTATCCATTTTTTCACCTCAATCTAACACATTGTTTGGTATAGAAGAATTTGGAAGGAAAGAAAATGAAGGAGAAGAAAATTGATGGAAAAATTAATTTTCCATTGTTTGGATTAAAAAAAAAAACGGATGAAAAATACAAAAGTACATGTGGGGTCTATATTAAAGTTTTTTCTCCAAAGTTGAGAAGAAAACTTAAACATTGTTTGGCGTAGAAGAATTTGGAAGAAAAGAAAATGAAGGAGAAAAAAATGGATGAAAAATTTAGTTTTTTATTGTTTGGATCAAGAGAGAAAATGGACGAACAATACTAAAGTATATGTAGGGTCTATATTAAAGTTAAATTTTCTCTCCAAAATTGAGAAGAAAACTTTGGATTGAGGTTGACTAACTAATACCTATTAGACACTTGACATTTGGCAAGAGAATTACGAAAGAAGGATAGTTAATTACCACAAAAAGTGAGTTAAGTTACAAAATTCAATGGAATGTTATTGTGAAAGTATAAATTGGATTTGGACACCAAAAAATTAGGCATGTGTTATGGAATCTGGACTTCGGTTAAAAAAAGGAGAAAACAACATCAATAAGCTAAAAAAATTGTAGAGTTCATGAATTTTGATGGTGATTTATTTTTTTTGTTACCCCAATACTAAATAAGTAACATCAATATATGGGAAGGAAAAAAAATTAGAAAAATAAATTTATTCGAATAAATAGTAAAAATTTTAAAAAATATTGTTAAATAGATGTTTGAGATGAAATTTTTTTAAAATAAAATGGTTTATATTGAGACACAAATTTTGAATAACTTTCTATTAATTATATATCAATATTGGGATTTAGATTTTAGGTTTTACTTGTATAATTTTTTTATTGTCATTTAAAAATTTAGAGTTTAAAATTTAAAATTTAGAATTTTAATTTTTTTCTCTTTTTATAGAATTTTTGGAAGAGATTTTTTTTTAAAAAGAATTTATATATATAGAATATTTGCATAAAAAAATTACACAAATGTCCCCAAAAATTTTTCACTGCATACAAAATTCCGTGTTATATGTTTGTTGATGATAGCCAATGGAATCTAACAATTTAGTATAGAAGAAAGGCAACACTAAATCATGGAATGTTACCATTATCTCGATGCATATTTTTAAATATTGTAAATAATTGGTTTCGGAAAAAACCGTCCGATTTGAGCAAACTTAATCATAGTGATAAAATTGAGTAGAATTTGATTGATTTAAGATGATTTGTAAAATTTAAATAGTCTGAGTTAAAAAGCAAACTCAATTCAATGAGATATTTTTTATTACAATTGATAGATTCGTCCTTGACATAGCATACCCAGTTATTCAGATTTAGTTCTAATTTTGATTAAAAATATTTTTGGTAGTGTCAATTGAAAGTTTTTTTAATTTATAAAAATTGAGTTGTTGAAAATTAAATAATATAACATAAATTGACAATAAAATTATCTTAAATTTATTTGCTTAAAATTTTTTTTCAAAAAATAATTTTTTGTCTAACATTTTTTATTATCAAATAATTTAAATAATTTGCTTTAGTTTGTAGCCACTTGATTAAGTGAGAGAAATAAAATGATTCAGACTCTAGGTAATTAAAATGATATCCAAATTTTTTAATGCAAAAATTAAAATTGCAAAGTATAACGAGGGGTTAAGTACGATTTTGGTCTTTAAGATATAGTCTAAAAATATTTTTCGTCTCCAACTTTTTTTGCATATAAAATTGTCCCTAAAGTTTAAAATCAAGTTTTAAAAACATTTTTTTTACTTTAATCTTAAAATTTTGGACCAAATTACCCATAACAAAAAAAATTATAAAATAAAAAAATAAGAGAAGAGAGTATTTCTGCTCCTGCGAAGGAAAAAGAGAAGAAGAAGAAGAAGGGGGAAGGAAAGAAGAAATTGTCCATAATCTACCTCTGTCTCTGTTTCTACAGCCAAAAATTTAAAACTAAATTAAACTTTAGAGATGATTTTAAAACCAAATTAAACTTTAGGAATGATTTTGTATGAAAAAAAAGATTGAGGACGAATATTGTCCAATTTTTTGTTTATTTTAAAAATTAAGAAAATCATAAATAGGATAATAAATAATTTTTTTATTCTAAAAATTGTAAAGTATAATTTTATTTGCTCTTTTTGTTTTTTCAATTTTTAGAATAAACAAAACAATTATACAAGTAAAATCTAAAACCCTAAACTCCAATATTGATATACGATTGATAAAAATTTATTTAAAGTTTGTATCTCAATATAAATCACTTCATTTAAAAAATTTCATATCAAATATCTATTTAACCATTTTTTGTTTGCTATTTTCTCGAATAAATTTGTTCTTCAGTTTTCATTTCTTCTTGCCGCTCATGAATTGTAAGCTTGCTTTCTTTTTTTCACTGACTAATATTACTTATTTAGTATTTGGTGTAACATCCTACCACACAAAACTTTATGCTTAAGTTCGTAAATCAGAGATGGTGGAGAATTACGACCTCTAAACGTAAAAATGCATACTTAGACATATATGAAAAGAAATTTAACTAGGAGCCTTGAAGAAAAAGTTAAGCAAAACAGAACTCGAAAGATGTGAAGAACGGATTTTTTGCTAGTAAAGAATTTTATAAAAATAGTCGCATTGTAAGTATAGCTTCTAAACCAACAGAAAATCCTTTCGTACAAACGTTTGGTTGTTACAAGTAACAAACCCAATAACATTTATAAACCGAAGTATTCAAACCTCGGGTCGTCTTCTCAAGGAATTGCAGGGAAGTATGATTTATTATTGGTTATGGAAAATAGTATTTTTGGGTTTTGAAAGGGTTTTGAACAGGAGAAATAGATTGCAGGAAATTAATAAATTAATAACTAATAAACTCTTTGCAATGTATAAAAACTGGAAGTCCTATCCTAGTTATCCTTATCAATGGTGATGAGAATTATATTTTTGCTACCACTAAGTCAACCTCTAACTGTGAATGTAAGTTAAGTGGACAAACCAATTTAACACCTAAAGTCCTAGTCAACTCCTGAGAAAAGACTAAAGTTATGGGGGTCTAAATTAATCAGCAAAGATAGTAATTATCAATCACGATGAGTTTGATAACTCAAGAGTTACCAATTAATCAACCAAAGCCAAAAGGAAAAATCTAAATTATTTATATAATAAATAGAAGAAAGCAATCATGAGTCTGAAATACCTCAAATTATATTAAATTAAGAAAATCATAACATGAATGGTCCATAAACAAGTAAAAGAATAAATAAAAAGAACATTGAACCTGTGATGAAGAAGATAAAAATATTCCTAAGTCCTTTAAGAGGAGTCCTAATCCTAATCCTAAGAGAGAGGAGAGAGCCTCTCTCTCTAAAAACTACATCTAAATCCTAAAACTATGTATGAATGTATGTTGTATGAAGTATATGATGAATGAATAGATTCTCCCACTTTATAGCCTCTAATCTGTGCTTTCTGGGCTGAAAACTGGGTCAGAAACAGCCAAGAAATTGCTGATTGCAAAATCTGGTACGTACAGGTCGCGGAAAAGTAACGTGGAAGCGTCGTCCAAGCGTTTGCGTGGATTGCAATTCGCAAATGCGACGTGGGCGCATCATTCACGCATTCGTGTCGCCTAACTTCGAGGCAGCTATTGCAAATTATATATCGTTGCAAAGCCCCGGATGTTAGCTTTCCAACGCAACTAAAGCCGCATCATTTGGACCTCTGTAGCTCAAGTTATGGTCGATTTAATACCAAGAGGTCAGGCTGGACAGCTTTAGCAATTCCTTCAGTTCCTTGTATTCCTTCCAGTTTTGCATGCTTCCTTTCCATCCTCTGAGCCATTCCTGCCCTGTAATCTCTGAAATCACTTAACACACATATCAAGGCATCGAATGGTAATAAGAGAGGATTAAACATAGCAAAATTAAGACCAAAGAATCATGTTTTCAATCATAGCACAGAATCAGGAAGGAAAATATAAAACATGCAAATCATATGAATAAGTGGGTAAAGAGTTGATAAAAACCACTCAATTGAGCATAAGATAAACCATAAAATAGTTGTTATCAACCTCCCTACACTTAAACATTAGCATGTCCTCATGCTAAGCTCAAGAGAAGCTATAAAGGGGTGAAGAGGAATGATAGAGAGTATGCAATGCAACCTATCTATATGAATGCAATTACATACAAAATGTTTCTACCTACTTGGTTAAAAGTAAATAAGTTCTCCAAGGCAAATATGAACCAAACTCCACTAATTCAAATCGTACAATAAAAATCAAGTAAACTTGTAAGAAGATAGCTCATGAAAGCAGGGAACATAGAATCAAGTATTGAACCCTCACTGGTAGTGTATATCACTCTAATCGCTCAAGTGTCAAGGGTCAATCACTCTACTCTTCCCTAATCGTGCTTTCTAAACTTTGTTCTTCATCTAACCAATCAACAAATATTTAGTATACCTATGCACACATCATGAGGTCTTTTCAAGGTTGTAATGGGGCCAAGGCAAGGGTGAGGATATATGTATGGCTAAGTGAGCTATAAAAGTGAATCCTTGATTAGTCTAAGATCTCACTTAACATACATACTTTATATAATTTCAAAGTTCGTTACCTAGCTACCCAAATTTTTTCCACTTTTGTATTACATGCTCATGTATCAAACTTATTTTTTAATTTTGTCCCATGTGCATTCATTCTTTTTATTTTGCATTTGGGGTAATATATATATATATATATATATATATATATATATATATATATATATATATATATATATATATATATATATATATATATATATATATATGTAACACCCTACCACACTAAGCTTTACGCTTAAGTCGTAAAACGAAGGTGGTGAGGTATTACGACCTCTAAAATAAAAATGAGTACATATAATAGCAGAAGAATTATAGTATGCTAGGAGCCTTGAAGAAAAGGGGGAAATAAAAATCGCACATAAAGGCGCTACGCTCAAGGAACGAGTTAGCCTACGTGCTAAGAAAACCATAACTATTTAACACAAGATAACAGAAGTGGGAATAGAGTGCCAAAGATACATAATATCAAGCTCCCAACTCAGCCTGCGAAGTCAAGACTGGCCGGAGAATATTTACACATATATACATATATATCCAAAACCCAAAAGTACATATATACAATCCTGCCTCTCCATAAACCTCTCTAAGAGGATCAAAAAGAATAAGTCATGCGGAGAGAAAGCTAAGTACATATAATACATCATATCATAACAAAATATCCCAGTAACCACTCCGCCTCAAGAGTCCAGACGCCTAACGAGATGCCTCTCGACCTGCATCTGAAAAACAACAACATAGTATGGAATGAGAACCGGAGGTTCTCAGTATGGTAAAGGTGCCCGCATAGTTAATATAAAAGGTATCGGGAAAGCCAGAGACATTCCTAAAACTTCGACCCTCAGAATCATTCTTAAGGAAAATAAACTAAACCAAAAGTTAGGTAAGCTATCTAAGGTATTCTAATTCTGAATCTAACTTTAACCTAATAATTCACGTTCTGTCTCCTCTAATCCTCCAAATCATTGGTGGAACAATCCTCTCTCCTCACACCTTCGTCAGGAGGAATTTCCCAAAAACATACACATACAATTCAAGCAAAGAAAACACAGATAGAGAAGCATTTATAGCAAGTAGAACAAGTAGCAGATAGTAGAATTTAACAGTTAAACAAACTAAAGCAATGCACACCAGACAAAGCAAACAAATGCATATGATGTATGCCTGTCCTATGGCTGATGAGTCTCATCTGTCGGTTATACAGCCAACCCGACAAGTCCTGGTAGTTAACCATTGGACAGTCCCTCTGTGCGTGCATCCCCAAGCTCAATAATATTCCATGGAGTCAAACTCCCAGTTCAAATATAATATTCCATGGAGTCACACTCCAAGCTCAATAGTATAGTATTCCATGGAGTTACACTCCAAGCTCAATAATATAGTATTCCATGGAGTTAAACTCCAAGCTCAATAATATTCAATATTCATATTTATATGCATGCACATGGGGGAATCCGGGGAGTTAAAGTGCCCGGTCACATCTTGCGACAGAGGGTCAACAAATAGTCTCAAATACACAAGCCACATAATAATCTCTTTCTTTTTAAAATACCACCTCAAATCAAACTCCAATTCTTAAAGAAATTTTGGCATTATCTCCTCTAAGACTCAAATTTCTGCCACCCTTCAAGGGTCCCAACTATCAAACCAAAGACCTCTCAGTCACTCAAATCATGTCCAGTAACAAATTATTTCATAATCAAACAAATACTAATATTAAATCTTTTTCCAAACCGACCAACTTCAACAACAAATTATTGACAACAGCTAAACCTCACATTTTATACCATATACACAATCCATCAATTATTCCTTCATTTCACTCCTATCTTAAGGTCTTCTGGCCTATGTTTTCACGTGACATTAAACATTAACTACAAGAAACCAAAACCATACCTTCGTACGGAATCAAAATATTCAAAGCTTCGGAGAAGCTTTCTGACTGAGCTATCGAAGAAGAAAATGTCCAGAATCGTCTATACCTCCTAAAATTTCCGTTGGCCAAACCCAAAGAAAAGATGAGCTATGTCACTGTCAATTTCCACTAATCAAAAATGGTGCCAACGTGTAGAAGAAGAGGTTACGAATACTCTTACCGGATTAGATTTTTGATTGGAGTTACGGATTGTAAGAAATCGAAACCGAACGTTTAACGGGACTTACGTTCTTTCGCTCCTCTCCTCTTGGTTACTCTTCTCTCTCGCCTCTCTTCTTATATATGCATACATATATATGGCGGCTCAGTATAATAATAATGAAGTAAATATTTAATTTCTTCAGTTGATACTATTATATATAGCTAATGATATAATAAAACTATAATAATACTCATACCTAGATATTATATATATGTGTATCCATATGAAATGGCTTTCCATTGAGTAAATGGTTGCCGCCTTACATATATATGCGTCCATGCATAATAGTAATAATAATTAGAATAATATACATATATACAATCGTAATGCATAATCAACACCGCCTTTTATTTTTTGTGCTTTATGATTAATAATAATAATAATAACAATAATAATAATAATAATACAGGAACGAACTTTAGTGAATAATAATAAGGTATATTATATATATATATAAACGAACGCATAGGTAATCAAATATTAATAATAATAATAATAATAATAATAATAATAACAATAATAATAATAATATGAATTTGATTAAATTAAAATTATTAGTTCGATTTCTGATAATTGGATAATTTTTTTTTTAAATAAGGAGATTTTAATTTTATAAAATAAATTATAACTTATTTATATTTATATTTTTAAAACTGAGGGTTGCTACATCCTATCCACCTTATAAAAATTTTCGTCCTCGAAAATTGATATAACATGGAAAAGATTCACGCTAACGTAACCTCCCTTCTTAAACATATCAAAGAAAAACAGAAAGATTTGACATGCTTTGTTTGTAAATCCAGGATATTCTTATGGCTTAAAAGTCTACGCAAAACGGAAGATGCAAGATAGACTCGATACAGAAAGGTTATAAGGCAGGTTGGTATTAGATCGACGGGTTTATCACTTCTAATACTCACTTCGTCTAGCTCTTAAGTTCTGCCGATTCTAATGGTTCCACCTTTCGTAATACAATCGAAACTGGTTCAGTCTCTAACACTAAATCTATCACAACTTACTTTTTCTCTCGCCACCTAACCGGTTATCAAACAGATATTTCTATCGGCCTAAATTCCTAGTCCATATCCAAGTTCAAAACTATCCAGCCTTTCCAGTCCTAAACTTCTCAGTTCGATTATGTAACCTAAACGAAAGCGGGGTCCTAGCTCTACACAGAACAAATCCATCCTACGCATTCGATATCATACTTACCTCGATCCTCTCGTGGCCAACTCGCATCTGCGGCTCTCCACGTGAACAATCCCTAGACATATGTCCCGGTGCTCCACATCGAAAACATTCCCAGTCCGTACCTGCGCGGCTCTTCTGGAGTGGTCTCACCAAAGCCTTCCTGTAGCTGTGTCCACTTCATGGAGCAATCCTCAGCGAGCTGGCTCTTCTTAACCAACTCAGTGAAATTTGTTAGCTTTTGTGGATACACGTAATTAAAGATATCTCTCCTTAGTCCTTTCTCATACTGAGCACACTTCCATTCTCATAATCAGCTGGATTTCCTTGACAAGTTTTTGAGAAACGGCACAGGTTGTCGAATTCACGGGTATAGTTGGCAACGGACATATCCTTTTGCTTCAGCTGCATTAACTCCAATTCCTTTGCAATGCGAAACGCATGCAAGAAATATCTCCCATAAAACTCTGTCTTGAATCCATGCCAAGAGACATCCGTTAACTCCACCTGCAAGGTTTGACACAATTCTTGCCACCAATTCTGAGCATCTCCTTCCAACATATGAGTCACTATCTCTACTGTACCTCAGGAACATGCTGAGTGTACAAAAACCTCTCCACTTCTCGAAACCACTGATCAGCCTCCAGGGCATTGGCGTTTCCGTTAAACCGAGGTGGACCACTCTTGAGGAAGTCAGTAAGGGTCATAGACCTATAGTATCGACTTACGTTACTTGTACTAGCACTAGGGTTTCC
Source organism: Arachis stenosperma (assembly GCF_014773155.1). Lineage (NCBI taxonomy): Eukaryota > Viridiplantae > Streptophyta > Magnoliopsida > Fabales > Fabaceae > Arachis > Arachis stenosperma. The sequence continues at coordinate 62,216,533 of NC_080378.1, read as the reverse complement.
ACCTGGACGTCCTTGCATTGGTTCAACCACGGGATTTCCTCTCTGAACACCTCGTTCGGATCCACGAGACGACATTTGGTCCCTGTTCACACCAAACAAGTGATATTAAGTTGATCAGTCTCAATATCGCAAGTTTAATGTTTCAAGTTCCAGATGCATGCTCATGAACATTTATGCCACATATCAATCAGATCCTAATAGCACATACACACACCCAGAGTATGCCCAGAAGCATAATCAGTCCATCCCTCAGGCTCTATAGGAACGAACTGCTCTGATACCATAATGTAACACCCTACCACACTAAGCTTTACGCTTAAGTCGTAAAACGAAGGTGGTGAGGTATTACGACCTCTAAAATAAAATGAGTACATATAATAGCAGAAGAATTATAGTATGCTAGGAGCCTTGAAGAAAAGGGGGAAATAAAAATCGCACAATAAAGGCGCTACGCTCAAGGAACGAGTTAGCCTACGTGCTAAGAAAACCATAACTATTTAACACAAGATAACAGAAGTGGGAATAGAGTGCCAAAGATACATAATATCAAGCTCCCAACTCAGCTGCGAAGTCAAGACTGGCCGGAGAATATTTACACATATACATATATATCCAAAACCCAAAAGTACATATATACAATCCTGCCTCTCCATAAACCTCTCTAAGAGGATCAAAAAGAATAAGTCATGCGGAGAGAAAGCTAAGTACATATATACATCATATCATAACAAAATATCCCAGTAACCACTCCGCCTCAAGAGTCCAGACGCCTAACGAGATGCCTCTCGACCTGCATCTGAAAAACACAACATAGTATGGAATGAGAACCGGAGGTTCTCAGTATGGTAAAGGTGCCCGCATAGTTAATTAAAAGGTCTCGGGAAAGCCAGAGACATTCCTAAACTTCGACCCTCAGAATCATTCTTAAGGAAAATAAACTAAACCAAAAGTTAGGTAAGCTATCTAAGGTATTCTAATTCTGAATCTAACTTTAACCTAATAATTCACGTTCTGTCTCCTCTAATCCTCCAAATCATTGGTGGAACAATCCTCTCTCCTCACACTTTCGTCAGGAGGAATTTCCCAAAAACATACACATACAATTCAAGCAAAGAAAACACAGATAGAGAAGCATTTATAGCAAGTAGAACAAGTAGCAGATAAGTAGAATTTAACAGTTAAACAAACTAAAGCAATGCACACTCAGACAAAGCAAACAAATGCATATGATGTATGCCTGTCCTATGGCTGATGAGTCTCATCTGTCGGTTATACAGCCAACCCGACAAGTCCTGGTAGTTAACCATGGACAGTCCCTCTGTGCGCGCATCCCCAAGCTCAATAATATTCCATGGAGTCAAACTCCCAGTTCAAATATAATATTCCATGGAGTCACACTCCAAGCTCAATAGTATAGTATTCCATGGAGTTACACTCCAAGCTCAATAATATAGTATTCCATGGAGTTAAACTCCAAGCTCAATAATTCAATATTATATTTATGCATACACATGGGGGAATCCGGGGAGTTAAAGTGCCCGGTCACATCTTGCGACAGAGGGTCAACAAATAGTCTCAAATACACAAGCCACATAATCTCTTTCTTTTTAAAATACCACCTCAAATCAAACTCCAATTCTTAAAGAAATTTTGGCATTATCTCCTCTAAGACTCAAATTTCTGCCACCCTTCAAGGGTCCCAACTATCAAACCAAAGACCTCTCAGTCACTCAAATCATGTCCAGTAACAAATTATTTCATAATCAAAAAATACTAATATTAAATCTTTTTCCAAACCGACCAACTTCAACAACAAATTATTGACAACAGCTAAACCTCACATTTTATACCATATACACAATCCATCAATTATTCCTTCATTTCACTCCTATCTTAAGGTCTTCTAGCCTATGTTTTCACGTGACATTAAACATTAACTACAAGAAACCAAAACCATACCTTCGTACGGAATCAAAATATTCAAAGCTTCGGAGAAGCTTTCTGACTGAGCTATCGAAGAAGAAAATGTCCAGAATCGTCTATACCTCCTAAAATTTCCGTTGGCCAAACCCAAAGAAAAGATGAGCTATGTCACTGTCAATTTCCACTAATCAAAAATGGTGCCAACGTGTAGAAGAAGAGGTTACGAATACTCTTACCGGATTAGATTTTTGATTGGAGTTACGGATTGTAAGAAATCGAAACCGAACGTTTAACGGGACTTACGTTCTTTCGCTCCTCCTCTTGGTTACTCTTCTCTCTCGCCTCTCATTCTTATATATGCATACATATATATGGCGGCTCAGTATAATAATAATGAAGTAAATATTATTTAATTTCTTCAGTTGATACTATTATATAGCTAATGATATAATAAAACTATAATAATACTCATACCTAGATATTATATATATGTGTATCCATATGAAATGGCTTTCCATTGAGTAAATGGTTGCCGCCTTACATATATATATGCGTCCATGCATAATAGTAATAATAATTAGAATAATATACATATATACAATCGTAATGCATAATCAACACCGCCTTTTATTTTTTGTGCTTTATGATTAATAATAATAATAATAACAATAATAATAATAATAATACAGGAACGAACTTTAGTGAATAATAATAAGGTATATTATATATATATATAAACGAACGCATAGGTAATCAAATATTAATAATAATAATAATAATAATAATAATAATAATAACAATAATAATAATAATATGAATTTGATTAAATTAAAATTATTAGTTCGATTTCTGATAATTGGATAATTTTTTTTTTAAATAAGGAGATTTTAATTTTATAAAATAAATTATAACTTATTTATATTTATATTTTTAAAACTGAGGGTTGCTACAATATATATATATATATATATATATATATATATATATATATATATATATTGTATCCCCTTATTTAATTACTTAATAAAAATTTTTTATTATTATTATTTTTTTATTTATTTTTTTCAATGAACATGGTAATTTAATTATTTTGATTTCACATGAGCATGCTTTCCAAATTTTTCAAATAACTTATTCAATTTAATTCCCTACTTTTTTTTATCATTCCATTGATGACAGGTCATCATATACCCATTTTTCAAGCTAATTTCACTTGTTTTATTAGTCTTTATGTACTTTCTTGCATCCTAAGTAAGTGATTTGGAATGAAAATGCATAACTTCTTTAAATCAAGCAACTACCATTAAATTGATGCTAAATCATGAGGTTTGAGCTAAAATTAATTGATTTTTAATGAATTATAAACCTTATGAGTTTAGAGATACTTTGATTGGTTGTTTTGGTTTCTTGTAGGTAAAGAAAAGAAGAAAAGAAGAAAAACGTGGCTTAAAGAAGTGTGGCCAAGAAATGAGAAGCGTGGTGCAACATAGAAGGAGGAGGCAAACATTGCCCTCCACAAGAGCACACTGCCCTCCAGGAGAGCAACATATTGAACCAAGCCTTGAAAAGCAACATTGCCCTGCCCACAACAAGGGCGGAGCACAATTTGATGCCAAGAACCAAAGGGAGCAAAAACTCTGCCCTGCCCTCCTCAAGAGCAATATCGGGCTTCATCCAAGAACAATTCAAAAGAAATTGCTTCCTAGTGCTTCCTATGGGTTTCGAACCCAAGGACAAAAAGGAAAGGAGTAGCGCTCAAGCACAATAAAAACAAGAAAAAATTGGCTTGCTTTCAATCTCCCAGGATCGAACACGGCACCATGAGGAAGCAAGGAATTAAGCATTACTTTGATGCCAAGAAAACCAAAGAAAAAGAAGCAGCGTATGCCTCCACCGAGTTTCGAACGTGGGACTTCACCTTTGGCATATTGCCCTGCCCTCCACAAGGGCAGGGCAGCATTTTGTGGTGCATGGCCAGCGCACAAGATTGGCACGCACAAAGGGAGTCTCGGCCAGCAGCAGCGCGCACGGGCAGCACTTGGCGCACCATGGCAACTCTGCCCTGCCCTCCACAAGGGCAGGGCAGCATCCTGATGCATCACGCACACCAAGCACGCACGCAATGAGCCGCACGCACCATTTCCTGCTCTGCCCTCCACAAGGGCAGGGCAGCCTCCTGGAAGCCACTTTCTCATGGGCTCAAAATTAGATTAAAAATCCAATTTAATTCATTTCTTCACCAAATTAAAAGCCCATCCAAATTCCAAAATCCAAGAATAGAAAGTGTATAAATAGGAGATAGTTTGATGTAATTAGAACCTTTCCTTTGGATTTTTGAATTTTCACATCTTGAGACTTGATTTTGAGAGCTTGGAACTGAGATTTTAGAGAATTGGGAAGGAAAATTGATCTCTCTTCTTCCTCGTTCTTGCTTGAGCAATTTTTACTTTTCTTGTTTGAGTCTTGGATGTGAAGAATTGAGGAATTTCTGTCTCAATCTCCATTTAAGATCTCTTTAATTTCCCTGCTGCATAATTGAGTTGAATCCAATTTCCTTTACTGCTTCATCTTTAACTTCTTGTTAATTGCTTTGTGAATTTGGATCTGGGAAGGCAATTGAGATCTAGACTTTGCTATCTAGTCTCTGGAGTCCTGAGATCCCATTTTCCTTTTGGTTCTTCTGTGAACCCCTGCTGCAATTTAATTTCCCTTTCTGTTTAAGATCTAACAGAACTCAAATCATCTCTTGCTTTGATAATTGTTGCAATTTAATTTCCCTCGCTTGAATCCTGAAATCCCAGTCCTCAAATCCCTTTTCATTACTGCAATTTATATTTCTTGTACTTTAAGTTACTGCAATTTACATTTCTTGCACTTTAAGTTTCAGTCATTTAATTTCTTGTTCTTTAAGATTCAGCTCTTTTACTTTCAGTTTTCTTTAATTTCTGCAATTCTTCCTTTCCCCTTTACATTTTCTGTCATTTACTTACTGTTAGATACAAAATCACTCAACCAAAACTTGATTTGCTTGACTAAATCAACCACTAAACTAAAATTGCTCAATCCTTCAATCCCTGTGGGATCGACTCACTCCCGTGAGTTTTATTACTTGATGGGACCCGGTACACTTGCCGGTGAGTTTTGTGTTGGATCGTTTTCCACACATCAAGTTTTTGGCGCCGTTGCCGGGGATTGAAATAGATTGACAATGATTAAGTGAAGTGGAGATCTAGATCTAGCACTTTTTCTTTCTTTTTAACTAACACACTAACTGTTTGAATTTTTGCTTAAACTAACTAAAACTTCATTCTAGCAATAGATTGAAGTTTCACTGGTTTTCTGGATCTGTGTGTCTCTTATTGTGTGTTTGTATGTCAGGTACAGGAAGAGCTTCCCCTATTCTCTCTGAAATTGACCAAAGAACTCTTCGAAGAATAAGAAGAGCTGAAAGAGGGAAGAACGTTATTGGAGAGGAAGAATCTGAGGAGGAATTCCAAGAAATGGAAGGAGATCCATCAAATCCCAATCAACCAGAAGGAGGGGCCAACAACAACCCACAACAAAGAAGAGTATTGGCTTCCTACACATTTGCAAATGCTAAACAATATGGGAGTAGCATTCTTACCCCTAATGTCAATGCAAACAACTTTGAACTAAAGCCACAACTCATCACATTGGTCCAAAACAACTGCTCTTTTGGAGGAGGGCCATTGGAGGACCCGAATCAACATTTATCTACCTTCTTGAGGATTTGCGATACTGTCAAAACCAATGGTGTGCCTCCTGACAGTTACAAGTTGCTGCTCTTTCCATTCTCTCTCAAGGATAAAGCCACTCAATGGCTAGAAACATTTCCAAAGGAAAGCATCAACACTTGGGATGATTTGGTGAGCAAGTTTCTTGCCAAATTTTATCCCCCTCAAAGGATCATAAGATTGAAGACTGAGGTGCAGACATTCACTCAAATGGAGGCTGAAAATTTATATGAAGCATGGGAAAGATATAAGGCACTGCTGAGGAAATGTCCACCAGAGATGTTCACTGAGTGGGACAAGCTGCAGAACTTCTATGAGGGACTTACTCTGAAGGCTCAAGAAGCACTTGATCATTCAGTTGGAGGCTCATTACAACTCATGAAAACTACAGAGGAAGCTTAAAATCTCATTGATATGGTGGCTAACAACCAATATTTCTTTGCTCACCAAAGGCAACGCCAACCATCACAAAGGAGAGGAGTAATGGAGTTGGAAGGAGTAGATTCAATCCTAGCTCAGAACAAAATGATACAGCAGCAAATTCAACAACAGTTTGAGCAGATGGCCAAGAGAATTGATAACCTTCAAGTTGCATCAGTGAGTGCCACAAGCCAACCATCAACTACTTGGGGGCAAAATGAAGAAATTCAAGAGGAGTAACAGCAAGAGCAAGTCCAATACATGCACAACCAAAATCCTGGAACAAATGAAGTCTATGGTGATACTTACAACCCCTCTTGGAAAAACCATCCCAACCTCAGATGGGGAGACAACCACAATCAAACTCAACAGCCATGGCAAAAGAACTCAAATCAAAACAATTGGAAAAGCACAAACCACAACAACCAGCCAAACACTAGCCAAAACACATACAGAAAACCATAAAATAATTACCCCAACTCTAACCATTATCCACCCAATAACCAACCAACTAACCAAAATACCTACCATCATCCATCAACACCCCAAAACCAACCAATCTCATAAGACTCTCAGAGGATTACTAATCTATAGCTGCTCATGGAGAAAATGATGAAGAACCAAGAATTGATAACAAAGAACCAAGAAGCTTCCATGAAGAGCCTAGAAAGGCAGATTGGACAAATCTCTAAGCAGATTTCTATAGAGAGACCTTCAAGCTCACTACTAAGTGATACCATTCCTAATCCAAAAGAAGAATGCAAAACTGTGCAATTAAGGAGTGGAAAGACATTGGTGGATGGCAACCAAGGAGCAACGAAGAAACTTATGGAGAGTGACAAAGAACCAACAGAGAAAGATGGAGCTAACAACAAGGACATAACAAGCAAGACTGTCCCAGAAAAGCTCACAGAAGAAAACAACCAACCAAAGAACTTAAAGAAGGGAAAGCAGATCATGGAAGAACCAAATCCAAAACAGCAGCAAGTGGAGAAGAGTCTTACACTTCCACTACCCTATCCACAGAGATTCCAAAAAGAAGCAAAGGATCAATATTTCCACAAATTCCTTGAGACTTTCAAGAAGCTGGAAATCAATATACCTTTGGCTGAGGCATTGGAGCAAATGCCTCTATATGCCAAGTTCTTAAAGGAGCTCATCAATAAGAAAAGAAGTTGGAATGAGAAGGAGACTGTAATGCTCAGTGAAGAGTGCAGTGCACTAATCAAAAAGGGGCTCCCTCCCAAGCTTGAAGATCCTGGAGGTTTCTTCCTACCTTGCACTATTGGAAGCCTATTCATCAACAAGGGGATGTGTGACTTAAGAGCAAGTATAAATCTAATTCCATCTTCTTTAGTGAAAAAGCTTGGCATAGGAGAGGTGAAACCAATACAGATGTCCTTGGAATTGGTGGACCAATCAGTGGTATATCCTAAGGGGTTGATTGAGAACCTTTTAGTTAAGGTTGACAAGTTCATCTTTCCGGCAGACTTTGTGATCCTAGATTCAGCAGAGAATGAGAATGACTCCATAATACTTGGTCGACCATTTTTGGCCACTGCTAGAGCCATTGTAGATATAGAGCAGGGAGAGCTAACCCTCAGGATGCATGAAGAGAGCATCACCTTGAAAGTGTTTCCAGAATCACAAAGTAATGAAGAAACAAGCAAGACAAGTGACTGTTGGTGCGCGAAATTGTGATCACTACAACTTCGCACAACTAACCAGCAAGTGCACTGGGTCGTCCAAGTAATACCTTACGCGAGTAAGGGTCGATCCCACGGAGATTGTTGGTATGAAGCAAGCTATGATCACCTTGTAAATCTCAGTCAGGCAGACTCAAATGGGTATAGTGATAAACGAATAAAGCATAAAGATAAAGATAGAGATACTTATGTATATCATTGGTAGGAACTTCAGACAAGCGTATGAAGATGCCTTCCCTTCCGTCTCTCTGCTTTCCTACTGTCTTCATCCAATCCTTCTTACTCCTTTCCATGGCAAGCTCGTGTAGGGTTTCACCATTGTCAGTGGCTACCTCCCATCCTCTCATTGAAAGCGATTGCATATGCCCTGTCACGGTCATAGCGGAATTCATCTGTCGGTTCTCAATCAGGCCGGAATAGAATCCAGTGATTCTTTTGCGTTTGTCACTAACGCCCCGCCCTCAGGAGTTTGAAGCACGTCACAGTCATTCAATCATTGAATCCTACTCAGAATACCACAGACAAGGTTAGACCTTCCGGATTCTCTTGAATGCCGCCATCAGTTCTCGCCTATACCACGAAGATTCCGATTAAAGAATCCAAGAGATATTCACTAGAGCCTCGAATGCTTGTAGAACAAGAGTGGTTGTCAGTCACTTTGTTCATGAGTGAGAATGATGATGAGTGTCAATCATCACCTTCATCAAGTTGAAGAACAAGTGATATCTTGGACAAAGAACAAGCGGAATTGAATGGAAGAACAATAGTAATTGAATTAATACTCGAGGTACAGCAGAGCTCCACACCTTAATCTATGGTGTGTAGAAACTCCACCGTTGAAAATACATAAGAACAAAAGTGATCATTGGTTTCGGCCCCAAAGAGGGAACCAGAAGAACCAAGATCTGATCTAAGAACTAGATGTCCGAAGATGAAAAATACAATAGTAAAAGGTCCTATATATAGAGAACTAGTAGCCTAGGGTGTACAAAGATGAGTAAATGACATAAAAATCCACTTCCGGGCCCACTTGGTGTGTGCTTGGGCTGAGCAATGAAGCATTTTCGTGTAGAGACTCTTCTTGGAGTTAAACGCCAGCTTTTATGCCAGTTTGGGCGTTTAACTCCCATTTTGGTGCCAGTTCCGGCGTTTAACGCTGGGAATTCTGAGGTGACTTTGAACGCCGGTTTGGGCCATCAAATCTTGGGCAAAGTATGGACTATCATATATTGCTGGAAAGCCCAGGATGTCTACTTTCCAACGCCGTTGAGAGCGCGCCAATTGGGCTTCTGTAGCTCCAGAAAATCCACTTCGAGTGCAGGGAGGTCAGAATCCAACAGCATCTGCAGTCCTTTTGAGTCTCTGGATCAGATTTTTGCTCAGATCCCTCAATTTCAGCCAGAAAATACCTGAAATCACAGAAAAACACACAAACTCATAGTAAAGTCCAGAAAGTGAATTTTAACTAAAAACTAATAAAAATATAATAAAAACTCAACTAAAACTACCAAAAACATACTAAAAATAATGCCAAAAAGCGTACAAATTATCCGCTCATCACAACACCAAACTTAAATTGTTGCTTGTCCTCAAGCAACTGAAAATCAAATAAGATAAAAAGAGAGAATATACTATAGACTCCAAATTATCAATGAAACTAAGCTCCAAATTAGATGAGCGGGACTAGTAGCTTTTTGCCTCCGAACAGTTTTGGCATCTCACTTTATCCTTTGAAATTCAGAATGATTGGCTTCTTTAGGAACTCCGAATCCAGATAGTGTTATTGATTCTCCTAGTTAAGTATGATGATTCTTGAACACAGCTACTTATTGAGTCTTGGCCGTGGCCCAAAGCACTCTGTCTTCCAGTATTACCACCGGATACATACATGCCACAGACACATAATTGGGTGAACCTTTTCAGATTGTGACTCAGCTTTGCTAAAGTCCCCAATTAGAGGTGTCCAGGGTTCTTAAGCACACTCTTATTGCCTTGGATCACAACTTTATTTCTTTCTTTTTCTTTCTTTTTCTCTTTCTCCCCCTTTTTTTTCGTTTTTCTCCTTCTTTTTCTCTTTTTTTTGTATTCACTGCTTTTTCTTGCTTCAAGAATCATTTTTATGATTTTTCAGATCCTCAGTAACATGTCTCCTTTTTCATCATTCTTTCAAGAGCCAACAATTTTAACATTCATGAACCACAAATTCAAAAGACATATGCACTGTTTAAGCATACATTCAGAAAACAACAAGTATTGTCACCACATCAAACTAATTAAGCTAGTTTTAAAGATGAATTTGAAATCCTGTACTTCTTGTTCTTTTGTGATAAAAACAGTTTTCATTTAAGAAAGGTGATGGATTCATATTCATAGCTTTAAGGCATAGACACTAAGACACTAATGATCATAAGACACGAACATAGATAAACATAAAGCACAATTTTGGAAAAACAAGAAAAATAAAGAACAAGGAGATTAAAGAACGGGTCCACCTTAGTGATGGCGGTTTGTTCTTCCTTTTGAAGATCCTATGGAGTGCTTGAGCTCCTCAATGTCTCTTCCTTGTCTTTGTTGCTCCTCTCTCATGATTCTTTGAGGAGGAGGATCTCTTGTTTGCTCCATTCTTTTTCTTAGTGATGGGCTTGAGGTCATGCCTTCTCAGTTGAACCGGCTTCCCTCTTGAATTTCTCTTCCATTGGGCGTCCTCTTCACAGATATCTATGAGGACTTGGTCCAACCTTTTGATCAAAGTTGACCCTTCTTCATGGCCATAACTTCATAGAAGTGGTCTTGATGCACCCTTGAGATGAATCTTCTCCATCTCCCATGACTCGGAGGTGAAAGCTTTTGCCTTCCCTTTCCTCTTTCTAGAGGTTTCTCCGGCCTTGGATGCCATAAATGGTTATGGAAAAACGAAAAGCAACGCTTTTACCACACCAAACTTAAAAGGTTTGCTCGTCCTCGAGCAAAAGAAGAAAGAAGAGAGTAAAAGAAGAAGAAATGAGGAAGAAGGGAAAGTGGTTTGAATTTGAAGGGTGAGGTTGGTGGGATTTTATGAAGGATGGATGTGAGTGGTGAAGAGGTATTGAGGTGATTGGTGAATGGGTGAAGAAGAATAGAGAGTGGTGGGGTTGGTGGGGGTCCTGTGGGGTCCACAGATCCTAAGGTGTCAAGGAAAAGTCATCCCTGCACCAAATGGCATTCAAAATCACGTTTTGAACCAATTCTGGCGTTAAACGCCGGGCTGGTGCCCATTTCTGGCGTTTAACGCCAGGTTCTTGCCCTTTCCTGGCGTTTAACGCCAGTCTGGTGCCCCTTTCTAGCGTTAAACGCCTAGAATGGTGCCAGACTGGGCGTTAAACGCCCAACTGCTAGCCTCACTGGCGTTTAAACGCCAGTGAGTTCTTCCTCCAGGGTGTGCTATTTTTCTTCCTGTTTTTCATTCTGTTTTTGCTTTTTTAATTGATTTTGTGACTTCTCATGATCATCAACTTACAAAAGACATAAAATAACAAAAGAAACTAGTTAATTATAAAACATTGGGTTGCCTCCCAACAAGCGCTTCTTTAATGTCATTAGCTTGACAGAGGACTCTCATGGAGCCTCACAGATACTCAGAGCCATGTTGGAACCTCCCAACACCAAACTTAGAGTTTGAATGTGGGGGTTCAACACCAAACTTAGAGTTTGGTTGTGGCCTCCCAACACCAAACTTAGAGTTTGACTGTGGGGGCTCTATTTGTCTCTGATTTGAGGGAAGCTCTTCAAGCTTCCTCTCCATGGTGACAGAGGGATATCCTTGAGCCTTAAACACATAGGATTCTTCATTCACTTGAATGATTAGTTCACCTCTATCAACATTAATCACAGCCTTTGCTGTGGCTAGGAAGGGTCTGCCAAGGATGATGGATTCATCCATGCACTTCCCAGTCTCTAGGACTATGAAATCAGTAGGGATGTAATGGTCTTCAACTTTTACCAAAACATTCTCTACAAGTCCATGAGCTTGTTTTCTTGAGTTGTCTGCCATCTCCAATGAGATTCTTGCAGCTTGTACCTCAAAGATCCCTAGCTTCTCCATTACAGAGAGAGGCATGAGGTTCACACTTGACCCTAAGTCACACAGGGCCTTGTTGAAGGTCATGGTGCCTATGGTACAAGGTATGAAAACTTCCCAGGATCTTGTCTCTTTTGAGGTAATTTCTTCCTAGACAAGTCATCCAGTTCTTTGGTGAGCAAGGGAGGTTCATCTTCCCAAGTCTCATTTCCAAATAACTTGTCATTTAGCTTCATGATTGCTCCAAGGTATTTAGCAACTTGCTCTTCAGTGACATACTCATCCTCTTCAGAGGAAGAATACTCATCAGAGCTCATGAAAGGTAGAAGTAAATCCAATGGAATCTCTATGGTCTCATTTTGAGCCTCAGATTCCCATGGTTCCTCATTGGGGAACTCAGAGGAGGTTGGTGCACGCCCATTGAGGTCTTCCTCAGTGGCGTCCACCTCCTCTCTTTCCTCTCCATATTCGGCCATGGTTATGGCTTTGCACTCTCCTTTTGGATTTTCTTCTGTATTACTTGGGAGAGTATTAGGAGGGAGTTCAGTAACTTTCTTGCTCAGCTGACCCACTTGTCCTTCCAAATTTCTGATGGAGGACCTTGTTTCATTCATGAAACTTTGAGTGGTTTTGATTAGATCAGAGACCATGGTTGCTAAGTCAGAGGTATTCTGCTTAGAACTCTCTGTCTGTTGCTGAGAAGATGATGGAAAAGGCTTGTTATTGCTAAACCTGTTTCTTCCACCATTATTGTTATTGAAACCTTGTTGAGGTCTCTCTTGATTCTTCCATGAGAAATTTGGGTGATTTCTCCATGAAGAATTATAGGTGTTTCCATAGGGTTCTCCTAGGTAATTCACCTCTTCCATTGAAGGGTTCTCAGGATCATAAGCTTCTTCCTCAGATGAAGCTTCCTTAGTACTGCCAGGTGCATTTTGCATTCCAGACAGACTTTGAGAAATCAAATTGACTTGTTGAGTCAATATCTTGTTCTGAGCCAGTATGGCATTCAGAGTGTCAATCTCAAGAACTCCTTTCTTCTGACTAGTCCCATTGTTCACAGGATTCCTTTCAGAAGTGTACATGAATTGGTTATTTGCAACCATTTCAATCAGCTCTTGAGCTTCTGCAGGCGTCTTCTTCAGATGAAGAGATCCTCCAGCAGAGCTATCCAAAGACATCTTGGATAGTTCAGAGAGACCATCATAGAAGATACCTATGATGCTCCATTCAGAAAGCATGTCTGAGGGACATCTTCTGATTAATTGTTTGTATCTTTCCCAAGCTTCATAGAGGGATTCTCCATCCTTCTGTCTGAAGGTTTGGACTTCCACTCTAAGCTTACTCCATTTTTGAGGTGGAAAGAACTTTGCCAAGAAGGCATTGACTAGCTTTTCCCAAGAGTCCAGGCTTTCTTTAGGTTGTGAGTCCAACCATGTCCTAGCTCTGTCTCTTACAGCAAAAGGGAATAGCATCAGTCTGTAGACCTCAGGGTCAACCCCATTAGTCTTGACTGTGTCACAGATTTGCAAGAACTCAGCTAAAAACTGATGAGGATCTTCCATTGGAAGTCCATGGAACTTGCAATTCTGTTGCATTAGAGAAACTAACTGAGGCTTAAGCTCAAAGTTGTTTGCTCCAATGGCAGGGATAGAGATGCTTCTCCCATAGAAATTGGGAGTAGGTGCAGTAAAGTCACCCAGCACCTTCCTTGCATTGTTGGCATTGTTGTTGTTTTCGGCTGCCATGGGTTCTTCTTCCTTGAAGAATTCGGTCAGGTCCTCAACAGAGAGTTGAGTCTTAGCTTCTCTTAGCTTTCGCTTCAAGGTCCTTTCAGGTTCAGGGTCAGCTTCAACAAGAATGCCTTTGTCTTTGTTCCTGCTCATATGAAAGAGAAGAGAACAAGAAAATATGGAATCCTCTATGTCACAGTATAAAGATTCCTTGAGGTGTCAGAGGAAGAAGAGAAATAGAAGACAGAAGTAGAAAATTCAAACTTATCAAAGAAGATGGAGTTCGAATTTTGCATTAAGGGATAGTGTTAGTCCATAAACAGAAGGATGTGAGAAGAAGGGAAGTAATTTTCGAAAATTAAGTAAAAGATGTTGAAAAATTTTTGAAAAACACTAATTGATTTTCGAAAATAAGAGTGGGAAAGAAATCAAGTGATTTTTGAAAAAGATTTTGAAATTAGAAGTTAAAAAGATTTGATTGAAAACTATTTTGAAAAAGATGTGATTAAAAAAATGTGATTGAGAAAATATGATTTGAAAACAATTTTAAAAGATATGATTTGAAAACAATTTGAAAAGATATGATTTTAAAAATTAATGACTTGCCTAACAAGAAAAGATATGATTCAAACATAAAACCTTCCTCAACAGAAAAGGCAAAAAATGTTCAATCAAATCATTAATTGTTAGTAAGTATCTTTGAAAAAGGAAAGAAATTGATTTTGAAAAAGATTTGATTGAAAAGATTTGATTTGAAAAAGATTTGATTTTGAAAAACTTTGAAAACTTGAAAAAAATTTGATTTGAAAACAAAATCTTCCCCCTTGTGCCATCCTGGCGTTAAACGCCCAGAATGTGCACATTCTGGCGTTTAACGCCCAAACTACTACCCTTTTGGGCGTTAAACGCCCAGCCAGGCACCCTGGCTGGCGTTTAAACGCCAGTCTGTCTTCTTCACTGGGCATTTTTGAATGCCCAGCTTTTTTTGTGTGATTCCTCTGCAGTATGTTCTGAATCTTCAATTCCCTGTATTATTGACTTGAAAAGACACAAATTAAAAATATTTTTGGATTTTTAATAATGAGGAATAATCAAAATGCAACTAAAATCAAATAACAATGCATGCAAGACACCAAACTTAGCAGTTTGTATATATGAGAAACAACAAAACGCTCAAGTCAATAGAATTCAAAGATCAAAACAAGGAAATCATCAAGAACAACTTGAAGATTAATGAAGACACATGCATGAATGCAATAAGAACAGAAACATGCAATTGATACTAAACTTAAGATGAGCCTCTAGACTCAAACAAGACATATTTTTGGATTTTATGATTTTGTAATTTTTTTGTGCTTTTTCGAAAATTAAGTGAAAAGGAAAATAAAGGTATCAAAATTCTTAATGAGAATTCCAGGAATCATGCAATGTTAGTCTAAAGCTTTAGTCTAGAGGAATTAGACATAGCTAGCTAAGCTTCAGCAGGACATTGCATTCAAGAGCTAAATTGATGATGATCAATCAGCTTTGGTGATGATAAGAACATCACTTTGAAACACTAGAATTCATTCTTAAGAACTCTGAAGAAAAATAATACCTAATCTAAGCAACAAGATGAACCGTCAGTTGTCCATACACAAACAATCCCCGGCAACGGCGCCAAAAACTTGGTGCGCGAAATTGTGATCACTACAACTTCGCACAACTAACCAGCAAGTGCACTGGGTCGTCCAAGTAATACCTTACGCGAGTAAGGGTCGATCCCACGGAGATTGTTGGTATGAAGCAAGCTATGGTCACCTTGTAAATCTCAGTCAGGCAGACTCAAATGGGTATAGTGATAAACGAATAAAGCATAAAGATAAAGATAGAGATACTTATGTATATCATTGGTAGGAACTTCAGACAAGCGTATGAAGATGCCTTCCCTTCCGTCTCTCTGCTTTCCTACTGTCTTCATCCAATCCTTCTTACTCCTTTCCATGGCAAGCTCGTGTAGGGTTTCACCATTGTCAGTGGCTACCTCCCATCCTCTCATTGAAAGCGATTGCATATGCCCTGTCACGGTCATAGCGGAATTCATCTGTCGGTTCTCAATCAGGCCGGAATAGAATCCAGTGATTCTTTTGCGTTTGTCACTAACGCCCCGCCCTCACACTACAAAAAAGGGGGTTAAAACGGCGGTTATTTTGGGGAATTACGGCGGTTAGAACCGCCATTATTACCAAAAATGGCGCCCCCAAGAAACGCCGTTATTCTGGGCGCCATTCTGGTTATTACGGCGGTTTTCAGAAAACCGCCACAATTACCTTAGGATAATACGGCGGTTCTCTGAGGGTTAAAATGGCGGTTTGTAACCGCCATTATTTCCGTATAAAATGGCGGTTTTTAAACAACCGCCGTTTTTACCAGGATGTTGTGACATCTCTTCCGTTTAAAATGGCGGTTAGAAACCGCCGTTTTTTCCATGATAACCGCCATTTTTACCATGTTATAATGGCATCTTGTGTGTTTAAAATGGCAGTTTCTAACCGCCGTTTTTTCCAAAATATAATGGCATCATTTTCATTTAAAATGGCAGTTTTTAACCGCCGTTTCTACCAGCGTATAATGGCATCGTTTTCATTTAAAACGGGGGTTTCTATCCGCCGTTTGTACCTAATTATGATGGCAATTTTATACTTTTTAAAATAAGATTGAAACCACTAATTTAAAGTGATATTTTCAAAACTCACTTAAAAATCTCATAATAACCAAAAGGTATAGCCATAAATCAAACATCATAAGATGATTTTTAATTCATACATGATCTAAAAGTCATAATCCAAGTTATAATTGAAATGTCATAATCCAAAAAACAAATTATCAAAATAATCCTTAACAAGCATTGACTAATTCTGACTTATAATTGTCTTAACATATAATCCTTAATATACGTCTTAACATATCAAGCAAGGTCATACTTCCTTGTTGCTTGCTCCAGAAGACCTACTTCCTAACTCTTTTGGTGATGGAATCTCACTCTCCTGATCCAATCCCTACAACAAAAATATAATTATTATGAGCACAAGAAATACAAGAAAAAGGCATATATTAATAATAAGTGGATAATTATGAATTTGAATTCATCTAAAAAATACATATAAAATGTTACTAATAATACTACTAGTGCTAGTTGTTAATTAGCTTTCCCATGTGCTTGTTAACCATAGCAGCGACAAAGAATGAAGCCTTAAGATCTTTCTATTCACTGATGTATAGAATCATTTTCAAACAAAGCAATAACAGCAATAACAACCCTTAGTCAACAACCAGCAATAACACATGCTCATGCTCACCTATTACCATTAGCTGCTTCCTACTTATGCCTATATACCACAAAAATTGATAAATCTTTTTTTTTTCACTTTTTGTTAATCAATTATAATTTAGAAGAAAATCAGAACGGGAAGTCAAAATCTGTATTCATGAACAGTTTACAATTATTTCACTCAAAAGTACATTCAAAATAATAAAGAAACAGTATATAGGATACTAGCGCTTGCAAAATATGAATGTACCTGTGAAACTTGTTGAGTAGGGAACATTCCAGCCAATTGTATTGGAATTCTACCTCCTTCCTTAGAAGCAATATAGGATACTAGCGCTTGCAATTGCGCTTTAACAGTATCAAACTCCTCTTGCACATTTAGACCACAAGTAGATGATGTGCCAACATCATTTGAAGAATCTAAATTCATTTGACTAATCCTTGTGGTGTTGTTCTTGAAAGCAATTGTTGGAACAGCTCCCATACCTAAACCTCGAACACGGCCAGGGTGCTCTTTCCCAAAAACTACTCCAAGAGCATCAAGAGGAGAATTAACAGTTAATTCCATCGGTTGTTGGCTGCTATGTGCTTCAATCTTCTCCTACATATATAAAAAGAAAGAGAAAGAATAAAAAAATAGTATTATCTTATAAAAAGGAAAGAAAAAGAAATACAAACAAGTTACTTATTGGACTTTAGTCTTACCGCTATTTCTTTAGCCTTTTCATTAACATAACTTCCATCTATTTTCTTGTGAGTGATGTCCCACATTTAAACTCTATTAACTTCTTTTCCTGTCTCTTCCGTCTAAAATTTAAGAAAAGTAGAAAGACTTGATAAACAAATGGCAGCCTAATAACTTAGATTAGATATGCAGAAAATTAAGAGATGATGCATGCATTATATTTGAGATAGATTAGATATGCATGCATTAATTGATTACCAATTCAGCCCTTCTTCTTGCAATTGATTTAGCACCTGAAGTATGAGGAATTATTTGTTTTTGCCGAATTTCTTGATTCCTCTTACAAAGTTTCTGCAAGTTGAATTTGGACACACATAAGAATAGGGTAAAAATGTGCACTAACCACAGCAATATTCCTCTTACTAAATTCTGTAAATTTATAGCAATATTCACTTCTGCATGTTAACCGCAAGAACCATCATCTTTCAAAACTGACTTAAATAGGATAAAAATGTGCATTAACCACAGCAATTTAGGACTAAAATAAACAGAGAATGCACCACTATTTAAGACTGTCCCGCAGCCAGAAATCAACATTACTCTTCAACAACATTGACTACTTCATATTCAATTATATATATTCAACAGCATTAACTAGGAGAGTAAGTACTTACCTGAGTTTCAGGCTTCAAACGATATTCTACGAATAAAGCCCATTGATCAGGAGCAATATCTTCTGGTGCATTATTTATGATCTCGGTTTTACTCAACCTCGGATCATAAAAATCATTCCAAAGCTTTATCCTATGTTCCCTCCATTTTTTGCCAAGCGATTGGAGCAAAAATCGTTTGGCCAAGTTATCACTCACTTTGAAGCAAAATCGAGCCTTCAATATTATAACAAAGAATATATATTATAACCGGCAAATATAACTAAATAATGGCAAAGAAATAAGCTTTAGAGTTTGAGTAATCTTCTTACTAGGAAAAAAATATTCCATTGATTTTCAAAAAAGCTTGTTGGAATGTCTGACCACTTGTCAAAACTAATTGGAAATGCAACACAATCAGTGGCCAATTGCCCACAAACTCCTGCAAGGAGTCCAGCTGCTTCTCCTATTGCTGCATAATCTTTATCAAAATTGACAACTATGCGCAAACCTTCTGGCAAATTATGCACATCCTTCACTAATAAATGAAGACGTGTACTATCTCCGTATTCATCTAAAATAGACAAACGAGTATAAATAAATGAGTATCAGACCAGACCAGAAAAGCTATAACAGTGAACTGTATCAATCACTTAAATTATTATTTTCTTGTCAATTACTCATATATACTTTATGAGGTAGTTCTTTTGGGATTCTAGACCAGCATATGAGGTAGTAATAGAACGAACAGAATCACAACTAAACATATATATGCAGTCTTCCTGTCACAAGATACACAGTTATGTACACTCTATGTATTCAAATTTTCTTCTTTAAATATTCTATGTGAAGTTTTCAAACATAGGTGCTTAACAAAGAAAACATATACAGGAGAAGGATTATGGGAAACAAAAAGAATAGATTCATGAAGAAACAAAATAAAAAAATAAAATACATTATAAAAATAAAGGAAAACTTCATGAAGAAACTTAAGTAACCATGAATAAAATTCAACTCCTATGGCATAGCCATACAGCACAATATCAATGAAAATGTAATTTAATTTATAGTTAATAAAACATCTATACATACCTATGGCATCAACAGTCCAATAATGTTTAGATTCACGTCCACGTTTACGTTTAGGTTCGGATGGATGCTCAGATATAGTTGCAGCAACTGATGATGGCTCAGAAGAATTTGAAGCTGCCGACTTGTCCCGGGAGGAACTTGCAGCTGCTGCCGACTTGTCTTTAGAGGAACTTGAAGCTGCCGACTTGTCCCGAAAGGAACTTGCAGCTGCTGCCGACTTGTCCCGAGAGAAACTTGCAGCTGCTGACTTATCCCGGGAGGAATTTGAAGCTGCCGACTTGTCCCGAGAGGAATTTGCAGCTGCTGCAGACTTGACTTGTGATGTATTTGCAGCTGCTGTGGACTTGTCTTGTGAAGAATTTGCAACTGCGGCTGCTGCTTTAAGTAGATTCTTGTACCTCTTTTGCTTTGGCATTCTTGTCAAGAATTCCTGTTCCAAACACACCAAATTAAAATTTGGTTTAGTTACAAATATATGTCACGCCAGCTAATAATTAATTATTTAATTATTATGGGACATATATACCTTTAATTTATATTAAGACTCATAAGAAAGAGTAAGAAGACATGTTAACATCCTAAACCTAAATCTTGTTTTGGATTAAACAAGAGATAAAACCTATAGTTAGATATATAACTTTGGTTGTACAAATAAGATTTCAGTTCATATAGTTAGATTGTGGTTAAATTAAACCTAAATAAGTCCTTTCATTCAGTTTTATCATAACTCCTCAAACACTGATTTAGAATCAACCAAAATCCTCAAACAACTAACTAACCGAATAAGATTAGGTGTGAAAAAAAAATAGCAAATACCCAAAGAATAACAAAATAAATAAATGAAGAGAAAAAATAAACAAAATCTAATCTAAAAAGGTGCTATATATATCAATGTCATTTAAAAAGGCTTAATTCAAAGCTCAGAGAATCTCAGATATCATAACAAGGTGAACGGTTTAGCCTTGAAAAAATAAATCTAGTAATAAAACTAAAAACTCAAGAGAAACAAAAATCTGAATGAACAAATTAAACAAAACCCGAAAACAATTCCACAATGATATAATATTATATCAAATTTCCAGAATCTGAAGAGTAGGAGAAGAGTTTAACATAGATAACAATAAGAATTAAACATGCATAATGAAAACATATCATAGTCCATAGATTTGTTAAATAAATTTACCTGCTAACTAATGATTTGAGTGAGATGTATATGTATGGTGATGTTGTGTTCTGAATGTGGTGTGTTTTGGATGCAAATTGATAAAGTCAATTTAACCACTAATTTTAATATACACCAAGCATTTCTGTACATGCATACCAGTACTAGGTCCCCAAGTTTTAAATCAATATAAAATTATTTTATATTAACCGTACATCAAAATTAAATTCTAAAACAAATAGTTTGTTAAAATTTTATACAAAATTACTAAAAAATCTAACTTTAATGGAGAAATAGTACTACCTAATAAACAATCTTCCTTCAACTTCTTCAAACATAAAGATTCTGAATCCACTTGTGAAGGGTATCTTCTTCCCTTGCCACTCTGCACAGAAATGCATGGGGGAAATATTCTTTAACCACATATGACTTTTGTTTTTCTCAAATATTATTTTATCGAGTTTTATACTCTATTCCTATGACAAATTAATGGATAGTGGACCATCTTAATATAGCAGGAGAAAATAACACTAAGAGTCCCTATACATAAATATTTTTTTTAGATAAATAATAGTTGGAAATAAAATAATTAATAAGTATAGATAAAATGTGAATTATAACTAAATGAAAACTTAAATATAAATTTCATACCATAAATTAATTTAACCTACTAACTATTCTGACATGTGTTCGTCTTCTCCAATGTCATCATCTAGTAGTTCATCATCTACCTCATCTCTTAACAATGATAGATTATCACCATTTTCAAATAAAGAATCCAAGTTTTGCTCTAACTATGGCTCATTCTCGCATGCTTCATCATCTTCATTTCCCCCCATATCATATGAGTCTCTTGGCTTCAAATGCACGACAACACTCCAATCTTTATTCACTTCATCATTGACAAAATACACCATTCGAGCTTGTGAGGCTTCAATATATGGATCATCCTCCTCTCGGTCACCACTATGTATTACTCGTGAAAAATTAATAGAAGTAAAACCCCAACTATCCTTTCTACAGCCCCATTCTCTAGTGGTGTCAGCCCATTTACATTTGAATAAAGTAACCTGAAATCGGCCATTGTAGTTTAGTTCTATAATATCTTCTAATTTGCCATAATATGACAAATCAGCATTCCTAACATTAGCATCACTAGCGCTAGCAACACAAGGAGTTGAAGACATTAAGAAAACTCCACTATTCTGGGTCTTTAACCCATTGTCTCGATTGGTAGTTCGAAAGGAGAACCCATTGATACTAAATGTAGAAAACCTCTTGGCATATCGTGATGGACCCCTTGCTAAGTATCTCAAATCCTCATGCACAGTATTCATAACGTCTGGGTTCATAAGCTATTATGATAGAACAACATATTAGTTATTATATCCACAAATACTGCTCAATATTAGCAAAAAATGATCACTTTTCTATTTACCTGCGTAGGAAACCAAGTAACAAAATCTTTATTGACTCTTTTTTCTATCTCTACATTTGATGGCCTTCTACCCTTAGATCTTCTTCGTATAAAATCTTTGAAGTCACTGTCAGATATGAAAGTTTAACTCTAACTAAACAACTATTTTCAAGTAAATAAAAAACATGTACGCAAATCCTTAAGTACTTACTCAATGAACGGTTTGACATATGGACAATTTAGAACCACAGAGCGATGTGCTTGTTTTTTTTCCATAGGTGACAACTCAAATACTGTGAAAGCTCCCTTAGAGTTACCCATTTGTGGAAAAAGCGAATCAACATGTTTATTGTAATTACCATCCGGACGGTCATCAACACGTGGTGGCCTATTAAATCTTGTCTCAATCCCTTCTAAGTATCGAGAGCAAAATGTAAGAGCTTCTTCAGCCACATATCCTTCAGCTATAGAACCTTCTGATTTAGCTTTGTTTCGTACATAGGACTTCAAATGTCCTAAATACCTAGTTTGTATAATTGGCTTTAGTAAGCAAGATATATCTAAGTGACAGGTTAAATGAACAATGATTGAAAAGAGATATTTACCTCTCAATAGGATACATCCACCTATAGTGTACTGGTCCTCCAAGTTTTGCTTCATCAACTAGATGACAGGTTAAATGAACCATGATTGTAAAGAAAGAAGGAGGGAACAACATTTCTAAATGACAAAGGGTAAGGATTATTCGAGGTTGGAGCTTCTCAAGTTCTGTAAGACTTAAGCTTTTAGAGCACAACTGTTGAAAGAATGAAGACAACTCTATTAGAACTGCAGTAACTTTATCTGGTAGCACATTACGTATGGCAATGGGTAATAGTTGCTGCATAAGGACGTGGCAATCATGGCTCTTCAATCCAGAAAGCTTTCTTTGCTTCAGGTCAACACACCGTGAAATATTACTCGAGAGACCATCTGGTACTCTAATATTCTTTATAGTACGCAAGAATACATCTTTCATGGAATTTGACATTGTGAACAAAGATGGATGATATCTCCCATTTTCATCTGGCCATAAATCTTTCCTTATACCCATTTCTTTGAGATCCTTACGAGCTTTGAGATTATCCTTTGACCTTCCAGTCTCATTGAGCAAAGTGTATAACACATTGTCGCAAACATTCTTTTCAATGTGCATGACATCTAGATTGTGGCGCAATAAGTTAGACTTCCAATAAGGAAGATAAAAAAATATGCTTTTCTTCCTCCATATCCCCGATTCATCATCTTCTTCAACAACTTTTCGTCGAGTCCTCTTACCTTTACTTGCCTGTAGTTCCTTCCCAAATGAAACATTGATGCCTTCAAGTTGTTCCAATATTTCTGACCCTGTTAGTACTGCTGGGGGATCCCTCAACTCGATATTTCCATTAAATTTTGCACGACTTAGCCTAAACTTATGACCCCTTTCTAAGAAACGGCGATGTCCCAAAAAACACCATTTTCCACCATGCTTTAATCTATATGAATCAGTGTTGAAGTTACATGTAGGACAAGCATATTTACTGTGTACGTTCCACCCAGATAAGTTACCAAGGCCTGGAAAATCACTAATTGTCCACATTAATGCTGCTCGCAATGTAAACATTTCATTATTGAACCTATCTAATGTTTGAACACCATCATGCCACAACTCTTTTAACTCTTTGATAAGAGGTTGTAAGTATACGTCTATGTTGTTCCCTGGCATTTTCTCTCCAGGAATAATCATTGACAAGATTAGTGATGTTGGCTTCATGCACTCCCATGGAGGTCGATTGTATGGAATAAGCACCACTGGCCAAACGCTATAGTTTGTACGCATAGCTCCAAAGGGGTTGAATCCATCAGCTGCAAGACCAAGACGTACATTTCGAGGATCTTCAGCAAACCTATCATTAAGTAAATCGAATGTCTTCCAAGCTTCAGAATCCCGCGGATGCCTCATCTTCGAATCTTTCTTTTCTGCCGAAGCATGCCATCGCATTGATTGAGCAGTCTTAGAACACATAAATAATCGTTGAAGTCTCAGTTTTAGTGGAAAGTATCGCAAGATCTTTGCCGGTTTCTTCTTTTTAGCATCGCTCCATTTAGATGTCTTGCATCTTTTGCATTCTTGCAAATCTTCATCCTCCCCCCAATATAACATGCAGTCATTAGGGCAAGCAGGTATCTTGGTATAATTAAGCCCTAGTTTGTTTATGGTTTTCTTGGCCTCATAGAATGTATTTGAAATCTTCGCATTTCCAAAAGCATCTTTTATTAACTTGAGAATTTCGGTCATGGCTTTGTCGCTTATTCTGTATAAGCACTTTATGTGATACAGACTAATCAAGAAAGACAGTTTTGAATACTTTGTGCACCCTTCATACAATTGTTCACTACCATCTTCCAACAACTTGTAAAATTCTACATTTTCTCCATTGTGCTCTTCATTTTTTGCATCTTCTATGTTGTCTTCATCTCCATCTCCATTTTCTATGTTGTCTTCATCTCCATCTCCATCTTCATTCAAGTCAGGTCCAGCAACTCCAAACGCGTCATTGAGCATTGTTACCATTGGATGTTGAGATGTCGAATCATCTTGTACAATTTGACTAGTTTGATGAGCTTGTGACCCAACTCCAACTGCTTCTTCACCATGCCAATACCAAACTTTGTAGTTTTCTGGAAACGGCTTGACTATTAAATGTTCAAAAACTTTCTCTCTTGTTTGCCACTTGCCAAAACCACACACCGGACAAGGGCATTTAATCTGATGACCCCCGAGAGATCGATGCTCAAAGGCGAAATCCAAAAACTTGTTTAGACCATCTTTATACTCGTGCGTGTTTCGTGGTTTTCCAATCCATGACTTATCAATTGACATGACTAAGAGGGACTACAAATAGGAATATTAAAAAATCTATTCATTAAAAATCTCTCTCTCTCTCTCATATTAACTAGGCAACTAACTAGTATATCAGCAGGCGCTACTATAAAAAGAAATTCTTGTATGCAAATTAGATATCAAACAAATACTTAAATAATATTCTAAAAAAATTATAAAAAAAATTATAATTACCTCTTTCAAATGATAATTTTGTGGCTGTAACTGTGGCTTTATGAACTTTTCCTTCTCAAGTAGTTGTATATATGCAAATTAATTTTTTTCTACAAGATAAAAAGAAACAAAAAAAATAAATAAAACAAATATATTATTTAGATGAAACGATCAGTAATTAAATTCAACTTTATATGTTATTGGGATTGATTAATTAAGCCCAAAGATATATAATGTGTTGGATACGATTGAGAATTAATTAAGCCCAAACATGATATTCCAACTTATTTGAATTTTGAAACTCAAATTAATAGCATCTAAATTTTTTCAAATTATTTATCTATATCTCAATTTAACCCAAATGAGTTAAAATTACAAAATCAGAGTTCTGATTCCATGCTAAGTAGGAGTAAGTAGCAAGAATGTGTGTGCATCCGACAAAATGCTATGTTATTATTTTGGTCCCAATTTCAGTTATTAAGTGTTATGGGGTCAAACAAAAGGGAAGCAACAACACGTGGTTATACACAATAAAACTATATTATTACTCTTAACCTAGCTAGCTAATTCAGAGAACAGAATGGGAGATGGGAGATGGGAGAACACAATAATTATAAGTTCGAACAATGGAGATGGGAGAACACAATATACAATTTTATATTAACAATATCAATTATCCAAAAAAAAAAAACAGAGAGAGAGAGAGAGAGAGAGAGAGAAAGTATAGTTCCTCCCTACCAATTACCAAATACTTTTGTGAAAATTGTATATTGGATAATGTAAAGCAAATCTAAGATACCTTGAAATGAAAACCTTTAGAATTAAATTTTAATAAATTCTTAATTCTTAATTTACCTGATTGTGAATCATTTGAGTGTTTGTTTCTTAAGGCTATCTTGGAAACAAAATGTGTCACAAATAAATTAATAAATAATGATATATAATTTAGTAATTATGTAACATATTTTCTTGCAATGTTTTAACTCAAACATTTAATTTAAGGAGATTAGTGAGGTACTTATGAAGATATAGAGTAGTGATTGAAAAATTGAGCCTTATTAATTAAAACTAATTTTAATATTAAGCAATTAGTTAGATCAAAAGTCCTGATAAGAACATGAAGCTCATTCTAAGGCTGAACTATTTCATAATTTTACTTGTGTAGCACCATACCTTTTAGTAGATGATGTAACTAACATTAAGAATATTTAAGACCATATGTCACCTTTTACAAGAACAAAAACTACAACAAATTTGTATTTTTAAATACACCATCTATCTTAGACTTGTCTCTTACTCCAAACATATTCTTTTAAATAGCTATATCAATCTAAGAGACTTTCAAAGCTAGTGTAAGAAATGTTAAATTTGGGGTTGAAAATATGTTAGTACGAAAAGCCGGTGTCATGGACACGAAACAAAATCAGAATAACCCTATAATAATCATTCAAACCTAAAACAATTCATGCATCAAGACCAAAAAAAAAAATTACAATTCATGCATGGGAAGAGAAAACATAATAGTTCAAGGTTTAGTATAGTTTCAATGAGTTCATTTCTTAAATTTTATAATCCACTATTGTCTATGGAGATGTAAGGTCTACACTGCAAATGAATGTCTTACCTTTTCAGACCTTTGATCAGGAACTCTGAAGTTAAAGATGGTTTTGAGACCAGGAGCAGGCTCATTAACAGTGATGGTTGTGAAGAGCTGAAACGCAAAAGCATGATTAACATTAGTAAAGCATACATAACAGGTAAGTCCAACATAGATTCTATTGTTAAGATTCATTCCATCTAGATTCAGACTTCAACTAGAAAGCACCAACATGAACTTAATGGCATTCCATGTGTCCAACACAAATCAGTCTGTCACTCAAAGATACCCCCATCCACCCACCATACATACAATCCTATTTAACCAAATATTCTTTTCCTTTTAGTATAGAAACCAACTGAATCACAGCTTAAATCTAGAGTAAAATGTCAATAAAAAGGATACTCTACAAACCATTCAGATAAACTTAGCAATGGTAAGTAATCTCATAAATTTGACATAGATCAAGAATGTTCAATAATATCAGGAAGAACCTGGAATGTATGGGGGGAAAAAATCAATGAGACTATTACCCTTATATTGAGCACACCAAAATACAATACATGCAAGAATGAAAGACAAACTTAAATTGTCAAAAAGCAGTGATTTATATACCTTGTAGATAGCTTCAGATTTGCTTTTGCACACAATAAAAATTTCACGCAATAAACAAATAAAAATTTCACGCAACAACAAGAGAAGCATAACAAGAAGATGAAGCATATGCTACAACAAGGGAAAGTAACTAAAGAAGTCTTCAACCTTTATCTGCAGTTTGTAAATTTAAAATTTTAAAATTTCTAATAAATTTAGAAGACTAATATCACTAAAGTCAACAAGGGAAAACTTGAAAATGAAAAATAAAATGGTATTTTTTCTAATAAGAAATACCGGAAACTCAGCTTCTGCAACACACGTGTATTCTTCTGGGACTGCACATTAGAAAATAAGCTCATATCAGCTGAGTTTTTGAAAAAATAATCCACTGCAGTTAACTATTTAAGTGTAACAGAGCTGCAAGACAATATAGCATACAAACTCCAATCTCATCTGTACATCAAAACTTCCCAATTGTTACAAACTTCAGGCAGGTTATTTTGTGACAATGAATGATAAAGTATACCCTAAAAGCCTGAATCAATAGAAAAGTAAAAAATTCATTTTACTTATATTTCAACAGAACCACCCATTCTTCCAATATACTATTAGCCAGATCCATTGAACAAACAATTCTAAAATAAAAACCACACAAGAAAATGACACCCATACTTCCAAAACCAATAAAATAAATAAATAAAAATCATTCAGCAATAAGAGTAACACCTTAGCAATTGCTTTGGGTGGATATTCTGCTCCAAGTTTTGGATCAACACACTGCTTGACTTTATCCTCGCTAAGTCTTAGTGTAGCCTGAAATACAAGTTGCTATGATAACCTAAATTGGAAGATATATAAAATTTAATACATCTCAATTAACAAACCCAAACTTGTCTAAATCAGAATCAGATACAGATGCAAATTTAAACAAGTCAGAACACTAAATACTTGAATCAACATAACAAAACCAGTTCAGATAAGAAGTGGTCTTTAATCAACATAACCAGTTCAGAACACTAGACATTGGCACTAGATCTGAGATCAGGGAGAGAGAGAATGAGAAAGGAGGGGGTAAGGTTACGAAAACAACTTCGCTGGCTTTGCAAGCAGTGTCGATGGCAGATGTGAGGAAGGAAGATCCAAGATCCAAGATCCAAGATCTGAGATCGTCGACTGGTTGAACACAAGATCCGATCGGCGTCAATCACTCCCGCACCAACGTCAATCGAATGCTTCAACACAAGACCCGATCACGGAGCTGCAGAGAAACAAAAACCCCCAAAAATCAGCAACAAAAACAATTTTGAAACCAAAACCCGAGCAAAAACGAAGAAATCAGTAACTGACGGAGAGGGAGAGGTACCTAGAGAACTTGGGAGTGAGCTGCAGAGAAACAAATCAGCGGAGAGGGAGAGGTATAGAGGAATCGTAACCGGCGGAGAGAGAGAAGCCCGAGAGGGAAGAACGGCGTTGTCGGAGCACGGATCGGAGGAGACGAAGGAGCGAGAGACCGCCGAAAATGTGTTTCGTTTAATGAGGCTAGGGTTGGAATTCTCTTGTTTTATATACGTGTGAAAACGGCGGTTCAAAACCGCCATAATCACCAGAACCG
This sequence comes from Arachis stenosperma, assembly GCF_014773155.1. NCBI lineage: Eukaryota > Viridiplantae > Streptophyta > Magnoliopsida > Fabales > Fabaceae > Arachis > Arachis stenosperma. The sequence continues at coordinate 62,187,738 of NC_080378.1, read as the reverse complement.
CCACAATACACAAAGTTAATTATGGCAACAACCAAACATGCCATAAAAATCGGGAATTACGGCGGTTCTTTAAAACCGCCGTAATATCAATGCCATTTTAAACTCTTTTTTTTGTAGTGTCAGGAGTTTGAAGCACGTCACAGTCATTCAATCATTGAATCCTACTCAGAATACCACAGACAAGGTTAGACCTTCCGGATTCTCTTGAATGCCGCCATCAGTTCTCGCCTATACCACGAAGATTCCGATTAAAGAATCCAAGAGATATTCACTAGAGCCTCGAATGCTTGTAGAACAAGAGTGGTTGTCAGTCACTTTGTTCATGAGTGAGAATGATGATGAGTGTCAATCATCACCTTCATCAAGTTGAAGAACAAGTGATATCTTGGACAAAGAACAAGCGGAATTGAATGGAAGAACAATAGTAATTGCATTAATACTCGAGGTACAGCAGAGCTCCACACCTTAATCTATGGTGTGTAGAAACTCCACCGTTGAAAATACATAAGAACAAAAGTGATCATTGGTTTCAGCCCCAAAGAGGGAACCAGAAGAACCAAGATCTGATCTAAGAACTAGATGTCCGAAGATGAAAAATACAATAGTAAAAGGTCCTATATATAGAGAACTAGTAGCCTAGGGTGTACAAAGATGAGTAAATGACATAAAAATCCACTTCCGGGCCCACTTGGTGTGTGCTTGGGCTGAGCAATGAAGCATTTTCGTGTAGAGACTCTTCTTGGAGTTAAACGCCAGCTTTTATGCCAGTTTGGGCGTTTAACTCCCATTTTGGTGCCAGTTCCGGCGTTTAACGCTGGGAATTCTGAGGTGACTTTGAACGCCGGTTTGGGCCATCAAATCTTGGGCAAAGTATGGACTATCATATATTTCTGGAAAGCCCAGGATGTCTACTTTCCAACGCCGTTGAGAGCGCGCCAATTGGGCTTCTGTAGCTCCAGAAAATCCACTTCGAGTGCAGGGAGGTCAGAATCCAACAGCATCTGCAGTCCTTTTGAGTCTCTGGATCAGATTTTTGCTCAGATCCCTCAATTTCAGCCAGAAAATACCTGAAATCACAGAAAAACACACAAACTCATAGTAAAGTCCAGAAAAGTGAATTTTAACTAAAAACTAATAAAAATATAATAAAAACTCAACTAAAACTACCAAAAACATACTAAAAACAATGCCAAAAAGCGTACAAATTATCTGCTCATCAACTGTCTTCCGAGGAAAGCAACCAACAACACAGTAGAACAGAAGAGTGAGCAGGTACAAGGAGGGGAAGGAATTCAAAAAGAGGCCGGGATGATAAACAAAAAGGGAGGTATCACAACTCGAGTCACTGTCAAAGCAGACAGATCAACAAGAAAGAAAAAGAAGAAAAACAAGAAGAAGGCTTATAAAGGGTGGAAGAATAAAAAAATTCCAACTGAAGGATTTTCCAAAGGTGACAAAGTACAATTAGTATATCAACAGCTGGGAACAGAAGATCATTACACTGTCAACCAAGTACTCTCTCTCGAGCACATTGAAATTGAGCATCAAGGCACACAGAGAAAGCTTACAGTGAGAGGGGACAAGCTGAGACATCACCAGCATCAACCACCTTAAAGGGAGTTCAATGTCAAGCTAGTGACAATAAAAGAGCGCTTCATGGGAGGCAACCCATGATTTAAGATTCCTGTCCTTTCTTTTATTCAATAAGTTATGATTACCTGAGCATGATTTTGAACGTTCATATAAATGCATACATTGTTTTGAAGCACATGTCAGACTTCTAAGTTTGATGTGCCTTAAGGCACACCCAAGTTTATTTTTCAAAAAAAAAAGGGGGGTTATTCTTAGAACATATGCATAGTCCTTTTTGATGAAGCATATGACCAAGCACTAAGTTTGGTGTCTGCATGTGTAACAATGTTCAGAAGATCAATTCCTACTTATGGAATCAAAATCATACAGAGGGGGGTCATGCATCATTTTCTTTTGAAATATAAATATATACATATATATATATATATATATATATATATATATATATATATATATATATATATATATATATATATATCAATTGTGAAGAATTGACTGCATTGCTAAGCCATCTTCTCACTAAGAGATAAGTTTGGTGTTCACCAACCTTTAGCAATTCTAATTGAAGGACACAATTGATCATTTATGAAAAAGAAACAAAAACATTTTTCTTCTTTATTGCAATTCACTTACCAACGTATACATTCATATCCTAAGGCTAGCTGTTTTGGTCTATTCAGGAGAAAGAGATTGAGACAAATACAAGGAGGGGCCACGGCTAGGACAAGCTAAGTGAGGAGTGGTCACATGTGCCTAGAAAAGCATGCTCCTTGGGAAGCAGAATTTGCATGCATGCATCATCGAACACCTAAATGTATGCAACCAATGAGAAGAGAATCCTCGTCAAAGCCTCAACAATGCATGCAGACCGTTCAATCCATGAACCTACTGTATGATCAACTCAATCTCAACCCTTCATGAGCACCAACGAACTCCTTCCTCATTCATTGTGGTTTTGTTAGAAAGTTTGAAGAACTTGCCTATAAATAGCCGTTAGCACTAAATGGTTTACACATTCATTCAAGCTACCTTCACTTGTAAGCCATAATCTCCTCTATTCCCAAAACTAAAGACAACAAAACCGAGCACCATCCCAAACACAACACATTTTTCCTCTACTCCCACTTTTCCCTTCTTCTCACCTCAAATCTAATGGCCTCCTCAAGTTCAAAAAGAAGGCCGGGAAAGGAACCAATGGTGACCGAGCCTCCATCATATGATGCAAGAAAATTTAGGTCCCAATTCCATGAAGGGAGATATCATAGGTTCATGAAAACAAAGAAAGTCATCTATGAGAAGGGCCTTGAGTTGAAGGTGATGGTGTTTTTGTGGAAAAACGAATTTCCAACACACAAATCCAACCGGCAAGTATACCGGGTCGCATCAAGTAGTAATAACTCACAAGAGTGAGGTCGATCCCACAGGGATTGATGGATCAAGCAATTTTAGTGGGTGATTAGTTTAGTCAAGCTAACATTGAAGGGATATTGTGTGAAGTGTAGCCAACCGAATTGTAAATGACAGAAAATTTAAAGTTGCAGAAAGTAAAGTTGCAAGTAACTTAAATAACAAGAAAGTAAAATAACTGAAACTTAAATTGCAAGAAAAGTAAATTGCATGAAAATATAAAGGGGAATGGGAACAAGGAGATTAAAGCAAGCAGCAAGAAGAACTTGGAACAATTGCATAAGAATTAAATGGCATGAAAAGTAAAAGGACTTGGGTGCTGGGAATTAAAATTTAACAAGAGAATGTAAGGAGAAATCAAACAGAAAAGTAAAAGATGAAATAAGTGCAGCAGATTTAAACAGAAATGGAAAATTGCTTGAAGAAGCAACACAGAATGTAACTCAGCTTGATTTTGAAATTCAAAGAGACAAGATCTCAGGGAATCAATGAGACTAGAAAACAAGTCTAGATCTCACTCCCTTCCTTGATCCAACAGCAAATAGATTGAAGAAGAAAGAAAAATAAAAGCAGTAAGAGAACTTTAATTCAAAATGTAATTCACTAAAATTATGCAGCAAGACAAACAAAGAGAAATCTCAGAGGGAGAATGAAACAGAATTCCTTCACTTCTCAATCCAAGATTCAAGACAAAAAAAAATAAAGGAAAGAGCTCTCAAATCCTAATATTCCCTAGTGGGTCTCGCCTTTCTCTACAAAGATGGAAATGATGCCTTATATAGGCTTTACAAAATGAAAAATGAAAATGAAATTAAAACAAATTACAAAAATGAAAATCCTAATTTAATTGATCCATGTGCCTTTGAGTGATGATGTGGGCTTAGCTTGCTTTGGATTTGAGGAGAAATGGGTTTGGTTGGCCTTGATTCAATTTGTTGAAGAATTGAATTAATTTGAATTTTGGTTGATTTTGGCCCATGTTGCTCCCAGGAGGCTGCCCTGCCCTTGTGGAGGGCAGGGCAGAAAATTGGTGCATGGTGGTGCGTCCGTGGTGCAAGCTGGTGCGGCCTTGGTGCGTGAGATGCTGCCCTGCCCGCGCCAAGGGCAGGGCAGGAAAAGTTGGTGCGCCAGAAATTCCTTGGTGCTGCCAGAATCAGGAATTGGTGCGCCAGAATTGAAAATTGGTGCGCCAGAATTGAGCTTGGTGCATAGGATGCTGCCCTGCCCTCGCAGAGGGCAGGGCAGGAAATTTTGGTGCTGCCAGGATTGAGGTTGGTGCGCCAGATGCTGCCAGGGACGTGCCATGGTGCGCCAGATGCTGCCAGAACGTGCCATGGTGCGCCAGATTTGTGCACCAACCCAAATGCTGCCCTGCCCTCGCGGAGGGCAAGGCAGTGTTTTCACTTTGATGTCCCAAGTTCGAACCATGGCCGAAACACACGCTACTTAATTTTCTTGGCTTTCTTGGCACCAAAGTAAGGCCTAGTTTCTTGCTTTCTCATGGCCCTTAAAGATGCCTTTCGTTCCTGCCTCAATTGGACGCCAAATATGGATTTCTATATATCGTTGGAAAGCTCTGAATGTCAGCTTTCCAACGCAACTGGAAGCACATCAATTGGACGTCTGTAGCTCAAGTTATAGCCCTTTGAAGTAGGCATGGTCATGCTGTGTGCGGCCAGATTTTAACTTAGCGAAAATTCTTGCTTCCAACCACACTTTGCATCACGATTCTGCCCTGCCCTTGGCAAGGGCAGGATCGTGTGCGTGCTGGCTGCTTCCTTCCTTGATTTGGTCATGGGCCACGCTTTTAAAAGCGTGGCCTAAGGCTCCAAAGTGTACCCCAACTTCAAAGTGTACCCCAAAGCTCTTTTTTTCTCCTTTTTTTGTGCTTCTTTGCTTCTTTTTCTTCTTATTTCCTACAAGATTTATAAAATTAAAATATCAAGAAAATATATCATTTAAGTACAAAAAGCATTCAATATTTAAGCACAATTCATCAATTTCTTGTATGAAAAAGCATAGAAAATGGGTATATGATGACATGTCATCACAACACCAAACTTAAATCTTGCTTGTCCCCAAGCAAGAAAAGAATCATGCAATAAAGATTGACAATCCAAGGTAAGAAGAATAGCAACTCAATGTTCATGGCAAGCTAGTTTTCTATGCATGCTACAATTACAAAAGAGATGTAAATGATTGATGCTTCTATCTAGCTTATTTTATGAAATCTTTTTCTTATAATTCTTCCTTGAAACAAGCTTTTGATTTTTTTTCTCCTTTTGGGTGCTTTGCCCCATGAGTTAATAACAAAGCTACGACTTCTAAATGCTTTGTTTTCAAGTATTACCACTTGATACATAAGCACCACAAGCATTTAATTAGAGGACTTCATTAAGCTCATCATTTTTTTTCTTTTCTTGACTCTCTAATTATTGATGCTCAGAACCTTGAGCTTTGAGGGAGTGCTTTTGCACTTGAGCCTAGCCTTGACTTCTAAGTGTTTTGTTTTCAAGCATTTGGCTTGATACATAAACACCACAAGCACTTAGCAAATAAATTGCCATTGGTACTCAGAGCCTTCAACTTTCTTATTCTTTCCCTTTTTCTTTTCTTGCTTTAATTGTATTTGCTTCTTCAAGGTTTTCATGATTTCAAAAGATTTCACAAAATGTACTAGATGAAAAACTTCAATTAAATAAATTCCAATGCAATTGAGCAACAATCAATCATACTAGCTTTCCAATACTTGTATGCATATGCTAAATTCTTCTTTAATTCCTTGTTTGTTTATGATCATGATGCTTTATTGCTTTTGAATTCACAAAGCTCAAGTTGGTAGTTATAATGCCACAACAACATATTTCAAATCAAATTCAAGCTATGCTTAGTCATACCACACATGTATACAGAAAATATAAAGACAATCATGCAATTTAAAGTGCTAGAAATAAATGAGAGGAAAAGGAACTTTACAACCTTGTAGTCCATCTTCTCTATTGTTGTCATTTTCCTCCCATTCTTCTCCTTCCCATACCAAATCAGAATGCTTGCTCTTCCTCAAGCAACAATTAGAACAATGGTGGTGGGGTCTAAAATGGATCATGAATGTCTCACACAAAAGGATGTCAGTAGCATATGTGTTTAGGCAAGCAAGATTAAGAGTAACCATCAAGGCACAGAGAAACAAAAACATTATGATTGCAAACATAAGATGGTGTGCATGATACATTGCATAAAAGAAATAAGTGGCACACCAAACTTAGTGTGACACTCTCACTTGGAATTGATGCAAGTATCTAGTAAACATTGAACCAAATTTTGTTGCATAGCAACACCAAACTTAAAATGCAACCATATGTCAATTTTATTTGAATTAAAACTAAACAAAAGAAACTGTTATTTGTTAAATACAATCACCAAGTGAAGAATCTTGTCATGAATAAAGGTCTTTTGGTGATGTATTAACAAACACAGTTAACAAAAGAAAGCATTAAAAACAAGTAAATGAATAAAACAAAAAGGAAACTGAAATGTTAAACCGAAAGAGAAAAATAAAATTGCAGAAGCATTATGATTATGCAAACAAGTAGTGTTGCTTGAATGAATTGCATAGAAAATAAGTGGCACACCAAACTTAGAATCTTGGTGTGTCACTTTCATTTTTGATTTGATGCAATCATCCAAAAAGATTGAAAACAATTTGTTGCAATGCAACACCAAACATAGAATGTAACCATATGCCCATTTATTGAATTTAAACAAAGTAAAGAATGAAAATAAAGCAGAGAAGAAATGTTACCTACGGTTGGGTTACCTCCCAACAAGTGCTCTTTTAGTGTCATTAGCTTGACATGTTGTTATTCACTTTCTTCCTCTTCTTCCAATTGGTTAAGAGGAATGACTTCAAGGGGAGAGAAGTTTCAGCTTTTGTCCCCTTTCTTGGTTTCCTCTCAGCAAGCTTCCCTTTGAATTTGGCTTGATTGAGCTTGCTTGCTGGGTCAGGGACAGGATTGGTGCTTTTGTTAGTTGCCTTCACTTCCTTGAGTCCAAGTCTTGGTGGTTGTGTAATTGTTGGAGTTTTGTCTTCATCAAGAGTTCCTTACAGTGATGGTTCAATGAGCTTGTCCTTCATGAGCCTCTCTGTTTCCCTTGAGTTTGGACGTTCTTGATTGTCCTCCTCACTAGCTTGTTCTTCCCCTTCCTCTTTTACACTCAACATTTGCTTTAGTAGCTCTTTCATGGAGGAGGTTTGTTGATCTTCCCAAGCTTTCTTCATCTCCTCTTCATACCTTTCAATCATGGATTCAAGTGTTGAGAGTTGTTGGGTCAGGAAAGTTTGTGAGAGTTGTGAGTCTTCATGTTCCCTTGTCATCTCAAGTGCAATTTCATTTTCAACCACCTTGTTCTTCATTGAAAGTTCACTTGATACAGTAGCCTCCTCATCTTGCTCTTCCTCCATTGAAATTTCAATTGATATAGGAACCTCTTCTTCCTCTTCTTCACTCACAGATTGTTCCTCATCCTTAAAACTTGGTGATCCTGAATGAATCTTCCTTTGCTCTACATGCCCTTCTGTTTTCTTGAGGAGGAATTCTTGTTCTGTCCAGCGTTGTTTTTGTTCTTCCATAATTTGTTCTTGTCTTTCCAATAATTCTCTGGACTTTTGAAGGGGATCCTCAGCCACTAGCTCAAAGGATAAAGGTTGAGAGTAATTTTGTGGTTGGTGAGATGAGTTGTATGGATCTTGGAGGGAATTTTGTGTTGAGGCATAATCAAATGATGAAGAATTTTGAAATGAGAAATTGGGAAGTAAGGGTGGATAATTTTTCATGTGATTTGACTGCTCAGAATTTGCAGTTTCTTGGTGATACTCCCATCCACCATGAGGATAATGATATGAATCATTTTGTGGTGGTGGTTGGTATCCCTCATAATTCTCTTGCTCATCTTGGGGTTCTGAAGCAAACCTCCATGGATTGGAGTGCTCAGAATTTGTGTCTTCCTGGTGATATTCCCAACCATAATTAGAATACTGACTTGAATCATATTGTGATGGCGGGCAATATCCCATGAAGTTTGTTTGACTAAAAGATGAGGTGAACTCCATTTGAATTTTGCAAAACACAACACCATTGAAAATTGAAAGTCATGTCACAGAGACCGAATTTCTTAGTGAGGCAAAAACACAAACACCTTGGTTTCAAGTTAAAACAGAGAATAAAAACAAAAAAAATGCTTGATCTAGACTTCTCACCCACTTAATCATTGTTGATCTAATCAATCCCCGGCAACGGCGCCAAAAACTTGATGGTGTTTTTGTGGAAAAACGAATTTCCAACACACAAATCCAACCGGCAAGTATACCGGGTCGCATCAAGTAGTAATAACTCACAAGAGTGAGGTCGATCCCACAGGGATTGATGGATCAAGCAATTTTAGTGGGTGATTAGTTTAGTCAAGCTAACATTGAAGGGATATTGTGTGAAGTGTAGCCAACCGAATTGTAAATGACAGAAAATTTAAAGTTGCAGAAAGTAAAGTTGCAAGTAACTTAAATAACAAGAAAGTAAAATAACTGAAACTTAAATTGCAAGAAAAGTAAATTGCATGAAAATATAAAGGGGAATGGGAACAAGGAGATTAAAGCAAGCAGCAAGAAGAACTTGGAACAATTGCATAAGAATTAAATGGCATGAAAAGTAAAAGGACTTGGGTGCTGGGAATTAAAATTTAACAAGAGAATGTAAGGAGAAATCAAACAGAAAAGTAAAAGATGAAATAAGTGCAGCAGATTTAAACAGAAATGGAAAATTGCTTGAAGAAGCAACACAGAATGTAACTCAGCTTGATTTTGAAATTCAAAGAGACAAGATCTTAGGGAATCAATGAGACTAGAAAACAAGTCTAGATCTCACTCCCTTCCTTGATCCAACAGCAAATAGATTGAAGAAGAAAGAAAAATAAAAGCAGTAAGAGAACTTTGATTCAAAATGTAATTCACTAAAATTATGCAGCAAGGCAAACAAAGAGAAATCTCAGAGGGAGAATGAAACAGAATTCCTTCACTTCTCAATCCAAGATTCAAGACAGAAAAAAATAAAGGAAAGAGCTCTCAAATCCTAATATTCCCTAGTGGGTCTCGCCTTTTTCTACAAAGATGGAAATGTTGCCTTATATAGGCTTTACAAAATGAAAAATGAAAATGAAATTAAAACAAATTACAAAAATGAAAATCCTAATTTAATTGATCCATGTGCCTTTGAGTGATGATGTGGGCTTAGCTTGCTTTGGATTTGAGGAGAAATGGGTTTGGTTGGCCTTGATTCAATTTGTTGAAGAATTGAATTAATTTGAATTTTGGTTGATTTTGGCCCATGTTGCTCCCAGGAGGCTGCCCTGCCCTTGTGGAGGGCAGGGCAGAAAATTGGTGCATGGTGGTGCGTCCGTGGTACAAGCTGGTGCGGCCTTGGTGCGTGAGATGCTGCCCTGCCCGCGCCAAGGGCAGGGCAGGAAAAGTTGGTGCGCCAGAAATTCCTTGGTGCTGCCAGAATTAGGAATTGGTGCGCCAGAATTGAAAATTGGTGCGCCAGAATTGAGCTTGGTGCATAGGATGCTGCCCTGCCCTCGCAGAGGGCAGGGCAGGAAATTTTGGTGCTGCCAGGATTGAGGTTGGTGCGCCAGATGCTGCCAGGGACGTGCCATGGTGCGCCAGATGCTGCCAGAACGTGCCATGGTGCGCCAGATTTGTGCACCAACCCAAATGCTGCCCTGCCCTCGCGGAGGGCAGGGCAGTGTTTTCACTTTGATGTCCCAAGTTCGAACCATGGCCGAAACACACGCTACTTAATTTCCTTGGCTTTCTTGGCACCAAAGTAAGGCCTAGTTTCTTGCTTTTTCATGGCCCTTAAAGATGCCTTTCGTTCCTGCCACAATTGGACGCCAAATATGGATTTCTATATATCGTTGGAAAGCTCTGAATGTCAGCTTTCCAACACAACTGGAAGCACATCAATTGGACGTCTGTAGCTCAAGTTATAGCCCTTTGAAGTAGGCATGGTCATGCTGTGTGCGGCCAGATTTTAACTTAGCGAAAATTCTTGCTTCCAACCACACTTTGCATCACGATTCTGCCCTGCCCTTGGCAAGGGCAGGATCGTGTGCGTGCTGGCTGCTTCCTTCCTTGATTTGGTCATGGGCCACGCTTTTAAAAGCGTGGCCTAAGGCTCCAAAGTGTACCCCAACTTCAAAGTGTACCCCAAAGCTCTTTTTTTCTCCTTTTTTTGTGCTTCTTTGCTTCTTTTTCTTCTTATTTCCTACAAGATTTATAAAATTAAAATATCAAGAAAATATATCATTTAAGTACAAAAAGCATTCAATATTTAAGCACAATTCATCAATTTCTTGTATGAAAAAGCATAGAAGATGGGTATATGATGACATGTCATCAGAAGGACGGGGAATACCCCATCATGAGGCAAATTACTAAAGAAAGAAGGTGGGAACTTTTATGTGCTCCTCTTGTTGACATCAGTGCAGTCATGATCAGGGAATTCTATGTAAATGCTGTAAAAGAGAACAAAGATAGTGTCCCCTATACGAGTTATGTCAGAGGAGTTGAAGTGAATTTCAGTCCAGCAGCCATCACAAGGGCCCTGAAGTTAAGAACTATAACTTATGCAGAGCCTAGTTATGAGACCAGATTGCAGATGGAAAACAATCCTGATGAGATCTTGCAAGGGTTATGTATGGAAAACACAGACTGGGAAAGAGATTCAAAAGGAATCCCAAGCCACTTGAAGAGAATAAATCTCACTCCTGTGGCCAAGGGATGGTATGAAATAGTAAGGAGATCTATCCTTCCTACTGGAAACGCTTCTTGGGTCACAATCAAACGAGCACTCTTGACATATTGCATCCTACATGGAGGTGAAATCAACCTCGCACAACTCATATCCGACAGTATTCAAGAGATGGCCAACAGCACAAGCAAATCAAGTGGCCTTGGCCATCCAAGTACAATTCTCAGACTGTGCAATAAAGCTGGAGTAATCTTTGAAGATGAGGATACAGAAAAAGTGAAAAAAGGGAAAGGAATCACCAAGAGGAGCATGGAAGGGTTGAATGAAGAAGATGATCAAGAGGGAGGGGTAGCTCCCAAACAAAGAAGACCTCAAAGAGAGGGAGAACAAGAGCAAGCTCATGGTGCCATAGACATGAGCCAGCTACACAGAGCAATTGAAGAGCTATCTCAACAACTCATGCAAACTCAAAAAGAGCAAAATCAAGGGCGCCAAGAGCAATATCTAGAGCCCCATCCAGAGTTTCGAGAGCAATATGTGAGGGATAAAGAGGAGCGAGAAGCTTGGCAGCGTCAAATGGAGGAGAAGCAAGAGAGATGGCAACAACAAATGATGACTCAACAGCAAGAGTTTCAAGCACAAATTCTTGAAAGACAAAAAGAGCAATACAAAGAATTCAAAGAATCATATGATAAGCTGTACTTTAGTCAAGCTAAAGCAGGGAAATATAGTCACAACCTGTATCAATGGAAGAATGTTCATCACACCATGGGAGAAGTTAGATATGCACAAAGAATGGAGAGTGATGAAAACATACAAGCAAGGTTGGAGTACCTGACCCATAATTTGCCAACACTCAATCCACAGATCAAGCCATTTGAGCAATGCCCTGAATTTGGAGCCAAGCAACAAGCAAGGTCTCATCACTATACGGAGGTAACATTTAACAGATTGGAAGAAGTTGGGCTCTCAGGACTCTTAGATTCTATCTGGGATAGAAGATGTCCTGGTGAAGAAATCTGAGACTATTCCAAGCTAGGGAAGAGAAAGAAGAAAAAGGGAGAATCAAGCAGCAGCCTGGTGGACGAAATTGTGATCAACAATATTGGGTCTTTAGTATGTACACAAAAACTATTGTGAGAGAAATCATTATTATGGCACTGGTTGAATTCACAACTCCGTTCAACTAACCAGCAAGTGTACTGGGTCGTCCAAGTAATAAACCTTACGTGAGTAAGGGTCGATCCCACAGAGATTGTTGGTATGAAGCAAGCTATGGTCACCTTGTAAATCTCAGTCAGGCAGATTAAATATTGATTTATGGTTTCGAAAATTAATAATAAAAGGAAATAATAAAAGGGATAGAATACTTATGCAGATTCATTGGTGGGAATTTCAGATAAGCATATGGAGATGCTGCATGGCTCAAGGACGCCTGCTTTCCTACTGCTTCAACTCAATCCTTCTTACTCCTTTCCATGGCAAGCTGTGTATAGGGGTTCACCATCAGCGGTGGCTACTTTCAATCCTCTCGGAAAAATGGTCCTCTGCGGCTGTCACTCGCATGGCTAATCGTCTGGAGGCATCACCCATGGTTGATGGCTACATCCCATCCTCGCAGTGAAAACTACGCTCACGCACTCTGTCACAGCACGGCTAATCACTGGTTGGTTCCTGCTCCTACTGGAATAGAATCCCTTGATTCTTTTGCGTTTGTCACTAACGCCCAGCACTTGCAAGTCTGAAGCACGTCACAGTCATTCATTACCGGAATCCTACTCGGAATACCACAGACAAGGTGAGACTTTCCGGATTCCCAGGATCCTACTCGGAATACCACAGACAAGGTGAGACTTTCCGGATCCTCATAAATGCCGCCATCTATCTAGCTTATACCACGAAGATTCTGTTGGGGAATCTAAGAGATACACATTCAAGCTCTGTTGCATGTAGAACGGAAGTGGTTGTCAATCACGCGCATTCATAAGTGAGAATGATAATGAGGGTTATCTAATCATCACATTCATCATGTTCTTGGGTGCGAATGAATATCTTGGAATAAGAATAAGAGAGAATTGAATAAAAGAAAATAGAACTGCATTAATACTTGAGGTACAGCAGAGCTCCACACCCTTAATCTATGGTGTGCAGAAACTCCACTATTGAAAATACATAAGTAAAAGGTTCAGGCATGGCCGAATGGCCAGCCCCCTAAAACGTGATCAATAGCCTCTTAGGATGAAGAATAAAACAAAACTGAGACCAAAGATGTCTAATACATTAGTAAATCATCCTATTTATAATAAACTAGCTCCTAGGGTTTACATGAGTAAGTAATTGATGCATAAATCCACTTCCGGGGCCCACTTGGTGTATGCTTGGGCTGAGCTTGATCAATCCACGAGCTGAGGCATCTCTTGGAGTTGAACTCCGAGTTATGACGTGTTTTGGGCGTTCAACTCCGGATCATGACATTTTTCTGGCGTTTAACTCCAGACAGCAGCATGAACTTGGCGTTCAACGCCATGTTACGTCGTCAAATTCCGAATAAAGTATGGACTATTATATATTTCTGGAAAGCTCTGGATGTCTACTTTCCAACGCCGTTGAGAGCGCGCCATTTGGAGTTCTGTAGCTCCAGAAAATCCATTTCGAGTGCAGGGAGGTCAGATTCCAACAGCATCAGCAGTCCTTTTGTCAACCTTTTTCAGAGTTTTGCTCAAATCCCTCAATTTCAGTCAGAATTTACCTGAAATCACAGAAAAACACACAAACTCATAGTAAAGTCCAGAAATATGAATTTAACATAAAAACTAGTGAAAACATCCCTAAAAGTAGCTTAAACTTACTAAAAACTACCTAAAAACAATGCCAAAAAGCGTATAAATTATCCGCTCATCACAACACCAAACTTAAATTGTTGCTTGTCCCCAAGCAACTGAAAATCAAATAGGATAAAAAGAAGAGAATATACTATAAATTCAGAAATATCAATGAATATTAATTATAATTAAATGAGCGGGACTTGTAGCTTTTTGCTTCTGAACAGTTTTGGCATCTCACTTTTTCCTTTGAAGTTTATGAATGATTGGCTTCTCTAGGAACTTAGAATTTCGGATAGTGTTATTGACTTTCCTAGTTAAGCATGTTGATTCTTGAACACAGCTACTTATGAGTCTTGGCCGTGGCCCTAAGCACTTTGTTTTCCAGTATTACCACCAGATACATAAATGCCACAGACACATAACTGGGTGAACCTTTTCAGATTGTGACTCAGCTTTGCTAGAGTCCCCAGTTAGTGGTGTCCAGAGCTCTTAAGCACACTCTTTTGCTTTGGATCACGACTTTAACCACTCAGTCTCAAGCTTTTCACTTGGACCTTCATGACACAAGCACATGGTTAGGGACAGCTTGATTTAGCCGCTTAGGCCTGGATTTAATTTCCTTAGGCCCTCCTATCCATTGATGCTCAAAGCCTTGGATCCTTTTTACCCTTGCCTTTTGGTTTTAAGGGCTATTGGCTTTTTCTACTGCTCCTTCTTTTTTTTTTCTATTTTTTTCGCCATTTTTTATTCTTTTTTTTTTCGCAAGCTTTCTTTTTCACTGCTTTTTCTTGCTTCAAGAATCAATTTCATGATTTTTCAGATCCTCAATAACATTTCTCTTTGTTCATCATTCTTTCAAGAGCCAACAATTTTAACATTCATAAACAACAAGATCAAAAGACATATGCACTGTTCAAGCATTCATTCAGAAAACAAAAAGTATTGTCACCACATCAATATAATTAAACTAAATTCAATAGCTATTTTCGAAATTTATGTACTTCTTGTTCTTTTGAATTAAAACATTTTTCTTTTAAGAGAGGTGAAGGATTAATGGAATTTATTCATAGCTTTAAGGCATGGTTACTACATACTAATGATCATGGAGTAGAGACACAAAACATAGATAAACACAATATTAAAAACCGAAAACAGAAAGAAATAAAGAACAAGGAATGAATCCACCTTTAGTGGCGTCTTCTTCTTGAAGGACCAATGATGTTCTTAAGCTCTTCTATGTCCCTTCCTTGCCTTTGTTGCTCCTCCCTCATTGCTCTTTGATCTTCTCTTATTTCTTGGAGAATGATGGAGTGCTCATGATGTTCCACCCTTAATTGTTCTACATTATGGCTCAAATCTTCTAAAGAGGTATTGAGTTGCTCCCAATAGTTGTTGGGAGGAAAGTGCATTCCTTGAGGCATTTGTTGATGATGAACTTCCTCATGTTCTTCTTGAGGGCCGTGAGGCACTTCTCTTGTTTGCTCCATCCTTTTCTTGGTGATGGGCTTGTCTTCTTCAATGGAGACATCTCCATCTATGATAACTCCGGCTGAGTAACATAGATGGCAAATAAGGTGAGGAAAAGCTAGCCGTGCCATAGGTGAGGGCTTGTCGGCTATTTTGTAGATTTCATTGGAGATGACCTCATGAACCTCTACTTCCTCTCCAATCATGATGCTATGGATCATGATGGCCCGATCCACAGTAACTTCGGATCGGTTGCTAGTAGGAATGATGGATCTTTGGATGAACTCCAACCATCCTCTAGCCACAGGCTTGAGATCCATTCTTCTTAGTTGGACCGGTTTGCCTTTGGAGTCTATTCTCCATTGGGCGCCTTCCACACATATGTCCATTAGGACTTGGTCCAACCTTTGATTAAAGTTGACCCTTCTTGTGTAGGGGCGTTCATCACCTTGCATCATGGGTAAGTGAAACGCCAACCTCACATTTTCCGGACTAAAATCTAAGTATTTCCCCCGAACCATTGTGAGATAGTTCTTTGGATTCGGGTTCATACTTTGATCATGGTTCCTAGTGATCCATGCATTGGCATAGAATTCTTGAACCATCAATATTCCAACTTGTTGCATGGGGTTGGTTAAGACTTCCCAACCTCTTCTTCGAACTTCATGTCGGATCTCCGGATACTCATTTTTCTTGAGCTTGAAAGGGACCTCAGGGATCACTTTCTTCTTTGCCACAACATCATAGAAGTGGTCTTGATGGCTCTTGGAGATGAATCTTTCCATCTCCCATGACTCGGAGGTGGAAGCTTTTGCTTTCCCTTTCCCTTTTCTAGAGAAAACTCCGGTCTTAGGTGCCATTGGTAATGGAAAAACAAAAACAAAAAAAAGCTTATGCTTTTTACCACACCAAACTTAAAATTTGCTCATCCTCGAGCAAGAAAGAAAAGAATAGTAGAAGAAGAAGAAGAGAATATGGTAGAGAGGGAGAGAAGTAGGTTCGGTTATATGGGAGAAGAAGGGGTTTGTGTTGTGTGAAAATGAAGAAGAATGGAAGGTTATTTATAGGGAGAGGGAGGGTGGGAGTTCGGCCATTTTGGGTGGGAATGGGTGGGAAATTGAATTTGAATTTTATGAGGGTAGGTGGGGTTTATGGGGAAAAGGAGGTTGATGTGAATGATGAATGGGGTAATTGGGAAGAGGACTTGAGGTGATTGGTGAAGGTTTTTGGGAAGTGTGATATGGGGAAGAGTGAAATGAGATTTGGATTAGGAGAGTGTGATTAGGATTAAAAGGTAAGGTGGGAATATGGTAGGTGGGGATCCTGTGGGGTCCACAGATCCTGTGGTGTAAACAAATACCATTCCTTCACCATATAGGCATGTAAAATGCCTTCATGCATCATTCTGGCATTCAAACGCCCATTGGTGCATGTTCTGGGTGTTCAACGCCCATGTAATGCATGTTTCTGGCGTTGAACGCCAGTTTCATGCTTGTTTCTGGCGTTCAGCGCCAGTTTGTCCTCTCTGTGCACGTTCCTGGCGTTTAACGCCAGGTTGTTGCTTGTTTCTGGCGTTCAGCGCCAGGATGGTGCTCTGTTCTGGCGTTGAACGCCAGCCAGATGCATCTTACTGGCGTTGAACGCCAGTCTGCGCTACCTCCAGGGTGAACAATTTTTTTCTTCTGTTTTTGACTTTGTTTTTAATTTTTTTTGATTTTTTTCGTGACTCCTCATGATCATGTACCTAATTAAACACAAAAATAACAAAGAAACAAAATAAAATAAATTTAGATAAATAAAATTGGATTGCCTCCCAACAAGCGCTTCTTTAATGTCAATAGCTTGACAGTGGCTCTCATAGAGCCACAAGGTGATCAGGTCAATTTTAGTGTGGTCCCAACACCAAACTTAGAGTTTGGATATGGGGTCTTAACACCAAACTTAGAGTTTGGTTGTGGCCTCACAACACCAAACTTAAAGGTTGACTGTGTGGGCTCTTCTTGACTCTGAACTGAGAGAAGCTCTTCATGCTTGCTCTCTTTTGTCACAGAGGGATGGCCATGTGCCTTAAACACAAGGTAGTCTCCATTCAATTGAAGGACTAACTCACCTCTGTTGACATCTATCACAGCTCCTGCTGTGGCTAGGAAAGGTCTTCCTAGGATGATGCATTCATCATCTTCCTTCCTAGTGTCTAAGATTATGAAATCAGTAGGGATGTAAAGGCCTTCAACCTTTACTAGCACGTCCTCTACTATTCCATAAGCTTGTCTCAATGACTTGTCAGCCAGTTGTAATGAGAACAAGGCAGGTTGTACCTCAATGATCCCCAGCTTCTCCATTACAGAGAGTGGCATAAGATTTATCCCTGACCCCAGATCACACAGAGCTTTTGCAAAGTTCATGGTGCCTATGGTGCAAGGTATTAAGAACTTGCCAGGATCTTGTTTCTTTTGAGGTAGAGTTTTCTGAATCCAAGTATCCAGTTCACTAATGAGCAAGGGGGGTTCACTTTCCCAAGTCTCATTACCAAACAACTTGGCATTCAGCTTCATGATAGCTCCTAAGTATTGAGCAACTTGCTCTCCAGTCACATCTTCATCCTCTTCAGAGGAAGAATAGTCTTCAGAGCTCATGAATGGCAGAAGGAGATTTAATGGAATCTCTATGGTCTCAATGTGAGCCTCAGGTTCCTTTGGATCCTTAATAGGAAACTCCTTCTTGCTTGAGGGACGTCCCAGGAGGTCTTCCTCACTAGGATTTTCGTCCTCCTCCTCCCTTGTGCATTCGGCCATATTGACTATGTCAATGGCCTTGCACTCTCCTTTTGGATTCTCTTCTGTATTGCTTGGGAGAACACTGGGAGGAGTTTCAATAATTTTCTTACTCAGCTGGCCCACTTGTGCCTCCAGATTTCTAATGGAGGATCTTGTTTCATTCATGAAACTAAAAGTGGCCTTTGACAGATCAGAGACTATATTGTCTAAATTAGAAGTGTTTTGTTCAGAATTCTCTGTCTGTTGCTGAGAAGATGATGGATAAGGCTTGCTATTGCCCAGCCTATTACGTCCACCATTGTTAAAACCTTGTTGAGGTTTTTGTTGATCCTTCCAGGAGAAATTTGGATGATTTCTCCATGATGAGTTATAGGTGTTTCCATAAGGTTCACCCATGTAATTAACCTCTGCCATGGCAGGGTTCTCAGGATCATAAGCTTCTTCAGAAGCTGCCTCTCTAGTATTGTTGGATGCATGTTGCAATCCATTCAGATTTTGAGAGATCATGTTGACCTGTTGAGTCAACACTTTGTTCTGAGCCAGTATGGCATTCAGAGTATCAATTTCAAGAACTCCTTTCTTTTGAGGTATCCCATTGTTCACGGAATTCCTCTCAGAAGTGTACATGAACTGGTTATTTGCAACCATGTCAATGAGCTCTTGAGCCTCTTCAGGCGTTTTCTTCAGGTGAATAGATCCACCTGCAGAATGATCCAATGACATTTTCGAAAATTCAGAGAGACCATAATAGAATATGTCTAATATGGTCCATTTTGAAAACATGTCAGATGGACATCTTTTGGTTAGCTGCTTGTATCTTTCCCAAGCTTCATAGAGGGATTCACCATCTTTTTGTTTGAAGGTTTGAACATCCACTCTCAGCTTGCTCAGCTTTTGAGGAGGAAAGAATTTATCCAAGAAGGCAGTGACCAGCTTATCCCATGAGTCCAGGCTATCCTTGGGTTGTGAATCCAACCATATTCTAGCTCTGTCTCTTACAGCAAAAGGGAAGAGCATGAGTCTGTAGACTTCAGGATCAACTCCATTCGTCTTTACAGTCTTACAGATCTGCAAGAACTCAGTTAAAAACTGATAAGGATCTTCAGATGGAAGTCCATAAAACTTGCAGTTTTGTTGCATTAAAGCAACTAGCTGAGGTTTCAGCTCAAAGTTGTTGGCTCCAATGGCAGGAATGGAGATGCTTCTTCCATCAAACTTGGACGTTGGTTTTGTGAAGTCACCAAGCATTCTCCTTGCATTATTATTATTATTTTCGGCTGCCATCTCCTTCTCTTGTTCGAAAATTCCTAAAAGGTTGCTTCTGGATTGTTGTAATTTAGCTTTTCTTAATTTTCTCTTCAGAGTCCTTTCAGGTTCTGGATCAATTTCAACAAGAGTGCCTTTATCCCTGTTCCTGCTCATATGAAGGAGAAGAAAACAAGAAAAGAAGAGGAATCCTCTATGTCACAGTATAGAGATTCCTTTATGTTAGTAGAAAAAGAAAGGAGTAGAAGAATGAAGAGGGAGTTTCGGATTTTTGGATGAAGAAGGGTGTTAGTAATTAAATAATTAAATAGAAGAAGAAAAGAGAAGGGAGAATTCGAAAATAATTTTGAAAAAGAGGTTAATGATTTTCAAAAATTAGAAATAAAATGTAATTAAAATTAAAACATGAAACAATTAATTAATTAAAAAGAATTTTTGAAAAAGAGAGAGATATTTTCGAAAATAGAAGAGGAAAAAGTAGTTAGGTGGTTTTGAAAAAGATAAGAAACAAACAAGAAGTTAGTTAGTTGATTGAAAAAGATTTGAAATCAAAATTAAAAAAAAGATAAGAAGATAGCAAGTTAGATAAGATATTTTGAAATTAATTTTTGAAAAAGATAAAATTTTGAGAAGGATAAGATAAAAAGATAAGATAAAAATTTTAATAAAAAGATATTTTGCAAAAGATTTAATTTTTAAAATGACTTAACTAACAAGAAACTACAAGATAAGATTCTAGAATTTAAAGATTGAACCTTTCTTAACAAGAAAGTAACAAACTTCAAATTTTTGAACCAATCACATTAATTGTTAGCTAATTTTTGAAAATATGATATAAAGATAAGAAAAAGATTTTTGAAAAATAATTTTTAAAATTTTCGAAAAATAGAAAAAAAAAATGAAAAAGATGTGATTTTTGAAAAAGATTTTGAAAAGATAAGATTTTTAAAATTGAAATTTTGACTTGACTTGTAAGAAACAACTAATTTTGAAAATTTTTGACCAAGTCAACCCAAAATTTCGAAAATTTGGAGGGAATTAAGGAAAAGATATTTTTTTGATTTTTAAATTTTTTTAATTATGTGAGAGAAAAACAACAAAAATACTCAATGCATGAAATTTTTAGATCAAAACAATGAATGCATGCAAGAATGCTATGAATGTCAAGATGAACACCAAGAACACTTTGAAGATCATGATGAACATCAAGAACACAATTTTGAAAAATTTTTGATGCAAAGAAAACATGCAAGACACCAAACTTAGAAATCTTTAATGCATGGAAAATATGAATGCAAAAATGCACATGAAAAACAACAAACAACACAAAACAAGAAAACATCAAGATCAAACAAGAGGACTTATCAAGAACAACTTGAAGATCATGAAGAACACTATGAATGCATGGGATTTTCGAAAAAATGCAAAAATTTTTTAAAGCATGCAATTGACACCAAACTTAAAAATTTACTCAAGACTCAAACAAGAAACACAAAATATTTTTGATTTTTATGATTTTCTAATTTTTTTGGATTTTTTTATTAATTTTTTCGAAAATAATGTTAGGAAAAACGAAAAATAAAAGAAAAAATTTTGAAAAAGATTTTTGAAAAGAAAATTTACCTAATCTAAGCAACAAGATGAACCGTCAGTTGTTCATACTCGAACAATCCCCGGCAACGGCGCCAAAAACTTGGTGGACGAAATTGTGATCAACAATATTGGGTCTTTAGTATGTACACAAAAACTATTGTGAGAGAAATCATTATTATGGCACTGGTTGAATTCACAACTCCGTTCAACTAACCAGCAAGTGTACTGGGTCGTCCAAGTAATAAACCTTACGTGAGTAAGGGTTGATCCCACAGAGATTGTTGGTATGAAGCAAGCTATGGTCACCTTGTAAATCTCAGTCAGGCAGATTAAATATTGATTTATGGTTTCAAAAATTAATAATAAAAGGAAATAATAAAAGGGATAGAATACTTATGCAGATTCATTGGTGGGAATTTCAGATAAGCATATGGAGATGCTGCATGGCTCAAGGACGCCTGCTTTCTTACTGCTTCAACTCAATCCTTCTTACTCCTTTCCATGGCAAGCTGTGTATAGGGGTTCACCATCAGCGGTGGCTACTTTCAATCCTCTCGGGAAAATGGTCCTCTGCGGCTGTCACTCGCATGGCTAATCGTCTGGAGGCATCACCCATGGTTGATGGCTACATCCCATCCTCGCAGTGAAAACTACGCTCACGCACTCTGTCACAGCACGGCTAATCACTGGTTGGTTCCTGCTCCTACTGGAATAGAATCCCTTGATTCTTTTGCGTTTGTCACTAACGCCCAGCACTTGCAAGTCTGAAGCACGTCACAGTCATTCATTACCGGAATCCTACTCGGAATACCACAGACAAGGTGAGACTTTCCGGATTCCCAGGATCCTACTCGGAATACCACAGACAAGGTGAGACTTTCCGGATCCTCATAAATGCCGCCATCTATCTAGCTTATACCACGAAGATTCTGTTGGGGAATCTAAGAGATACACATTCAAGCTCTGTTGCATGTAGAACGGAAGTGGTTGTCAATCACGCGCATTCATAAGTGAGAATGATAATGAGGGTTATCTAATCATCACATTCATCATGTTCTTGGGTGCGAATGAATATCTTGGAATAAGAATAAGAGAGAATTGAATAAAAGAAAATAGAACTGCATTAATACTTGAGGTACAGCAGAGCTCCACACCCTTAATCTATGGTGTGCAGAAACTCCACCGTTGAAAATACATAAGTAAAAGGTTCAGGCATGGCCGAATGGCCAGCCCCCTAAAACGTGATCAATAGCCTCTTAGGATGAAGAATAAAACAAAACTGAGACCAAAGATGTCTAATACATTAGTAAATCATCCTATTTATAATAAACTAGCTCCTAGGGTTTACATGAGTAAGTAATTGATGCATAAATCCACTTCCGGGGCCCACTTGGTGTATGCTTGGGCTGAGCTTGATCAATCCACGAGCTGAGGCATCTCTTGGAGTTGAACTCCGAGTTATGACAGTGTTTTGGGCGTTCAACTCCGGATCATGATGTTTTTCTGGCGTTTAACTCCAGACAGCAGCATGAACTTGGCGTTCAACGCCAAGTTACGTCGTCAAATTCCGAATAAAGTATGGACTATTATATATTTTTGGAAAGCTCTGGATGTCTACTTTCCAACGCCGTTGAGAGCGCGCCATTTGGAGTTCTGTAGCTCCAGAAAATCCATTTCGAGTGCAGGGAGGTCAGATTCCAACAGCATCAGCAGTCCTTTTGTCAGCCTTTTTCAGAGTTTTGCTCAAATCCCTCAATTTCAGTCAGAATTTACCTGAAATCACAGAAAAACACACAAACTCATAGTAAAGTCCAGAAATGTGAATTTAACATAAAAACTAGTGAAAACATCCCTAAAAGTAGCTTAAACTTACTAAAAACTACCTAAAAACAATGCCAAAAAGCGTATAAATTATCCGCTCATCACAGCCACAACCATTAGAAGGTGGCAAAGTTCTTTCATACCTCTTCTTTCATACTTCTAATAAGGAGAAGCATTTCTGAAACATGATATGCCTCCACTGTTTATTTCCTTTTTATTTCATTTTCTTGTACTTGTCCTTGTTCAATAAGTAGCTAGAGAAATGATCTGCATAATGCTTGTCATCCATCACCTAGCTGAATTTTGTTTTGTTTCCCATATGCTTGAATAAAAGAGAATTGTTTGAATTGGAAAGTAAATATCCAATGTTGCATAAGTTAGAATGGAAGTTAATGGTGGTGTATGTGTTTGATTAAATGCATAACTCATAAAATAATTGCTGCATAATGTCATTTTCATTGAAGTGTGAGCTAGCTTGCTGTTATAAAGGTTCTTATCAGTAAAGAAAAAAAAAGCCCTTGAGAACAAAAATAAAACAGAAAGAAAAGAAAGAAGAAAAAGCCAATGTGGCAAGAAAAACAAAGAATAAAGGCTGGACACCAATAGCTTGGACCCTTGGACACATGCCTGTGGTGTTCTTGTACTAGGATATGCTTGGATAAGTAAATTCTGAGGGGTATTTCAAAACCCGGTCACTTAGATCAACTGATTTGGGATGGCCAATTGAAAGTCCACAATAAAGAGCAACCTAGATACAGAACATTTAGTTATCCAAAGAGATGCTGGGCATCAATGATCCTAGGAAGAAATAGTGACCCATGTGTCTGTGGTGGAAAGATGTTGAGTAAAAATAAAGCCAAAGGCTACTACTGCAACATTAGACACCAAGCCTCCAAAAAAAATAATAAGCTTGTTAAGCAACATGAGAAAAGAAAAGTTAGCAAGGGAGCAAAGAAAGAACAAACCTTACAACAGCAAGTTTAGTAAGCCTTTGAGGAAAAATGTATATTATGTAACAGCAACAATAATTGAGTTATCATTGTCTGCATAAAAACTCCATGAATCAAGTTCTGCTATATGCCTAATAAGGATATGTTTTCTTTTCTTGTTCATTTCATTTTCTCTTAGTTTTGATGCTTGCTTGGGGACAAGCAAGAATTAAGTTTGGTGTTGTGATGACAGGTCATCATATACCCATTTTTCAAGCTAATTTCACTTGTTTTATTAGTCTTTATGCACTTTCTTGCATCCTAAGTAAGTGATTTGGAATGAAAATGCATAACTTCTTTAAATCAAGCAACTACTATTAAATTGATGCTAAATCATGAGGTTTGAGCTAAAATTAATTGATTTTTAATGAATTATAAACCTTATGAGTTTAGAGATACTTTGATTGGTTGTTTTGGTTTCTTGTAGGTGAAGAAAAGAAGAAAAGAAGAAAAACGTGGCTTAAAGAAGTGTGGCCAAGAAATGAGAAGTGTGGTGCAACAAAGAAGGAGGAGGCAAACATTGCCCTCCACAAGAGCACACTGCCCTCCAGGAGAGCAACATATTGAACCAAGCCTTGAAAAGCAACATTGCCCTGCCCACAACAAGGGCGGAGCACAATTTGATGCCAAGAACCAAAGGGAGCAAAAACTCTGCCCTGCCCTCCTCAAGAGCAATGTCGGGCTTCATCCAAGAACAATTCAAAAGAAATTGCTTCCTAGTGCTTCCTATGGGTTTCGAACCCAAGGACAAAAAGGAAAGGAGTAGCGCTCAAGCACAATGAAAACAAGCAAAAATTGGCTTGCTTTCAATCTCCCAGGATCGAACACGGCACCATGAGGAAGCAAGGAATTAAGCATTACTTTGATGCCAAGAAAACCAAAGAAAAAGAAGCAGCGTATGCCTCCACCGAGTTTCGAACGTGGGACTTCACCTTTGGCATATTGCCCTGCCCTCCACAAGGGCAGGGCAGCATTTTGTGGTGCATGGCCAGCGCACAAGATTGGCACGCACCAAGGGAGTCTCGGCCAGCAGCAGCGCGCACGGGCAGCACTTGGCGCACCATGGCAACTCTGCCCTGCCCTCCACAAGGGAAGGGCAGCATCCTGATGCATCACACACACCAAGCACGCATGCAATGAGCCGCACACACCATTTCCTGCTCTGCCCTCCACAAGGGCAGGGCAGCCTCCTGGAAGCCACTTTCTCATGGGCTCAAAATTGGATTAAAAATCCAATTTAATTCATTTCTTCACCAAATCAAAAGCCCATCCAAATTCCAAAATCCAAGAATAGAAAGTGTATAAATAGGAGATAGTTTGATGTAATTAGAACCTTTCTTTTGGATTTTTGAATTTTCACATCTTGAGACTTGATTTTGAGAGCTTGGAACTGAGATTTTAGAGAATTGGGAAGGAGAATTGATCTCTCTTCTTTTTCGTTCTTGCTTGAGCAATTTTTACTTTTCTTGTTTGAGTCTTGGATGTGAAGAATTGAGGAATTTTTGTCTCAATTTCCATTTAAGATCTCTTTAATTTCCCTGCTGCATAATTGAGTTGAATCCAATTTCCTTTACTGTTTCATCTTTAACTTCTTGTTAATTGCTTTGTGAATTTGGATCTGGGAAGGCAATTGAGATCTAGACTTTGCTATCTAGTCTCTGGAGTCCTGAGATCCCATTTTCCTTTTGGTTCTTCTGTGAACCCCTGCTGCAATTTAATTTCCCTTTCTGTTTAAGATCTAACAGAACTCAAATCATCTCTTGCTTTGATAATTGTTGCAATTTAATTTCCCTCGCTTGAATCCTGAAATCCCAGTCCTCAAATCCCTTTTCATTACTGCAATTTATATTTCTTGTACTTTAAGTTACTGCAATTTACATTTCTTGCACTTTAAGTTTCAGTCATTTAATTTCTTGTTCTTTAAGATTCAGCTCTTTTACTTTCAGTTTTCTTTAATTTATGCAATTCTTCCTTTCCCCTTTACATTTTCTGTCATTTACTTACTGTTAGATACAAAATCACTCAACCAAAACTTGATTCGCTTGACTAAATCAACCACTAAACTAAAATTGCTCAATCCTTCAATCCCTGTGGGATCGACCTCACTCCCGTGAGTTTTATTACTTGATGCGACCCGGTACACTTGCCGGTGAGTTTTGTGTTGGATCGTTTTCCACACATCACCCATGTTCCCATAAAATTCTCCACACTTAAATTATACACAATATCTATCTTAAGCTAACCAAGGATTCAACTTGGGATTTTTATTTTGTTTTTCTACTTAAGGCTAGTAATGTGGTAATGAAATAGAAGGGGATTAAACGGCTCAAGGGGGCTAACAAAGATGGCATAAAAGGTAGGTTTATTTGGGATAAGTGAGCAAAAATACAAATAATGGCCTCAATCATATGTAAGCATGTAAATATACCAAACAATGGACATATAGACTGGAACAAAATCTAGATTGCAGTTATAGAGAAGAAAACACACAAGAATAAAATATTATGGTTAAATAATATAACCATACAATTACGCTCAAATCTCATAGGTTGTGTGTTCTTTAGCTCAAAAACCATGTTCTAATTACAACTTCCAAACAAATTTAACACATAGAAAATTTTAATTTTTTAATTTAAATTAGTGAAAATTTTCAAAAATAGGGTCTTTAAAAAGAAACTTATTATTTTTCAACCAAGTAGTACTTAAATGCAAACAATCAACTACACATGCAATCTATTATGCAATGCAACAATGAACAAACAAAGAAAATATAATATTGGTGTTAAGAAAAGAATAACTAACCCATGGAGATCGGTATCGACCTCCCCACACTTAAAGATTGCACCGTCCTCGGCGCATGCTAAGATGTACAAGTGGACGGGTGATGAGCGGATAATTTATACGCTTTTTGGCATTGTTTTTAGTATGTTTTTAGTATGTTTTAGTTAGTTTTTATTATATTTTTATTAGTTTTTAGTTAAAATTCACTTTTCTGGACTTTACTATGAGTTTGTGTGTTTTTCTATGATTTCAGGTATTTTCTGGCTAAAATTGAGGGACCTGAGCAAAAATCTGATTCAGAGGCTGAAAAGGACTGCAGATATTGTTGGATTCTGACCTCCCTACACTCGAAGTGGCATTTCTGGAGCTACAAAAGCCCAATTGGCGTGCTCTCAATTAGACATCCTGGGCTTTCCAGCAATGTATAATAGTCCATACTTTGTCCGAGATTTGATGGCCCAAACCGGCATTCCAAATCAGCTCAAAACTGCCCGGCGTTAAACGCCAGAACTGGCACAAGAATGGGAGTTAAACGCCTAAACTGGCACAAAAGCTGGCGTTTAACTCCAAGAAAAGTCTCTACACATAGAAGCTTCAATGCTCAGCCCAAGCACACACCAAGTGGGCCCGAAAGTGGATTTTTATGTCATTTACTCATTTCTGTAAACCCTAGGCTACTAGTTCTCTACAAATAGGACCTTTTTGCTATTGTATTTTCATCTTTGGATCTTTGATCATCTTTAGATCTTTGAATCTTTTGATCACGTTTTGGGGGCCGGCCTCACGGCCATGCCTAGACCTTGTTCTTATGTATTTTCAACGGTGGAGTTTCTACATACCATAGATTAAGGTGTGGAGCTCTGCTGTACCTCGAGTATCAATGCAATTACTATTGTTCTTCTATTCAATTCGGCTTATTCTTGTTCTAAGATATCACTTGTTCCTCAACTTGATGAATGTGATGATCTGTGACTCTCATCATCATTCTCACCTATGAACGTGTGCTTGACAACCACCTCCGTTCTACCTTAGATTGAGTGGATATCTCTTGAATCCCTTAATCGGAATCTTCGTGGTATAAGCTAGAATTGATGGCGGCATTCAAGAGAATCCGGAAGGTCTAAACCTTGTCTGTGGTATTCTGAGTAGGATTCAAGGATTGAATGACTGTGACGAGCTTCAAACTCCTGAAGGCTGGGCGTTAGTGACAGACGCAAAAGAATCACTGGATTCTATTCCAACCTGATTGAGAACCGACAGATGATTAGCCGTGCTGTGACAGAGCGCGTTGAACATTTTCACTGAGAGGACGGGATTGTAGCCACTGACAACGGTGATACCCAACATACAGCTTGCCATGGAAAGGAGTAAGAAGGATTGGATGAAGACAGTAGGAAAGCAGAGAGACGGAAGGGACAAAGCATCTCCATTCGCTTATCTGAAATTCTCACCAATGAATTACATAAGTATCTCTATCTTTATTTTATGCTTTATTCATAAATCACCCATAACCATTTGAACCTGCCTGACTAAGATTTACAAGATGACCATAGCTTGCTTCATACCAACAATCTCCGTGGGATCGACCCTTACTCGCGTAAGGTTTATTACTTGGACGACCCAGTGCACTTTCTGGTTAGTTGTGCGAAGTTGTGATAAAAAGTTGAGATTTCAATTGAGCGTACCATTTTGATGGCGCCATTGATGATCACAATTTCGTGCACCAAGTTTTTGGTGCCGTTGCCGGGGATTGTTTGAGTTTGGACAACTGACGGTTCATCTTGTTGCTTAGATTAGGTATTTTTCTTCAGAGTTCTTAAGAATAAATTCTAGTGTTTCAAGGTGATGTTATTATCATCATCAAAGCTGATTGATTCTCATCAATTTAGCTCTTGAATGCAATGTCCTGCTGAAGCTTGGCTAGCCATGTCTAATTTCTTTAGACTAAAGCTTTAGACTAACATTGCATGATTCCTGGAATTCTCATTAAGAATTTTGATATCCTTATTTTCATTCAATTTTCGAAAAAAAATCCAAAAAAATTACAAAATCAAAAAAACCAAAAATATTTTATGTTTCTTGTTGAGTCTAGTGTCTCATTTTAAGTTTGGTGTCGATTGCATGTTTCTATTCTTCTTGCATGTTTCTACCTCTTCCTTCTATTTTTCTTTTCCTCTGACACCTCAAGGAATCTCTATACTGTGACATAGAGGATTCCATATTTTCTTGTTCTCTTCTCTTTCATATGAGCAGGAGCAAAGACAAAAGCATTCTTGTTGAGGCTGACCCTGAACCTGAAAGGACCTTGAAGCGAAAGCTAAGAGAAGCTAAGGCACAACTCTCTGTAGAGGACCTAACAGAAATCTTCAAACAAGAAGAAGACATGGCAGCCGAAAACAACAACAATGCCAACAATGCAAGGAAGGTGCTGGGTGACTTTACTACACCTACTCCTGACTTCTATGGGAGAAGCATCTCTATCCCTGCCATTGGAGCAAACAACTTTGAGCTTAAGCCTCAATTAGTTTCTATAATGCAACAGAATTGCAAGTTCCATGGACTTTCATTGGAAGATCCTCATCAGTTTTTGGCTGAGTTCTTGCAAATCTGTGACACTGTCAAGACCAATGGGGTTGACCCTGAGGTCTACAGACTTATGCTATTCCCTTTTGCTGTAAGAGACAGAGCTAGGATATGGTTGGACTCACAACCTAAAGAAAGCCTGAACTCTTGGGAAAAACTAGTCAATGCCTTCTTGGCAAAATTCTTTCCACCTCAAAAATTGAGTAAGCTTAGAGTGGAAGTCCAAACCTTCAGACAGAAGGAAGGTGAATCCCTCTATGAAGCTTGGGAAAGATACAAACAATTGATCAGAAAGTGTCCCTTTGACATGCTTTCTGAATGGAGCATCATAGGTATCTTCTATGATGGTCTGTCTGAACTGTCCAAGATGTCATTGGACAGCTCTGCTGAAGGATCTCTTCATCTGAAGAAGACGCCTACAGAAGCTCAAGAACTCATTGAAATGGTTGCAAATAACCAATTCATGTACACTTCTGAAAGGAATCCTGTGAACAATGGGACGAATCAGAAGAAAGGAGTTCTTGAGAATGATACTCTGAATGCCATATTGGCTCAGAACAAAATATTGACTCAGCAAGTCAATATGATTTCTCAAAGTCTGTCTGGAATGCAAGCTGCACCAGGCAGTACTAAGGATGCTTCATTTGAAGAAGAAGCTTATGATCCTGAGAACCCTTCAACGAAAGAGGTGAACTACACGAGAGAACCCTATGGAAACACCTATAATCCTTCATGGAGAAATCATCCAAATCTCTCATGGAAGGATCAACAGAGACCTCAACAAGGTTTCAACAACAATAATGGTGGAAGAAACAGGTTTGGCAATGGCAAGCCTTTTCCATCATCTTCTCAGCAACAGACAGAGAATTCTAAGCAGAGCCACTCTGACTTAGCGACCATGGTCTCTGATCTAATCAAAACCACTCAAAGTTTCATGACTGAAACAAGGTCCTCCATTAGGAATTTTGAGGCACAAGTGGGACAGCTGAGTAAGAAAATTACTGAACTCCCTCCTAGTACTCTTCCAAGCAATACAGAAGAGAATCCAAAAGGAGAATGCAAGGCCATCAACATGGCCGAATTTGGAGAGGAGGAAGAGGCAGTGATCGCCACCGAGGGAGACCTCAATGGACATTCACTGGCCTCCAATGAGTTCCCTAATGAGGAACCATGGGAATCTGAGGCTCACACTGAGACCATAGAGATTCCATTGGATTTACTTCTGCCATTCATGAGCTCTGATGAGTATTCTTCCTCTAAAGAGGATGAAGATGTCACTGAAGAGCAAGTTGCTAAATACCTTGGAGCAATCATGAAGCTAAATGACAAGTTATTTAGTAATGAGACTTGGGAGAACGAACCTCCTTTGCTCACCAAAGAACTGGATGACTTGACTAGGCAGAGATTACCTCAAAGGAGACAGGATCCTGGGAAGTTCTCAGTACCTTGTACCATAGGCACCATGACCTTTAAGAAGGCTCTGTGTGACCTAGGGTCAAGCATAAACCTCATGCATCTCTCTGTAATGGAGAAGCTAGGGATCTTTGAGGTACAAGCTGCAAGAATCTCACTAGAGATGGCAGACAATTCAAGAAAACAAGCTTATGGACTTGTAGAGGATGTTCTGGTAAAGATTGAAGACCATTACATCCCTGCTGATTTCATTGTCCTAGAGACTGGGAAGTGCATGGATGAATCCATCATCCTTGGTAGACCCTTCCTAGCCATAACCAAGGCTGTAATTGATGTTGACAGAGGAGAATTGATCATTCAAGTGAATAAAGAATCCTTTGTGTTTAAGGCTCAAAGATATCCCTCTGTTACCATGGAGAGGAAGCATGAAGAGCTTCTCTCAAAACAGAGTCAAACAGAGCCCCCACAGTCAAACTCTAAGTTTGATGTTGGGAGGCTACAGCCAACTTCTAAGTTTGGTGTTGAACCCCCACATTCAAACTCTAAGTTTGGTGTTGGGAGGTTCCAACATTGCTCTGAGTGTCTGTGAGGCTCCATGAGAGCCCACTGTCAAGCTACTGACATTAAAGAAGTGCTTGTTGCGAGGCAACCCAATGTTATATTTATCTATTTTCCTTTGTTATTTTATGTTTTCTGTAGGTTGATGATCATGTGGAGTCACAAAATCAATTGAAAAAGCAAAAACAGAATGAAAAATAGAAAGAAAAACAGCACACCCTGGAGGAAAACCTTGCTGGCGTTTAAACGCCAGTAAGGGCAACAAATGGGCGTTTAACGCCCAGTCTGGCACCATTCTGGGCGTTTAACACCAGAAATGGGCACCAGACTGGCATTAAACGCCAGGAAAGGGCAAGAAGCTGGCGTTAAACGCCAGAAATGGGCACCAGCCCGGCGTTTAACGCCAGAATTGGCATAAAGAGCATTTTTGCTCGCCACTTGGTACAGGGATGAATTTTCCTTGACACCTCAGGATCTGTGGACCCCACAGGATCCCCACCTACCCCACCACTCTCTCTCTTCTTCACCCATTCACCAATCACCTCAATACCTCTTCTCCAAAAACCCCTCACCTATCGAATCCCACCATTCTCTTCACCACTCACATCCATCCTTCATAAAACCCCACCTACCTTACCATTCAAATTCAAACCACTTTCCCTCCCAAATCCACCCATAATGGCCGAACCTTACCCCTCTCTCCACTCCTATATAAACCCATCTTCACTCCTTCATTTTCACACAACCTACACACTACTTCTCCCCCTTGGCCGAACCACAAAGCCACCTCCATCTCCTCTATTTCTTCTTCTTCTACTCTCTTCTCTCTTCTTTTGCTCGAGGACGAGCAAACCTTCTAAGTTTGGTGTGGTAAAAGCATTGCTTTTTATTTTTCCATAACCATTTATGGCACCTAAGGTCGGAGAAACCTCTAGAAAGAGGAAAGGGAAGGCAAAAGCTTCCACCTCCGAGTCATGGGAGATGGAGAGATTCATCTCAAGGGTGCATCAAGACCACTTCTATGAAGTTGTGGCCAAGAAGAAGGTGATCCCCAAGGTCCCTTTTCAAACTCAAAAAGGTCAACTTTAATCAAAGGTTGGACCAAGTCCTCATGGATATCTGTGTGGAAGGAGCTCAATGCAAACAGGAGATCCCACTCATAGACATGAGCATGAGGAAATTCCTCATCATGAAATCCCTGAGATGCCTCAAGGGATGCACTTTCCTCCACAAAACTATTGGGATCAAATCAACACCTCCCTAGGAGAATTGAGTTCCAACATGGGACAACTAAGGGTGGAGCACCAAGAACATTCCATCCTCCTCCATGAAATTAGAGAAGATCAAAGAATCATGAGAGAGGAGCAACAAAGGCAAGGAAGAGACATTGAGGAGCTCAAGCACTCCATAAGATCTTCAAGAGGAAGAACAAGCCGCCATCACTAAGGCGGACCCGTTCTTTAATTTCCTTGTTCTTTATTTTCCTGTTCTTCAAATTTTCATGTTGATGTTTATCTATGTTTGTGTCTTATTACATGATCATTAGTGTCTTAGTGTCTATGCCTTAAAGTTATGAATGTCCTATGAATCCATCACCTTTCTTAAATGAAAAATGTCCTTAATTGAAAAAGAGAAGAATTGCATGAATTTTGAATTTTATAACAGATTAATTATTTTGATGTGGTGGCAATACTTTTGGTTTCTGAATGTATGCTTGAACAGTGCATATGTCTTTTGAATTTGTTGTTCATGAATGATTGGCTCTTGAAAGAATGATGAAAAAGGAGACATGTTACTGAGGATCTGAAAAATCATAAAAATGATCCTTGAAGCAAGAAAATGCAGTGAATATTCAAAAAAAAAAGAAAAAAAAAAGAAGGAAGAGAAAGAAATAAAGTTGGGATCCAAGGCAAAAAGAGTGTGCTTAAGAACCCTGGACACCTCTAATTGGGGACTCTAGCAAAGCTGAGTCACAATCTGAAAAGGTTCACCCAATTATGTGTCTGTGGCATGTATGTATCCGGTGGTAATACTGGAAGACAGAGTGCTTTGGGCCACGGCCAAGACTCATAAAGTAGCTGAGTTCAAGAATCATCACACTTAACTAGGAGAATCAATAACACTATCTGGATTCTGAGTTCCTATAGAAGCCAATCATTCTGAATTTCAAAGGATAGAGTGAGATGCCAAAACTGTTCAGAGACAAAAAGCTAAAAGTCCCGCTCATCTAATTAATTCTAATCTTCATAGACGTTTTTGGAATTCATTGCACATTCTCTTCTTTTTATCTTATTTGATTTTCAGTTGCTTGGGGACAAGAAACAATTTAAGTTTGGTGTTGTGATGAGCGGATAATTTATACACTTTTTGGCATTATTTTTAGTATGTTTTAGTTAGTTTTTATTATATTTTTATTAGTTTTTAGTTAAAACTCACTTTTCTGGACTTTACTATGATTTTGTGTGTTTTTCTGTAATTTCAGGTATTTTCTGGCTGAAATTGAGGGACCTGAGCAAAAATCTGATTCAGAGGCTGAAAAGGACTGCAGATGCTGTTGGATTCTGACCTCCCTGCACTCGAAGTAGATTTTCTGGAGCTACAGAAGCCCAATTGGCACGCTCTCAATTACGTTGGAAATTAGACATCCTGGCTTTCTATTAATGTATAATAGTCCATACTTTGCCCGAGATTTGATGGCCCAAACCGGCGTTCCAAATCAGCTCAAAACTGCCCGGCGTTAAACGCCAGAACTGGCACAAGAATGGGAGTTAAACACCCAAACTGGCACAAAAGCTGGCGTTTAACTCCAAGAAAAGTCTCTACACATAGAAGCTTCAATGCTCAGCCCAAGCACACACCAAGTGGGCCCGAAAGTGGATTTTTATGTCATTTACTCATTTCTGTAAACCCTAGGCTACTAGTTCTCTACAAATAGGACCTTTTTGCTATTGTATTTCCATCTTTGGATCTTTGATCATCTTTAGATCTTTGAATCTTTTGATCACGTTTTGGGGGCCGGCCTCACGGCCATGCCTAGACCTTGTTCTTATGTATTTTCAACGGTGGAGTTTCTACACACCATAGATTAAGGTGTGGAGCTTTGCTGTACCTCGAGTATCAATGCAATTACTATTGTTCTTCTATTCAATTCGGCTTATTCTTGTTCTAAGATATCACTTGTTCCTCAGCTTGATGAATGTGATGATTCGTGACACTCATCATCATTCTCACCTATGAACGTGTGCCTGACAACCACCTCCGTTCTACCTTAGATTGAGTGGATATCTCTTGGATCCCTTAATCGGAATCTTCGTGGTATAAGCTAGAATTGATGGCAGCATTCAAGAGAATCCGGAAGGTCTAAACCTTGTCTGTGGTATTCTGAGTAGGATTCAAGGATTGAATGACTGTGACGAGCTTCAAACTCCTGAAGGCTGGGCGTTAGTGACAGACGCAAAAGAATCACTGGATTCTATTCCAACCTGATTGAGAATCGACAGATGATTAGCCGTGCTGTGACAGAGCGCGTTGAACATTTTCACTGAGAGGACGGGACTGTAGCCACTGACAACGGTGATACCCAACATACAGCTTGCCATGGAAAGGAGTAAGAAGGATTGGATGAAGACAGTAGGAAAGTAGAGAGACAGAAGGGACAAAGCATCTCCATTCGCTTATCTAAAATTCTCACCAATGAATTACATAAGTATCTCTATCTTTATTTTATGCTTTATTCATAAATCACCCATAACCATTTGAATCTGCCTGACTAAGATTTACAAGATGACCATAGCTTGCTTCATACCAACAATCTCCGTGGGATCGACCCTTACTCGCGTAAGGTTTATTACTTGGACGACCCAGTGCACTTGCTGGTTAGTTGTGCGAAGTTGTGATAAAGAGTTGAGATTTCAATTGAGCATACCATGTTGATGGTGCCATTGATGATCACAATTTCGTGCACCAAGTTTTTGGTGCCGTTGCCGGGGATTG
Organism: Arachis stenosperma; assembly: GCF_014773155.1. Classification (NCBI taxonomy): domain Eukaryota; kingdom Viridiplantae; phylum Streptophyta; class Magnoliopsida; order Fabales; family Fabaceae; genus Arachis; species Arachis stenosperma. Next base: position 62,152,870 of record NC_080378.1, on the reverse strand, counting down.
TTTGAGTTTGGACAACTGACGGTTCATCTTGTTGCTTAGATTAGGTATTTTTCTTCAGAGTTCTTAAGAATAAATTCTAGTGTTTCAAGGTGATGTTATTATCATCATCAAAGCTGATTGATTCTCATCAATTTAGCTCTTGAATGCAATGTCCTGCTGAAGCTTGGCTAGCCATGTCTAATTTCTTTAGACTAAAGCTTTAGACTAACATTGCATGATTCCTGGAATTCTCATTAAGAATTTTGATATCCTTATTTTCATTCAATTTTTGAAAAAAAATCCAAAAAAATTACAAAATCAAAAAAACCAAAAATATTTTATGTTTCTTGTTGAGTCTAGTGTCTCATTTTAAGTTTGGTGTCGATTGCATGTTTCTATTCTTCTTGCATGTTTCTACCTCTTCCTTCTATTTTTCTTTTCCTCTGACACCTCAAGGAATCTCTATACTGTGACATAGAGGATTCCATATTTTCTTGTTCTCTTCTCTTTCATATGAGCAGGAGCAAAGACAAAAGCATTCTTGTTGAGGCTGACCCTGAACCTGAAAGGACCTTGAAGCGAAAGCTAAGAGAAGCTAAGGCACAACTCTCTGTAGAGGACCTAACAGAAATCTTCAAACAAGAAGAAGACATGGCAGCCGAAAACAACAACAATGCCAACAATGCAAGGAAGGTGCTGGGTGACTTTACTACACCTACTCCTGACTTCTATGGGAGAAGCATCTCTATCCCTGCCATTGGAGCAAACAACTTTGAGCTTAAGCCTCAATTAGTTTCTCTAATGCAACAGAATTGCAAGTTCCATGGACTTTCATTGGAAGATCCTCATCAGTTTTTGGCTGAGTTCTTGCAAATCTGTGACACTGTCAAGACCAATGGGGTTGACCCTGAGGTCTACAGACTTATGCTATTCCCTTTTGCTGTAAGAGACAGAGCTAGGATATGGTTGGACTCACAACCTAAAGAAAGCCTGAACTCTTGGGAAAAGCTAGTCAATGCCTTCTTGGCAAAATTCTTTCCACCTCAAAAATTGAGTAAGCTTAGAGTGGAAGTCCAAACCTTCAGACAGAAGGAAGGTGAATCCCTCTATGAAGCTTGGGAAAGATACAAACAATTGATCAGAAAGTGTCCCTTTGACATGCTTTCTGAATGGAGCATCATAGGTATCTTCTATGATGGTCTGTCTGAACTGTCCAAGATGTCATTGGACAGCTCTGCTGAAGGATCTCTTCATCTGAAGAAGACGCCTACAGAAGCTCAAGAACTCATTGAAATGGTTGCAAATAACCAATTCATGTACACTTCTGAAAGGAATCCTGTGAACAATGGGACGAATCAGAAGAAAGGAGTTCTTGAGAATGATACTCTGAATGCCATATTGGCTCAGAACAAAATATTGACTCAGCAAGTCAATATGATTTCTCAAAGTCTGTCTGGAATGCAAGCTGCACCAGGCAGTACTAAGGATGCTTCATTTGAAGAAGAAGCTTATGATCCTGAGAACCCTTCAACGAAAGAGGTGAACTACACGAGAGAACCCTATGGAAACACCTATAATCCTTCATGGAGAAATCATCCAAATCTCTCATGGAAGGATCAACAGAGACCTCAACAAGGTTTCAACAACAATAATGGTGGAAGAAACAGGTTTGGCAATGGCAAGCCTTTTCCATCATCTTCTCAGCAACAGACAGAGAATTCTAAGCAGAGCCACTCTGACTTAGCGACCATGGTCTCTGATCTAATCAAAACCACTCAAAGTTTCATGACTGAAACAAGGTCCTCCATTAGGAATTTTGAGGCACAAGTGGGACAGCTGAGTAAGAAAATTACTGAACTCCCTCCTAGTACTCTTCCAAGCAATACAGAAGAGAATCCAAAAGGAGAATGCAAGGCCATCAACATGGCCGAATTTGGAGAGGAGGAAGAGGCAGTGATCGCCACCGAGGGAGACCTCAATGGACGTTCACTGGCCTCCAATGAGTTCCCTAATGAGGAACCATGGGAATCTGAGGCTCACACTGAGACCATAGAGATTCCATTGGATTTACTTCTGCCATTCATGAGCTCTGATGAGTATTCTTCCTCTAAAGAGGATGAAGATGTCACTGAAGATCAAGTTGCTAAATACCTTGGAGCAATCATGAAGCTAAATGACAAGTTATTTAGTAATGAGACTTGGGAGAACGAACCTCCTTTGCTCACCAAAGAACTGGATGACTTGACTAGGCAGAGATTACCTCAAAGGAGACAGGATCCTGGGAAGTTCTCAGTACCTTGTACCATAGGCACCATGACCTTTAAAAAGGCTCTATGTGACCTAGGGTCAAGCATAAACCTCATGCATCTCTCTGTAATGGAGAAGCTAGGGATCTTTGAGGTACAAGCTGCAAGAATCTCACTAGAGATGGCAGACAATTCAAGAAAACAAGCTTATGGACTTGTAGAGGATGTTCTGGTAAAGATTGAAGACCATTACATCCCTGCTGATTTCATTGTCCTAGAGACTGGGAAGTGCATGGATGAATCCATCATCCTTGGTAGACCCTTCCTAGCCATAGCCAAGGCTATAATTGATGTTGACAGAGGAGAATTGATCATTCAAGTGAATAAAGAATCCTTTGTGTTTAAGGCTCAAAGATATCCCTCTGTTACCATGGAGAGGAAGCATGAAGAGCTTCTCTCAAAACAGAGTCAAACAGAGCCCCCACAGTCAAACTCTAAGTTTGATGTTGGGAGGCTACAGCCAACTTCTAAGTTTGGTGTTGAACCCCCACATTCAAACTCTAAGTTTGGTGTTGGGAGGTTCCAACATTGCTCTGAGTGTCTGTGAGGCTCCATGAGAGCCCACTGTCAAGCTACTGACATTAAAGAAGTGCTTGTTGCGAGGCAACCCAATGTTATATTTATCTATTTTCCTTTGTTATTTTATGTTTTCTGTAGGTTGATGATCATGTGGAGTCACAAAATCAATTGAAAAAGCAAAAACAGAATGAAAAATAGAAAGAAAAACAGCACACCCTGGAGGAAAACCTTGCTGGCGTTTAAACGCCAGTAAGGGCAACAAATGGGCGTTTAACGCCCAGTCTGGCACCATTCTGGGCGTTTAACACCAGAAATGGGCACCAGACTGGCATTAAACGCCAGGAAAGGGCAAGAAGCTGGCGTTAAACGCCAGAAATGGGCACCAGCCCGGCGTTTAACGCCAGAATTGGCATAAAGAGCATTTTTGCTCGCCACTTGGTACAGGGATGAATTTTCCTTGACACCTCAGGATCTGTGGACCCCACAGGATCCCCACCTACCCCACCACTCTCTCTCTTCTTCACCCATTCACCAATCACCTCAATACCTCTTCCCCAAAAACCCCTCACCTATCGAATCCCACCATTCTCTTCACCACTCACATCCATCCTTCATAAAACCCCACCTACCTTACCATTCAAATTCAAACCACTTTCCCTCCCAAATCCACCCATAATGGCCGAACCTTACCCCTCTCTCCACTCCTATATAAACCCATCTTCACTCCTTCATTTTCACACAACCTACACACTACTTCTCCCCCTTGGCCGAACCACAAAGCCACCTCCATCTCCTCTATTTCTTCTTCTTCTACTCTCTTCTCTCTTCTTTTGCTCGAGGACGAGCAAACCTTCTAAGTTTGGTGTGGTAAAAGCATTGCTTTTTATTTTTCCATAACCATTTATGGCACCTAAGGTCGGAGAAACCTCTAGAAAGAGGAAAGGGAAGGCAAAAGCTTCCACCTCCGAGTCATGGGAGATGGAGAGATTTATCTCAAGGGTGCATCAAGACCACTTCTATGAAGTTGTGGCCAAGAAGAAGGTGATCCCCAAGGTCCCTTTTCAAACTCAAAAAGGTCAACTTTAATCAAAGGTTGGACCAAGTCCTCATGGATATCTGTGTGGAAGGAGCTCAATGCAAACAGGAGATCCCACTCATAGACATGAGCATGAGGAAATTCCTCATCATGAAATCCCTGAGATGCCTCAAGGGATGCACTTTCCTCCACAAAACTATTGGGATCAAATCAACACCTCCCTAGGAGAATTGAGTTCCAACATGGGACAACTAAGGGTGGAGCACCAAGAACATTCCATCCTCCTCCATGAAATTAGAGAAGATCAAAGAATCATGAGAGAGGAGCAACAAAGGCAAGGAAGAGACATTGAGGAGCTCAAGCACTCCATAAGATCTTCAAGAGGAAGAACAAGCCGCCATCACTAAGGCGGACCCGTTCTTTAATTTCCTTGTTCTTTATTTTCCTGTTCTTCAAATTTTCATGTTGATGTTTATCTATGTTTGTGTCTTATTACATGATCATTAGTGTCTTAGTGTCTATGCCTTAAAGTTATGAATGTCCTATGAATCCATCACCTTTCTTAAATGAAAAATGTCCTTATTTGAAAAAGAGAAGAATTGCATGAATTTTGAATTTTATAACAGATTAATTATTTTGATGTGGTGGCAATACTTTTGGTTTCTGAATGTATGCTTGAACAGTGCATATGTCTTTTGAATTTGTTGTTCATGAATGATTGGCTCTTGAAAGAATGATGAAAAAGGAGACATGTTACTGAGGATCTGAAAAATCATAAAAATGATCCTTGAAGCAAGAAAATGCAGTGAATATTCAAAAAAAAAAGAAAAAAAAAAGAAGGAAGAGAAAGAAATAAAGTTGGGATCCAAGGCAAAAAGAGTGTGCTTAAGAACCCTGGACACCTCTAATTGGGGACTCTAGCAAAGCTGAGTCACAATCTGAAAAGGTTCACCCAATTATGTGTCTGTGGCATGTATGTATCCGGTGGTAATACTGGAAGACAGAGTGCTTTGGGCCACGGCCAAGACTCATAAAGTAGCTGTGTTCAAGAATCATCACACTTAACTAGGAGAATCAATAACACTATCTGGATTCTGAGTTCCTATAGAAGCCAATCATTCTGAATTTCAAAGGATAGAGTGAGATGCCAAAACTGTTCAGAGACAAAAAGCTAAAAGTCCCGCTCATCTAATTAATTCTAATCTTCATAGACGTTTTTGGAATTCATTGCACATTCTCTTCTTTTTATCTTATTTGATTTTCAGTTGCTTGGGGACAAGAAACAATTTAAGTTTGGTGTTGTGATGAGCGGATAATTTATACACTTTTTGGCATTATTTTTAGTATGTTTTAGTTAGTTTTTATTATATTTTTATTAGTTTTTAGTTAAAACTCACTTTTCTGGACTTTACTATGAGTTTGTGTATTTTTCTGTAATTTCAGGTATTTTCTGGCTGAAATTGAGGGACCTGAGCAAAAATCTGATTCAGAGGCTGAAAAGGACTGCAGATGCTGTTGGATTCTGACCTCCCTGCACTCGAAGTAGATTTTCTGGAGCTACAGAAGCCCAATTGGCACGCTCTCAATTACGTTGGAAATTAGACATCCTGGCTTTCTATTAATGTATAATAGTCCATACTTTGCCCGAGATTTGATGGCCCAAACCGGCGTTCCAAATCAGCTCAAAACTGCCCGGCGTTAAACGCCAGAACTGGCACAAGAATGGGAGTTAAACACCCAAACTGGCACAAAAGCTGGCGTTTAACTCCAAGAAAAGTCTCTACACATAGAAGCTTCAATGCTCAGCCCAAGCACACACCAAGTGGGCCCGAAAGTGGATTTTTATGTCATTTACTCATTTCTGTAAACCCTAGGCTACTAGTTCTCTACAAATAGGACCTTTTTGCTATTGTATTTTCATCTTTTGATCTTTGATCATCTTTAGATCTTTGAATCTTTTGATCACGTTTTGGGGGCTGGCCTCACGGCCATGCCTAGACCTTGTTCTTATGTATTTTCAACGGTGGAGTTTCTACACACCATAGATTAAGGTGTGGAGCTCTGCTGTACCTCGAGTATCAATGCAATTACTATTGTTCTTCTATTCAATTCGGCTTATTCTTGTTCTAAGATATCACTTGTTCCTCAGCTTGATGAATGTGATGATTCGTGACACTCATCATCATTCTCACCTATGAACGTGTGCCTGACAACCACCTCCGTTCTACCTTAGATTGAGTGGATATCTCTTGGATCCCTTAATCGGAATCTTCGTGGTATAAGCTAGAATTGATGGCAGCATTCAAGAGAATCCGGAAGGTCTAAACCTTGTCTGTGGTATTCTGAGTAGGATTCAAGGATTGAATGACTGTGACGAGCTTCAAACTCCTGAAGGCTGGGCGTTAGTGACAGACGCAAAAGAATCACTGGATTCTATTCCAACCTGATTGAGAATCGACAGATGATTAGCCGTGCTGTGACAGAGCGCGTTGAACATTTTCACTGAGAGGACGGGACTGTAGCCACTGACAACGGTGATACCCAACATACAGCTTGCCATGGAAAGGAGTAAGAAGGATTGGATGAAGACAGTAGGAAAGTAGAGAGACAGAAGGGACAAAGCATCTCCATTCGCTTATCTAAAATTCTCACCAATGAATTACATAAGTATCTCTATCTTTATTTTATGCTTTATTCATAAATCACCCATAACCATTTGAATCTGCCTGACTAAGATTTACAAGATGACCATAGCTTGCTTCATACCAACAATCTCCGTGGGATCGACCCTTACTCGCGTAAGGTTTATTACTTGGACGACCCAGTGCACTTGCTGGTTAGTTGTGCGAAGTTGTGATAAAGAGTTGAGATTTCAATTGAGCGTACCATGTTGATGGCGCCATTGATGATCACAATTTCGTGCACCAACGAGCTGCTCCAACTGATGTCTTTCTCTATAGATTGTGCAGATTGACTTGCCTGTCTCCCCATTAAGAAGCTTTTTCTCTCTCTTCGTGGTGGCCATCCTGAAAGAAGAGAAAAAGGAAGGAAAGTAACCCAAAAATAAAGATAAGAACATAAATAAAATATGGGTGTTAATTCCAGATAATAAAGATCTCAATTACATGGTAGCTACAACATGCAAGTGAGAAAATAGTGGAAGTAAATGGCATATCAATAGTGCAAAAAGTTGCAACAATGGGGAAGAGAGTGTGGGTAATGCAAGATAGTGTAAGTGCATATCAATGCAAAAGAAATATCAGTAGTATAAAAATTAGCATTGACATAAGAATAATACCCAATCAGAATAAAAAAAGTCATGAAGCACCAGAATAATTCAAGAAAAGATGCAATAGTTGAAAAAGAGGATTTTAACACCAATGGAAAAGAAAAAGAAAGTAAGAAAGGAGGAAGAAATAAATAAGAAGGAAAGAAAAGATTTAGATTTAGGGAAGAAAAAGATAAGATATTTGGCTGATTTGGATAAGCTGTGTGCCGCTTGTGATGCGGACGCGTGAGTGACGCGTTCGCGTGGATAGCGCTTCTATGAAATAACGCGGACGCGTAGGTCACGCGTTCGCGTGAAGTGATTCGTGCCTTCAGCGCGAGTGCAGCCTCGCGGTCGCGCAACTCTCCGGTGAAAAGCTAATTTTGCCAAAACTTTGGGTTAGGCGATCGCGTGGATGGCCTCGTTTAAAGAATGACGCGGACGCGTAGGGCACGCGTTCGTGTGGTAGGGCTTGTGCTGCTAGCACAAATCCAGTCCAATTCCAGCTCAACTTTCAGCCATACACCCTTATACGTCGATTTACAGGGCCACGCGGTCGCGTGGGTGACGCGGACGCGTGGGGAGGTTGTTTCGTCAATGACGCGATTGCGTCATCCACGCGTTCGCGTGGATTAGTTTGTGCCAAAGGCACGCCTCCAGCCACACTTTCGCGTGACTCTCTATTCCTTTCTTCTCGTTTCTAAGGCACCTACGACGCGGACGCGTCATTGACGCTGTCGCGTCGCGTGCTCTCTCTCTCTTTTTCTTTTTCTTTTTTTGAATATGCAAGATGCAGATGCAGATGCAAATTATATGCACTAGGACTGAGGAGAATTATTGAAAAAGAAAACTACGGAGAGGGAAAAGAATGATCATACCATGGTGGGTTGTCTCCCACCCAGCACTTTTAGTTAAAGTCCTTAAGTTGGACATTTGGTGAGCTCCCTGTTATGGTGCCTTGTGCTTGAATTCATCCAAGAATCTCCACCAATGTTTGCAAATCCAATATCCTCCGGTATCCCAAACTAGGCGCAGAAAGCCTTCAAGCAAGTTAAACCAAGTGACAAGGCCCCAAGAGTGATGACTGTTGGAATGAATTCTGGGGTCCCAAACCTTACTTTTGCACCCGTCTTCTTATTGAGCAATATTGTTCCATCCGGGTGGCAGGCAATCTGAATTCTCACTAAAGTGGCCAAACAACTTCCTAGACCCATCCAGTTGAGATCTACACCAACCTTTGCGTTTAAATTTTGAGCACACGACCATGTTGAACCTTGCAGGACAACTCCTACCACTAACCATCTTTCTCTTACTCTTGATGCCACAGAGAGCTCTAAGTTGACCATCTGTCTCCAGTAGCCCATATTCAAGTGGGGAAGTAAAGGTCAAGGATAAGAATTTTACTCACTTGAATGTTGTGTTAGACGGTAATGACCTTGGGAGATGGTTTCTAATGATCTTGCAAGCTCCACCCCCTTGTTCTTTTCTTTGACAACTTCCACCTCTTTGCAATCTCCTTCAATATCAACCTCTTCTTCTTGGTAGATTTCTTCCAATTCAATCTCTGCTTCATTGTTCACCAAGGGCATGGGAGGTTGTGCTTTTTCTTCTTTCATCTCCATGTCAAGTCCAATGGGAGAGGACACAAATGTAGATAAGAATTCATTAATGATCGAATCTATCTCTTGACCATTCCTTTCAAAGTCTTCAATTATGAGATGCCTTGGAGGTTGTACACCCTCCTCAACATCAGTTTCAAACGTCTTTGAAGGAGACTCTATAACTTGACTTTCCCATGGAGGTTCCGCATCTCCTAAGTCTTCAACCACTGCTTCTTCTTCAATGGTAGGCGTAGCTTCTTCCAATTGTTCCAATACCAAATCGTGCTGCTCACTGTCCACTAGAGTGTCTAACTTCTCCTTCCTGCCACGTTCTTCAGTAGATTCTCCATATGAAGCCATGGGGTTCCTTGAATGTCCGAACGTCAGAAAGGTAATCGATTTATCGCTTGATCCAGGTGTTTAATATGAAATTGTATTCCTCCTTGATGGCTTCTTTTCTATGATAACTCCCTTCAACTACTCCTTCATATGCAAAGGTCTCTTCTACCTTCACCTTTAGTGCCTTCTCTAGCTCTTTATGAAGTATGGATTTGCGAAGATGATCCCTTCTCTCTTGTTCCATGTCAATAGCATCATTAGGATCATGTTGCTCTTGGATTGATGGATGTGGGTGCTCTTCCATGGATGGTGGTGATAGGATGGGGAGATCATTCTGTGGTTGAGATGGACGTGCATTGGAGCTTGAGGGTTGAACATTGGAGGTGGAGGGTTGGTCCATACGGGATATAAGATTTTGGAGTGTAGAGGTGAGATTAGTGAGAGAAGTAAGTGTGTTCTCCATGGAGGTTTGGGGTGGATAGGAGGGTCCATTATTTTGGGAAACAGATTCATAATACGGAGGTGGTTCTTTTTGATAAGGATATGGAGATGGTGAATATTGAGGTGGTGGTTCTGGGTATGATTCATATGGTGGTTGGTGTGGTGGATAAGGATTAGGGTCATATGGGGGTGAATGGCAGAAAGGGGCTTGTGAGTATGGTGGTCCAAAGTCATGTTGAGGAGGGGTTCATAGGCATATGGTGGTGGTTGTTGATAATCAAAAGAGCGTTCACCATAGCCATTGCCTTGATATGCATCACAAAACGGTTGTTGATAGTCCATTGGAGGTGGTTGTTGCCATGAGGGTTGATTAAATCCTTGTGGCTCCTCCCATCTTTGATTCTTCCAACCTTGATGCACGTTCTCATTATAGTTCCCATTCCTAACAACAATATTGGAATCAAACTCAAAGCCAGAGGGGTGAGAGTTCATAGTAGTAGGAGAAAATAAAAACAAAAACTAACAAAAAGAAAATATTTTGGAAAAGATATGGTATTTGAAAAAAGGATAAGATAAGATTTTGAAAAAGATATAATTTTTGAAAAAAGATTTAAATTTTGAAAAATAAGATAAGATAAGATAAAAATTTTAAAATAAAAATCTGAATTTTTTTTTGAAAAATATTTACAATAACCAATAATAAGGCACACGTTTGCAACTCCCCGGCAACGGCGCCATTTTGAAGAACGGATTTTTTGCTAGTAAAGAATTTTATATAAATAGTCGCGTTGTAAGTATAGCTTCTAAACCAACAGAAAATCCTTTCGTACAAACGTTTGGTTGTCACAAGTAACAAACCCAATAAAATTTATAAACCGAAGTATTCAAACTTCGGGTCGTCTTCTCAAGGAATTGTAAGAAAGTATGATTTATTATTGGTTATGGAAAACAATATTTTTGGGTTTTGAAAGGGTTTTGAACAGGAGAAATAGATTGCAGAAAATTAATAAATTAATAACTAATAAACTCTTGGCAAGGTATGAAAACTGGAAGTCCTATCATAGTTATCCTTATCAATAGTGATGAGAATTATATTTTTGCTACCACTAAGTCAACCTATAACTGTGAAGGTAAGTTAAGTGGACAAATCAATTTAACACCTAAAGTCCTAGTCAACTCCTGAGGAAAGACTAGAGTTATCGGGGTCTAAATTAATCAGCAAATATAGTAATTATCAATCACGATGAGTTTGACAACTCAAGAGTTACCAATTAATCAACCAAAGCCAAAAGGGAAAAATCTAAATTATTTATATAATAAATAGAAGAAAGCAATCATGAGTCTGAAATACCTCAAATTATATTAAATTAAGAAAATTACAATATGAATGGTCCATAAACAAGTAAAAGAATAAATAAAAAGAACATTGAACCTGTGATGAAGAAGATAAAAAAATATTCGTAAGTCCTTTAAGAGGAGTCCTAATCCTAATCCTAAGAGAGAGGAGAGAGCTTCTCTCTCTAAAAACTACATCTAAATCCTAAAACTATGTATGAATGTATGTTGTATGAACTATATGATGAATGAATGGATTCTCCCACTTTATAGCCTCTAATATGTGCTTTCTGGGCCGAAACTGGGTCAGAAACAGCCCATAAATCGCTGGTTGCAAAATTTGGTATGTACAAGTCACGGAAAAGTGACGCGGAGGCGTCGTCCACGCGTTTGCGTGGATTGCAATTCGCAGATGCGACGCGGGCACGTCATCCACGCGTTTGCGTCGCCTAACTTCGAGGCAGCTATGGCAAATTATATATCGTTGCGAAGCCCCGGATGTTAGCTTTCCAACGTAACTGGAACCACATCATTTGGACCTCTGTAGCTCAAGTTATGGTCAATTTAGTACCAAGAAGTCAGGCTAGACAACTTTAGCAGTTCCTTCAGTTCCTTGTATTCCTTCCAGTTTTGCATGCTTCCTTTCCATCCTCTGAGCCATTCCTGCCCTGTAATCTCTGAAATCACTTAACACGCATATCAAGGCATCGAATGGTAATAAGAAAGGATTAAACATAGCAAAATTAAGACCAAAGAAGCATGTTTTCAATCATAGCATAGAATCAGGAAGGAAAATGTAAAACATGCAAATCATATGAATAAGTGGATAAAGAGTTGATAAAAACCACTCAATTGAGCATAAGATAAACCATAAAATAGCGGTTTATCATGATGTATCACATTCGAAATAGTTAAGCGTAAAAGGGAATAGATAACAGCGCATGGAAAAGATAATATACATGTGAATATAGAGTTCCAAAGAAACATATAACTAGCTCCAGACTCAACCTGCAAAGCAAAGGCCAGTTTGGCTTGGGTCCAATATGGGCCAAATTCTTTAAAATTAGTGTCAAAATTCTTGTTTTAATTAGCTCTATCTTATTAAACTATAAAATTAATATTTTTAATTTCTTTTATTAAAAATTAATTTATTAATTAATTATTCACTAATTTTACAGGATTTACAAATTAGGTATAGGTTAGTAGAGTTGTTGAATGTTAGTGGATAATTAGTGTAGTTAGTAGAATTGTTAAGAATATTGTTGAAAATATTTATATAAATAGTTTCCTTTTATCAATGAATATGGCAACAAAGAAACATTTCCTTATTCTTTTCTTGTATTTCTATCATATTCCTTCACCATTTACTCAAAAGATAAAATAATCTTCTACAATTTAAGTAATTAGGTCAAACAGTTCCTAAAATATTAATAGATTATCGTTTATAAGAAGTTTAGATCAATTACTTAAATAATTTGAAATTAATTAAACTAATCTTGAATGGTTAAAAATTGAATAAAGTTTTTTTAACAATAAAATACTACTTTATCTTTCAAACAAATCATTAGAGAACAAAAAATATATTTACTGTAAAAAACACTTGAATACGATACTACGGTCGCTTTTGGTGTATATAGTATGTATAACTTTGTTGTATGCGAATATATAAGTATACACGTGTTTGTTTAGTATTGATGTTTGTCCATTTCCTTAACACGCCCTACATCAGGCTTATACCTATTATTAGAAGGGTCGCGTTAGTGTATAGATCAAAGTTGATACAGATATACAGATTTGTTTTCACTTAGTTTCACATGTCGACATATGTTGGTCCCTTGTTGCAGTATGCAGCTGGCGCAGTGGAGGTGGCGTGAGCTCATGGAAGGTGCGATGGAGCCGGCTTGCTAGATGTAGTCGAGCGGGGTTTTTATCGTCCCGTGATCCGTTAAAGGGAGGCTCGCGACATGGTCCTTGTTTGGGGCCGAAAAACCAAAAAAGGTTGGAACCCAGCATTTGGGTCTTGCCTTCGACCATCTCATAACATCGAAGGAAGCCCTAGGTGCAGTGAGGAGGACCGTCGTCGCTGGTGATGTTGCTGCCGCTCCTGTCGGTGGCGCGCGGGATCCGCCTGTGGTCGAAGTGGTCCGAGGCGGTGAAGGTGCTGGCCCACTGCGCGAAGTCCCAATTTCTTCGTGGTAGGTGAGGAGTGGGGGACTAGCGAGTCGTCATCCTGGTAAGTAAGGAGCTGCGTGGACCCTGTCTTCATTCATCTTCCATAATTGGAATTTAATAATGGGCAATGGTATAGGATTAACCAGAACGTGAATGGTGTCATGTTCTTTGTTCTGTGAGTGTATAAGTGAGAAAATATAGTATATATAAAATTAGTTAAGAAAAGTAATATTTTGATGCTGGGGTAATTAATTTTGGAATCCAATTGTAAGAGTAATTAATTTTTTGAAAAAAAATATGTTGCAGGAGGCAAAGAAAACAAGGAACAAGTACTGTAATTAGAAGCTAAACAACTATAGAGTATTTAGTTTGGTGTTATGCATGATAATTCTTGGTTTTAAAAATGGTTAGAAGAAAATATTGTCCCTACTAACATTTTTCACTTTTAAGGTTACCATCCCTATTAAAATTCACTATATAGCTCATACTGAATATTGATGCTTTTGCATTTCTACAATGATATGATTATATGAAGAAGTGATTTTTTATTCCATCAATTTAACTAGATTGTTATCCATTTAGTCACTCTCTTAACTTCCTCATCCAGTATTACATAGAGGTGTATGTATGAAATTGTCCCATGTGAGGAAAATAAATGAAACAGCTAGCTGCCTTGGAAAACATACAAGTGTCCCTACTTATCAATATTGAATTGAATTTCCAATTCTTCACCTTACATTGTATTTCTCCACTGCTGTGTAGTTTTCATTTAGTTTAGTTCAGTCAAAGATGTTACTTATTACTCTGGGAATTGACCGGATAGTAGGTAGGATAAAGAAGGTTAGATTTTTTGTTTCATGCCATGTATGGGATTCACAATGAAGCTTGTTGGTGTGCGAAATTGTGATCACTACAACTTCGCACAACTAACCAGCAAGTGCACTGGGTCGTCCAAGTAATACCTTACGCGAGTAAGGGTCGATCCCACGGAGATTGTTGGTATGAAGCAAGCTATGGTCACCTTGTAAATCTCAGTCAGGCAGACTCAAATGGATATAGGTAATAAACGCATAAAGCATAAAGATAAAGATAGAGGTACTTATGTAATTCATTGGTAGGAACTTCAGATAAGCGTATGAAGATGCCTTCCCTTCCGTCTCTCTGCTTTCCTACTGTCTTCATCCAATCCTTCTTATTCCTTTCCATGGCAAGCTTGTGTAGGGTTTCACCGTTGTCAATGGCTACCTCCCATCCTCTCAGTGAAAACGATTGCATATACTCTGTCACAGCACGCGGAATTCAGCTGTCGGTTCTCGGTCAGGCCGGAATAGAATCCATTGATTCTTTTGCGTCTGTCACTAACGCCCCGCCTGCTAGGAGTTTGAAGCACGTCACAGTCATTCAATCATTGAATCCTACTCAGAATACCACAGACAAGGTTTAGACCTTCCGGATTCTCTTGAATGCCGCCATCAGTTCTCGCCTATACCACGAAGACTCTGATCTCACGGAATGGTTGGCTCGTTTGTCAGGCGAGCACTCGGTTGTCAGGCGATCAACCATGCATCGTGCAATCAGGAATCCAAGAGATATTCACTAGAGCCTTGGTTGCTTGTAGAACAAAAGTGGTTGTCAGTCACCTTGTTCATAAGTGAGAATGATAATGAGTGTCACGGATCATCACATTCATCAAGTTGAAGAACAAGTGATATCTTGGACAAAGAACAAGCGGAATTGAATAGAAGAACAATAGTAATTGCATTAATACTCGAGGTACAGCAGAGCTCCACACCTTAATCTATGGTGTGTAGAAACTCCACCGTTGAAAATACATAAGAACAAAAGTGATCATTGGTTTCGGCCCCAGAGAGGGAACCAGAAGAACCAAGATGAAAATACAATAGTAAAAGGTCCTATATATAGAGAACTAGTAGCCTAGGGTGTACAGAGATGAGTAAATGACATAAAAATCCACTTCCGGGCCCACTTGGTGTGTGCTTGGGCTGAGCAATGAAGCAATTTCGTGTAGAGACTCTTCTTGGAGTTAAACGCCAGCTTTTATGCCAGTTTGGGCGTTTAACTCCCATTTTGGTGCCAGTTCCGGCGTTTAACGCTGGGAAATCTGAAGGTGACTTTGAACGCCGGTTTGGGCCATCAAATCTTGGGCAAAGTATGGACTATCATATATTGATGGAAAGCCCAGGATGTCTACTTTCCAACGCCGTTGAGAGCGCGCCAATTGGGCTTCTGTAGCTCCAGAAAATCCACTTCGAGTGCAGGGAGGTCAGAATCCAACAGCATCTGCAGTCCTTTTCAGTCTCTGAATCAGATTTTTGCTCAGGTCCCTCAATTTCAGCCAGAAAATACCTGAAATCACAGAAAAACACACAAACTCATAGTAAAGTCCAGAAAAGTGAATTTTAACTAAAAACTAATAAAAATATACTAAAAACTAACTAGATCATACTAAAAACATACTAAAAACAATGCCAAAAAGTGTATAAATTATCCGCTCATCACAACACCAAACTTAAATTGTTGCTTGTCCCCAAGCAACTGAAAATCAAATAAGATAAAAAGAAGAGAATATACTATAGACTCCAAATTATCAATGAAACTTAGCTCCAAATTAGATGAGCGGGACTAGTAGCTTTTTGCCTCCGAACAGTTTTGGCATCTCACTTTATCCTTTGAAATTCAGAATGATTGGCTTCTTTAGGAACTCAGAATCCAGATAGTGTTATTGATTCTCCTAGTTAAGTATGATGATTCTTGAACACAGCTACTTATTGAGTCTTGGCCGTGGCCCAAAGCACTCTATCTTCCAGTATTACCACTGGATACATACATGCCACAGACACATAATTGGGTGAACCTTTTCAGATTGTGACTCAGCTTTGCTAAAGTCCCCAATTAGAGGTGTCCAGGGTTCTTAAGCACACTCTTTTTGCCTTGGATCACAACTTTATTCTTTCTTTTTCTTTCTTTTTCTCTTTTTTTCGTTTTTTTTTTTCGTTTGCTTTCTCCTTTTTTTTTTTTGTATTCACTGCTTTTTCTTGCTTCAAGAATCATTTTTAATGATTTTTCAGATCCTCAGTAACATGTCTCCTTTTTCATCATTCTTTCAATAGCCAACAATTTTAACATTCATGAACCACAAATTCAAAAGACATATGCACTGTTTAAGCATACATTCAGAAACAAAAGTATTGCCACCACATCAAACTAATTAAGCTAGTTTTAAAGATGAATTTGAAATCCTGTACTTCTTGTTCTTTTGTGATTAAAAACAGTTTTCATTTAAGAAAGGTGATGGATTCATAGGACATTCATAGCTTTAAGGCATAGACACTAAGACACTAATGATCATAAGACACAAACATGGATAAACATAAGCATAAAATTCGAAAAACAGAAGAATAAAGAACAAGGAGATTAAAGAACGGGTCCACCTTAGTGATGGCGGCTCTTTCTTCCTCTTGAAGATCCTATGGAGTGCTTGAGCTCCTCAATGTCTCTTCCTTGTCTTTGTTGCTCCTCTCTCATGATTCTTTGATCTTCTCTAATTTCATGGAGGATGATGGAGTGTTCTTGATGCTCCACCCTTAGTTGTCCCATGTTGGAACTCAATTCTCCTAGGGAGGTGTTCAGTTGCTCCCAATAGTTTTGTGGAGGAAAGTGCATCCCTTGAGGCATCTCAGGGATCTCATGATGAGAGGGGTCTCTTGTTTGCTCCATCTTTTTCTTAGTGATGGGTTTGAGGTCATGCCTTCTCAGTTGAACCGGCTTCCTTCTTGAATCTCTCTTTCATTGAACGCCCTCTTCATAAATGTCTATGAGGACTTGGTCCAACCTTTGATCAAAGTTGACCCTTCTTCATGGCCACAACTTCATAGAAGTGGTCTTGATACACTCTTGAGATGAATCTTTCCATCTCCCATAACTCGGAGGTGGAAGCTTTTGTCTTCCCTTTCCTCTTTCTAGAGGTTTCTCCGGCCTTGGATGCCATAAATGGTTATGGAAAAACAAAAAGCAATGCGAAAGTGGTTTGAATTTGAAGGGTGAGGTAGGTGGGGTTTTATGAAGGATGGATGTGAGTGGTGAAGAGGTATTGAGGTGATTGGTGAATGGGTGAAGAAGAAGAGAGAGTGGTGGGGTTGGTGGGGATCCTGTGGGGTCCACAGATCCTGAGGTGTCAAGGAAAAGTCATCCCTGCACCAAATGGCATCCAAAAACACGTTTTGAGCCAATTCTGGCGTTAAACGCCGGGCTGGTGCCCATTTCTGGCGTTTAACGCCAGGTTCTTGCCCTTTCCTGGTGTTTAACGCCAGTCTGGTGCCCCTTTCTGGCGTTAAACGCCCAGAATGGTGCCAGACTGGGCGTTAAACGCCCAACTGCTAGCCTCACTGGCGTTTAAACGCCAGTGAGTTCTTCCTCCAGGGTGTGCTGTTTTTCTTCCTGTTTTTCATTCTGTTTTTGCTTTTTTCATTGATTTTGTGACTTCTCATGATCATCAACCTACAAAAAAGATAAAATATCAAAAGGAAATAGTTAATTATAAAACATTGGGTTGCCTCCCAACAAGCGCTTCTTTAATGTCATTAGCTTGACAGAGGACTCTCATGGAGCCTCACAGATACTCAGAGCCATGTTGGAACCTCCCAACACCAAACTTAGAGTTTGAATGTGGGGGTTCAACACCAAACTTAGAGTTTGGTTGTGGCCTCCCAACACTAAACTTAGAGTTTGACTGTGGGGGCTCTGTTTGGCTCTGTTTTGAGAGAAGCTCTTCATGCTTCTTCTCCATGGTGATAGAGGGATATCCTTGAGCCTTAAACACAAGGGATTCTTCATTCACTTGAATGATTAACTCTCCTCTATCAACATCAATCACAGCCTTTGCTGTGGCTAGGAAGGGTCTTCCAAGGATGATGGATTCATCCATGCACTTCCCAGTCTCCAGGACTATGAAATCAGTAGGGATGTAATGGTCTTCAATTTTCACCAAAACATCCTCTACAAGTCCATGAGCTTGTTTTCTTGAGCTGTCTGCCATCTCTAATGAGATTCTTGCAGCTTGCACCTCAAAGATCCCTAGCTTCTCCATTACAGAGAGAGGCATGAGGTTTACACCTGACCCTAATTCACACAGAGCCTTCTTGAAGGTCATGGTGCCTATGGTTCAAGGTAGTGAAAACTTCCCAGGGTCTTGTCTCTTTTGAGGTAATTTCTGCCTAGACAAGTCATCCAGTTCTTTGGTGAGCAAAGGGGGTTCATTCTCCCAAGTCTCATTTCCAAATAACCTGTCATTTAGCTTCATGATTGCTACAAGGTATTTAGCAACTTGCTCTTCAGTGACATACTCATCCTCTTCAGAGGAAAAATACTCATCAGAGCTCATGAAAGGCAGAAGTAAGTCCAATGGAATCTCTATGGTTTCAATTTGAGCCTCAGATTCCCATGGTTCCTCATTAGGGAACTCATTGGAGGTCAGTGCACGCCCACTGAGGTCTTCCTCAATGGCGTTCACTTCCTCTCCTTCCTCTCCAAATTCGGCCATGTTGATGGCCTTGCACTCTCCTTTTGGATTTTCTTCTATATTGCTTGGGAGAGTACTAGGAGGGAGTTCAGTAACTTTCTTGCTCAGCTGTCCCACTTGTGCCTCCAAATTCCTAATGGAGGACCTTGTTTCAGTCATGAAACTTTGAGTGGTTTTGATTAGATCAGAGACCATGGTTGCTAAGTCAGAGGTATTCTGCTTAGAACTCTCTGTCTGTTGCTGAGAAGATGATGGAAAAGGCTTGCTATTGCTAAACCTGTTTCTTCCACCATTATTGTTGTTGAAACCTTGTTGAGGTCTCTGTTGATCCTTCCATGAAAGATTAGGATGATTCCTCCATGAAGGATTGTAGGTGTTTCCATAGGGTTCTCCCATGTAATTCACCTCTTCTATTGAAGGGTTCTCAGGATCATAGGCTTCTTCCTTAGATGAAGCTTCCTTAGTACTGCCAGGTGCATTTTGCATTCCAGACAGACTTTGAGAAATTAAATTGACTTGTTGAGTCAATATTTTGTTCTGAGCCAGTATGGCATTCAGAGCATCAATCTCAAGGACTCCTTTCTTCTGACTTGTCCCATTGTTCACAGGATTCCTTTCAGAAGTGTACATGAATTGGTTATTTGCAACCATTTCAATGAGCTCTTGAGCTTCTGTAGGCGTCTTCTTCAGATGAAGAGATCCTCCAGCAGAGCTATCCAAAGACATCTTGGATAGTTCAGAGAGACCATCATAGAAAATACCTATGATGCTCCATTCAGAAAGCATGTCAGAAGGACACTTTCTGATTAATTGTTTGTATCTTTCCCAAGCTTCATAGAGGAATTCTCCATCCTTCTATCTGAAGGTTTGGACTTCCACTCTAAGCTTACTCAATTTTTGAGGTGGAAAGAACTTTGCCAAGAAGGCATTGACTAGCTTTTCCCAAGAGTCCAGGCTTTCTTTAGGTTGAGAATCCAACCATATTCTAGCTCTGTCTCTTACAGCAAAAGGGAATAGCATGAGTCTGTAGACCTCAGGGTCAACCCCATTAGTCTTGACAGTGTCACAGATTTGCAAGTATTCAGCTAAGAACTGATGAGGATCTTCCAGTGGAAGTCCATGAAACTCGCAATTCTGTTGCATTAGAGAAACTAATTGAGGTTTAAGCTCAAAGTTGTTTGCTCTAATGGCAGGGATAGAGATGCTTCTCCCATAGAAGTCGGGAGTAGGTGTAGTAAAGTCACCCAGCACCTTCCTTGCATTGTTGGCATTGTTGTTGTTTTCGGCTGCCATGTGTTCTTCTTCTTTGAAGAATACGGTCAGGTCCTCAACAGAGAGTTGTCCCTTAGCTTCTCTTAGCTTTCGCTTCAAGGTCCTTTCAGGTTCAGGGTCAGCTTCAACAAGAATGCCTTTGTCTCTGCTCCTGCTCATATGAAAGAGAAGAGAACAAGAAAATGTGGAATCCTCTATGTTACAGTATAGAGATTCCTTGAGGTGTCAGAGGAAGAAAAATGGAAGACAGAGGTAGAAAATTCGAACTTATCAAAGAAGATGGAGTTCGAATTTTGCATTAAGGAATAGTGTTAGTCCATAAATAGAAGGATGTGAGAAGAAGGGAAGTAATTTTCGAAAATTAAGTAAAAGATTTTGAAAACATTTTGAAAAACACTTAATTGATTTTCGAAAATAAGAGTGGAAAAGAAATCAAGTGATTTTTGAAAAAGATTTTGAAATTAGAAATAAAAAAAAAGATTTGATTGAAAACTATTTTGAAAAAGATGTGATTAAAAAGATTTGATTGAAAAGATATGATTTGAAAACAATTTTAAAAGATATGATTTGAAAACAATTTCAAAAAGATTTGATTTTAAAAATTAATGACTTGCCTAACAAGAAAAGATATGATTCAAACATTAAACCTTTCTCAACAGAAAAGGCAACAAACTTGAGATGTTCAATCAAATCATTAATTATTAGTAAGTATCTTTGAAAAAGGAAAGAAATTGATTTTGAAAACATTTGATTGAAAATATATGATTTGAAAAAGATTTGATTTTAAAAAACTTTGAAAACTTAAAAAAATTGATTTGAAAAACAAAATCTTCCCCCTAGTGCCATCCTGGCGTTAAACGCCCAGAATGGTATCCATTCTGGCGTTTAACGCCCAAACTACTACCCTTTTGGGCGTTAAACGCCCAGCCAGGCACCCTGGCTGGCGTTTAAACGCCAGTCTGTCTTCTTCACTGGGCATTTTTGAATGCCCAGCTTTTTCTGTATAATTCCTCTGCTGTATGTTCTGAATCTTCAATTCTCTGTATTATTGACTTGATAAGACACAAATTAAAAAATATTTTTGGATTTTTAATAATCAAAATACAACTAAAATCAAATAACAATGCATGCAAGACACCAAACTTAGCAGTTTGTATACTACTAACACTAATGAGAATGCATATGAGACACACAAAACACTCAAGTCAAGAGAATTTAAAGATTAGAGTAAGAAATCATCAAGAATTACTTGAAGATCCTTAAGACACATGAATGAATGCATGCAATTGACACCAAACTTAAGATGAGACACTAGACTCAAACAAGAAACATAAAATATTTTTGGTTTTTATGATTTTGTAATTTTTTTGTGCTTTTTCGAAAATTATATGGAAAAGAAAATAAAGGTATCAAAATTCTTAATGAGAATTCCAGGAATCATGCAATGTTAGTCTAAAGCTTTAGTCTAAAGAAATTAGACATGGCCGGCCAAGCTTCAGCAGGACATTGCATTCAAGAGCTAAATTGATGAGAATCAATCAGCTTTGGTGATGATAAGAACATCACCTTGAAACACTAGAATTCATTCTTAAGAACTCTGAAGAAAAATACCTAATCTAAGCAACAAGATGAACCGTCAGTTGTCCATACACGAAACAATCTCCGGCAACGGCGCCAAAAACTTGGTGCGCAAAATTGTGATCACTACAACTTCGCACAACTAACCAGCAAGTGCACTGGGTCGTCCAAGTAATACCTTACGCGAGTAAGGGTCGATCCCACGGAGATTGTTGGTATGAAGCAAGCTATGGTCACCTTGTAAATCTCAGTCAGGCAGACTCAAATGGATATAGGTAATAAACGCATAAAGCATAAAGATAAAGATAGAGGTACTTATGTAATTCATTGGTAGGAACTTCAGATAAGCGTATGAAGATGCCTTCCCTTCCGTCTCTCTGCTTTCCTACTGTCTTCATCCAATCCTTCTTATTCCTTTCCATGGCAAGCTTGTGTAGGGTTTCACCGTTGTCAATGGCTACCTCCCATCCTCTCAGTGAAAACGATTGCATATACTCTGTCACAGCACGCGGAATTCAGCTGTCGGTTCTCGGTCAGGCCGGAATAGAATCCATTGATTCTTTTGCGTCTGTCACTAACGCCCCGCCTGCTAGGAGTTTGAAGCACGTCACAGTCATTCAATCATTGAATCCTACTCAGAATACCACAGACAAGGTTTAGACCTTCCGGATTCTCTTGAATGCCGCCATCAGTTCTTGCCTATACCACGAAGACTCTGATCTCACGGAATGGTTGGCTCGTTTGTCAGGCGAGCACTCGGTTGTCAGGCGATCAACCATGCATCGTGCAATCAGGAATCCAAGAGATATTCACTAGAGCCTTGGTTGCTTGTAGAACAAAAGTGGTTGTCAGTCACCTTGTTCATAAGTGAGAATGATAATGAGTGTCACGGATCATCACATTCATCAAGTTGAAGAACAAGTGATATCTTGGACAAAGAACAAGCGGAATTGAATAGAAGAACAATAGTAATTGCATTAATACTCGAGGTACAGCAGAGCTCCACACCTTAATCTATGGTGTGTAGAAACTCCACCGTTGAAAATACATAAGAACAAAAGTGATCATTGGTTTCGGCCCCAGAGAGGGAACCAGAAGAACCAAGATGAAAATACAATAGTAAAAGGTCCTATATATAGAGAACTAGTAGCCTAGGGTGTACAGAGATGAGTAAATGACATAAAAATCCACTTCCGGGCCCACTTGGTGTGTGCTTGGGCTGAGCAATGAAGCAATTTCGTGTAAAGACTCTTCTTGGAGTTAAACGCCAGCTTTTATGCCAGTTTGGGCGTTTAACTCCCATTTTGGTGCCAGTTCCGGCGTTTAACGCTGGGAAATCTGAAGGTGACTTTGAACGCCGGTTTGAGCCATCAAATCTTGAGCAAAGTATGGACTATCATATATTGCTGGAAAGCCCAGGATGTCTACTTTCCAACGCCGTTGAGAGCGCGCCAATTGGGCTTCTGTAGCTCCAGAAAATCCACTTCGAGTGCAGGGAGGTCAGAATCCAACAGCATCTGCAGTCCTTTTCAGTCTCTGAATCAGATTTTTGCTCAGGTCCCTCAATTTCAGCCAGAAAATACCTGAAATCACAGAAAGACACACAAACTCATAGTAAAGTCCAGAAAAGTGAATTTTAACTAAAAACTAATAAAAATATACTAAAAACTAACTAGATCATACTAAAAACATACTAAAAACAATGCCAAAAAGTGTATAAATTATCCGCTCATCACTTGTATAGGAGGTATAGTAAGATATTCAACAGAAGAAGTGATATTGTAATACATGTTATGTGTTAAAGTATCTTAATTCTTGTGATAATGAGGTGGAGATGGTGTTTCGCCCTTTCGTTAATAGGTGTGACGAGAACCGCTTTGTGTCGAAGATGGGCTTTAGCTTGTTAAGTGTTTTTGTTGATATTATTAGTTAAGAATAGTTACAATTGATGAGCTTCGGTGAGGGTGGTAACACCTCCATGAACCATGTTTTGCATTGAACCCAGAAATAGCTGAATTAAGTTTACTCAGTTAAGAAAGACAGTTGATGGTAGCTAATTTGCTTATGGTTTAGTTATGCCCTTAATTTTTTTTGTTGTGAATGTGTGGTTGGATTCACCGTTACTAACGTTGTATTCAATTATAATGAGTTGCTTTTCGTCAATTTGAAATAGTCCTTGTTCAATTCTATCTTAAAGTAGATTCAATGCAGTGGTTGTATGCCTTATTTATGGAAGTGAATATTTCCTCCATTGTATATTTGTGGTTCTAGTTTTTAGTGTATATCTGCTGCGATCATGAGTTGCATTTCTTTGATTTGTATAGATTCAGGGTAGAACGTTGCACAGCGTTGGCCGATGGAGTTCAACCGTATCTTCGACAGTGAGGGTCAAGACTCGGATGGGAACAGTTCAAATGATTATTCCGGACATTATCGTGGTACTGACAAAGAATACGATGAAAAAGAGGGCTTTGAGGCCCAAGGTGGTCCCAAAGCAAGGGAAAAAGGTGTTGGTGATGGTGTCAATTGTAGGGGGTCTGGTGGTGCAAATGAGGAGGCAGGCAGTGTGCCAAGCTGGCAAGTCTTCGCGGATGACTTCCTGGGCAGAGAGTTTGCAACCGAGGAGGATGCTTATGCTGCATACAAAGAGTTTGTCAGATTAAGGGGTTTTGGAGTTCAGAAGGGAGATGTAGCTCGGGTTAATGGGGTTTTGGTCAGAAGAGACTTTTTTTTTACCATCGACAAGGGACAAGACATCCCAAGCACTACGACCGTCCTGAGCGAGTAAGAGAGGAGAGGCTCGAGAGCCGGATGGATTGTAAGGCAAAGTTGAAGATTTACTACGATTATTTTGACTTAAACCGATCGGTTCGGTTTGGTTCACAGTTGGCTCCTTGAAGACCGAACCGAGCCTAACATTATCGGAAGTGTGTTTCAAATTATGTTAGTTTTCTTTTTTTTTTGTTAGCCATTTTAAACTGTATTCCTTCGTATGTTTTACTGTTGGGTCAAGTTGAAATTGTCCTGAATTTGGACGCCATATACTATTGTTATTTTAAGTCACTTAAGGTTTTAAACTTCATTTTGCGGTGACTTAACTTATGATTATTAGGGTTTAAAAACCCGAAGTAACCGACCAAATCAATCCACTATCGGTTTTCTTCGGTTCATTGTCCATAACGCAGCAACCCAACCGATTGCCATCACTTCAGGACCGTATAGGCCGGTTCAGTTGTTTTACGGTCCAAAATAATAACAAACCAACCAAATTACACCCCTACAACTAATATCCTTCTTCTTCAATGAGCAAATCTCAGATCAAGTTATAGTCACCAATAACCCCCAAATTCGTTAATTTTGGAGTTTTCTCCCGAATGGTTTGGTTGAACAGATTTTTACCGATTTTAAGAAGTTTTCACATGCTTTGACCGACTTTGACCGGTTCTAACTGACTTTGACCGGTTCTGTTCCTTTAGCTGTTCCAAGATTGCATCAGACCAGTTGCGAGTCTGGTCCACCAGTTTTTGCAGTCGAACAGGCCGGTTCGGACCGATTCTTACAACTATGTCGATTCATTTAACCTTTCTTGCCTTCCACCAAAAGCCACGTCATCTCTTTTCTCCCGGAACTCCTACTCTTCGGTCAAATCATCCAACAACGAAGAAAGAAGGAAATGGAAGGTGCAGAAGCTACGGTGGGTTCTAGAACAAAAGGCATGTTCCCGCATCCATGCAACAAGAAAGGGCTAATACCAAGAGCCTAGTCATACTAAGGTCAGAGCACATCAAAAACTATTTTTCCTCATTTATACTGCAGCAAGGATCCAAGAAGAAATCTACCAAGTCTCAGGCACAAAACAAGCAATGAGGGAGAAATTGAAGTCAAATTCGGACAGTAGAAGATCCATGGTCCAAAACCAAACTTCGAGCCAAACCAAAACTCTATGTGCTAGATTCAAGAAACTTGAAAAAAAAAAGGATGAGAACGTATGGGTAACATGCATGCAATAGATTCAGATCTCTCTCTCCTCACTAACGAAGCCGCTACAGCTCTGATGCAAGACAACAAGACAGTATGGGTTTTGAACTTACTTCAACCTTGGAGGCTCCACTCTTCTATAATAACAGTGAATGGCCAACGGTTGAATGCAAGAGAGTAAGAACAAAACACAGGATTCACATCTCATCGCTGCCTCAGTTGTTTGAGTTCTTCTCCTTGATGGTTCTCATTTATTATTTCTTTTTCTCATTTTGGTCTGTCTGAGTCTCATCGAAATTCTCCAAACATGGTGAGGTTAGTCGAAAACTACCAATAAGAGGTAAAGGACAGTGACTTACACTTGGAGAAAATGCCGTAAGATGTTCCTGATTTTCTTTATACATCTTTCTGTTTTGTTTCATGATCCTATGGAGATTCCCTTGCAAGTTGGATTATCACGTGGCTGTTGAAGGCTATGATGAGTCCTAGTCAAATTCAAATTTAGTCAGAATCTGGATTAGTCCTAGATAAGATTTGGTAGATCCTATTCAAAACATTGGTGTATGTAATTCTGCAAAAAGTTAGTCAAATTTCATCAGCATTGTGACGGAGACTGGATATACGCTACATTGTATTTAGTAGCTAAACCAATATACATCTAGGTGTTACTTATACTGCTTTATTCCATTTCTGTTTCTGTTGCTCAAAAGACAAAAATAAAGTGTCCCTAAACCCAACACGAGACAAAATTAACAAAAATCTCCTAACTTCCTTTGAAAAGGAAACAAGTAAGATTCAGAAGAAAGGGAGGCTAACTGCTAACATACAACCCCCTCTTCTCTTAAGCACTGATAGCCATCAAAATTTAATTTTAATACATTGACAGTGTCAAATATTTTGTATAGTGGTTCAATTCCATTCTTACATTTACATGACTATTCATACTATTAACGTAAAATGTAATTATTTCTCTTGACATGTCGCTATTTAATTGGATGCATATAAAAAACAATTAATTGTAAAATACTATTTTATTCTTTTATAATTAAACAAAAGATTATTTCACTATTGTTAATATTAAATTTGAATTCATAATTACGGTCATAATCTTTGAACTTCAGTAACAATTTAATATTTTTTAAATTAATGCTTAACGGAATATGTTAGTGCTTTAGGAATAAACTAAAACCTATATCAATTTTTTAAAATTTAATCTTCGAATATTATTTTTTTATTTTGAAAAATAATTATCAAGGTGTTTTCATATTTTTAAAAAGTAAAATTTAATATTTTTGTAGGCATGTTTTTGAAAAATGTTTCAGGTGGCATTTTCATATTGCCTGTTTTCTGTATTAATTTTTTAACTAATCCTTTTTTTAATTTCATTTAAATTTTATACAAAAGAAAAATTTTTTTTTTACAGTTTCAACTTGTATTTGCAATTAATTATATTCATAATAAGAGAACCACCTCAACTATTTTCAACATGCTATTTCATCTTTATTTTTTCCTAGTTCACTAGACTAGCTTTACATGCATATTGTTTTTGGCACCCTCATATTTCCCCTGAAAGAGAACTTTTTTTCCGATTTGAATAATGTTACAACTCTTACTCCCTAAACCCATTAACAGCCCATGCCCATACACCTTGGTCCACACTCTTCTCTCCAAAACATATTCACTTGTCGTTACGGGGCCACCTCTGAAGTCCATTACGGACTTCCCTCACTCTGGCCAGCTGGCGCGGCTCCTACACCATCGAGCCTCGACAAGGAGTCTGACACCATTGTCAAGCTGCTCTCTATCAAAGATCATCATGCCACTTGTCACCACAACCTTTTCCAAAAGAGAATCTGTATACATTAATATCTGTAAGCTATAATTCCCCTTATTGGAATGAAGTAAATTAAACAAAAAATTTTCCAAGGCTAACGGTTATTGTCCTTCAAAGCTCAGCACTATAACTCGAGTATGCTTAGCTGCTGCGTTAGCGAGGATGTTTGATATATCATGAATAAATTAATTATAATTAAGATAGTTATTTAGAAATTAATTGTTGAATTAATCTTTTAACTCAACTGTAGGGTTGCTAGTACATCTCCAACTTAAATCCAAAATTTCTATTAAATATATAAAGTTTCGTCTATAGAAACTTATATAAAAGTAAAAAGTTAATTGTCTTTTGAATTTGGAAAAATTATTAGATATAAAATAAATTTTATATATTTATTTTTTTATGTTAATCTTATGGACGACAAAATTGACCCAAACATATTTAAAATAAGAGTTATATAAAACTAATTTGATTTTAAATAAATGGGTTTCAACTAAGAATTGCATATGAAAATTGTTTCAGCTTACATTAGTTCCAACCCAAACTAACTGAAAATGAAAATAGCTTACAAACGAAGAGGTTAAAGAGTTTCGTGTGGTTATCTTTAATTCTTTATATAAAGTTGATAATTAAAAATTATTAAATTTAATAGTTCTAACAGTTTTAAACTTCCAACTTTGCATGAAAATTACTGTCCATAAATTTCTATTTTATAAAAAATGAGAAACACAACGCTTCTCTAGTAAAAGAACCCCGACGAAGAGTAGATGTTCATTAAAGGGCAATGGAGGAAAAGACTTGAACACTGAAGATGAGACTCTTGGCACAATAATGTTAATAGGACAAACATCAAAGTTTACAAGACCTTGCTTCAAGAGGTAACCAAATACGTTATCATAGTTACTTATAATTTTACATTGGTTTAAATAATGAGATAATAAAAACTCATGAGCGCAATTTCATACCTGTTGTTCGATCTTGTGTGAACTTTTGTTTTATAAGGTTTTTGTTTGCACTATTTTGTCAAACATAAAATATTTGATATTATTATCGAGCGTAAAAAGTCTATCATTTCTACATTAGTCCCTAAATTATTTTAAATAATTATAAAGTGGCCTTTCTTACAGAAGATTGAATGACCAAGGGGGCATATCAGTAGGTTTGAATTTCAATTTTGCAACTCCAGTTTTGTGCAACATATTAGATACTCTAGTTATCTACCGAAATAAAAATACACTGTAGTACTATACTACAATATAATTCCAGTTGCACTTTTCAATAAACCATAATTAGTTTAAGAAACCATTCGTATAACGTTCAGTTTTACTTAACCCTTTTTGGAAATTGAATATAAACGGGATGAAAAACATAGCTTAAAAGTCAAATTTAAGAATTAGTAATTGCATAGTAACACTACTAAATTGAAGGCAACACTTCTGCATCCTGTGTCATGATCAAGAGATTTCCTCTAACCAAATAAAAAAAAAAAAAAAAAAAAAAAAAGAGATTTCCCAAACTTGTTTGAGGCAAGCCTTGTGCATGACACAGCAATCAAATGTCACCGCTTGCAGAGATTCATAAATTACAGAAGAAAATTGTAATTAAATCGGAATTTTATTGCAAGAATGATAGGATAAGACTATCAAGACTTAGAGGAATGAGTGAGTCTCGCCATGTTTTATGATCCAACCACCTCCATGAGTTCAGCAAAATTCTTATTGTACTTTTTCTCTCTGTGTGGCATTGCTTAATTCAATATAAACCAGCTTGAACACTCATTTTGGCAAGAAACAAGTTGTCACCTGCTTTTGATTCTAGCAAAAGTAATTAGAACATAAAAGGGATTTTCACTAACATCTTAACAGGCAACTCATTGCAATTTTCAGAAATATTATGCAATAAACAAATATTTACCGTATGAGAATGAGTTCTAATAAAGGCAATGCTCCCCAATCCCCATACAAACATAATAAGAAATTTCAAGCAACATTGATTGGCATTTGTATCTCTTGAAATTGAGAAAGCTGAGAATCAATTTCAAGTTCATGTATAATGGCTGAATGAGTTCTACACGTTTACAAAATATATGGCATTTTTCAAGCAGTGTCAATATCGGGAAGAATATAAGTTGCTATATCTTATCCTTTGTACAGTTTAAATCAAATTGCAGCCTTATGTAGGACTCTAAGCTTAAATTTTCTTTTCCTGTTATTCTCTTCTTCAATGCTTTGCAGACATTGCAATCTTGGTTTCCTTTGCCAAACATCACCTCAGAATAAAAAAAATTTAAAGAAAAAAAACGCCTTTGTCAAATGAGCTGTTTACACTTTACAGCACTCAAAAGTAACCATTTTGATTTTGATCATCCTATTTCATCAGAACATTCAAGCACGTTAAGCCAACTAACCTACCATCACTTTCTCATCCAAAAATCCCAATCCTACTCTGTCATAATTTTGTTCTATCTACCATGAGTTTAGTAATTAAAAACAATGCAATAATTCAGTCATCCTATTTCTACTTAAATGTGAGATACCGTGTATTTTTGCTAAGCAAGAACAATGTCATTATGACAATTCATTTATCCAACAAAATAAACCCACTTCCACATAAATATTTCCCCCAGTGGTAAAAAATAAGAAGCGACTCACTGACTTGGCAATTTGGAACAGAAACAGCAAACATGGGCACAAGTCAGAAAAGAGGATAACTATTATTATTATTATCAATGCAAGTTATGATTTCCACCAATGAAAACCACTACCACCAACAACAACAATACTGTGAACAAGAGGGGTTACGATACAACATTTTTACATGATCATTTCAAGTTAAACAAGAGATAGACACAACCAAGTTTCCAAATTACACCTTAGAAGCTCCACCTATTTAAAGTACATTATCTATCTCCCTTCGTTAGCATAAATGTTCATGGCTAATCTTAAAACAAACATGAAAGGGTATCAATCCAAACAACAGTTATCAGTTATGATACAGAGAGTATACGATATCCAAATGGACACAAAGACTTGCAATCATGAATATTAGAGGAAATTTTCAATTTTTCATCCCCCCTCCTGCGCGCGCGTCTTTTCTCCCTCTTTCTATAATGAATTCATGATCATACAGCTGAATTAGGTTTAATAACAGTATTAAACATAACAATTTTATTGGCAAATCAACAAGACCGTTTTGTAGAGGAAGAAGAGACGATATGTCTCCAAAGGTAACGCCCGCTAGCCATGTCAAGGAAGGACCAAAACCCAGATTCTAAAGCAGCGCGAACCTGAAGAATATAATCCCCAAAATCTAGGTTAGGGTTAAGAGAGGGAAAAGAAAGAAAGAAATACTATTTTTAACGCAATATTGAAGAGAGAGGCAGAAATTGATGAACCTTTGTAATTGAAAATTTTGAAGAATCGGAGGGTTTGGGATATGTAGGAGCAGAATTTGTTAAAGAAGGATCATCATTGCCTTCGTTGAGCTGAGGTTGAGATCTGAGGTTTCTGAGAACAAAGAAACCCGCGAGTGTTGCTGACAAGAATATGAGAATGATTCTCAAAGGGCACATTCTTTATTTTCTTTCTTGCCCTCTTTTTTCAGGGTTTTGAATCAAATTCAATTGAATTCAATAACTTTATTTTGCGAATTAGAATTTGATTGAAGCAAAGGAATAAAATGGATTCAGCTTTATGGGGTAGTGGTGAGCGGATCAAATGTGGTTGGTGGGTGGCTTTGGTAGGATAAAGTCAAATTCATCAGAAAATGGTTTTGATATGACATGATATGATATTGATAGTTGTTGCGGATGTAGACTTTGTATTTCGATGTTATTCTATTTTTCGATCAAACCCAATTACATTCGAACTTAATTAGTTCCGGTATCACATTTGGGATTAGAAAATTCACACTGATTCAATTATCTAATTATTTTATAAACTAGTGTACCCGGGCCAAAAATATTATTTCAGTATAATAATTAATTAGTACATATTCATTAAAATTAATAAGTGTGATTTTAAATTTAAAAAAATGTTCAACCTATTAATATAAATAATAATAATATTATTATTATTATTATAAAAAATAATAATATTATAATTATTATTATAATTATTATTAATATTATTATTAATAATATTATTATTATAATAATAATAATATTTATAAAAATAATATTATTATTATTTTTTAATAATATTATTATTTTTTATTTTTTTATTTTTTTATATTTTTTTATTTTTAATTTTTATGTGATTGTTGTCCTCTAAGACATACTTCTCATCCTTGATTAAAATAATTCACAAAAACTCTTTATTAAGATTTACAAAAGTAAGACACTTAAAAAAAATAATATATTTATTAAAATAATATATTTGAAATAATTTATTATTATTATTATTATTATTATTAAAATAATTTATTTAAAAAAATTTATTATTATTATTATTTTTCTGTTTATTAAAGTAATAGATTTGCTTTTATAACTAAAAATTACTTCCAACCTACTTGCCTTTATAATCTCACATTAACCTACAGAAATTTAAGTTTACTAAGATTAAATTTTAAATTCAAGAATTTTTAAATTATATGGTTTAACATACTTATTTAAGTTATTCAAAAAATATTAAATGAATTTTTTGGTTCTTATAAAATTCAAAAATAGTTCTTGTAATTTATTATAATTATTCAAATTTTGATACTAAAACAATTAAAGAAGATTGATTTTGATCACACAATTAATTTATTTATATTAATTGTTAAGGTGATCTGAAAACAAATATAAACGTTATATGTCAAATTTATACATATATCAATCAGCATTTAAAAATTAAGGACAAAGATCAGTATTTAAAAAATTATGTCACTATTTTAATTCATAATTTTTACAAAAAATATATCAATATATTCATCGTTCTTTAAATTAAATCTCAAATCCAATGAATCTTTTACTTTTATTTTCTTTTCTGAAAAATTCAATGTTATTAAGATAATACCAATGAATCGTAAAATCATAACATTAAAAAAGATTGAACTTAAATTCATTTTAAATTATCAATATAATCAACTCCACGAATAATATTTTAACTTTTTAATAATAAAAAAATTATTATTTATTTTGGACAACTTTTTTCAATATATATATATATATTCTGCTAACACAAAAAAACTAGCAAAATCTCATGAAAAAGCTTACCAACAATCTTTTAAAGATCTGAAACAAATTAACTACTATTTATAAATTTCTATTAGCCTAAAATGAGATATTTCTCTTAGTAAATAGAAGCAATTTAGTTTTCATTCACAGTGAAATTCAAAATATCCAAGCAAGTGTGATTCACCATATTAGAAGAAATAAGAATATGTATAACTATAATCAAACTCTTTTAGCAAAGCTTATATAAAAAGAATATCCAAGTTCATGTATCATAGATGAGTAAAATCAAATGCAACCAATCTTTATTGGGATAATCTTTTCTGATAGATTCAGCAGATTGCAACAAATGTTGAACCAATACAAATCAAAATAAAACTGCCAACAAATTATTACAAATATATGAAATGGTATGAAAACTAAAATATTTTGTCAACAAAAATGTAGTGAGAGTAGGGGCAACTGCAATATCAGGAACCAACGCCTGAAGGAATAACCACATTGCATCTCGCACTCTTATAATGGTAGCCTCTAGTATGCGCCACCAGGGGCGGAGCTAGAAATTATTTTGGGAGGGGCTAATATGAAAAATATAAATTAAGAAGAAAGAAAAATTAAAAATTAAAAAGGGGTTAAATTAAAAAATTAAAAACTTATATATACATCTTATTAGTTTTGGGGGGGGGGGGCATTGCCCCCCTTGCTCATAACGTGGCTCCGCCACTGTGCGCCACCATTTCAGCATCCATTTCTGGTATGTATAAAAAAAGAAAAGAAGAAACACAGAAAAAAAGAAAATTAACGGCTCAATGAAATATTGGCATTAATTTCTCCCCAAAATTTACATAGACAAATACACAAATATCATATGAGCAAGTGAATTATTACAAATTAAACACATACAGTTATGAGATTGTTGCACACATATATTGCTAAAAAGGAAAAAAGAAAAATTTCAATAAGGAATTCACACTTTAGAATAAGAATATATGGAAAAATAGTTGTTGTCATTTTTGATACTTCGCATATCAAACATACACATGCATGACACATATACAACACTAAAAAAATGTGCAACAAAAAAAAACTTAAAAAAATAAGAAAATTTTTGACATTAGTAACACAGAAATTATTGAAAAAACTTTTACATTGTCATAATAATAACCACCTTAATTTATTAGCAACATTGTATAAAAAAAGATCATATATTTACCTCTTGGACATCAACACCTTAATAACCACCTTTAAAAAGAGATTTCTAGTGTTACTGAAATAACTCCAGTCATAATGGTTAGAGTTTAAGCTTGCTAAGATCAAACTTCAGACTCAAGAAATTTTAAATTCTATGGTTTAACTTGGTTATTGAAGTTAACCAAAATACAAAAAATATTTAATAAATTTTTTGGATCTCATAAAATTTGTATTCATGTAATTTATCATATTTACTCATATTTTGATACAAAAACAACTCAAGAAGATTGATTTTGATCCACAATTAATTTATTTATATTAAATGTTAATCTATGGACAAATAGAGCATTAAAATTTGCAATACATTTCTTAAAATAAAATTAAGTTTTAGGACTTATAAATTTAACAATTACATTTAATACACTTTCTAGCTAAACTCTTAAAATATTTTAAGCCAAAAGAAAAAAAATTTCTACAAAAATTGAAAATTAAAAAAATCATGCTTTAGATTATGGCCAAAATTTTGTTTAACCAAAAACAGAATTATATAATTCTACTTAAAATAATTACCTTGTCATAGTTTGAAGTGTGACAATTAATTTAGAATCAGTAGATTCACCTTGCTTCTTAATCTGTAAAATATGTGATCAAAATAATTCACAAAAACTCTTTATTAAGAATTACAAAAGTAAGACACTTAAAAAAAATAATATATTTATTAAAGTAATATATTTGAAAAAAAATAATATATTTATTATTATTATTATTATTATTATAAAAAATAATATATTTAAAAAAATTTAATATTATTATTTTTTTCTATTTATTAAAGTAATATATTTGCTTTTATAACTAAAAATTACTTCCAACCTACTTAAAAAATAAAAAAAAATAATAACCCTCATGAGAGCACACCACCAGCAGCCATTATCTCTAAAGCAATGACTCCATGCAGCACATACTCCATTTCCTATCGAAACACATAAACTTGAAAATTCACAGATACATGGTGGTATTTTTTGCTGAAAGTTTGTTTAATATAAACACAACATAAATAGAAGAGGGATTTTTCTTAATATAAGAAAAAACTTCATGAGAAAAAAAAACAGCATGTGGAATAAGCATTTTGTTTTCTCTATTTTCAACTTAAAAATTCAAGTAATTTCGTTAAAGTTCTATAATATAGGCATAAGAATTGTCTAAACCAATTGTAACTGCAACTTCAAAAAAATATGACAGAGAGTGAAGCTTAGAAATGATTCTATAATGGCACAAAAATTTCTAACTAAAGCAAGATACTTCACTAAGAAATAAACTTTAACATATAAATAAACCATAATATCACATTTAACTGCATTTACAGTACTCATATTGCACCAATAACACTCCATCTATTTATAAAAACAATCATAAAAAAAGAAAAATAAACTCAAAAAACAAAAAGATGAGTTAAATTATATGTATAGGTCTATGATTATTAATTTGGCATAGCTTGAAATAGACCAATTAACTAACCATAAAGTGATAACATATTGTCTCCATAAGAAAGAATTATATTAGAAGACTAATTTTGATTTTACTAACAAAGGACAAAAGAAATCAAAATACCAATAAACACACTCACAAAAGATTAATGTAATCTAATACTATATGCATTTAGATTTGGAATTCAATCTTAAATCAGGACAATGCATAAAGCACAAATCAAGAGGGGTGGATTATTTTATTTAAAAAAATAAAAAAGAACATCCTGCCAAAACATATATAGCATAGAAAGAACATAATCCGTTACCAAATAAATTTTAGGAAGAAAATCTTATAATTAAATTATGCACACTATGCACTAAGTTTCGACATAGTGGTGATTGCCTATAGAAGCATCGAAGAGATATAAATCTCATATTTAAAATTTGAATTCTCACTAAAATTTGGTTTGCCGCTCTATGCGATGAATAAAACGGTGACCTAGACGCAGCAAAGGACCAAAGGTCCAGAAAAGGGAAAATTGATTTTTGGTTATTATTTATAGATGCCACTTGTCGATTATACAAAGCGTCACTTGTCATTCAACAAAGCTATACACTTGTCAGTCAACAAATACTCTCCTATTATATATTAATATATTATATTAAAAGAATTAGAAAAAAATTAACTTTTAATTAATAAATATTAGTCAACTTTAGACTTTAAAATGTATAATTTAGAATACAAAATTAATAATTAATGATTTAAAATAAAAAATTTAACATAAATAAAATAACTATAAAAAAGTTAACTAACATTTAAAAAATTAATTTTTTTAATATCATTCTAAAAAAATAAAAAAAATATTGTATTTATCATCTCCATTTCCATCTCCAAATGTTCCTTCTTATTTTTGTTTTGTAGTGTTTCATAATTTTAATTATAATAAAGACCTTTCAACTTATATTGAGTGATTAGTATTTATACTATTCAATACTTGTTCTGGTAAGGATATTCTCTCTGTATTATATGTCAGCTTCACAATGCTATGGAACCTCAGTAGCTTCCATTTCTGGAGTGCAATATCCCGTGAACTCAGGCCTAAGTGTGGTACCTGCAAAAAAGACTCTGACGCTCAAGTCAGTGAAGGAATCTCTAAGAAAATGAGTATAAAATCGATGATGTGTTGTTGTTTTTTCTCTGCCCTTTGTTGTTGGCCTCCACCCTGATTTATAGTTGTTAGGGCTAAATTATTCGTCGGTTTGAGTCGAAATATACGTTGCCGACTTTAGGGCGAGATTCGGAGGAGAAATTTGTTGTGATAGGGAGTTACTCATATTTGAATTTGTTTGATCAAGCGGAGGTATAACCCATTTCTTCCGATGTATTAAGAATACAGTACATAGCCCCCAAACTTGACTTGCCAAACTTATTTTTAGCAAGTTGAGCTTTTGTGTGTAGTTATACCTCGATTGGTGAATGAATTCGGTAGCCCCCAAGCTCAACGTGCGTTGCTGTCTTTCAAGCTTGAGTCTTTAATAAAATAAATGGAATAATAACGATAATTAAAAAAATAAGTTTTAATAATGGTTTTACCTTGTTAAACATGTTGCAATAAATTTTATTTGCTTGAGAAGATCTGGACCGTTCGTTGCCTTTGGGTATGTGAACAGTTACAATTTGAACCACCCACTAAGTTAATGGATTGTAATAATGCTTTATTGCCATTTCTCTCTTGGGAAGTGACACAAACGCATAGCCCAAGTTAGTTCTGCCTAAGTGGTGAATACGACATGTCTTCAAAAGGTTAATCTTTTCTTCTTCTTGTCCTTATCTATGCCCTGTTTGTCTTTGACAATGGTTAGAGAAAAAGAGCAAGAAAAAGAAAAAGAAAAACAGAAAGTAGTTAAAGAAAAAAGTGAGAACCCATATCATTGGGTGCATGTTGATGTTAAGACCCGTGCTTTGTCTTATTGCAATGCTGAGTCACTTCGTGCAGTTAAAGCTCTGAAGTTGGTAAAAGATGGTCGGGTATTAGTGTCAAGTTTCTGCCTTGTACCAGCGAGGAGAGGATTTGTGAAAGGAGAGGGGACTGGGAATATTTTTACATGCATACTCCTTGTTTTACTGAACTATATTTGAAACTCCATTTTTTGGATTTCGAGTGTAAGGTTCTGACCCAACTTAACTGTGCTCCTTCACAGCTATATCCAAATTCTTGGACATTTTTGTGAGCATTTGAATGTTTGATGGATTTTCTAGATCTTTTTGTATCCTTGAATATTTTCTTTTCTCTATTTCAATCAAATGGGGTGCGGAAAGATTTATGGCTTTTTCTAAGTCGTTTCCCTGGATGTTCAATTTTTCTGCTATATAAATCTTCCTTCAAAAATTTCAAATCTATGTTCGTGAAAGTTCGGTCCTTGGAGATCAAATATCCCTTTTATTTAGATAGTGAGTTGATAGAAAAATTTTCGTTGTATTGGTGTCCGGAGCCAATGCAGATTCTTGAGGCTATAGAGAGAAGTGAAGAAGAAAATTTGTTTTTGGATTTTTTGATAGAAAGTTTTGCTGCTAGCGAATGTTTGTCTATTCCAGAACTATTACGTTTTGAGAAGGAAAACAATAAAGAAGGGTTAAAAGCTTATATAGCTAATATGACTCTGTATTTTTTGTTTGTTGATTTCTGGTTGTTGGCATGGTATTGCTTTTATTTGTAGGTGGACGGTTCCCTTATCTGAACACCTCTCAACTACAATCTTTTTTGAAGAAGAAAAATGAAAAGGGTGGTAGTGGCTCGGGACTGGTAAAGGAGGCTGGCAGGGATACTTCTCATTCCACCGCCCAACCTGCTGCTTCTCCGAAGAGAAAGAGAGATGAATCAGAGAAATATCTGGAGGTCTTGTCTGAGGAGGATAAGGAAACTCCATAGGTTTATAGAAGGGGTGAATCTGCAGTCTCTCTGGAGTGATCGGTTCCCCATTTCTAAAATTGCTAACAAGGTTTCCCATTACCCTGAGGATATGCGGTTGACTCGCCAAACTAGTATGAGAGGGATGAGGAAGTTCATCCAGGTTGGTAACCTTTTTGTTTCATTGATTTATATTCTGTTTATGCGTTCGTCATTGTTTATTTGTGTGTTTTGTAGATTGTGGCTTCGCGGTTATTATGTGTTGGTCGTGCGACCGAGTTGTTAGGGGCAGAGCAGCATGCTATTGCTGAAAACGTTGTTGGTTTTGAGCGATCTGTGAAGGAGAAGGAAGATATGCTCATTATTGCGAACGCTAAGATGAAACACAGAGAGGAGGAGATTACGAAGCTTCAAGATCAAATTCGCCTTCTTCAAGGTGAAATTAAAGAAAATGATAAGATGAAGGGTGAAATGACTTCTCACATTCATGAATTGGAAGAAGTATTGGAAATGTTTGCTGCTGAATTTGACCGTGCTATTAGCCAAGTCGTGGTGTTTTTGCCCGAGGTTGATGTCGGGAGGCTTGATGTTATTAAGATTATTGTTAATGGAGAGCTTGTGGAAGACAAGATGGGCGAGGAGCATGATGAAAATGTTCCTCCCCCTCTTGAAGAAGAAATTGAATGTTTGTAATTTGAAACATATGGATTTGTTGTTTGAAACATTTGGTTTGATTACCGATCTTATATCGGTTTATTTTGTGAATTGGTTTATCCGACGTATGATGACGGTTTGACTTTTTAGAATGTTTTGACTACTAATTGCATGCTTCTAGATGTTGTTTCCAACTTTTTGTCATGTTGGTTTGAATGAAGTGATTAAATAGATATAACGATACATGAAATTAGAGAGAAAAAAATTTGGTTCATTTATATGGAAAACGACCTTTCACTTTTGAAAGGTGCAAAGTGGTCGGCCTTGTTAAAACCTCTCCGAGTAAAACCCTCCTTAGGGAAAAAATTTTGTGATCCGAAGAAAGAGTACCTGGCCACTCCGTCTTGTTTACAAAGAGGAGTTAGCTATAATAAAGCTTTAGTGATGAAATATCCATGTTTTGGGTAAGGCCATTCCATCTAATGTTTCGAGACGATAAGCTCCTTTTTCGACGACTTTGGAGACTTGAAAAGGGCCCTCCCAAGTAGCAACTAATTTTGTATGTCCTACAGGCTTCCAGACTTCTTATATTTGTCTCAGCACAAAATCTCCTTGTTGTAGCTTCCGTGGTCGTACTTTTTTATTATATTGCTCTTGCATGGCAAACTGCATGGATTTCTAGCAGATTTTGGTCAGGCACCATTCTTTATTTATTGTATTGAGTTCTGCCAATCTTGCCTCTATATTGGTATCTTCGTCAAAGTATTCGGTCTGGGTTGAACCTTGGCCGACTTCAATGGGAATCATATAGTCTGTGCCGTATACTAACCAAAACGGGGTTTCGTTGGTTGTGGATTGTGGTGTTATGTTGTAACTCCACAATAATTCTAGTATTAGCTCGGCCCAGCATCCCTTAGTATCTGTTAATTTTTACTTTAAGGCCTGCAAAATGATCTTGTTAGCTACCTCTAGGAGCCCATTACTTTGTGGGTGCTCGACAGAGGAAAAACGGTGCTTAATGTGAATGTCAGTTAGAAACGAAGCAATTTTCTTATCAGTGAATTGCCGACCATTATAGGAAACAATCTTTCTAGGCAAACCATATCTACAAATGATGAATTTCTGAATAAACATTCATACCTTGTCCGAGATTATTTTGCAAGTGGTTGTGCTTCTATCCATTTAGTGAAGTAATCAATTGCTACTAAAAGAAATTTTACCTATCCTGGCGATATTGGGAATAGTCCGAGAATGTCCATCCCCCATTTGTAAAAAGGCCAACTAATATCTGAAGTGTGTAGCAACTCTGCTGGGCTATGAATGAGTGGCACACATTTCTGGCATGCGTCGCACTTCTGCACTTTGTACATACAATCTTTATGCAACGTCGGCCAGTAGTACCCTACTCGTAGGATTCTTATGGCCAGACTTCTACCTCCAGTGTGGTGGCCACAAATGCCGTCATGGACTTCGTCTATGGCAACTTCTACTTCCATGCGGCTAAGGCATTTTAGTAACAGTTGAGAGAACCCCCATTTGTATAGGTCGTCACCTATCATAGTGAAATGGCTTGCTTTGTGTCTGAATGATTTCGGCTGTTCATTGTCTGGTATTTCTCTAGTTCTTAAATAGTGAATGTATGGGCTTTGTCAGTCCTCTTCTTATGACACACTTGAAACAGACTTGATATCCAGACTTCGTCTTGTTAGTGTGAGATGAGATATTATATTTGATGAATCAGTTGTTCTGGAAGTAGCTAGCTTAGATAAGATATCGGCCCTACAATTTTGTTCACTAGGTATATATGATATTTCAAAATTTTGAAAATGTTGAATCATGTTTTTGCCGAATTTAAATATTTCTCTAAGAGTTCGTCTTGTACCTGAAAGTGACCAGTTACCTGTTGTACCACGAGGAGAGAGTCATAGTATACCCTTAAGTTTTTTATTTCAACTGTCCTTGCTTACCTTAGGCCTGCTAGTAACGCTTCATATTCGGCTTGATTGTTGGTTGTTTGAAAAAGGAATTTGATTAATTGTTCGGCATATACTCCAGTGTTGTCCTTCAGTAAGATTCTGGCTCCGCCTCCATTTTTGTTTGAGGCACCATCAAGATATAGCTCCCACTGGGTGGTGGTATTTTCAGCGGTGGTAAATTCTGATATAAAATCGGCCAGTGCTTGAGCCTTGGGGATCCTTGTGATTGGTAGCTGACATCGAATTCTGAAAGCTCTATTGACCACTTTATGAGTCGTTCCGCTAGATCTGGCTTTGATAATATTTGATGTAAAGGCTGACCAATCTGAACTATTATCTGGTGTGTCTGGAAATAGTGTCGCAAACGTTGGGCTGTAATGATTAGGCCAACTGCTAATTTTTCTATTGTTGGGTATATTGTCTCGGTATTTTGCAGTACTTTGATCACAAAATATACTAGATGTTGTTCTTTCCTATTTCTATTACAAGAGTGGAACTAACAGTGTTAGTGGA
Organism: Arachis stenosperma; assembly: GCF_014773155.1. Taxonomy (NCBI): domain Eukaryota; kingdom Viridiplantae; phylum Streptophyta; class Magnoliopsida; order Fabales; family Fabaceae; genus Arachis; species Arachis stenosperma. Next base: position 62,111,809 of record NC_080378.1, on the reverse strand, counting down.
ATTTGAAAGGTATAAGTAAAGAGCCTTACCTTGCTGAGGTTTCTGAAGTATATGTGGTGAACTGAGAAGTTCTTTGAATTCGGCAAATGCTTTTTCGCATTCATCCGTCCAAGTAAACTTTTGGCTTTCTTTAGGGTGTTGAAGAAATGATATGATTTGGTAGTTACTACAAGAAAAAATCTTGACAGGGCTGCTAGGCGGCCTGTGAGTTATTGTACCTCTGATGCGGCAGAAATTGGTGAAATTAAAAATTATTAAAATATATGCGTTGCAAGTATAGTTCTTAACTCACCAGAATTCCACTTATCAATTTAGAAAGGTGTTACAAAAATTTAAATTTTAAATACTAGGAGTATAAATCCCAGGTCATCTCCCAACGAGTTGCAGAAAAGTGTGCTATTTTATTAATCAGATATTTTCAAAAAGGTTTGAGTTGAGTAAACAGGAAATAAAATTGGAGAATTTGAATAATGTAAATAAAAGCCTTGATTGGGAGTTGATTAGTTGGAAGTCCCGCTATTGTTGGATTACTCTCTAGATTAATTGATAATTAAAGGTTATCCTGTTTAGTTATCTCTTACTAGGTAAGGGAAAGTTAAACAAGTTGGGATGCTATGCCCATTCACAAGTTGCAACCCACTTAATTAAAAGAGATTGGTGTTAGTGACTAGAGGACAAGCCAACAATAACCCAATTACAATCTTTCCTTCAAGCCTTCCAACTCAATTAGTTCCTTTCAATCAACTCCCCATCAAGTTAGGGAACTACTCGCTCATTGTGAATGTAAAATTCATAACATATGAAAAGGAATTAAAGAAAGACATTGTAAATAAAATCAAAGTAATCAAATAAAAATAAAAGTAATCCTTGTATTAAATAAATCCTAATAATATTCCAATGGTAAAATTAAAAAAACAAAGGACATGGAAGAGTATAGCCAAGTAAAGAAAACGAACTAGAATGATGAAGTCTTGATGAGGTAATAACTCTTCTCAATATCCCAATGCAAAAAGTGATAGAAAAATAAAATCCTAAAAACTATCAATGTGTAGAGAGAAAAACCTAGAGGAGGAGTAAAAACTAGATCTAAAACTCAAACTGTCTAGAATGAATGTTGTTTCTGGTTTCTGCATGTTCTCTTGCTCTAGTATGCTATTCTGGGCCGAGAATTGGTTCAAAACGGGGCCCAAAATCGCCCCCAGCAAAATCTGCAGATTATGCAGATCGTGCACGTCACGCGATCGCGTCGTCCATGCGGACTCGTCATTCGCATTTTTCCTTGCCACGCGTTCGCGTCGTCCACACTTCCGCGTCACCTGTGCTTTTCCAATCCACGCGGTCGCGTGAACCATGCGGCCGCGTCACTGCGATTTCTCCTCTCTCACGCGAACGCGTGAGCCATGCTGCCGCGTCACTTCTCGCTGGTTATCTCCTCAATTTCTTGTGTTCCTTCCATTTTTGCTAGCTTCCTTTCCAATCTCCAACTCATCCATGCCCTATAAAGCCTAAAACACTTAACACACAGATCACGGCATTGAATGGGATAAAGGAGAACTAAAATGCATAATTAAAAAGTCTCAAGGAAGCAGTTTTCAACCATATAATAATTTCAAGAAGGAAATATAAATGCATGCTAAATTAATGAATAAGTGGGTAAGGATCATGATAAAACCACACAATTAAACATAATATAAACAATAAAATAGTGGTTTATCAACCTCCCCACACTTAAACATTAGCATGTCCTCATGCTTAATTGAAGGAGATAAGGTAAATAAGTATGAACATGTAGAAACTCATGCAATGCAATGCAACCTATATAGATGAATGCAACTATATGATTCTTGCCCACTTGATCAAAAGTAAATAAGCTCTTCAGACAATTATAAATCAAATTCCACTAATTCTATCATTATACAGTAAGACAGATAAAAGTGCAAGAAGATAGCTCATGAAAGCAGGAAACATGGAAATTCAAGCATTGAACCCTCACTGATGATGTATGTACGCTCTAATCTCTCTAGTGTATAGGGTAATCACTCTATCCTTCTCTAATCATGCTTTCTAACTTTTGTTTTTCTCCTAACCAATCAACAACAATTAATATGCTAATGCAAACATCATGAGGTCTTTTCAAGGTTGTAATGGGGCCAAGGTAAGGGTAGGGATACATATATGGTTAAGTGAGCTTATAAATTGAATCTTTAATTAACCCAAGCTTTAACCCAACCTATATGTTTTATATAACTTTAGAATTCATACCTAGCTAACCAGAATTCTCTTTTACATTTCATACTCATGTATCAATTTTATCATATGTGCATTGATCTTTGAAAATTTTTAATTTAACATTGGGGTAATTTTGCCCCCTTATTTATTTATTGATAATTTTTTTTTTGTAAATATATCAATGCACATAGATTTTTAATTCTTATAGCTTCACATGAGTAGGTATCTAAATTCCCATTGTATTATCATGACATATTCCCGTAATAACTTTTGTTCCTACAAATTCCCATACTTAACTAGCATACACAATTCTATCTTAAGCTAACCAAAGATTCAATTTGGGATATACAATTGTTTTTTCCCTTAAGGCTAGTAATGTGGTAAAATATAGAACAAATGAGATTTAAATGCTCAAAGTGGTTAACAAAGGTAATTAAAAAGGGTAGGCTTAATTTGGATAAGTGAGTTTAAACAAATAATGGCCTCAATCACATGCAAGCATATAAACATAATAAATACTGGACATATAGGATGAAACGAAATATAGATTACAATCATAGAGAAGTAAACACACAAGAATAAAATAATTATGGTTAAATAATGTAACCATGCATAAAGGCTCAAATTTTCACAGGTTGTGTGTTCATTAGCTCAAAAATCATGTTCCAAATACAACTTCAAGCAAATTTATCATAAAAGTTTTGATTAAAATTAGTGAAATTTTGTTCCAAAGATATCTTTTTAGAAGAAACTTATTGTTTTTTTCAATCAAGTAGAACATGCATGCAACTAACCTATTCTATAAAAGAAAGAAAATCTAACTAAAATATCCTAATTTATTGGTGCTAGGGAAGAGAAATTACCTCCGGAAGTCAGGTACTGACCGACCTCCCCACACTTAAGGCTTTGCACTGTCCTCGGTGCCATCCGTCAGGAACAAGGGTGGGCTGGTGGCAGTGTCTCCACAGTCGGGGCCGTCATGGCTCCTTGTGCTGGTGAAGGAAGTGGAGTCCGGGGTGTCTGAGTCTCTGCAATCTCCTCTAAGCAGCTCCCTGAGGTGTTTGAATTGGCGTTGATTGCGGTGCTCTCGGAGCTTTGCTTTCTTTTCATGTTGGTCCAACCGCTTCAATATCTGATGCAGCAGTTGACTAGTAGATGGAGGAGGAGCTGCAGCATCCTCTGTGGACTGGCTGGTAGTGGCAAGTTGTGGCCTGAGATATCTCTCGTTAGGGACATACTGATCATCCCGTGGAAGAATGGCTTTGGTGTCTCCAGCTCTATAGGACTGAGTCTGATTCTGCTGCTTAAAATTGTTATTGTTATTCCACCTCTGATTTCCATTGTTATCTCTGCCTCCTCTGTTAGAATTGTCCCTCCAACCCTGGTTAGAATTGCCTCTCCAGCCTTGGTTAGAGTTATCCTGCCATCCTTGGTTATAGTTGCCACCTTGATTGTACCCTTGATTGGGGTGGTCATGAAAGTTGTGAGTGGCTGCTACAGTGTTGTCTTCTGGTTGGAGCTGCGGACACTCATCGGTATAGTGGCTGTAATCTGTACAGATTCCGCACACTCTTTGTGGAACTAACTGCTGGCTGTGCTGTGGTGGAGAAGGGTGAACTCGCTGAAGTTGTTGTTGATTCAGTTGCATCTGCTTCAGCAAGTTAGTCAATTCACATAGACTCTGGGCTATAGCAGTAGTCTCTGTATTAGTGGATACCTCCGCAACAGCTCTTGACCGACTTTGTCTCTGTCTATGATTCCTAGTAAAGTCAGCTAAATCTCTGATCAATTGCCATGCTTTGTCCGTAGTCTTGTACTTTTTCATAGAACCATTGCAAGCACCTTCCAGTGTGGTCCTATCTTGAGATCTCAAACCCTGTGTAAAGTAATCGAGCAAAACTATCTTGTCAATCATATGATGGGGACATACGTCTCGAAGAGTATTGAAGCGTTCTAAGTATTCATAAAGGGTCTCAGATTCATCCTGAACGATCATAGACATGTCCTTCCTCAACTTATCGGCAACTTCAGCTGGAAAGAATTTATCCAGAAATTCTTTCCTAAGTGTATCCCAGTTGAAAACAGTTTCTCTGGATTGAGTGTAGTACCACTCTCTTGCCTTTCCCTCCAGAGAAAACGGGAAGGCTTTCAATAGAATAGAGATTTCATCAGCGCAATCACGCTTAACAGTAGAACAAGTGGTCTGGAAATCCCTAAGATGCTTGATAGGCTCTTGAGTAGGTAAGCCATGAAATTTGGGCATCAAGTTGAGTAGTGAAGACTTTATTTCAAAATCTATAGCTACTGCTGGGTAGTGTGCCTGGAATGGTTGGAGCGTAAAATCAGAGGCTCCTTCCTCGTGGATAGTGACTCTTCTGGGCGCTGCCATGTCACCTGCACGTAAATAAACTGGATCAGAAGAAAAGGGGTTTGTTTCTTCCTTAGATGACGGTTCAGGTTCGTCCTCAAAGAGGAGTCGCCTACGCCGAGCTCGCCTTATATATGAAAGAGTTCTTTCAATTTCAGGGTCAAATGCTGGCAAGCCAACAATAACCCAATTACAATCTTTCCTTCAAGCCTTCCAACTCAATTGGTTCCTTTCAATCAACTCCCCATCAAGTTAGGGAACTACTCGCTCATTGTGAATGTAAAATTCATAACATATGAAAAGGAATTAAAGAAAGACATTGTAAATAAAATCAAAGTAATCAAATAAAAATAAAAGTAATCCTTGTATTAAATAAATCCTAATAATATTCCAATGGTAAAATTAACAAAGCAAAGGACATGGAAGAGTAAAGCCAAGTAAAGAAAACGAACTAGAATGACAAAGTCTTGATGAGGTAATAACTTTTCTCAAATCCCAATGCAAAAAGTGATAGAAAAATAAAATCCTAAAAACTATCAATGTGTAGAGAGAAAAACCTAGAGGAGGAGTAAAAACTAGATCTAAAACTCAAACTGTCTAGAATGAATGTTGTTTCTGGTTTCTGCATGTTCTCTGGCTCTAGTCTGCTATTCTGGGCCGAGAATTGGTTCAAAACGGGGCCCAAAATCGCCCCCAGCGGAATCTGCAGATTATGCAGATCGCGCACGTCACGCGATCGCGTCGTCCATGCAGACGCGTCATTCGCGTTTTTCCTTGCCACGCGTTCGCGTCGTCCACACTTCCGCCTCACCTGTGCTTTTCCAATCCACGCGGTCGCGTGAACCATGCGGCCGCGTCACTGCGATTTCTCCTCTCTCACGTGAGCGCGTGAGCCATGCTGCCACGTCACTTCTCGCTGGTTATCTCCTCAATTTCTTGTGTTCCTTCCATTTTCACTAACTTCCTTTCCAATCTCCAACTCATCCATGCCCTATAAAGCCTGAAACACTTAACACACAGATCACGACATCGAGAGGGATAAAGGAGAACTAAAATGCATAATTAAAAAGTCTGAAGGAAGCAGTTTTCAACCATGTAATAAGTGGGTAAGGATCATGATAAAACCACACAATTAAACATAATATAAACCATAAAATAGTGGTTTATCAACCTCCTTTACTGATCGGGGTGACTGCATTCGTATCATGGCCTAACATTTGTCAGGGTTGGCTTTTATTCCTCTGTCTGTTACTAGGAACCCGAGGAATTTGCCTCCATGTACTCCAAATGCGCGCTATTTTGGGTTTAATCTCATGTTGTACTATTGGAGTTATTGGAATACTTCATTAAGGTTGCCTTCATGCTGTTGTTCTGGGGTCGATTTTACCACCATATCATCAACATATATTTCAATATTTCAATATTTCGGCCAATCTGGTCTTTGAAGACCTTGTCCATTTGTCGCTGATAAGTGGCTCCTACATTTTTCAGCCCAAAGGGCATTACCTTGTAACAAAAATTTCCTTGATCAGTTACAAATGCTGCTTTGTCCTCATCATCGGGGTGCATTAGTATTTGATTGTAGCCAGAATAGCCATCCATGAAACTGAGCACTTGAAACCTCGATGTGTCATCTACTATTCTATCAATGTTCGAAAGTGGATAAGAGTGTTTTGGGCACACTATGTTTAGGTCTGTGAAATCCACACACATACGCCATCTTCCCGAGCTCTTCACTATCACCACATTCGCCAACCATGATGAAAATCAAAGTTCTCGGATGAAACCTGCATTAAGTAATTTTTGTGTCTCTGCTATCGTTGTATTTCTTCTTTCTATCCCTAAGTTTCGCTTCTTTTGTCATATAGGTCAGACATTAGGATTGATTGCTAACTTGTGGCATATGTAGTTTGGATTAATCCCTGGCATGTCAGCGGGTGTCCATGCAAAAAGATCGGAATTGGATCTTAATATTTCGATCAGATCTTGTTTTGTTCCTGCAGAGAAAATAGAGCCGATATTAGTAAATTGGTTGGCTTCTCCTGATTGTACCTTTTTTAGGTCGTCCGTTGGGGTGGGTCAACTGTTATTGTTTCTTGGATCTAACTCGGCTAGGGTTGAAATGCCCTCCGCGTTGTAAATAGAATTGATTCTTGGGATAGTTCTATTTGGAATGGCCTTCAAGCCCGCATTGTAGCATTGCTGAGCTTCCTTGTGGTTGGCATGCACTATTGCTATTGTATTGTCCTGTATAGGAAACTTAACACAAAGGTGAACCATGGAAGTAATAGCTCCGAAAGAATTAAAGGACGGACGCCCCAAATAATATCATAAGGACTAGTGCAATTAACCACTAAAAATTGGATATCCAGGGTTTTTGAGTTTGGTGACTCCCCTAGTGTTGTTCTCAACCATACATAACTTGACACAGGGACCCTTTCTCCGGAGAACCTTACCAATTCTCCGGATGAGGGTTGTAGTGCTTTGTTGCTGAGTTGCATCTTTTTTAATGTGGAGTAGAACAACACGTTGGCGCTACTCCCGATGTCGAGTAAGACTTTTTTGACTATCAGTTCTCCCATATGTATCGAAATCACCACTGGATTATCCAAATTCAGGCATTGTGATTTGAAGTTGGATGCACCAAAGACAATTTGTTCCACTGGAGGTGGGGCATGTATCTCTTGACTAGATCCATCCATTGTCATTATGGCTCAGTAACTTCTTTTTCTACATGTTTTAGTCACTCCTCTTCCTGCAAAGCCACCTGAAATATAATTTATTACCCCTTTCAAAGTAGGAGCTTTGACCACTCCACGCCAAGTTCCTTTGTCTTTATGATCTGAACTCTTGCTCGGTTTGTCACTATCTCTGGCTGCTTCCTTTCGATTTCTGGAAGTGACATATTTATCCAGTAAACCCTGCATGCCTAACCGCTCCAGTAGGTCTTTGGCTACCACATCTGTGGTATGACTATATTTTTGGTGGAATGCGTAGTGTTTGCTCCTATCTACGTACTTCTGATCTTGGTATGTTCCTGCTTTGCTCGAAGGCTTTATCAGTTTGTTGTGTAGAATTTCTTTGGTTATATCCTCACTCTTGGTGTTCAACTTGGTATAGGAATCAAATTTTGGTGTCAATTTGAAAGGTTTCTTAAGGTCTCTATTCTGGGATCTATGCGGCCTTTCTTCTACTTTTTGAGATAGTAGTCTTTCCATTCTACGGGCTTCCCTTAGTTCTTCAACTTCTATTTGTCCAGCTGCTTTGTCTCAGAATTCTTCCACTTTTTTTGGTTTTGCCACTACTATTGCTTCTTGGAATTTTCCAGGTCAGAGGCCACTTTTAATTACATGAAAGTGTACCTCCGAATTGAGGTCAATAATTTCCATAGCTGTTATTGTAAAACACGTCATGTTGTCTTTTAGGCTCTCATGTTGTCCTTGTTTCATTGTGCTGAGGTAATATGAATAACACACGTGAATTTTGGATGCTGCAAAGTTGTTTATAAATAGTTTGGTGAATTCGTCAAAGATGGAGATTGAACCTACAGGCAGATTAAAAAATTACAGTAAAGCAGCTCCATCTAAGAAGGTAGGCAAAGATCGGCACAAGATAGGGTCGGAGTCACTATTAAGGAATATCATAGATTTAAAATTTTGTGACATAGACTTTAGGACCTTCAATCCCCTTGTATGGTGCCAGTGTCATTGGGAGCGTAAAATTTTTAGGCATTTCAAAATTCATTATTTCTTTGGAGAAAGGACCGATTCTCCACCTTTCTGTCTTGGGGGATGCTCTGCCTATTTTTGCGTTTGACTCAGATTGGTATTCATTATAAAGGTTGTCATTGACCTTCTTATGCTCATTCTTTTCTTCGCCATTGTTCTGTCTCGCCGCTAACAGCTCGTCCATTCATTGGTTTACTCTGCTGTAGAGTGGCGTTTGCTGCCAAAAGCTCAACATTAGTTAGGGTACCATGCGGTGTGACCGAATGATTTGTCATGGCTTGAGCCTTGCGAACAAAAGAAAACACAAGAAAAGCTAGCAAAGTGTTAGGTCAAACTGGAAGCGAGGTTGGGCCCCATAGTGGGTGCCAAATATTTTGGCAAAGATACTTTCTCCATAGTATATGTTGGCTTTACAATGCTATGGAAACCTTACTAGCTTCCATTTATGGAGTGCAGTATCCCGTGAACTCGGACCAAAGCATGTTTGATAAAGAGACCAAGAGTAGGTTAGGAGTTTCACAAAATAGATTTTCGTTGCAATTATAAACCAATATAAACGGGAGTTTTTAAGTCACGGGTCGTCTTTCCTACGAGTTGCAATTAATGTGCTCAAATATTGGCTATGGGGGATTTTGGGGTTTTGATTATAAGAGGAAAGAAATTAAATTAGCAAGGAATGAAACAAGCATGCAAGTAATTAAATGAAAGTAATTAAAGTAATAAAAAGGGAATTTAAATGGCCAAAAAAGGACTCTTGGCAAGAATTGGAGAATTGAGGATTCCTATCCTAGTTATAGACCACAAACATGGTAATTATGTAGAATTAATCCCAATTAGTCAATCCCAACATCGAGGATTAGTCAAAAGGGCATAATTGATCTCAATCCACAAGTCCTAGCCAACTCTATTAATGGAAGGCTTAGAGTTAGTGGAAACCAAATTAACTAACCATCCTCCACAATGTAGAATTGACATCCACCACTCAAATTCACCTAATTACCCAATTTCCTAACCAAGAGTGTGAAAAACTAAGCTAAAACCAAGTCAAGCATTTTGTCAAACACTTAATGTGCATGAAAATAAAATCAATTTAAATTGCAATGAAATTAAATTCTAAGGCTACCAAAAGCAAGAAAATAATAATAACAATTAAAGGAAGCAACAATTAACATGAAAATATAAATTACATTAATTGAAATTAAAATTAACAAGAGTATCCATAAACGTAAAAATGACAAAATTGAGAAATTAACAAGACAAACTGAGGAAATTAAGACAATATAATAAAGAGGAGTAGAAGAAATTAGATGAAAACAAGAATTAAAAAGAGAAATTACAAAGAAATTAAGCTATAAACCCTAGTTTCTAGAGAGAAGGGGGAGCTTCTCTCTCTAGAAAATGACCTACATGATGCTAAACTAACCCTAATTGCTCCTTCTTCCCACGTGGAATGAGGCCCCCTTTGATATAGCAAGAATCAGCTTCAGAAAGTCCCAAAACTGGGCTCTGGAGGCCTAGAAATTGCCCTAGCGATTTGCATTAAGTGAGTCATGCGCTGGAACTTGTGCATACACACAGGTGTGTGCGTACGCACACTTGCTAATTTTTTTCTTGTTTGTACGCACAGATTGTCGTGCGTACGCACACATGGCTGCATGGTTCTTGTGCGTACGCATAGTAGGTTGTGCGTACACACACTCCAGTGTGTGCTTCTCCTTTGTTTTCTTCATGTTTTCTCCCAATTGCATGCTTTTCTTCCATTCTTATCAAGTCATTCCTATCTATTATACCTGAAATCACTCATCAAAACAATCAAGGCATCGAATGGGATAAAAGTGATTAAATTAAGCACAAAATAGCATGTTTTCACAATTAAGCTCAACTTAAGGAGAGAACACAAAAGTATACTATTTAGATGAATAAATGTGGGTTTATATGATGAAATCCATTCAAATTAGTCCAAAATTTATCATCAAATATGGATTCATCAATTTCCCCACACTTAAACAATAGCATATCCTCATGCTAATCGCAATCAAAGAAGAAGGATAAAAGGGTAAGCAATTTATTCAATGCAACTACTTATATGCATGCAAATATGCTAAATGTTAACTACCTATATCTATACTATGGTCTCTATTGAATTTGGCAAAAACAAACAATAGAATCTCAATCAATCAAAAATAAATCCTTAGGGCTAAGGTAAGAAAATATAGCAATATGACCAATGTCCAAAGTTTTGATTTGTAGTTTCCAAAAATTGACAAGCAACTTGCAAGAAGAAACAATATAAGAGATGGAATCATAGAATTAATCGATTGAACCCCAAACCGTTTGTGTATACACTCTAGTCGCTTAGTGTTTAGGGCTTAATCACTCAATTCTCCTTTAATCATATTTTTCAAAGATTTGCAAGTCATCTATCAATCAACTAATATTTGATGAATGAATGCAGATATCATGAGGTCTTTGGAGGGTTGTAATAGGACTAGGGTAAGGGTAGGATTAATATGGTTAAGTGGACTAGCAATTTAGACCTTTGATTAGCTCAAGTATCCCTCCTAATCTTATATTAACCTACTTACACTCAAGAACACAACCTAACTTCCCATTCTTTTTCTTTTCTCACATTCACTCATGCATCTTCTTTTTAATTCACACACATATGCATCCTTTGTTTACATTCTTATTATCATTTATTCCTTTTTTCTTTTTCTTTTAATCTTTTCTCTCTTTTTTTTTGAAGTATATATACCAAAATCTTTCTTTTCTTTTGTCACCAAAAAGAGATGCATATGTTTCCAAGTAATGAATGCATGAGTGATTGCCTAGTTTTCCAGATTTTCTCAATGAATACCCAAAGTAAACTAACTACCAATATTTTCCATAAATTCCCCCCTACACTTGAATAACACACACTCAAATTCAATCTAATCAAAGATACAATTCATGGACATAATGGTCTTTTGCTTAGGGTGAATGATGTGCTTAAAATTAGAACAAAGGGGAATTAAAGGCTCAAAAGTGGTTTACAAAGGTAGATGTAAGGGTTGGCCATATGGGTTAGTGAGTTCAATATAAAAAATGGCCTCAATCATACTAAATGCATTTCAAAACATCAAATATAGGACATAAAGAATCAAGCAAATCTAAGATCACAATCATAAAAGAGTATATCACACAAGAACAAAATTGTGGTTGAAAATGTATAACTACACAATTAAACCTCAAATCTCACAAGGTATTTTGTTCAAGCTCTTTTCTATGTTCCATAAGAATACTTCAAGCAAGTTGAAAAACAAGTTTTCAAATCTACTCAATGGAACACCCTAAAAGAGATTTCTTGAAAATTCTTTGTTGTTTTACCAAACTTATTTCCTACACTAGGCAACATGCAAAGAAAACTATAAGCAAACTAAGCAAAGTGCAATGCAATGAAGTAATAAACAAATATTCACAAAAATATAACAACTAAAAACTAGAAAATAGTGCGAAGTGTTGAGAAAGAGAAATTTACGCCCCAAAAATTGCGGATCCTCCCCCACACTTAAACGTTGCGCGGTCCTCCGTGCATCCACATAATCCGGGGGTGAAGAGATGTGAAGCTCCACCTTCAGCTGGTGGGCACTGGGGCTCGGGTTACTGTATAAAACAAATAAAGAAGAATTGAGAAAAAGTAAGATGTGTATGGTATGATAGAAGGCAATGTGTGTATTCTAAGTATGCACGGTCTAGAACACACACATTGACCGGTTAAAAATGGCAACCACAGAATAAAAAAAAATAGCATGTATTTCTCAATTAAGTAGCCTAGGTTGCAACTAAAGAATAAGCAAGAGATAAGACACAAACAAACCTAGGTGACCACAACTAAAGTGAATTGAATTTAAAGATATTGGATATTGAAATTGTACAAGTAAAAGAGCTAAATTGATATAAAATAGCACAATAACAATAACCAATCCAATGATGAAACGAAAACTCCTTATTCATCATGAAACATAATGTAATAGTCACATGGTAAAGGTACATGTTACAAAAAATGATAAGCTTGATAAGAATCAAGTTAATTCACTCAAACAAATGCAAAGCATTAAAAAGAAACAAGTACCTTGTTATGTGCTTGTATTGATTTTAAAACCATTATGAACAAGTAATTCATTTCAATTCACTAAAGTAAAAGTGCACAATTCCTAATTAAGTTGCTAAACAAGTATATAGTCTAATGCATATGGTAGCTAAAACATATGAATCAAACTGACAATTCATTCAGGCAATCAAAAAAAGAGTTAATGCTTAGTGCACATATTCATCAAAAATTAAACCAAAATTCAAGCAAGAAGCAACCCAATCAATATCAATCAAACACTTGCAATTTATTTAAATTAAAAACAATTAAACTAAAACTAATATAATTACTAAAATGAAAAATGAAATGCCTTGAAAACTAAGTAAAACAAGTAGAAAAATAGAGGAAAAGCAAGAGAAGGGAGGGATGGAGGGGGCAGAAGTGTGTTAGGGCTTAATTTAAAGTGAAATCAAAATTTGCCCAAAACAGCACTTGTGCGTATGCACAGGGATGTGTGTGTACGCACATGAGGTGAAACAGGGGAGGTATGCGCTCGCACAAGTCGTGCGAATGCTCTGAACAGAAAGGGAATCAAGAAGTGTGCGTACGCACAGGCATGTGCATATACACAGAACACTTTTTTTTAAGAGGATCATGTGTGCGTGGGCACACAGGTCCGTACGCACGCACAGGACCGAAAAGGGGCAGGGGTTTACGCGCACAGGGCGTGCAAACGCTCCCAATAGAAGGGAGTGTAAGGAAGTATGCGTATGCACAAACTGGTGCGTACGCACAATTGCGTGCATGTGCACAAAATGCAAAACACAGGGGAATGCACTCGCACAAGGCTTGCGAGTGCTCCCAACAGAGCCTTGACAAGATAGTGTGCGTACGCACAGGACATGATTTTTAGTGATTGTGTGCGTACGCACAGTGCCCTGTTTTTCCAAAAAATCTTTTTTTTTCTTCAATTTTTAAGGTACCAAGCCTTAGCTCAACCAAAATTCAACCCAAAAACATCCAAAAATCCATAAATTCATGATCCATACAGAAATTAACCTAACAAATCTCAAAATTAAACTAATTCTAAGCTAACTACAATAAGCAAAATGCAATAAAGTCAAATTATAAACAAAAAAAGAAGGTAAGAACAATGTTACCATGGTGGGACGTCTCCCACCTATCACTTTGGTTTATTGTCCTTAAGTTGGACTTATAAAGAGCTCTTATCAAGGAGATTTGTGCTTCTATTTATCTTGGAGCTTCCAACAATGCTTGAATCTCTGACATTCCCAATTGATTGCACCAAACTTTGATGGAGTTTTCAACAAGCTATGAGCTCCCAAAATTTATCTTCTATACCAAAAAAATCAAGGAAACAAACAAAAAACAAGATATTCACATATTAAAATATTCACAATAACAAAAAAAAGCAAGCAACATATGCACAGTCAACCAAAAATAAGCTATTCACAATATTCACATATGCACAATAGCCAACAATGTAACACCATTGCAACTCCCCAGCAACGGCGCCAAGAACTTGATAAAGAGACCAAGAGTAGGTTAGGAGTTTCACAAAATAGATTTTCATTGCAATTATAGCTCCGAACCAACAATTGACCCTAATTAAATTTTTATTCAAGAAATTGTCACAATTTAAAACCAATATAAATCGCAAGTTTTTAAGTCCCGGGTCGTCTTTCCTAGGAGTTGCAATTAATGTGCTCAATTATTGGCTATGTGAGATTTTGGGGTTTTGATTATAAGAGGCGAGAAATTAAAATAGCAAGGAATGAAACAAGCATGCAAGTAATTAAATGAAAACAATTAAAGCAACAAAAAGGGAATTTAAATGGCCAAAAAAGGACTCTTGGCAAGAATTGGGGAATTGAGGATTCCTATCCTGGTTATGAACCACAAACATTGTAATTGTGTAGAATTAATCCCAATTAGTCAATCCTAACATCGAGGATTAGTCAAAAGGGCATAATTGATCTCAATCCACAAGTCCTAGCCAACTTTATTAATGGAAGGCTTAGAGTTAATGGAAACCAAATTAACTAACAATCCTCACACAATGTAGAATGGACATCCACCTCTCAAGTTTACCTAATTACCCAATTTTTCAACCAAGAGTGTAAAAAATTAGGCTAAAACCAACCCAAGCATTTTGTCAAACACTTGGTGTGCATGAAAATAAAATCAATTTAAATTTCAATGAAATTAAATTCTAAGGCTACCAAAAGCAAGAAAATAATAATAACAATTAAAGGAAGCAAAAATTAACATGAAAACATAAATTGCATTAATTGAAATTAAAATTAACAAGAGTATCCAAAAACATAAAAATGACAAAATTGAGAAATTAACAAGACAAACTAAGGAAATTAAGACAATAGAATAAAGAAGATTAAAAGAAACTAGATGAAAACAAGAATTAAAAAGAGAAATTACAAAGAAATTAAGCTATAAACCCTAGAGAGAAAAGGAAGAGCTTCTCTCTAGAAAATGACCTACATAATGCTAAACTATCCCTAATTGCTTCCCGCCCACATGGAATGAGGACCCCTTTGATATAGCAAGAATCAGCTTCAGAAAGTCCCAAAACTGGGCTTTGGAGGCCCAGAAATCGCCTCCAGAGATTTGCATTAAGTGAGTCACGCGGTAGGACTTGTGCGTACGCACACTTGCTATTTTCTTCTTATTCGTACGCACAGATTGTCGTGCGTACGCACACATGGCTGCGTAGTTCTTGTGCGTATGCATAGTAGATTGTGCGTACGCACACTCCAGTGTGTGCTTTTCTTTTGTTTTCTTCATGTTTTCTCCCAATTGCATGCTTTTCTTCCACTCTTATCAAGCCATTCCTACCTATTATACCTGAAATCACTCATCAAAACCATTAAGGTATCGAATAGGATAAAAGTGATTAAATTAAGCACAAAATAGCATGTTTTCATAATTAAGCTCAACTTAACGAGAGAACACAAAAGTATGCTATTTAAATGAATAAATGTGGGTTTATATGATGAAATCTATTCAAATCAATCCAAAATTTATCATGAAAAATGGATTCATCAATGGTACCTATAAAAAGGACTCCGACACTCAAGTTAGTGAAGGAATCTCTAAAAAAATGAGTATAAAATCGATGTTGTGTTGTTGTTTTTTCTCTGCCCTTTGTCGTTAGCCTCCACCTTGATTTATAGTCTTTGGGGCTGAATTATTCGTCGGGTTGAGTCAAAATATACGTGGCTGATATGAGGGCGAGATTCAAGGGAGAAGTTTGTTGTAATAGAGAGTTACTCATATTTGAATTTGTTTGATCAAGCCGAGGTATAATCCGTTTTTTCCGATGTATTAGGGATACAATACAACACTAATTTATAAAACATTAAGCGTAAACACAATAATAATTTCATAAAAACATATAATATATTACCATCACATATTTATTAGTATTATTAGTTTGCTCCAACTTTTAACATCCAAAATTCATCATGCTTCTCTTAGTAAAATTTTAATCAAATATACAATTAAATCCATTAAATCTATATTATATATTGTCGCATAACTTTATCAAAACTTATTATTCCTTTTAGTGAATTCTTCACTCTAATAATTATAAAAGATAAATCTATTTCACTTATATAAGCACCAACTTATAAAATATTAGACACTTAAAAAGGATTTTTTCTATTTAAAAAATTCATTCATTTTAATATTCACAAATATCACACCTCAATTCTTAGCATGTCATACTAAAATCATAATAGTGCTAAAAATCAAAATTTATTAATTTGTCAACCTATGAAATTTTATATATATGACAATATCATTTATAGAGAATATGAGTATGTCGTGTTTAACATGAACGATTATCAAGTCATAAAAGATTACCTTCATGGCATTACGAGGTGGATAAAAAAAACTAAGCAGCCAAGAGGCATATGTTAAGTTTATATTCATTTATAACAGTCGCACCTGACATTCACATGAGAGCATACGATTTCACATATATTCATATACATACATCATTACCTTCATGGTATAAGGAGGTGGATAAGAAAACTAAGTAGCCAATAAGCATATGTTAAATTTATACTCATTCATAGCAGTCACACCTAACATTCACATGAGAACATACGAATTCACATATGTTTATATACATACATCATTAATGTATAGCAATACATAGGGTACATATACATATGGATGTATAACACCCCGAGTCCTGACTTATGAAGAAGCCCCTAGTCTAGTACTCAAGTTAATTACGATTAAAATTTTGTCCCACAACAAAATACTAATAGAAAGAGGACAAAACTCCAATCTCCGAACGCGTATCCTACCAAGTGCTATCAAATTTTTTAAGGGTCTCTGTCATGGTCCTTACATGACCATTGGGTATTGCCCTAGCTCTCTGCTTCCACCGCGTCACTCTGATTAGATGCGTTTAAAACTATCTTTCGAAAGCTCAAACAGGTCAACACCATACTATAATGGTCTAGGGTAGCTATGGCTCTAGCTGTAACTCTGGTTGAGGCCATGGCAGAAATTCCAGTTGAGGTAGGGGCGAAGATTGTGGTACCTGGTGGACGAAATTGTGATCAATGTTCTAACTATTTTGAGTTGAAGTCTTTTATTATGGCACTGGTTGAATTCACAACTCCGTTCAACTAACCAGCAAGTGTATTGGGTCGTCCAAGTAATAAACCTTACGTGAGTAAGGGTTGATCCCACAGAGATTGTTGGTATGAAGCAAGCTATGGTCACCTTGTAAATCTCAGTTAGGCAGATTAAATATTGATTTATGTTTTCGAAAATTAATAATAAAAAGAAAATAAAAGGGATAGAAATACTTATGTAAATTAATAGTGGGAATTTCAGATAAGTGTATGAAGATGCTGTGCTCCTCTTGAATCTCTACTTTCTTATTGCTTTCATCCAATCCTTCTTACTCCTTTCCATGGCAAGCTGTATGTAGGGCATCACCGTTGTCAATGGCTACATCCCATCCTCTCAGTGAAAATGGTCCTCTGCGGCTGTCACTCGCATGGCTAATCATCTGTCGGTTCTCAATCAGGTTGGAATAGAATCCCTTGATTCTTTTGCGCTTGTCATCACGCCCAGCCTTCAGGAGTTTGAAGCTCGTCACAGTCATTCAATCCCAGAATCCTACTCGGAATACCATAGACAAGGTTTAGACTTTCCGGATCCTCAAGAATGCCGCCATCTATCTAACTTATACCACGAAGATTCTGTTGGGGAATCTAAGAGATACGCATTCAAGCTCTGTTGCATGTAGAACGGAAGTGGTTGTCAATCACGTGCGTTCATAAGTGAGAATGAGAATGAGGGTTATCTAATCATCACATTCATCATGTTCTTGGGTGCGAATGAATATCTTGGAATAAGAATAAAAGAGAATTGAATAGAAAGTAATAGTAATTGTATTGAAACTTGAGGTACAGCAGAGCTCCACACCCTTAATCTATGGTGTGTAGAAACTCCACCGTTGAAAATACATAAGTAAAAGGTTCAGCATGGCCGAATGGCCAGCCCCCTAAAACGTGATCAATAGCCTCTTAGGATGAAGAATAAAACAAAACTGAGACCAAAGATGTCTAATACAGTAGTAAGAGGTCCTATATATACTAGACTAGCTACTAGGGTTTACATGAGTAAGTATTTGATGCATAAATCCACTTCTGGGGCCCACTTGGTGTATGTTTGGGCTGAGCTTGATCAATCCACGAGCTGAGGCTTCTCTTAGAGTTGAACTTCGAGTTATGACGTGTTTTGGGCGTTCAACTCCGGATCATGACGTTTTTCTGGCGTTTAACTCCAGACAGCAGCATGAACTTGGCGTTCAACGCCAAGTTACGTCGTCAATTTCCGAATAAAGTATGGACTATTATATATTGCTGGAAAGCCCTAGATGTCTACTTTCCAACGCCGTTGAGAGCGCGCCATTTGAAGTTCTGTAGCTCCAGAAAATCTATTTTGAGTGCAGGGAGGTCAGAATCCAACAGCATCAGTAGTCCTTTTGTCAGCCTTTCTCAGAGTTTTGCTCAAATCCCTCAATTTCAGTCAGAATTTACCTGAAATCACAGAAAAACACACAAACTCATAGTAAAGTCCAGAAATTTGAATTTAACATAAAAACTAATGAAAACATCCCTAAAAGTAGCTTGAACTTACTAAAAACTACCTAAAACAATGCCAAAAAGCGTATAAATTATCCGCTCATCACAACACCAAACTTAAATTGTTGCTTGTCCCCAAGCAACTGAAAATCAAATAGGATAAAAAGAAGAGAATATACTATAAATTCCAGAATATCAATGAATATTAATTATAATTAGATGAGCGGGACTTGTAGCTTTTTGCTTCTGAACAGTTTTGGCATCTCACTTTTTCCTTTGAAGTTTTGAATGATTGGCTTCTCTAGGAACTTAGAATTTCGGAAAGTGTTATTGATTTTCCTAGTTAAGCATGTTGATTCTTGAACACAGCTACTTATGAGTCTTGGCCGTGGCCCTAAGCACTTTGTTTTCCAGTATTACCACCGGATACATAAATGCCACAGACACATAACTGGGTGAACCTTTTCAGATTGTGACTCAGCTTTGCTAGAGTCCCCAGTTAGTGGTGTCCAGAGCTCTTAAGCACACTCTTTTGCTTTGGATCACGACTTTAACCACTTGGTCTCAAGCTTTTCACTTGGACCTTCATGACACAAGCACATGGTTAGGGACAGCTTGATTTAGCCGCTTAGGCCTGGATTTAATTTCCTTGGGCTCTCCTATCCATTGATGCTCAAAGCCTTGGATCCTTTTTTTTTCGAATGCTTCTTCTTTTTCACAGCTTTTTCTTGCTTCAAGAATCAATTTCATGGTTTTTCAGATCATCAATAACATTTCTCTTTGTTCATCATTCTTTCAAGAGCCAACAATTTTAACATTCATAAACAACAAGATCAAAAGACATATGCACTGTTCAAGCATTCATTCAGAAAACAAAAATATTGTCACCACATCAATATAATTAAATTAAATTCAAGGATAAATTCGAAATTCATGTACTTCTTGTTCTTTTGAATTAAAACATTTTTCTTTTAAGAGAGGTGAAGGATCAATGGAATTTATTCATAGCTTTAAGGCATGGTTACATACTAATGATCATGAAATAAAGACATAAAACATAGATAAACACAACATTAAAAACCGAAAAGCAGAAAGAAATAAGAACAAGGAATGAATCCACCTGGGTGAAGGTGGCGCCTTCTTGAAGAACCAATGGTGCTCTTTGAGCTCCTCTGTGTCTCTTCCTTGCTTCTGTTGAATGATTCCTAGTAATTTTGGTGTTCCTCCCCTTAGTTGCTTCCAATATTTGTGTGGAGGACAACTTATCCCCTGAGGTATCTCAGGGATCTCTTGATTTGCAGCCACATGTTCTACCACTGAGCTATGACGGCTTATATTAGTCTTTCCATCTCCCAAGACTCAGAGGTGGAAGCTTTTGTCTTCCCTTTGAGGTTTCTCTGGCCTTAGGTGCCATTAATAGTAATGGAAAAGCAAAAAGCTATGCTTTTACCACACCAAACTTAAAATATTGCTCGCCCTCGAGCAAGAGAAGAAAGAAGAGAAGAAGAAGAAGAATGAAAATGGAGGAGAGTGAGGGGAGATGGATTCGGCTATATGGGTGGGATTGGGTGGGAAGGAGAGGTTGAATTGTAAAGGTAGGTGGGGTGTATGGGGAAGAGTGGATAAATGTGGGTGGTGAAAAATAGAAGGGATGACCATGAATGGAGAGAGAGAGGCGAGGTAGGTGGGGATCCTGTGAGGTTCACAGATCCTGAGGTGATCCTGTGGGGTCCACAGATCCTGAGGTGTCAAGGAATTCCATCCATGCACCAAATAGGCATGTAAAATGCCTTGGCACACCATTCTAGCATTTAAACGCCCATTGGTGCACGTTCTGGGCGTTCAACGCCCATGTAAAGCATGTTTCTGGCGTTGAACGCCAGGTCCATGCTTGTTACTGGCGTTCAGCGCCAGCTTTTCCTCTCTGGGCACATTCCTGGCGTTCAGCGCCAGAATGTTGCTTGTTTCTGGCGTTCAGCGCCAGAATGGTGCTCTGTTCTGGCGTTGAACGCCGGCCAGATGCACCTTACTGGCGTTGAACGCCAGCCTGTGCGTCCTCCAGGGTGAAATTTTTTTTCTTCTGCTGTTTTTGATTCTATTTTTAATTTTTATGATTTTTTCGTGACTCCTCATGATCATGTACCTAATAAAACATAAAATAACAATAAAATTAAAATTAGATAAATAAAATTGGGTTGCCTCCCAACAAGCGCTTCTTTAATGTCAATAGCTTGACAGTGGCTCTCATGGAGCCACAAGGTGATCAGGTCAATGTTGTATAGTTGTCCACACCAAACTTAGAGTGTGGATATAGGATTTTAACACCAAACTTAGAGTTTGGTTGTGGCCTCCCAACACCAAACTTAGAGTTTGACTGTGGGGGCTCTTCTTGACTCTGAACTGAGAGAAGCTCTTCATGCTTACTCTCTTTTGTCACAGAGGGATGGCCATGTGCCTTAAACACAAGGTATTCCCCATTCAATTGAAGGACTAATTCTCCTCTGTTGACATCTATCACAGCTTCGGCTGTGGCTAGGAAAGGTCTTCCAAGGATGATACATTCATCATCTTCCTTCCTAGTGTCTAGGATTATGAAATCAGTAGGGATGTAAAGGCCTTCAACCTTTACTAGAACGTCCTCTACTATTCCATAAGCTTGTCTCATTGACTTGTCTGCCAATTGTAATGAGAACAAGGCAGGTTGTACCTCAATGATCCCCAGCCTCTCCATTACAGAGAGTGGCATAAGATTTATCCCTGACCCCAGATCACATAGAGCTTTTTCAAAGCTCATGGTGCCTATGGTACAAGGTATTAGGAACTTGCCAGGATCTTGTTTCTTTTGAGGTAGAGTTTTCTGAATCCAGGTATCCAGTTCATTAATGAGCAAGGGAGGTTCACTTTCCCAAATCTCATTACCAAATAACTTGGCATTCAGCTTCATGATAGCTCCTAAATATTGAGCAACTTGCTCTCCAATTACATCTTCATCTTCTTCTGAGGAAGAATAGTCTTCAGAGCTCATGAATGGCAGAAGGAGATTTAATGGAATCTCTATGGTCTCTATATGAGCCTCAGGTTCCTTTGGATCCTTAATAGGAAACTCCTTCTTGCTTGAGGGACGTCCCAGGAGGTCTTCCTCACTAGGATTTTCGTCCTCCTCCTCCCTTGTGCATTCGGCCATTTTGACTATGTCAATGGCCTTGCATTCTCCTTTTGGATTTTCTTCTGTATTGCTTGGGAGAATACTGGGAGGAGTTTCAATGACTTTCTTACTCAGCTGGCCCACTTGTGCCTCCAAATTTCTAATGGAGGATCTTGTTTCATTCATGAAACTGAAAGTGGCCTTTGACAGATCAGAGACTACATTGGCTAAACTAGAAGTGTTTTGTTCAGAATTCTCTGTCTGTTGCTGAGAAGATGATGGATATGGCTTGCTATTGTTCAGCATATTGCGTCCACCATTGTTAAAACCTTGTTGAGGTTTTTGTTGATCCTTCCATGAGAAATTTGGATGATTTCTCCATGATGAGTTATAGGTGTTTCCATAAAGTTCACCCATGTAATTAACCTCTGCCATGGCAGGGTTCTCAGGATCATAAGCTTCTTCAGAAGCTACCTCTCTAGTACTGTTGGATGCATGTTGCAATCCATTCAGATTTTGAGAGATCATGTTGACCTGTTGAGTCAACACTTTGTTCTGAGCCAATATGGCATTCAAAGCATCAATTTCAAGAACTCCTTTCTTCTGAGGTATCCCATTGTTCACGGAATTCCTCTCAGAAGTGTACATGAACTGGTTATTTGCAACCATGTCAATGAGCTCTTGAGCCTCTTCAGGCGTTTTCTTCAGGTGAATAGATCCACCTGCAGAATGATCCAATGACATTTTCGAAAATTCAGAGAGACCATAATAGAATATATCTAATATGGTCCATTCTGAGAACATGTCAGATGGACATCTCTTAGTCAGCTGCTTGTATCTTTCCCAAGCTTCATAGAGGGATTCACCATCTTTTTGTTTGAAGGTTTGAACATCCACTCTCAGCTTGCTCAGCTTTTGAGGAGGAAAGAATTTATCCAAGAAGGCAGTGACCAGCTTATCCCATGAGTCCAGGCTATCCTTGGGTTGTGAATCCAACCATATTCTAGCTCTGTCTCTTACAGCAAAAGGGAAAAGCATGAGTCTGTAGACTTCAGGATTAACTCCATTCGTCTTTACAGTCTCACAGATCTGCAAGAACTCAGTTAAAAACTGGTAAGGATCTTCAGATGGAAGTCCATAAAACTTGCAGTTTTGTTGCATTAAGGCAACTAGCTGAGGTTTCAGCTCAAAGTTATTGGCTCCAATGGCAGGAATGGAGATGCTTCTTCCATCAAACTTGGACGTTGGTTTTGTGAAGTCACCAAGCATTCTCCTTGCATTATTATTATTATTTTCGGCTGCCATCTCCTTCTCTTATTCGAAAATTTCTGAAAGGTTGTTTCTGGATTGTTGTAATTTGGCTTCTCTTAATTTTCTCTTCAGAGTCCTTTCAGGTTCTGGATCAATTTCAACAAGAGTGCCTTTATCCTTGTTCCTGCTCATATGAAAGAGAAGAAAACAAGAAAAGAAAGAGGAATCCTCTATGTCACAGTATAGAGATTCCTTTATGTTAGTAGAAAAATAAAGGGGTGTGTTCCGAGGGTTTGCCTGAAACGTGCAGCTCGGTCGTCTGGAAAGGCCCGAGGTGGGGGGGGGGGGTTCAGTGACCCGAGCTTGATATGTAGAATGGTTGGTGGTTGTACCTGCAATGACACTCCGATGCTTAAGTTAGCATGGGTCCAAGCAGATATGTGTAGATTTGGAATGAATGCCATACCTGGGTGCTCCAGTGTATTTATAGTAGTTGGAAGTGATCTTCCCTGGATAAGATATTCTTATCTTATCTTATCTTTGGGAGTTTTATCTCTATCTTTATGGAACCGCCTTTTTCTAGGCCTTTTCGGCCTTTAGGTTTGGGCTGCGTTCCTTTTGATGGGCCTTCCTTGCTCTTTGTCCGAGGTCCGACCTTTAGGTGTGAGCTTTTAGGACAAGGTCGGACCTCTTACGAATTTGCCGAGTTGGAGGACCCCGGTCAGGGTATGAACAGTGCCCCTGCCCGAGTTCGTCCTTTTTGGGAGGTCGTGCTCGGGCATAGTAGTCTGTTTTTCAAAATTCAAAAATGGCCGTTTCCTGCATTTATTGTATTTTACCGTTTTTCCTCGATTTCCGTTCGGGCTCTGTGAAGGCTTTATTTATTTGCTCCTTTCCTCCTTTCTGCGTTTGCTTTTCTTATGCTTTTACGAGCGCCGCTTCTTCTTTCTCTTTGTTCTGCTTTTCCAGAATCTTTCTGTGTGTCTTTCCGGGGTTTCCTCTGTGCCGTCGTTTCGTTCTCCTTGCTTCGGAGCTTTTCGTCTTCGTTTCTTTTTCCAGGTTTGTTCCCATGTTTCTCTTTTCTTGTGATCATATGCTTCTGTTCTTTGTGTGGTTCTTGTTTATTTCTTTTTTCTTTATGCCTGGGTTGCCCCAAAAGAGGTGCCGCCATTGCTGTTGTTTTTATATGGGGGGGGGGGGCTCTTTTTTGTTCTCTGGTGTTTTTGTTCTGTGTTGCCCCACTTTTCTTCTTGCTTTGCGGAATGGGTTTTCATTGTCTTCTTTATGTGATTTTTTGTCTGCTGTTGTATTCTTCTTTGTAGGTAAGAATTTTTATGTCTCGAAAGGTTCTTCAAGCGATGTCGACTAAAATTCCATGTGGTCTTGATTGGGTAGATCCTCTTCCTCTAAGAGTTCCTTCCGTGGTCGATTCTGAGTACTTAATTAGGTTCCGTAGGCATTGTAGCATATGTGAAAATAGAGAGTCTGAGAGGGATTATGAACTAGTTGCCCCGGATTCCGAGGAGAGAGTATGCTTCCCGCCCCTAGATAGTTCCGAGAAGCTTTTCTTTTATGCTTATGATTGTTTTTTCTCTAAGCTGGGCGTCCGACTTCCTTTTACCGATCTGGAGTCTGAGGTGTTGTGGTCTTGTAATCTTGCTCCTACACAGCTCCATCCAAATTCTTGGGCGTTTTTAAAGCTGTTTCAACTTTTGTGTCAGTTCTTGGGCGTTGCTCCCTCTATTTCTCTTTTTTCCTACTTGTTTGTGTTGACAAAGCCAGGGTCGGGTGGAGGGAAGGTATCTTGGGTTTCTTTTAGGGCTAACCAGGGAAGGAAGTTTTGCACCCTGTATGATGAGTCCTTTCATGATTTTAAGAACTTCTATTTCAAGGTCCGGGCTACTGGAGATGTCCGACCTTTCTTTTTAGATGAGAGTGGGGAGCCTTCTTTTCCTCTTTGTTGGCAGGAGAAAGTAGTGTCTACTAAGTATACCTTTGAGAGTCTAGATGAGGTGGAGCAGGCTTTTGTGGGTGTGGTAAGCAGTTTATGGGGTCGGGCACCTCACTTGGACACGAAGAAAATGTTGGGGGATCCAAGCCTTCTCCGTTCCGAGTTAGGTAGTTCCCGACCCTTCCGAGATTATCCTTTTGGTATTTGGCTTTGCTTGTTTTGTTTTGGTGGAATTTCTGTCTTGGTGATCCTTTTCTTTTATTTTTGCAGAGATGTCTTCTCAGGCGGATTCCATGAAGTATCTACGTCGGACGAAGAAGTCCGTGGCTGCTCGAAATATCGAGGCTGGGGAGGCTTCTGCCCGATCTTCTCCGAAGAAGACTACTGTGGGTGTCACTACTCGGTCGAAGACTATTTCGACTCCCCAGTTTCGACCTATAAATCAGGATCCTCCGACCTCTGGACCCGGTAACTCTTCCCCTCCTTCGTCCTCGGGTCCTCCTCCCAAGAAGCAGAAGACCTCTCAAGAGCTTGCGGGTTTTAATGATAAGGATTTTGATGCTCTTGGTTGGGTTGAACAGCATATTCTCCCTCAGACTTTTATTTCTACTGATGATGTGTCTATGGAGCACCATTTTCAGTATATGGCGCGGAGCTGTGTCCGGGTGGCTAGTCTTCATGCCGCTATTGCCCGGGAGTTCAGGAAATCCCCCATTGGTGCGACCAGTTCCCGACTTGAGAAGGCTCAGTCTGAGTTCAAGAGGATTAGTGAACTGAAGGCTGCTAGGATTTCTGAGCTGGAGGCCTCTTTGGAGAAGGAGAAAGCTAAAGCTACCGCGGCTGTGGCGGCAGCGAATGCATCTGAGGAGATGGCGAAGGCGGCGAAGGAGAGTTATACTCGAACATATGCTGAGCTTGTGGAGACAAAGGAGAGGTTGCAATCCGCTCAGGATGATTTTTACGAGTTAGAAGGACACGTGGCTAAGGGTATGGATGCTATGTTTGAAAATTTGAAAGCTCAGGTCCGGGTTCTTGCTCCTGACCTGGATCTGAGTTTATTCAGTACGGATAATGTTGTCGTGGAGGGAAAGATTGTTCCTGCTCCCAACGAGGATGAGGTTCCGGTGTCTGACCCCAAAGTTCCGGTGGCGAACCCGACTTTACCTTTGGCCGAGGAGGAATCTGGTGTGGAGGTTTTAAACCGAGATGACGGTGCTGTTAAGGCTGTCCCGATTTCTATGGTTCTTCCTCCGTAGCCTTCTACCGATGTGGAGTCCAGAAAGGATCTTGATTCCATGTAATCCTTTTGTCTTTGGTTTTTTGCCCGGCCTGTGGGCTCTTATTTTTTTTTTGGATGGTTCCTGTTAAATGCTTTGAACACCTTTTTGCTATTAGCTACTTGTAGTAACTTTTTAGCTTATTATGCGGTGTTTGTTTGCGTTTTGACTTGTAGTTCCGCTTTATGCTTTTTAGTTGTTTTTGGATAACAACCTTTTAGCTAGCGTTTTTTGGAACTTTGTTTTACACTTCTCTTTGATTTCGTTTCTTCGCTTGTACTTTTTAGTTGTTTTTGTATAGCAACCTTTTAGTAAGCGTTTTCGAAATCGTTGTTTTTGCCGTTTTAAGGCATCTTCTCGGATCCGGGCTTTTTCTCGGACCCGGGCTTTTTCTCGGACCTCGGGGGGCGGTCGAGTATTTCCCTTTGTTGGGTCCGACCTTGTTGTTGGTCGGCCTTTTAAGTTATTTTTGTAACCTCTTTTATTTTGGCTTTTTGAGCCTTTTCAGAGTTGCTTTATAACTTCTCACATTAATTTGAACCTCGTCGCTTTATCTTTGCCGACCTTGTGTGGTCTCTTGGCAATGATTTTTTGCGTTTTGCCGAGCATAAATTAATGCGCCTTGGCGGGGTACTTTTCAGGATTTGTTTCATGATGAGGGAGAAAAAGGAGAAGGAACAGAGAAAAATTCGATTAGTTATTTAAAAGGAAAGAATATTTACAGAGTGTTTACCCTTGGTTAGGTCGGGTGCTTTTCTTGTCCGGGTGTCTCGTTAAAAAACCCTTGTAGGGAAAAAGAGTACACCTCGGGTCAAATTTTTCTAGCTGTAGTATCGTCTTAGATTACAGGCGTGCCAGGCCCTGGGCAACTCATTGCCTTCTAGGTCGGATATTTTGTAATAGCCTGTTCCTAAGACTTCTGTTACCTTATAGGGTCCCTTCCAATTTGCAGCTAGCTTCCCTTCTCCCGACTTTTGCGTTCCGATGTCATTTCGGATCAGAATTAGGTCGTGAATTGAGAAGCTTCGTTTTATTACTTTCTGATTGTATCTGAGGGCCGTTCGCCGTTTTAAGGCTTCTTCTCGGATCCGGGCTTTTTCTCGGACCTCGGGGAGGAGGTCGAGTTCTTCCCTTTGTGCCTGTGGGTTACCTTCTTCGTTGTAGAAGATGACTCGGGATGACCCTTCATCTATTTCGATAGGAATCATTGCCTCCATCCCGTAAGCTAGTCGGAATGGTGATTCTCCCGTTGTAGAGTGTGGGGTTGTCCGATATGCCCATAGCACCTGGGGGAGCTCCTCGGCCCATGTCCCTTTGGCCTCTTGGAGTCTTCGTTTTAACCCGGCCAAGATGACTTTATTTGCGGCCTCTGCTTGTCCGTTGGCTTGTGGGTGCTCGACTGAGGTGAATTGCTGTTTGATTTTTAGCTCGGCCGCCAAGTTTTGAAAACTTGTGTCTGTGAACTGTGTTCCATTGTCTGTGGTGATGGAGTAGGGGACTCCGAACCTCGTGACGATATTTTTGTATAGGAATTTGCGGCTTTTCTGAGCCGTGATGGTGGCTAAGGGTTCAGCTTCGATCCACTTTGTGAAGTAGTCGACCCCCACCATGAGGTATTTGACTTGCCCCGGTCCTTGAGGGAACGGGCCGAGTAGGTCAAGTCCCCATTTGGCGAAGGGCCATGGTGCGGTGACGCTGATAAGGTCTTCGGGTGGTGCTTTGTGAAAATTGGCGTGTTTTTGGTAGGGGGCATATTTTTACAAATTCCGTTGCGTCTCTTTGCAAAGTCGGCCAGTAGAATCCGGCTCGGACTACTTTCTTGGATAATGCTCGAGCTCCGAGGTGGTTCCCACACATGCCTCCGTGGACTTCTTCGAGGACGCTCTTTGTTTCTGAGGTCGGGACACACCTAAGGAGGGGGTTTGAGAATCCTCTTCTGTATAATATGTCGTGAATTAGTGTATAATTCTGGGCGTCTTTTGTGAGTCTTCTAGCTTCCTTTCTTTCGGCGGGGAGAGTTCCCGACTTTAGGTAGTTGAGTATGGGGGTCATCCATCCTTGCTGTTGGTTGGATATATTTAGCGCTTCTTCCTCTCTTAGCACGGAGGGAGATTGTAAGGTTTCCTGGAGGAGACTTCTGTTGTTTCCTCCGGGCTTGGTACTGGCAAGCTTTGAGAGGGCGTCTGCCCGGGCGTTTTGTTCCCGAGGTATGTGCTGAATCTGTATCTCTGAAAAGTGGCGTAGTTGTGCCTGTGTTTGGTCCAGGTATTTTTTCATAGTGGGGTCTTTGGCCTGGTAGCTTCCATTTACTTGTGATGTGACGACCTGGGAGTCGCTGAAGATCGTGATTTTTTGGGCTCCGACCTCTCCGGCTAGCTTTAGACCTGCTAGTAGGGCCTCGTATTCGGCTTGGTTGTTCGAAGCCTGGAACTCGAATTTTAGGGATAGTTCTATCCGTGTTCCTTGGTCGCTTTCGATTATAACCCCGGCTCCGCTTCCTGCTTTGTTTGAGGACCCGTCGACGTACAGGTTCCAGGAGAGTGGGGC
The DNA here is from genome assembly GCF_014773155.1 of Arachis stenosperma. Taxonomy (NCBI): domain Eukaryota; kingdom Viridiplantae; phylum Streptophyta; class Magnoliopsida; order Fabales; family Fabaceae; genus Arachis; species Arachis stenosperma. The sequence goes on along the minus strand of NC_080378.1, from coordinate 62,083,092 downwards.
TCCAGGGGTCTCAGTGTATTCTGCGATGAAGTCGGCTAAATACTGGGATTTTATGGCAGTCCGGGTTTCATAGTGGAGGTCGAACTCGGACAGTTCCACCGCCCATTGCAGTATTCGTCCTGCCAGGTCTGTTTTTTGGAGGATGTGTCTCATTGGTTGGTTTGTCCGGACTTTGATGGTGTGGGCTTGAAAGTAGGAACGGAGCCTTCGGGCTGTGAACACTAGGGCGTAGGCGAATTTTTCTATCTTCTGATAGTTTAATTCGGCCCCTTGTAGTGCCTTGCTTACAAAGTATATGGGGTGTTGTCCTTGGTCATTTTCTCGTATTAACGCTGAAGCGACTGCCCGATGTCCAACCGAGAGGTATAGTACGAGTTCTTCTCCCTTTAGAGGTCGGGTTAGGATTGGTGGCTGCCCGAGGAATTCCTTGAAGTCTTGAAAGGCTTTTTCGCACTTCGGGGTCCACGAGAAGGGTTTCCCTTTCTTTAGGAGTGAGTAGAGAGGTAGTGACTTTATTGCTGATCCCGCCAAGAATCTTGATAGGGCGGCTAGCCTTCCATTCAGTTGTTGTACTTCCTTGACACACGTCGGGCTCCTCATATTGAGTATCGCTTGGCATTTGTCCGGGTTTGCTTCGATGCCCCTTTGAGTCAGCATGAAGCCTAAGAACTTTCCGGCTTCTGCGGCGAAGGTGCATTTTGTCGGGTTAAGTCTCATGTTGTGCTTTCTGAGGGTGCCGAAAACACTGGCGAGGTCGGTCAGCAAGTTTCTGTCTTCTTGTGTTTTTACCAGCATGTCGTCAACGTACACCTCCAGCTGTAGTCCGATGTGCTCTGAGAACACTTTGTTCATTAGCCTCTGGTAGGTTGCTCCTGCGTTCTTTAGCCCGAAGGGCATTACTACGTAGCAGTAGTTTGCCCTTGGGGTTATGAACGAGGTCTTTTCTTGGTCGGGTCCGTACATTGGGATTTGATTGTATCCCGAGTATGCGTCCATGAAGGAGAGATATCTATAGCCTGAGGCTGCGTCTACTAATGTGTCGATGTTTGGTAGTGGATATGGGTCTTTGGGGCAAGCTTTGTTGAGATCTGTGTAATCGACGCACATCCTCCATTTTCCGTTGGGCTTTTTTACCAGGACCACGTTTGCGAGCCATAGGGGGTATTTTACTTCCCTAATGAACCCTGCATCTAGCAGTGCCTGTACTTGTTCTTCTATTGCTTGCATGCGCTCGGGTCCGAGCTTCCGGCGTCTTTATTGGACAGGCCGGGATCCCGGGTAAACCGATAGCTTATGGCACATCAGGTCGGGACTTATGCCCGACATGTCGGAGGCTTTCCAGGCGAAGAGGTCGGAATTCTCCCTTAAGAGGGTTATGAGTTCCTCTTTTAGGCCCGTTTCGAGGTTCGCTCCTATGCTTGTTGTCTTTTCAGGTGTGTTTCCAATCTGGACTTTTTTGGTTTCTCCTTCTGGCTGTGGCCGGAGGTCTTCTCGGGATTGAACTCGTCCGAGTTCTATTGTGTTGACCTCTTTCCCTTTTAGGCTCAGACTTTCGTTGTAGCATCGTCGTGCTAGTTTTTGGTCGCCTTTTAGAGTAGCGATTCCCTTTGTGGTAGGGAACTTCATGCAGAGGTGTGGGGTCGAGACTATAGCTGCCAGTCTGTTTAGGGTTGGCCGCCCAATGAGGGCATTGTATGCTGAAGTGACGTCGACTATAATGTAGTCTACGCTTAATGTTTTAGATTGCTCTCCTCTTCCAAAGGTAGTGTGTAGCGAGATGTATCCTAAGGGATGGATCGGAGTATCCCCTAGTCCAAATAGGTCGGTGGGGTAGGCCTTTAGTTCTTTTTCTTCAAGTCCGAGTTTGTCGAAGGCCGTTTTGAACAGGATATCTGCTGAGCTTCCCTGGTCAATCAGGGTTCGATGCAAGTTGGCGTTTGCTAGGATAATGGTGATTACCATTGGATCGTCGTGTCCGGGAGTTATCCCTTGAGCATCTTCTCGGGTGAATGAAATAGTAGGTAATTCGGGCAGGGGACTGTCTTCTCGGACGTGATAGACTTCTTTGAGGTGTCTTTTTCGTGAGGATTTGGATATTCCTCCGCCTGCAAAACCTCCATTTATCATGTGAACATGTCTTTCAGGGGTTCGTGGGGTTTGCTCTGCCCGATCTTCGTTGTCTCCCCGCCTTCTCTTCCTGGTCTCTTCTCCTTTCTCTGCTATGTATCTGTCGAGTTTTCCCTCTCTGGCTAGCTTTTCTATAACATTTTTTAGGTCGTAGCAGTCGTTAGTAGAATGACCGTAGAGCTTGTGATATTCACAGTATTCGGACCGATCTCTCCCTGCTTTCTTATGTTTTAGCGGTCGGGGCGGTGGGATCTTTTCGGTGTGGCATACTTCTCTGTAGACGTCTACCAGGGAGACTCGGAGGGGGGTGTAGCTGTGGTATTTCCGTGGCTTGTCCGAGTTGGGTTCTTCTTTCTTTTTCTGTTTTCGATCCCGATCTCGGAGTGGGTAGGTTGATTCCTTCCTAGAAGAGTCTCTTAGCTGTGAGGTTTCCTCCATGTTGATATATTTTTCTGCTCGCTCCTGCACCTCGTATAGGGAGGTCGGGTATCGTTTGGATAGGGATTGGCTAAACGGTCCCTCTTTTAGGCCGTTTGCTAGTCCCATGATGGCTGCTTCGGTGGGCAAGTGTTGTATGTCCAGGCAGGCTTTGTTGAATCGCTCCATGTATTTTCGGAGAGTTTCTTGGTCACCTTGTTTGATCCCGAGCAGACTGGGGGCATGTTTTGTCTTGTCCTTTTGAATAGAGAATCTTGTTAGGAATTTTTTGGTTAGGTCCTCGAAGCTGGTGATTGATCTAGGTGGCAGGTTGTCGAACCACTTCATGGCTGACTTGGTGAGAGTGGTGGGGAAGGCTTTGCACCGAGTCGCGTCGGAGGCGTCGACTAGGTACATTCTGCTTCTGAAGTTGCTGAGGTGATGACTTGGATCGGTGGTGCCGTCGTAGAGGTCCATATCGGGTGGTTTGAAGTTTCGCGGTACCTTCTCCTTCATGATCTCTTGCGTGAAGGGATCATGGTTGTCTTCGGTGGTGGTGCCGCGTTCCGTCCGGTCTTTCAGGTTAGCCTCTATTTTCCGCAGTTTTTCTTCTAATTCTCTGCGCTTTCGGAATTTTGTGGATCCTTGTTTGGCGGTGATGTTTTTGGGCGATTTTGTTTGTTTCCTCCTGGAGTACGTGGTGATAGAGGGCTGTCCGGTCGTTCTCCGGTGTCAATTTCGTCCTCTTGTTCAGAAGCAGCGCGCTCATTGTTGAGAGGGTTGTCCGCCATGGTAGAGGGATGACTTCCAGGTCCCCGGCAACGGCGCCAATGTTCCGAGGGTTTGCCTGAAACGTGCAGCTCGGTCGTCTGGAAAGGCCCGAGGTGGGGGGGGTTCAGTGACCCGAGCTTGATATGTAGAATGGTTGGTGGTTGTACCTGCAATGACACTCCGATGCTTAAGTTAGCATGGGTCCAAGCAGATATGTGTAGATTTGGAATGAATGCCATACCTGGGTGCTCCAGTGTATTTATAGTAGTTGGCAGTGATCTTCCCTGGATAAGATATTCTTATCTTATCTTATCTTTGGGAGTTTTATCTCTATCTTTATGGAACCGCCTTTTTCTAGGCCTTTTCGGCCTTTAGGTTTGGGCTGCGTTCCTTTTGATGGGCCTTCCTTGCTCTTTGTCCGAGGTCCGACCTTTAGGTGTGAGCTTTTAGGACAAGGTCGGACCTCTTACGAATTTGCCGAGTTGGAGGACCCCGGTCAGGGTATGAACAGGGTGGAAGAATGAAGAAGAGGGTTCGGATTTTTGGATGAAGAGGGGTGAAGAGAAGTGTTAGTAATTAAATGATTAAATAGAAGAAGAGGAGAGGAGGGAGAATTCGAAAATAATTTTGAAAAGGAGTTAGTGATTTTCGAAAATTAGAGATAAATGTAATTGAATTTAAAATTTGAAATAATTATTTAATTAAAAAGAATTTTTGAAAAGAGAGAGATATTTTTCGAAAATAGAAGAGGGAGAAGTAGTTAGGTGGTTTTGAAAAAGATTAGAGACAAACAAAAAGTTAGTTAGTTGATTGAAAAAGATTTGAAATCAAAATTTAAAAAGATAAGAGGATAAGAAGTTAGATAAGATATTTTTGAAATCAAATTTTGAAAAATATAAAATATTTTTTTTTGAAAAAGAGAAAATAAAAGATAAAAAGATTTAATTCAAAAATTTTAAAATTATTTACTTCACTAACAAGAAACTACAAGATAAGATTTTAGAACTTTAAAGATTGGACCTTTCTTAACAAGAAAGTAACAAACTTCAAATTTTTGAACCAATCACATTAATTATTAGTGAATTTTCGAAAATTAGATGTAAAGATAAGAAAAAGATTTTAAAAATAATTTGAAATTTTCGAAAATTATATAGAAAAATGAAAAAGATATGATTTTTGAAAAAGATTTTAAAAAGATAAGATTTTTAAAATTGAAATTTTGACTTGACTTGTAAGAAACAACTAATTTTTAAAAATTTTTGACTAAGTCAACTCAAATTTTCGAAAATTTGGAGGGAAATAAGGAAAAGATATTTTTTTATTTTTGAATTTTTAATTATGAGAGAGAAAAACAACAAAATTACTCAATGCATGAAATTTTTAGATCAAAACAATGAATGCATGCAAGAATGCTATGAATGTCAAGATGAACACCAAGAACACTTTGAAGATCATGATGAACATCAAGAACATAATTTTGAAAAATTTTTGATGCATGGACTCTAACAAACAAAAAAATGCACATGAAAAACAAGAAAAGACATAAAACAAGAAATCATCAAGATCAAACAAGAGGATTTATCAAGAACAACTTGAAGATCATGAAGAACACTATGAATGCATGGATTTTTCGAAAAAAATGCAAGAAAAATTTTTTAAAGCATGCAATTGACACCAAACTTAGAAATTGACTCAAGACTCAAACAAGAAACACAAAATAATTTTTTTTTATTTTTATGATTTTATGAATTTTTTTTTTTTGAATTTTTATTAATTTTTTCGAAAATAAAGTTTAGAAAAACGAAAAATAAAAGAAAAATTTTGAAAAAGATTTTTGAAAAGAAAATTACCTAATCTGAGCAACAAGATGAACCGTCAGTTGTCCATACTCGAACAATCCCCGGCAACGGCGCCAAAAACTTGGTGGACGAAATTGTGATCAATGTTCTAACTATTTTGAGTTGAAGTCTTTTATTATGGCACTGGTTGAATTCACAACTCCGTTCAACTAACCAGCAAGTGTACTGGGTCGTCCAAGTAATAAACCTTACGTGAGTAAGGGTCGATCCCACAGAGATTGTTGGTATGAAGCAAGCTATGGTCACCTTGTAAATCTCAGTTAGGCAGATTAAATATTGATTTATGTTTTCAAAAATTAATAATAAAAAGAAAATAAAAGGCATAGAAATACTTATGTAAATTAATAGTGGGAATTTCAGATAAGTGTATGAAGATGCTGTGCTCCTCTTGAATCTCTACTTTCTTATTGCTTTCATCCAATCCTTCTTACTCCTTTCCATGGCAAGCTGTATGTAGGGCATCACCATTGTCAATGGCTACATCACCATAAGTATTTGATGCATAAATCCACTTCTGGGGCCCACTTGGTGTATGTTTGGGCTGAGCTTGATCAATCCACGAGTTGAGGCTTCTCTTGGAGTTGAACTCCGAGTTATGACGTGTTTTGGGCGTTCAACTCCGGATCATGACATTTTTCTGGCGTTTAACTCCAGACAGCAGCATGAACTTGGCGTTCAACGCCAAATTACGTCGTCAATTTCCGAATAAAGTATGGACTATTATATATTGCTGGAAAGCCCTGGATGTCTACTTTCCAACGCCGTTGAGAGCGCGCCATTTGAAGTTCTGTAGCTCCAGAAAATCCATTTTGAGTGCAGGGATGTCAGAATCCAACAGCATCAGCAGTCCTTTTGTCAGCCTTTCTCAGAGTTTTGCTCAAATCCCTCAATTTCAGTCAGAATTTACCTGAAATCACAGAAAAACACACAAACTCATATTAAAGTCCAGAAATGTGAATTTAACATAAAAACTAATGAAAACATCCCTAAAAGTAGCTTGAACTTACTAAAAACTACCTAAAACAATGCCAAAAAGCGTATAAATTATCCGCTCATCAGTACCTCAGGGTATAGCTCAGCGAGAGACACTGTGAAACTGGGTTGAATAAAAAGGTAAGGAGCGGAAGAAGAAAAGTCCGTGTGAGGTATATGTATGAACATGATTCTTGCCTCTAACAAATATACTGTGATAGCATAGGTCACTCCAAGAGAGCAACTCTAACAACTCCATGTACTTCACCATCAACCATATATGTAGGAATAATGAAAGAAAGGAGTGGGAACCTACAGTCTATCGATCTTAGGGTGATCCTCTGTGTTTGGATAGTCATGCACCTACACTGGTTGACCCTAGGTTTACAATTTCTATCCATTTAAATCTATCGCTATAGTTCCATACAACAATCAAACAATAATAGCAAGCAAACTTAAGCAAGTCACAGAGCACAAACACAAAATATAATCATAGTGATCAATCATAAAGAATATACTGTAAATAATATCATATATGTCTATCCTACTGGCTATGAGTTCGTGAGTCGGTCATCGCCAAAAACCGACATCTCTGAAATAGGCGCTACGCTTTACCGTCCCTATCTCAAAAATCGATTCCTCCTTGAATGATATATGTCGACATCCTCCTAGGAAAACCTTCCTTCTGGTTCTCAAGCAAGCGCTACATTTTGCCCTCCTCGCTAAGATCAAACGAATTGTAAGCGAGCGAAGCTACTATCCCCATATTATATCAAAAATGCTGCCCAAGTGGGATAAAACCATTATTATTGTCATGCACACGATCAGAAAGGGCGTTCAATCTGTAATCCTAATGTTTCTAACCTTTTTCTTTTAATAGTAAAACTTTTAGGATTATAATTTATAGTAAATTCTTTCCAAAATCTTTCAATTACCATGTATGATACTTATTTGAGTCTATGTTTTTACTTTATCAGGTCATTTGGTTCATATACTAATGTTTATAACACTGATATAATAGATTATTTTAACTTCAAAATATCTCTAAAATATTTTGGTATAGTTTATTAGAGCAAAGAATACAAGTAAAAATCTCATACCATTGAACTTGAACTTGGTAATATGTCGTCCAAAAAAGCTCTTATTATTCACTAATAAAATATTTTTCTGTGAATAATAATTAAAGATGTTTTTATTTTTGATAGGGACCTCTCGTTAAATAAAGCCAAACTGTGATACACAGCTTTTGCGAATTTCAATTACAAAAAATTTTTCAAATTATTTTATAAAAGATCGAGTTATTATAACATTATGTTGAATCTAATACATAATTATTTTAAACATATCTCATAGAAACATTTTTTAATTTCTTAATTTTCTCTAATGCACACCAAATTCAACATATCCAAATCTCTAAGCTATAACGTTTTATAAATTATTTTGTTAATATTCTCAAATAATTTCAAAAATCATATAGACTTTACTTGCAATAGGACATAAATAGAAAACTAAATTAGTATATTATTTCTGTACTTATTATAGTCTCATAACAAACATATATTACACATGATAATCATCCACTAACGTCGCCAAAACTTCAAAGACTTATATAATAATTTAAGTCGTGGCATCCTTATAGCACTAACACGCAATTTAAGCTTAGTTTAATAAAATTTTTTGGCGGTTTAGGAGAAAGTTTGCCATCGGGTACAAATCCTAGAGGAACAAATAGCCACCAACGAGCACTATGCACCGAAGTACTCAATCAAGGAGATCTCCAAAACTACTTCTAGAAATGGGCAAATGGCAAGATCCCCAAATCAAAGGCTCGTAAGACGCAGGGATCGCAGTCGACCACAATAATCAAACCACCTCCAAAAGGATGATGGTGAGAACTACCAAAAAGACTCCAAGTGAAGAAGGAGAAAAAGCATGGTGATAAGAGCCACCCATTACTGAGAAGGTCCTAAGGTTAGGTTGCCAGTAACCCTAGCTAGCCCAATGCCCTAGCTAGCCCTGCTTTTGAGGCAAGGATGAACCTCGAGCGGTAGACGCCGTCCAATGTCAGGCCTTCTGATGAGCGGATATTTTATACGCTTTTTGGGGGTAATTTCATGTAGATTTTAGCATGTTTTAATTAGTTTTTAGTTAAATATTATTAGTTTTTAGGAAAAAATCATATTTCTGGACTTTACTATGAGTGTGTGTATTTTTCTGTGATTTTAGGTATTTTCTGGCTGAAATTGAGGGAGCTGAGCAAAAATCTGACTTAGGCTGAAAAAGGGCTGCTGATGCTGTTGGATCCTGACCTCCCTGCACTCGAAATGGATTTTCTGGAGCTACAGGAGTCCAATTGCCGCGCTCTTAACGGCGTTGGAAAGTAGACATCCAGGGCTTTCCAGCAATATATAATAGTCCATACTTTGCGCGAAGATAAACGACGTAACATGGCGTTGAACGCCAAGTACATGCTGCTGTCTGGAGTTAAACGCCAGAAACACGTCATGATCCGGAGTTGAACGCCCAAAACACGTCATAACTTGGAGTTTAACTCCAAGAAAAGCCTCTACTCGTGGATAGCTTTAGTCTCAGCCCCAACACACACCAAGTGGGCCCCAGAAGTGGATTTCTGCACCAATTATCTTAGTTTACTCATATTCTGTAAACCTAGGTTACTAGTTTACTATTTAAACAACTTTTAGAGAATTATTTTGTACCTCATTACATTTTCAGATCTGAATTACATACTTTTTGACGGCATGAGTCTCTAAACTCCATTGCTGGGGGTGAGGAGCTCTGCGGCGTCTCGATGATTTAATACAATACCTTTGTTTTCCATTCAAACACACTTGTTCTTATCTAAGATGTTCATTCGCGCTTAATTATGGAGAAGGTGATGATCCGTGACACTCATCACCTTTCTCAATCCATGAACGTGTGCCTGACAACCACCTCCGTTCTACATCAGATTGAATGAGTATCTCTTAGATTCCTTAATCAGAATCTTCGTGGTATAGGCCGGATTGATGGCGGCATTCATGAGAATCCGGAAAGTCTAAATCTTGTCTGTGGTATTCCGAGTAGGATTCTGGGATTGAATGACTGTGACGAGCTTCAAACTCCTGAAGGCTGGGCATTAGTGACAGACGCAAAAGAATCAATGGATTCTATTCCAACCTGATTGAGAACCGACAGATGATTAGCCGTGCTGTGACAGAGCATAGGAACGTTTTCACTGAGAGGATGGGAGGTAGCCATTGACAACGGTGACACCCTACATAGAGCTTGCCATGGAAGGAACCTTGCGTGTGGGAAGAGGATTTCAAGGAAAAGTAGAAATTCAAAGGACAAAGCATCTCCAAAACTCCAACATGTTTCTCATTACTGCAACAAGTAACATTGTTATTCTCTTTTATTTTTATAATCAAATCTGGTAATTTCACTTTTAATCCTATTGGCCTCCTGACTAAGATTAATAAAATAAACATTGATTGCTTCAAGCCAATAATCTCCGTGGGATCGACCCTTACTCACGTAAGGTATTACTTGGACGACCCAGTGCACTTGCTGGTTAGTTGTGCGAATCACAAATTCGTGCACCAAGTTTTTGGCGCCGTTGCCGGGGATTGTTGAGTTTGAACAATTGAAGGCTTATTTTATTTCTTAGATTAGGAATAATTTATTTTTATTTTTTTATTGTTATAGAGTCATTAAATCTTGATAGGATAGTTTCTTTTCAAAAATTTCTTTTCAAAATTTATTATTTTTCTTTTAATTAATTGCTAATTTTCGTGAGTTTAGTGTCTTGTTCTAAGTTTGGTGTCAATTGCATATCTCATATCTTTCTTTAAAATTTTCGACTTGTGTTCTTTGTTCTTCATTGATCTTCAAGTTGTTCTTGCTTACTTTTCTTGTTTGATCTTGAGTTTTTCTTGCTTTGTGTCTTTTCTTGTTTCACTTGTGTTCTTTTTAAAGCATTAATTGAAATATTTAGAACAAGTGTTATATTTATTCCCAATTGGCTAGAGTATTGGTTTATATTCTTGATAATTGGGTATACGCTTTGGAACCTTTTTCAAAAATAATTTTTCTTGATTTAATCTTGGGCCAAACTTTAAGTTTGGTGTTTTCTTGTTAATCTTTCATAATTTTCGAAAATTTCATTAAAGCTTTCTAAAATTTTAAGTTTGGTGTTCTTTCTTGTGTTCTTGGTGTTCTTGTGAATCTTCAAAGTGTTCTTGAGTTTTTCTTGTGTCTTGATCTTAAAATTTTTAAGTTTGGTGTTCCTTGGTGTTTTCCCTCCAAAAATTTTCGAAAATAAGGAGCATTAAATCTAAAAATTTTAAGTCTTGTGTCTTTTGTGTGTTTTTCTCTTTCATCATAAAATTCAAAATTCAAAATAATTTTTATTTTCTAACTAATTTTGAACTATTTTTTTTCGAAAATTCTATATAAAAAAAATTCAATTTTCAATTTCAAAATTTTTCCACCTTCCTTTATTTATTTCGTTTTTATTTTATTTTATTTTATAAAAATTAATTTTTATAAAATAAATAATATCAACATATATACCATCTCTTTTATTCCAACATGGAAGTAAGTATGAATGAACAAGCCAAGAGAACTCTGGGGTCATATGCTAACCCCACTACTGCTTCATATGGGAGTAGTATCTGTATACCCTCCATTGGAGTTAGTAGCTTTGAGTTGAATCCTCAGCTCATTATCATGGTGCAGCAAAACTGTCAGTATTCTGGTCTTCCACATGAAGAACCTACAGAGTTTCTGGCACAATTTTTGCAAATTGCTGACACAGTACATGATAAGGAAGTGGATCAGGATGTCTACAGATTATTACTGTTTCCATTTACTGTAAAAGATCAAGCTAAGAGGTGGTTAAATAACCAGCCTAAGAACAGCATAAAAACATGGAAGCAGCTGTCAGAAAAATTCCTGAATCACTATTTCCCTCCAAAACGGATGACACAGCTAAGGCTAAGCATCCAAGGCTTCAAACAAGGAGATAATGAATCTCTTTATGATGCCTGGGAAAGATACAGAGAGATGCTAAGGAAATGCCCCTCTGAAATGTTTTCAGAATGGGTGCAATTAGACATCTTCTACTATGGGCTTACAGAAAAAGCTCAGATTTCTCTAGACCACTCAGCTGGTGGATCTATACATATGAGAAAAACAATTGAAGAGGCTCGAGAGCTTATTGATACAGTTGCCAGAAATCAACATCTGTACCTAAGCAGTGAATCTTCCATGAAAGGATAAGCTAAAACAGTAACTGCTGAACTCAGTCCGGTGGATCAGGCTAATGAATTCAATCAGCAATTAGACTTTCTAACTCAGCAGCTAGCCGAATTCAAGGAAATATTACAGGAAACAAGAATGGCTAACAGGAACATGGAAGTACAATTAAAGCAGACAGAAAAGCAAATGTCAAAACAAATAACAGAAGAATGCCAAGCAGTTCAATTAAGAAGTGGGAAAACATTAAATACCTCACTTCAAAGCAGCAGGAAACCAAGAAATGAACAAGTGGATACTCAAAATCCCTTTGAGGACAGTCAGAGCCCGGAGAGGAATAAAGCTGGCGCTGAACGCCCAGACCATGCTCATTCCTGGCGTTCAACGCCAGAAACAAGCATGAATCCGGCGTTGAACGCCCAAAGGGAGCATGGTTCTGGCGTTCAAACGCCAGTAACAAGCAAGGAAGTGGCGTCTAACGCCACTCCAGCTCCCACTACTGGCATTCAAATGCCAGTGGGGAATCAGTCACATACAAGTGCTGATAACAACCCTTCTAAAAAGGCTTCCCAACCCACTTCTGTAGGTAATAAACCTGCAGCAACTAAGGTTGAGGAATACAAAACCAAAATGCCTTATCCTCAAAAACTCCGCCGAGCGGAACAGGATAAGTAATTTGCCCGCTTTGCAGACTATCTCAGGACTCTTGAAATAAAGATTCCGTTTGCAGAAGCACTTGAGCAAATACCTTCTTATGCTAAGTTCATGAAGGAAATCTTAAGTCATAAGAAGGATTGGAGGGAAACTGAAAAAGTTTACCTCACTGAAGAATGCAGTGCAGTCATTCTGAAAAGCTTACCTGAGAAGCTTAAAGATTCTGGGAGCTTTATGATACCATGCACATTAGAGGGTAATTGTACCAAGCAAGCTTTATGTGATCTTGGGGCAAGTATCAACCTAATACCTGCATCTACTATCAGAAAGCTTGGTTTAACTGAAGAAATTAAACCAACCAGGATATGTCTTCAACTTGCTGATGGCTCCATTAAATACCCATCAGGCGTGATTGAGGACATGATTGTCAAGGTTGGGCCATTTGCCTTTCCTACTGACTTTGTGGTGCTGGAAATGGAGGAGCACAAGAGTGCAACTCTCATTCTAGGAAGACCTTTCCTAGCAACTGGCCGAACCCTCATTGACGTCCAAAGAGGGGAAGTAACCTTGAGAGTCAATGAGGAGGAGTTCAAGTTGAATGTTGTCAAAGCCATGCAACATCCAGACACCCCAAATGACTGCATGAGTGTTGATATTATTGACTCTCTGGTAAGAGAGGTCAATATGGCTGAGAGTCTCGAATCAGAGCTAGAGGACATCTTTAAAGACGTTCAGCCTGATCTGGAGGAGTCAGAGAAAATAGTAGAACCTCTGAAAATCCCTCAGGAAGAGGAGAAACCTCCTAAACCCGAGCTCAAACCATTACCACCTTCCCTAAAATATGCATTCTTGGGAGAAGGTGATACCTTTCCTGTAATCATAAGCTTTACCTTAGAGCCACAGGAAGAGGAAGCACTAATTCAAGTGCTAAGGACACACAAGACAGCTCTTGGGTGGTCCATCAGTGATCTTAAGGGCATTAGCCTAGCAAGATGCATGCACAAGATCTTACTGGAAGGTGACGCCAAGCCAGTGGTTCAACCACAAAGGCGGCTGAACCCAGCCATGAAGGAAGTGGTGCAGAAAGAGGTCACTAAATTACTAGAGGCTGGGATTATTTATCCTATTTCTGACAGCCCCTGGGTGAGCCCTGTCCAAGTCGTCCCTAAGAAAGGTGGCATGACAGTGGTTCATAATGAAAAAAATGAACTGGTTCCTACAAGAACAGTTACTGGGTGGCGTATGTGTATTGATTACAGAAGGCTCAATACAGCTACCAGAAAGGATCATTTCCCTTTACCATTCATAGACCAGATGCTAGAAAGACTAGCAGGTCATGAATACTACTGCTTCCTGGATGGATATTCAGGTTATAATCAAATTGCAGTAGATCCCCAGGACCAGGAGAAAACGGCGTTCACATGCCCATCTGGAGTATTTGCATACAGAAGGATGCCATTTGGCCTGTGCAATGCACCTGCAACCTTTCAGAGGTGCATGCTCTCAATTTTCTCTGATATGATGGAAAAATTCCTGGAAGTCTTCATGGATGACTTTTCAGTATTTGGAGACTCATTCAGCTCCTGCCTTAACCATTTAGCACTTGTTCTGAAAAGATGCCAAGAGACTAACCTGGTTTTAAACTGGGAAAAATGTCACTTTATGGTGACTGAAGGAATTGTCCTTGGGCACAAAATTTCGAACAAGGGGATAGAGGTGGACCAAGCTAAGGTAGAAGTAATTGAAAAATTGCTACCACCTGCTAATGTTAAGGCAATCAGAAGCTTTCTGGGGCATGCAGGATTCTATAGGAGGTATATAAAGGATTTTTCAAAAATCGCCAAACCTCTGAGCAACCTGCTAGCTGCTGACACGCCATTTATCTTTGATAAAGAGTGTCTACAGGCATTTGAGACTCTGAAAGCTAAATTGGTTACAGCACCAATCATCTCTGCACCAGACTGGACTTTACCATTTGAGTTGATGTGTGATGCCAGTGACCATGCCATTGGTGCAGTGTTGGGACAAAGGCATGACAAGCTTCTGCACGTCATTTATTATGCTAGCCGTGTTCTAAATGACGCACAGAAGAACTACACAACCACAGAAAAAGAGCTACTTGCAGTGGTTTACGCCATTGACAAATTCAGATCCTATTTAGTAGGATCAAAAGTGATTGTGTACACTGATCATGCTGCTCTTAAATATCTACTCACAAAGCAGGATTCAAAACCCAGACTCATCAGATGGGTGTTGCTTCTGCAAGAGTTTGATATAGAAATAAGAGACAGAAAAGGGACAGAGAATCAAGTGGCAGATCACCTGTCCCGAATAGAACCAGTGGAAGGGGCGTCCCTCCCTCTCACTGAGATCTCTGAAACCTTTCCGGATGAGCAACTGTTTGCCATCCAGGAAGTGCCATGGTTTGCAGACATTGCAAACTACAAGGCAGTAAAATTCATACCCAAAGAGTACAGTAGGGTGCAATCAGAGAAATTAATCACAGATGCAAAGTACTATCTTTGGGATGAACCATATCTCTTCAAGAGATGTGCAGACGGAGTAATCCGTAGATGTGTGCCTAAAGAAGAAGCACAGAAGATCCTATGGCATTGCCATGGATCACAGTATGGAGGACATTTTGGAAGTGAGCGAACAGCCACAAGAGTCCTCCAAAGTGGCTTCTACTGGCCTACTCTCTATAAAGACTCCCGAGTGTATGTACTTAATTGTGACAGTTGCCAAAGATCTAGTAATCTACCTCACAGTTACGCCATGCCTCAGCAAGGGATCTTGGAGATTGAGTTGTTTGATGTATGGGGCATTGACTTCATGGGACCCTTCCCACCATCATACTCAAACACTTATATTCTGGTGGCAGTGGATTATGTATCCAAATGGGTGGAGGCTATTGCAACACCCACCAATGACACTAAAACAGTGTTAAAATTCCTCCAGAAACGCATCTTCAGCAGATTTGGTATCCCTAGAGTGTTAATTAGTGATGGGGGTACTCATTTCTGCAATAAACAGCTTTATGCTGCTCTGGTTCGTTATGGAGTTAGTCACCGGGTAGCTACTCCATATCATCCACAAACTAATGGGCAAGCTGAAGTCTCAAATAGAGAACTCAAAAGAATCCTGGAATGGACTGTAATTAACCGTAGAAGGGATTGGGCAAGAAGCTTGGATGATGCTCTGTGGGCATACATAACAGCATTCAAGACCCCTATAGGGACCTCTCCATACCAGCTTGTGTATGGAAAGGCATGTCACTTGCCAGTGGAACTGGAACACAAGGCCTACTGGGCAACCAGATTCCTGAACCTTGATGCCAAGTTAGCTGGAGAAAGACGATTGCTCCAGCTAAATGAGCTAGAGGAATTTAGACTCAATGCTTTCGAGAATGCAAAAATTTATAAGGAGAAAGCAAAAAGATGGCATGATAAGAAATTGTCATCCAGAGTCTTTGAGCCAGGACAGAAAGTTCTGCTATTTAATTCAAGGCTCAAATTATTCCCCGGAAAATTAAAATCTCGGTGGAGAGGTCCATATGTCATTACAAGTGTATCCCCATATGGATACATAGAGCTTCAGGATAATGACTCTAACAAAAAGTTCATTGTTAATGGACAAAGAGTTAAACATTATCTTGAAGGTAATTTCGAGCAAGAATGCTCAAGACTGAGACTTAATTGAAGATCAGTAATAGTCCAGCTAATGACATTAAAGAAGCGCTTGCTGGGAGGCAACCCAGCCAATCACAAAATTTAATTTTATTCGTATTAATTAGTTAATTGATTTTTACAGGTATATGTCAAGGTATCTTCAAGGTAAAATAGTAATTGGTTGGATTCACTGAGTTATAAGGGAAATTGGAAGCTCACTGGCGTGAAAAAGCCAGTAAGAAACATTTTGGGCATTGAACGCCCAAAAGAAGCACCCACTGGGCGTTCAACGCCAGTAAGGGTAGCCTTCTGGGCGTTAAACGCCAGAAAGGAGCATCTTCTGGGCGTTAAACGCCAGAAAGAAGCACCTTCTGGGCGTTTAACGCCAGATTGACAGCATCCTGGGCGTTTAGAAAAACGCCCAGTGACAAAGGACTTCCTGGCGTTCAACGCCAGAAAGATGCATCAGCTGGGCGTTGAACGCCCAGGAGAAGCAACATTTGGGCGTTAAACGCCCAAACCATGCAGCAGTTGGGCGTTTAACGCCAGGATGGTGGGGAGGAGGTAAAATTCGTTTTCCTTCACAATTTTTCTAAATTTTTATGTTTCAATTCATGATTTCTTGCATAAACATGTTTCAAAATATCATCCTTCAATTCCAAAAATTTTAATCCTAATTTCTAAAAACCCTAATTTCTAAAATCCCTTTTTCAAAAATATCAAATGTATCTTAATTTATAAACACAAATCTTTTTCCAATCCAAATCTTTTTCAAATCTTTTTCAACTCATCATATCTTTTGGATTTCGAAATTGCCTCTCCCTCTATTCCTCTTCTATCCTTTATTTTGCTTGAGGACAAGCAAACCTCTAAGTTTGGTGTGATTTGCCATGATCACTGAGCAAAAAACTCATCAAGATCATGGCACCTAAGGGAACAGGAAGAGCAAGGATGTGAACTTAAGGGAGCTAAAGCGTCAGAAATTAATTCTTGAAGGCACCCCACAGACTAGAGGAACATCCACTTCCCAAAATACAGGTTGTTAAGTTCTAATTCTAGCTTTAACTCTGTGATAGTATAGGATTTTACCTTAGAAGTTATATATAGTAGTAGTAATTAGTATATCTATTTTGATTTTATTTCCAATTAAGCTATAATTTATTTTTCTCATCATCATCAGGCATGAATAAAGTAGTAGATTTTTTAGAATAAAGAAGTAATCTATATTTTTCGAGTTCTTAATAATAAAAATTATAATTAATTACATGCGGTGGCAATACTTTTTGTTTTCTGAATGAATGCTTGAACAGTGCATAATTTTTATCTTGAATTTTATGAATATTGGCTCCTGAAAGAATGAGGAACACGAAAAATATTATTGATGATCTGAAAAATCATGAAATTGATTCTTGAAGCAAGAAAAAGCAGTGAAAAAGAAAGCTTGCAAAAAAAAATGAAGGAGTAGTAGAAAAAGCCAATAGCCCTTAAAACAAAAAGGCAAGGGTAAAAAGGATCCAAGGCTTTGAGCATTAATGGATAGGAGGGCCCAAGGAAATAAATCCAGGCCTAAGCGGCTAAATCAAGCTGTCCCTAACCATGTGCTTGTGGCATGCAGGTCCAAGTGAAAAGCTTGAGACTGAGTGGTTAAAGTCGTGATCCAAAGCAAAAGAGTGTGCTTAAGAACTCTGGACACCTCTAATTGGGGACTCTAGCAAAGCTGAGTCACAATCTGAAAAGGTTCACCCAATTATGTGTCTGTGGCATTTATGTATCCGGTGGTAATACTGGAAAACAAAATGCTTAGGGCCACGGCCAAGACTCATAAAGTAGCTGTGTTCAAGAATCAACATACTAAACTAGGCGAATCAATAATACTATCTGAATTCTGAGTTCCTATGGATGCCAATCATTCTGAATTTCAAAGGATAAAGGGAGATGCCAAAACTGTTCAGAAACAAAAAGCTACAAGCCCCGCTCATCTGAATAAGAATCTGAGCTCCATTTAAAACTCCTAGATATTATTACTTCTTAAATTCTTTCATCCTATTTTATTTATCTAGTTGCTTGGGGACAAGCAACAGTTTAAGTTTGGTGTTGTGATGAGCGGATATTTTATACGCTTTTTGGGGGTAATTTCATGTAGATTTTAGCATGTTTTAATTAGTTTTTAGTTAAATATTATTAGTTTTTAGGCAAAAATCATATTTCTGGACTTTACTATGAGTGTGTGTATTTTTCTGTGATTTCAGGTATTTTCTGGCTGAAATTGAGGGAGCTGAGCAAAAATCTGACTTAGGCTGAAAAAGGACTGCTGATGCTGTTGGATCCTGACCTCCCTGCACTCGAAATGGATTTTCTGGAGCTACAGGAGTCCAATTGGCGCGCTCTCAATGGCGTTGGAAAGTACACATCCAGGGCTTTCCAGCAATATATAATAGTTCATACTTTGCGCGAAGATAGACGACGTAACTTGGCGTTGAATGCCAAGTACATGCTGCTGTCTGGAGTTAAACGCCAGAAACACGTCATGATCCGGAGTTGAACGCCCAAAACACGTCATAACTTGGAGTTTAACTCCAAGAAAAGCCTCTACTCGTGGATAGCTTTAGTCTCAGCCCCAGCACACACCAAGTGGGCCCCAGAAGTGGATTTCTGCACCAATTATCTTAGTTTACTCATATTCTGTAAACCTAGGTTACTAGTTTACTATTTAAACAACTTTTAGAGAATTATTTTGTACCTCATTACATTTTCAGATCTGAATTACATACTTTTTGACGGCATGAGTCTCTAAACTCCATTGTTGGGGGTGAGGAGCTCTGCGGCGTCTCGATGATTTAATACAATACCTTTGTTTTCCATTCAAACACGCTTGTTCTTATCTAAGATGTTCATTCGCGCTTAATTATGGAGAAGGTGATGATCCGTGACACTCATCACCTTTCTCAATCCATGAACGTGTGCCTGACAACCACCTCCGTTCTACATCAGATTGAATGAGTATCTCTTAGATTCCTTAATCAGAATCTTCGTGGTATAGGCCGGATTGATGGCGGCATTCATGAGAATCCGGAAAGTCTAAATCTTGTCTGTGGTATTCCGAGTAGGATTCTGGGATTGAATGACTGTGACGAGCTTCAAACTCCTGAAGGCTGGGCATTAGTGACAGACGCAAAAGAATCAATGGATTCTATTCCAACCTGATTGAGAACCGACAGATGATTAGTCGTGCTGTGACAGAGCATAGGAACGTTTTCACTGAGAGGATGGGAGGTAGCCATTGACAACGGTGACACCCTACATAGAGCTTGCCATGGAAGGAACCTTGCGTGTGGGAAGAAGATTTCAAGGAAAAGTAGAAATTCAAAGGACAAAGCATCTCCAAAACTCCAACATGTTTCTCATTACTGCAACAAGTAACATTGTTATTCTCTTTTATTTTTATAATCAAATCTGGTAATTTCACTTTTAATCCTATTGGCCTCCTGACTAAGATTAATAAAATAAACATTGATTGCTTCAAGCCAATAATCTCTGTGGGATCGACCCTTACTCACGTAAGGTATTACTTGGACGACCCAGTGCACTTGCTGGTTAGTTGTGCAAATCACAAATTCGTGCACCACCTTCCCAGTAACGCTGGCTAGGCCAGCTATCAAGTGGTTCAATGCCCTACCTAACAGCTAGATTTCATGTTTTTCTCAACATCTCAAAAAAATTCCTAGCACAATTCACCACATGAGACCAGATCATCTTATTGGGCATCACCCAACGACCAGACGAATCCACAAGAAAGTATCTTGATCGATTTAACAACAAATATTTGGAGATCAATGGACTAACAGACTCACAGGAAGTTTATGCCTGACCAATGGGTTCATGAATGAAGGTTTTCAAAAGTATAACACCCTACCACACAGAGCTTTACGCTTAAGTTTGTAAATTAGAGGTGGTGAGGTATTACGGACTCTAAAAGACAAAAGACGTACTTATGTATATATAAGAAGAATAGTTTTAACTATGAGTCTTGAATAAAGAATAAATAGAACAAATAGAAACCGCATTGAACTCGAAACGTGAAGATTATAAAGCGGAAAAATGGAGAGCAGAAGAGATAAAATATACACATATATAAAGAGTTCCAACAAGATGCTTATAGCAAACTTCTAAATATATAGCCCAAAATAAATAAAAAACATAAATATAAATCCTGGTTCTCGGAAATCAACATCTAAGAGGGACAAAATACAAGTTTACACATAGTGGAGAATACTACATATATACATATACAAAATACAAAGTTCAAAATCCCCAACAGTAGTTCTTCGCTCCTAAAGAGTCTCCAACACGCTCAGTGAGGTACCTCACGTGCTGCATCTGAAAAATAATAGAATATGTATGGAATGAGAACCGAGGTTTCTCAGTATGGTAAAGGTACTTGTATAGATAATAAATAATGTCCCAGAAAGCTAGAGGCATTTTAAAACTCCAATAATTTAAATCAAATCCTAGAGTTTTCACTAAACCAGAATTATGGTGACCATGTCTAAGGATCCTAATTTAACTCTTCATTTCTGGTTCTCTGCAAATCTTCAATTTACCAAGTGGAACAACCTTCATCTTCTCCTCCACCAGCATGAGGGATCTTTGAGAAAAAACACAAATTTGGAAATAGATACAAAAATTAGGTCAAGTAGCAGTTAATTACAGTTAAGCAAATAGGCAAGTCAAAACAAATGCACACTCAAACAAAACATACAAGTGCATATGATGTATGTCTGCCTTATGGCAGATGAGTCTCATCTGACGGTTATACAGCCATAACCGGACATGTCCGGTAGCTAACCCGGACATTGTCTCTCTGTTGCACACTAACACCTCAGCACATCGGCTGGCCATTAGAGGGAGAGTACCCTATCACTATTAGAGGGAATATGTGCCTTGACACCATTAGAGGGAATATGTGCCTTGTCACATGCAATCAGCGAGAAATCGTAGATAAGTGGGATCGACCACCATCCTTGCCACATGATGAGCAGATAATTTATATGCTTTTTGGCATTGTTTTTACATAGTTTTTAGTATGATTTAGTTAGTTTTTAGTATATTTTTATTAGTTTTTAAGCAAAATTTACATTTATAGACTTTACTATGAGTTTATATGTTTTTCTGTGATTTCAGGTATTTTCTGGCTGAAATTGAGGGACCTGAGCAAAAATCTGATTCAGAGGCTGAAAAAGGAATGCTGATGCTGTTGGATTCTGACCTCCCTGTACTCGAAATGGATTTTTTGGAGCTACAGAAGCCCAAATGGCGCGCTCTCAATTGCGTTGGAAAGTAGACATCCAGGCTTTCTAGAAATATATAATAGTCCATACTTTGCTCGAGTTTTAACGACGCAAACTGGCATTCAAACGCCAACTCCGTGCCCTATTCTGGCATTAAACGCCAGAAATAGGTTACAAGCTAGAGTTAAACGCCTAAAACAAGATACAAACTGGCGTTTAACTCCAAAAGAAGTCTCTACACGTGAAAGCTTCAATGCTCAGCCCAAGCACACACTAAGTGGGCCCGTAAGTTGATTTCTTATTTCTGTAAACCCTAGTAACTAGTCTAGTATAAATAGGACTTTTTACTATTGTATTTTCATGCTGGGATCTTTGATCAGTTTTATGCTATCTTAGACATTGGGGGCTGGCCTCACGGCCATGCCTGGACCATCATCACTTATGTATTTTCAACGGTGGAGTTTCTACATACCATAGATTAAGGTGTGGAGCTCTGCTGTTCCTCGAGTATTAATGCAATTACTACTATTTTCTATTCAATTCATGCTTATTCTTGTTCTAAAATATCCATTCGCACACAAGAACATGATGAATGTGATGATTATGTGACGCTCATCACCATTCTCAACTTATGAACGTGTGCCTGACAAACACTTCTGTTCTACATGAAAACAAGTTTGAATGTATATCTCTTAGCCTTCTGGTTCACGATCAGAGTCTTCGTGGTATAAGCTAGAATCAATTGGCAGCATTTTTGAGATCCGGAAGGTCTAAACCTTGTCTGTGGTATTCTGAGTATGATTTGGGATGGGATGACTATGACGAGCTTCGAACTCGCAAGTGTTGGGCGTAGTGACAGACGCAAAAGGATCAATGGATCCTATTCCAACATGAGTGAGAACCGACAGATGATTAGCCATGCAGTGATAGCGCATTTAGACCATTTTCACTGAAAGGACGGACGGTAGCCATTGACAACGGTGATCCCCAACATACAGCTTGTCATGGAAAGGAGTATGAAGGATTGGATGAAGGCATTAGGAAAGCAGAGATTCAGAAGGAACAACGCATCTCCATACGCTTATCTGAAATTTTCACCAATGAATTACATAAGTATCTCTATCTTTATTTTATGTTTATTTATCTTTTAATTATCAAAACTCCATAACCATTTGAATCCGCCTGACTGAGATTTACAAGATGACCATAACTTGCTTCAAGCCAACAATCTCCGTGGGATCGACCCTTACTCACGTAAGGTTTATTACTTGGACGACCCAGTGCACTTGCTAGTTAGTTGTGCGAAGTTTTAAAAAAGAATTGAGATTACAATTGTGCATACCAAGTTATTGGCGCCATTGAGATCACAATTTCGTGCACCACCACACTTATCACATTCATTGTATTTTTATCCATTTCATTCCTAATCTTATCTCACTCCATCCATAGTCACTATCATAATCAATCAATATCATCATCGCCATCAATCATCTCTCAAATCCTCATCATTCATAAATGTATTTATTCACATAATTCACATCCTCTTCATCATCATCATCTCGGAATACCATACATCATAATCTTCACTCTTCAATTTGCTATCTCAAACCATTAAATTTCATCCTTAACCCTTCTAACCTTTAGTACACTTGCTTTAGATTTATAATAGGGTTTAAAAAAGCAATTTAGAGGAACAATCGAAACCACACAAATTTCATTTCAGCCGAAACAGGGTGTCGCATACGCGAACCAGTGCCGCGTACGCGAGATTTCAAAACTTGCCATTTTCATATCCGCATGGGCACTGTGTAAGCGAGTGTATGGGTAGTGCCATGCACTCCCGTACGCATGACATTCCCCTCGTACGCATGAATGTGAATTTCCAGAAAAAAGTTGTTAAGTTGTAGAGATCAGTATTTAACCTAAAATTTGAACCTTTGTAACTTTTTACACAAAAATCATTTTTCAATCATTCTTGAACTCTTGGAAATATTATTGAATATATTTTCATAAAAGTCTTACTTTGTTGAATTTGCAAATCTGGGGACTGAGTTATGGCCTACCAAAGTTTGTCAAAAACTCATTTTTACATAAAAATAGAAATTGCCAAATTTCAAGGAATTCACAATCCAAACCAATTCAAAATCATACCAATTCACCTCTACCCAATCTCAACATATATTTCTTCATTCTCTACATCTTTATCTATTCAATTTAACAATCTCCATTCACAATTCACCAATTCTCATTGTATCAACAATTAATTTTAACAAATACTAACCCAATCATAACCACATCAATTCTCATTAATTCAATTCATCACACTGGCAAAACTCACCTTTTTTAACCTCAGGCTCAAAATCCACGGCCTCCGGCCCAAATTTCATCAATTCATAAATTCATAAAACTCATAAATCATAAACGATCAATCAACAATCCATCAATTAATCATTCTCATTCACCAAGCTCATATCTCCTTCTTATACAATTATTCACTTCTAAGTAACTCATACCACATCCTCAAAACTCACAAACAACCAATCACCAAATAAAAGCCAAATCTAACAACTCATTAATTATGACAAATTTAATTCCATCCATTCATACATTTCAATCCTATTCTTAAGACAACTAGCCTATTATTCACATAATATTATATATTAACTATAAAAAACTGAAATCATACCTTGGCCGATTCCTCCCCAAGCTTAAAACACCACGTAACCTCCTTTTCACAAGCTTCCAAGCCAACCCAACAAGTTTCCAGCCACCAAAGTTCCAATTCAAGCACTTCACTTCACCAATTTGACTTTAATTCACATAGATTCATTCTAATTTTCACACAGTTTGCGAAAATCACACTAGGATTCCATTAATTCAATAGTTTACAAGAGTTTAGAGATTTCTCACCTTATCCATAGATGATTAGGGAGAAACCCAATAATTACCTAATACTAGATTACACTTAAACCATCAAAATCGTAAAAATCTCGCAATACCCACAACCAAAATGCAAAATCAGAATGGAAGAGGAAACTGGCAAGAAATTCAAAGTGCGTCTTCACTTTGTTTGGATAGAATTGAAGAGCTTGGCGAGGCAAACACATGGCCGTAAATTGTGCGGTGATCGGACCTCCGAATCAAAATTTCACTAAGCGAACACTTTGTTTATCTTTTGGTTTATTTTTGAGATATATATATATATTCTAGTCGACCTTTACTTTGCAGGTCGAATTTAGAGCTTGCTTAGGTATCTATCTTTTGAACCTCTGTTTATATACTTGTGGTGCATGAATTCCCACACTTTGTACAGCTGAACCATCAAGTACACTGGGTCGTTCAAGTAATACCTAAGCAAGCCAGGATCGATCCCACGAGGATTGTGGTTTGAAAAAGCTATGGTTATCTTACAGATCTTAGTCAGGCAGATAGAAGAGTTGTTAGGTTTATGAGATCTGAACTAGGTTGATATGTTTACAATGATAATCTTAAACGGTTAAGGCTTGGAGATGCTTTGTCCTTCTAAATTAACTTTGGTATTACTGTCTTCTTCAATTGTGAATGATTTCTTCAATGGCAGGCTGTATGTGATTGATGTTGGTTTGAGCAGCTACCAATACTCCTCCAGATCTGAACCCCAGGGTTATTGTGGATCCATTCTGATTGAGGGTGAAGCTCCTGCAATTCATTCTCTTTGGTGATCCTACTCAAAAAGCCACAGACAAGGTTGAATCTTTCGGATCAGAGGATGCTGCGCCTTTGGGTTCTAGCCTCTATCACAGAGACCTAATCTCCCTATACCTCAGCTAAACTGGTGTCTCAAGAAGTTTCCAACGAAGTCGTGAATTAGCCATCTAAGAGATGTATAGTCAAGCTGGCGGTTCAATGCTTTCCACTGAAGTATTCACACGAACCCAAGAAGAACACGGGTGGTTGTCAGGCACACGATCTTAGTATGAAGAACAAAGATGATTGTCATGGGTCATCCCATTCATCATGTTAAAGAACGAAAATACATCTTAGAATTAAATCAAACTTAGATTGAAGAGAAATAGTAATACTTTTATTAATTCATAGAACTCAGCAGGACTCCTCCCCTCAATCTAGGAGGTTTAGAAACACATACTGATAGAAAATACAGTGATGAACGAAAATATGGTGTAAAGATCTGGAAGAACATCCTAAGCAAGGTTGATCTTCTCCTTTAAATACTAAACTAATAACTAGTAAGGGTAAAATAGTCTTTTTAGTGCTAAAATCCACTTCTGAGGCCCACTTGGTGAGTGTTTGGGCTGAGTTTTGATGAGATTCACGTGCTAGGAAGGCTCTAGGGCGTTGAACGCTGGTTAGGGGGTCCTCTTTAGGCGTTTGGACGCCGGTCTCTTCTCCTTGGGCGCCGGACACCTGAAAAGGGGCAGGAGGCTGGCGTTGGACGCCAGTTTTGGGCCTTTTCATTAAACTATTATGCATCGCTAAATCTCTGGAAGTCAGCTTTTTATAGCTATTGAGAATTCTATATTTGGACTTCTGTAACTCTAGAAAAGGGCTTCCGAATGCAAGGAGGTCAGATCCGGACAGCATCTGCAGTGCTTTTTCTATCTCTAAATTAGACTTTTGCTCCAACTCCTCAATTTCACCCAGAAAATACCTAAAATTGTACAAAAACACAAAAATTCAAAGTAGAATCCAAAAATGTGAATAAACACTAAAACCTATGAAAACTTTATAAAAATCATACAAAATATACTAAAAATTATATGAAAATGATGCCAAAAAGTGTATAAAATATCCGCTCATCACAACACCAAACTTAAATTGTTGCTTGTCCCCAAGCAACTAAAAATAAAATAAGATAAAAAGAAGAGTATGATGTAGTAAATCTCAGAGTTTCTAATGAAGCTCAGTTTCAATCATGTCTTTGACTACTCCTGATGGTATTCTAATAGAACCATCAGCAAGTTGATGGCATATGCGGGTTGCTTTGACTTCCTCAGTCAAGAAAAGATTCTTTATTAATGAAGTAGGTATTAGGTTGATGCTTGCTCAAAGGTCACATAGAGTTGTCCTTGTACAAGCATCACCTAGAGTGCATGGTATCATAAATCTTCCAAGATCCTTAAGCTTCGCTGGTAAACTATTTTGAATGATTGCACTGCACTCTTCAGTGAGGAGGACTGTTTTTATCTCTCTCCAATCCTTCTTATGACTTAAAATGTCCTTCATGAACTTAGCATAAGAAGGTATCTGTTCAAGAGCCTCTACAAAAGGGATTTTGATCGCTAATGTTCTGAGATAATCCGCAAAGCAGCCAAACTGTTTATCTTTTTCCTCTTGAAAGAATTTTTCAGGAAATGGAATCTTAGCCTTATACTCATCAATCTTGGTTGATGAAGGCCGAGTGCCGTGTGTGTTGAAAGGGGGTTACTAGCTTGCTTAGGAGGGTTGTTATTAGTAAGTGACTGGCCTCCCTTGCTTGGGCGTTCAACGCCCATAATGCTGCCCCTTTCCTGGTGTTCAACACCAGGAAAACTATTCCCTTCTGGATGTTCAACGCCCTTGTTGGTGTCCTCAATTGGGCATTCAACGCCAGGGATGGGAATCCCTTCCTGGCATTGAATGCCAATGACCTTCCTCTTTGGGCTTTCAATGCCCTCAGAGACGTCTTGGGCCTCAGCCTGGTGTTCCTCTGTAGGCTTTTCTTTCTTTTTGTACTGAGGTTGGGTGTTTAAGGATTTTTCGCTCCTTAGTTGAATAGCCTGACATTCCTCTGTTATATGCTTAGATAATTGCTGCCTTGTTTGACTCAGTTGGGATTCTACATTCCCGTTATAAGCTTGAGTTTCTCGTAAAGCCTCTTGCAATTCAAGTAGTTGCTGGGCAAGGGCGTGTAGCTTCTGAGTCAATGGGCCATCCTGTTCTGGAGGGTCAGGTTCAGTAGATACTGTCTTAACCTATCCTATCATAGAAGTCTCAGCAGCTGAGTACAGATGTTGATTAGTAGCAACTGTCTCAATAAACTCGTGAGCCTCTTCAATGGTCTTTCTCACATGTATAGAACTACCAGCAGAGTGGTCCAAAGACATTTTAGCCATGTCTGAAATTCCATAGTAGAAGATGTCTAATTGTACCCATCCTAAAAATATTGCAGTGGGACATTTTCTTAGCATCCTTCTATACCTTTCCCAGGTATCATAAAGAGATTTACTGGCTCCTTGTTTGAAGCTTTGGATGTCCAGTCTCAACTGGGTCATCTTCCTTGGGGGAAAGTATTGATTTAAAAATTTGTCTACTAACTGGTTCCAAGTTTTCAAGCTATCTTTGGGTTGGTTATCTAACAACCTCATTGCTTGGCCCTTTACGGCAAAGAGGAAGACAAATAATCTGTAGACATCTTGGTCTACTCCCTTATTGTGTACTGTGTTAGTAATCTTTAAGAAATCTGCCAGGAACTCAGTAGATTTTTCCTGTGGAAGTCTAAAGTACTGGCAGTTTTGCTGCATTAGCGTAATGAGTTGAGGGTTTAGTTCAAAGCTACTTACACTGATGAGAGGTATGCTAATACTTCTTCCATAGAAGTCAGTAGTGGAATTTTTATAAGACCCTAGAGTTCTTCTGAACTCTTGATTCTCATTTGGGTTCATGATTAAGAAAGGTAGGAAAAGGAGAAGAATTAAGGAATAAGATGAAAATTATAATTAAAATATTTTTTGTTTTTATTTTATTTATTAATTAAATTAAAATATAAAAGTTAATTAATTTAGAATATTTGAAAATTAATTAATGAATTTCAAAAAAAGAAGAAAATAAAATAGAAGAAGAGATTTTGAAAATTAGAAGAAAAAAGAATTAGTTAGGAAGTTTTGAAAGAGAAGAGAGAGAAGATACATAACTAATTAAGAAAAGATTTGAAAATAAGATAAGATAGAAGATTAGAAAAGATTTGAATTTGAAATTTGAGAATTAAATTTTAAAATTTTAAAATTGAAATTTGAATTTGAAATTTTAAATTTTGAAATTGAATTTTAAAATTTGAAATAAGATAAGATAAGATTTTTGAAAAGATTTGATTTTGAAAATATTTGAATTTTGAAATTTAAAACTAAGATAAGATAAGATAAAAAATTTTAAATTAAAATCTGAATTTTTATTTAAAATTTTTGAAAATTAATTAAAATAAAGATAGAAAAGATATTTTTATTTTTGAATTTAATGAGGAAAGAGAAAAACACACAAAAGACACCAAACTTAAAAATTTTTAGATCTAAAGCAATCAATTTTCGAAAATTTGAAGACAAACACCAAGAGACACCACACTTAAAATTTTAAGAACAGAACAAAAAGAAAAACAAGAACACTTTGAATATTAAGAAGAACACCAAGAACAAAACTCAAAAAATTCAAAGAACACAAGAACATGCAAAAAACACCAAACTTAAGATTTTGAGAAAAGGACAAATTATTTCCTGACTTTTTACCCGGCGAACATTTTTATCTCTGACCATTGGAAAATACTTTTAAGTCCCTGACGTCCTTAAATGTTGGACGGATCAGTCCGTCCATCCATAAGCCACCGTTAGACCCAACAGAAAAGGCTGACGTGGCTCCCCCTCTGCTTACCTGGCATCACGGCTTCCCACGTGGCACGTTAGTAGGATGGAGCTTTTGAAAAATGGATACATAAGTCCTTGTCGCTCAAAATGACGTCGTTTTGTATGCTACCCTAATCCTCAACCCGATACTCCCACCTCAACCCGATAGCCTCTTCCTGCCACAACCACCCTAACCATCTCCACAAGTACATGTCCTACACTCCCTTCTCCCTTTGCCCCTCCGACTCCGACCTCGCCGAATCTCTTATCCTCCGTGGCTGCCACCCCCTCCCCTGCTGCCGCTGCTTCTCCCGAACTGTACCGCACAAACCCTTATCCCCTCTCCTTTAAGACCCTTTCCCTTCTTCTCACTGTCCGATTCCTCTGTAATTTGAGTCCATTAACCTTACAAATCCTTCGATTGCTTCCACCGCTAAAACCCTAACCTTGGCTTCAACCCTTCCTCCGATTCATCCAAGTTCACAACCTACAAGACCGACCTCGATCTCTCGATCTCGCAGCTCTTCCAGATTGCCAAGTCCGCAAAGTCAGTCATCCAGCTGGGCCTCGACGTTGGTGGTGGCACCGGGTCATTCGCCACTACGATGAATCTCTATGACGTGACAATTGTGACAACGACTATGAGCGTGGCTGCGCCATACAGCGAAGCGATGGCACCGAGGGCCTTGTGCCACTACACGTGTCACTACAGTAGCAGCTGCCAGTGTTCGACGGAGTGGTGGACCTTGTGTGGGAATTATGTGAATCAGTAGATTCCGATGATGATGATGGAGTTCTTGCTGTTTGATATGGATAGGGTTTTGAGAGGTGGAGGGTACTTGTGGATTGACAAATTCTTCAGTAAAAGGGTGGACCTTGAAAAGCTGTATGCGCTATTGATTAGGAAATTAGGTTACAAGAAGGTAAAGAGGGCCATTGGGAATAAGAATGATGCTAGTGGCATCAAGAATGCTAAGGTTTTTCTCACTGCATTGTTGCAGAAGCCTACTTCAAGATGATCAACTTGAAGCTTGCTTCTTTACTTCTTTACTTACACAACCTGGTAGGATATAACTACCTATCTTGCTACTTGGAAAGTTAACATCTTAATTAGTTAAAATTAAATTAGTTGCATGTCAAACACACTCAAAGTCAAAATGTTCATGTTCTCAAATATACTGTTGCATAAGATAATTTCTCTAAGGTGAGAGTTGAAATACTGGTTAACTTGATTCATTCAAAAAAATATCAACATTTGGTACTTTATAACTAGCACAAACCACACCTGTTTAACGGCATAGCCCTATAATGTAATTAGAATCTGACGTCATTTTGAGCAATAGGGACTTATGTGTCCATTTTTCAAAAGCTCCATCCCACTAACGTACCACGTGGGAAGCTGTGATGCCAGGTAAGTAGAGGGGGAGCCATGTCAGCCTTTTCCGTTAGGTCTAACGGTGGCTTATGGACGGAGGGACAAATCCGTCCAACTTTTAAGGACATCAGGGACTTAAAAGTATATTCCAATGGTCAGAGACTAAAATATCCGTGGAGTAAAAAGTCAGGGACTAATTTATCATTTTCTCTAAAATTTTTGAAAACCAAGAACAAAATTTTCGAAAACTTAAAGAAAGCACACAAGAAGACACCAAAATTAAAGATTGACACAAGATTTAAACAAAAGACACAAATTTTGAAAATTTTTAGAAAAAAAGACTCAAAGAATTTGAAAATTACCAAGAACAAAGATTAATCAAAGAAAAGATTTTTTTGTTTGGAAAAAGTTTTTAAATTTTTTCGAAAAAAAAAGGAAAATAAAATAAAAGACTCTAACAAAATTAAAGACAATACCTGATCTGGTGAACAAGATAATCCGTCAGTTGTCCAAACTCGAACAATCTCCGGCAACGGTGCCAAAAACTTGGTGCACGAATCCCCACGCTTCGTACAGCTGAACCAGCAAATGCACTAGGTCATCCAAGTAATACTTGAGCGAGTCAGGGTCGATCCCACAAGGATTGTGGTTTGAACCAAGCTATGGTTATCTTGCAGATCTTACTCAGGCGGATAGAAGAGTTGTTGGATTTATGAGATCTGAACTAGGTTGATATGTTTACAATGATAATCTTAAATGGTTAAGGCTTGGAGATGCTTTGTCCTTCTGAATTAACTCTGGTATTACTGTCTTCTTCAATTGTGAATGATTTCTTAAATGGCAGGCTATATGTGATTGACGCCAATACTCCTACAAATCTGAATCCCAGGGTTAGTGTGGATCCATTCTGATTGAGGGTGAAGCTCCTGCAGTTCATTCTCCTTGGTGATCCTACTCAAAACGCCACAGTGAAGGTCGAATCTTTCGGATCAGAGGATGATACACCTTTGGGTTCTAGCATCAACCATAGAGACCCTAATCTCCCCATACCTCAGCTAAACTAGTGTCTCGAGAAGTCCCCAACAAAGTCGTGAATTAGCCGTCTAAGAGATGTATAGTCAAGCTGGTGGTTCAATACTTTCCACTGAAGAATTCACACAAACTAAAGAAGAACACAGGTGGTTGTTAGGCACGGGGTCTTAGTATGAAGAACGAAGATGATTGTCACAGGTCATCCCATTCAACATGTTGAAGAACAAAAATACATCTTAGAATTAAATTAAACACGGATTAAAGAGAAATAGTAATACTTTTATTAATTCATAGAACTCAGCAGGGCTCCTCCCCTCAACCTAGGAGGTTTAGAAACTCATACTGATAGAAAATACAATGATAAACGAAATATGGTGTAAAAGTCTAGAAGAAGATCCTAAACAAGGTTGATCTTCTCCTTTAAATACTAAACTAATAATAGTAAGGGTAAAACAGTCTTTTTAGTGCTAAAATCCACTTCTGGAGCCCACTTGGTGAGCGTTTGGGCTGAGCTTTGATGAGATTCACGTGCTAGGAGGCCTCTAAGGTGTTGAACACTGGCTAAGGGGGTCCTCTTTGGGCGTTTGGACGCTGGTCTCTTCTCCTTGGGCGCTAGACACTTGAAAGGGGGCAGGAGGTTGGTGTTGGACGCCAGTTTTGGGCCTTTTAATTTGAAGTAAAATATAGACTATTATATATTACTGGAGAGCTCTAGAAGTTAGCTTTCCATAGCCGTTTAGAAAGCTCCATTTGGAGATCTATAGATCTAGAAAAGCTCTTCCGAGTGCAAGGAAGTCAGATCCAAACAACATCTGCAGTGCTTTCTCTGTCTCTGAATCAGCTTTTGCTCCAACTCCTCAATTTCATCCAGAAATTACCTGAAATTGTAAAAAAACTCACAAACTCAAATTAGAATCCAAAAATGTGAATTTAACACTAAAACCTATGAAAACTTAATAAAAATCTAACAAAACATACTAAAAACTATATGAAAATGATGCCAAAAAGTGCATAAAATATCCGCTCATCACAACACCAAACTTAAACTATTGCTTGTTCCCAAGTAACTAAAAATAAAATATTATAAAAAGAAGAGTGGGATGCAGTAAATCTCATAGTTTCTAATGAAGCTCAATTTCAATCAGATGAGCAGGACTTAATAACTTTTTGCTTCTGAATAGTTTTGGCATCTCATTATCCATTGAAACTCAGAAATGTTGGTCTCTTTAGAAACTTAGAATCCAGATGATATTATTGACTCTCCTATTTTAGCTCTTTTTTATTCTTGAACATAGCTTTTAGAGTCTTGGTCGTGACCCTAAGCACTTTGTTTTCTAGTATTGCCACCGGATACATAAATGCCACAGACCCTTTACCTGGATGAACCCTTTCGGACTATGATTCAGCTTTGCTAGAAACCCCAGATAGACGTGTCCAGAGTTCTTAAGCACACTCTTGTTGCATTGGATCACGACTTTAACCACTCCGTCTCAAGTTTTTCACTTGACACCTTCATGCCACAAGCATATGGTTAGGGACAACTTGGTTGAGCTACTTAGGCCAGGATTTTGTTTCCTTTAGGCCCTCCTAACCATTGATGCTCAAAGCCTTGGATCCTTTTATCCTTGCTTTTTGGTTTAAAGGATTATTGGCTTTTTCAATCTGCCCTCCTTTTCTTGCATTTTTAGGCAGTAATGTATTTTTCTTTTTTTTTTGCCTCTTTCTTCTTTTTTTTTCGAAATATGCTTTTTCTTTTTCTTTACAGCTTTTTCTTGCTTCAAGAATCAAATTTTGGATTTTTTAGATCATCAATAATACTTTTCCTTTTTCTTCATTCTTTCAAGAGCCAGCATCCTTAATTTCAACTTCAAATATTCACTGTTTATGCATACATTCAGATAACTAAAGTAATGCCACCACATCAAAATAATTAATTATTCTTTATTGTAGAACTCAAAAATTTATGCATCTTTAATTCTTCTAAAAAAATCCACTCTTTTATTCATGTTTAATGATAATAAGAGGAAAATTTTATAGCTAATTGAAAAATAAAAATTAATTAATTACTACTAATGCTTATGTAATTCTAAAAATTAAAAGACATAAAATAAAAATAAAAATAAAGACTTAAATACTACTTGTGATCATGTAACTCCAAATTAGGATGGAAATACGTGAAACAGGAATTGGAATAGTCATAGGGTTGAAACTCTACAACCTTCAACTTGGGGGACGCTGGCCTCTTCAGGTTGAGGGGCTCTAGGCTCTTCACCGGAGAGCTTCTGGCACTTCAACACCTCTATCTCACCCCCTACTTCTCTTTCTCTTTGATCAGTTTGCAAATCATGCTAGTCGGATCTTTCTACTCCTTTTCGAGTTGATCTAAGGTGCTTTGCAAGTGTATCATAGACGCCTTCAGCTGATCCCAATACTCAATTAGAGGGATCTCTTGGGGAGGCTCAAATGCCTTCCTTTTGAGTTGATCCTCTTGTATCTTGGAATTCTCCATCACCTGCTTGGTGATTGGGCTTTCTACTGGAATAAAGTTATCCAAGTAGATCAGGACCTTGGCCTCTTGGCATAGGCAAAAGATAAGATTTGGATAAGCCAGCATCGCATTAGTAGACATCCTGTTTACTAACTTGTAAATCTCACGGGGGATTATTTGGTGGACTTCTACCTCATTCCCCATCATGATGTAGTAAATCATCACAGCTCTTGGAATAGTGACTTCAGGTATATGTCCTCAATCTGTTGAGTTCCTGGCAGGCATATGTCCTCTAAGACTTGATCCAGTTTTGGGTTGGCTACCACCCTTCTATTGCAGGATTCAGGGTCATCCCTCTGCAAGGGTAATTTGAAGATTTCTCTCACCCAATCCAGATGAAAATAGATGATCTTCCCCCTAACCATATTGCGAAAAGTATGGAAGGATGTTCCATCTTTCTTTTGCTTATCTGTCATCCACAGATTTGCATAAAACTCATGGATGATGTGATATCTAACATTAAACTCAAGATTAGTTAGAATCTCCCAGCCTCTTCTTTGAATTTGCTCTTGGATTTCCGTTTATTCTTCTTCTCCTAATTTGAATCCCACCTCAGGTATTACTGGCCTTTTACTCATTATCTTGTGATAATATTCTTCATGTTGCTTGGCAAGGAATCGAATAGGTTTGAAAACAACTGTTCGGTTATCTTCTTTCTTGTTCTTTGGGGTAGTCTTGCCACTTCTTGGAGCCATGGGATTTGAATTTTTAATGAGAGAACAGGGCTCCTTCCACGCTAAACTTAGAAGATTTGCTCGTCCTCGAGCAAAAGAAAAAAAGAAAGAAAAAGAAAAGTGAAGTAGAAGAGAAGAGGAGAATACAATTCGAATGAGAGGTGGTGAGTGAGGGAGAGGGGGCACGGACATATATATATAGGGAGGGGGAAGGAATTTTCGAAAAGAGAGATAGAATTTTTTTAAAAAGATAGAAAAGGATAAGTTGTTAAACTTTGAAAGTTAAAAAAAGATATGAAAAAGATATAAAAAGATTTTAAAGATAAGATAAGAAGTATGAAAAAATTTTAAAGTTTAATAAAAGATAAGAACAAGAATTTCAAAAGATAAGAAAAGAATTGAAAGGATTTGAAAACTAGTTGAAAAAGATATGAGATTTTGAAAAAAAAAAAGATTTGAAAAGATTTGGAAATATGTTAAATTTGAAATTGAATTGAAATTGAAATATTTGAATAAGATTTTATTTAAAAATCAAAGAATATTTAAAATTGAATTTGAAAAAGATAGATTGATTAAAGAAAAGATAAGCATTTTAAAATTACCTCCCATGCTGTCTTGCTGGGGGTTGAACGCCCAAAATGGTACCTATTCTGGCATTCAACGCCAGACTGCCCTCTTTCTTGGGCGTTCAACGCACAGCCAGGGCTCCCTGGCTGGCGTTTAACCCCAGGCTTGTCTTCCCCATAGGGCGTTGAATGCCCAGCCGGGGCTCCCTGGCTGGCATGTAATGCCAGGCTTGCTGCCTCCATGGGCATTTGAACGCCCAATTGCCACCCCTTTCTGGCGTTTAAAGCTAGGGAGATCCCTTCTTCAGGGTATTTTGTTTGCTGTTCTGCATCATTCTGTCTCTGTTTAAGCACTGTACATGATCACTAACATTAAAATCAACTTAATTAAAAACCAATTATGAGGAAAAACTAATTAAAACAAAAATACTTAGAATGTTAGAAAATAATATGCAATTAATCATTGGGTTGCTTCCCAGCAAGTGCTTCTTTAATGCTGTTAACTGGACTTTACTGTACTTAACTTAGTAGCAGTGTTGAGCCTCCTGGCTCAATATCTCCTCTAAGGTAATGTTTGACCCTTTGTCCATTGATAGTGAACCTTGTGTCAGGATTTTTATCACATAGGGTCCCATCCAACAGGATTTGAGTTTCCCAGGAAATAATTTGAGTCTTGAGTTGAAGAGTAGGACCTTCTGTCCTGGTTCAAAGACTCTGGAAGATATTTTCTTGTCATGCCACCTTTTTGCTTTTTCCTTATAGATCTTTGCATTTTTCAAATGCAGCTAATCGAACTTCATCCAACTCATTTAGTTGGAGTAGTCGTTTCTCTCCTGCTGCTTTAGCATCAAGGTTGAGGAATCTTGTAGCCCAATAAGCTTTATGTTCTAGTTCCACTGGAAAATGACAGCCTTTTCCATACACCAGCTGGTATGGTGATGTTCCTATAGGGGTTTTGAAAGCTGTTCTGTATGCTCACAGAGCATCATCAAGCTTTCTAACCCAATCCTTTCTATTGTCGCTTACTATTCTTTCTACGATCTGTTTTAGTTCTCTATTTGAGACTTTATCTTGCCCATTTATTTGGGGGTGATATGGCGTTGCCACTTTATGCCGAATTCATTAACGGCTTAGGACAAAATCAAGCTGTCTGTTGCAATAATGAGTACCTCCATCACTAATCAATGTCCTAGGAACACCAAACCTACTGAAGATATTCTTTTAGAGGAACTTCATCACTACTTTAGTGTCATTAGTGGGTGAGGCTATTGCTTCAACCTATTTAGACACGTAATCTATTGCCACAAGGATGTAGGTGTTTGATTATGAAGGTGGGAAGGGTCCCATGAAGTCTATGTCCCATACATCAAACAACTCAACTTCTAGGATTCCTTGTTGAGGCATGTTGTGACCATGAGGGAGATTACCAGCTCTTTGGCAACTGTCACAGTTACGTACAAACTCTCTAGAATATTTGAAAAGTGTGGGCCAGTAGAAGCCACTTTGAAGAACCTTGGTGGCTATCCTCTCACCTCCGAAGTGTCCTCCATAGTCTGAGCCATGGCAATGCCATAGGATTCTCTGTGCCACTTCTTCAGACACACAGCGTTGGAGTATTCCATCCGAGCGTCTCTTAAAGAGATATGGTTCATCCCACAAGTAGTACTTTGCATCATGCATGAGGTTTCAGGCTTGCTGCCCGTTAAACTCTTTGGGAAAGAACCTTATAGCCTTGTAATTTGCAACGTCTGCAAACCAAGGTACTGTCTGGATGGCAAAAAGTTGCTCATCTAGAAAGGTTTTGGATATATCAGTGGGGGAAAGAGAATTCTCTGCCACTGGCTCAATCCGGGACAAGTGGTCAGCCACTTGATTTTTTGTCCCTTTTCTGTCTCTAATTTCTATATCAAACTCTTACAGGAGTAATACCCATCTTATAAGTCTGGGTTAGAATCCTACTTAGTGAATAGATACTTTAAAGTAGCATGGTCAGTATAAATAATGACCTTAGATCCTACTAGGTAGGATCTGAACTTGTCAATGGCATAAACCACTGCAAGCAACTCCTTTTCGGTAGTAGTGTAGTTTTTTTGCGCATCATTTAATACACGACTAGCATAATAAATGACATGCAGAAGCTTGTCATGTCTCTGCCCCCAGTACTGTGCCAATGGCATGGTCACTGGCATCACACATAGTTCAAATGGTAAGTTTTAGTTGGGTGCAGAGATAATAGGAGCAGTGATAAGCTTGGCTTTCAGGATTTCAAAGGCATGTAGGCATTCTTGGTCAAATATAAATGGAACATCAGTAGCCAAAAGATTACACAGGGGTTTTACAATTTTGGAGAAATCTTTTATGAATCTCCTGTAAAATCCTACATGTCCTAGGAAACTTCTGATTCCCTTGACATTAGTAGGTGGAGGCAATCGTTCAATCACTTCCACCTTAGCTTGATCTACTTCTATTTCCTTGCTTGAAATCCGATGCCCAAGAACAATGCCTTCAGTCACTATAAAGTGGCATTTTTTCCATTTTAAAACTAGGTTTGTTTCTTGACATCTTTTCAGAACTAGGGCCAAATGATCAAGGAAGGAGTCAAATGAGTCTCCAAAGACAGAGAAGTCATCCATGAACACTTCAAGGAACTTCCCTACCATATCAAAGAAGATGGATAGCATACATCTCTGAAAGGTGGCAGGTGCATTCACAGGCCAAATGGCATTGCCTGTAAGCAAACATGCCAGATGGGCATATGAATGCTGTCTTCTCTTGATCTTGTGGATCTACTGCTATTTGATTGTACCCGGAATATCCATCCATGAAACAATAAAATGCATGCCCTGCTAGTCTCTCTAGCATTTGGTCAATAAATGGTAAAGGAAAATGATCCTTCCTAGTGGCGTTATTGAGTCTTCTATAGTCAATACATATACGCCACCCTGTAACTGTCCTTGTAGGATATTCTTTTCATTATGAACCACTATCATGCCTCCCTTCTTGGGAACAACAAGGACAGGGCTTACCCAGTGGCTATCGGAAACGTGATAAATAATCCCAGCCTCCCAGAGCTTAGTGACTTCCTTCTGCACTACTTCCTTCATAGCTAGATTCAGTCGCCTTTGTAGTTGCACCACTGGTTTGGCATCATCCTCAAGCAGGATTTTATGCATGCATCGGGCCGGGCTAATGCCCTTAAGGCCACTTATAGTCCACCCAAGGGTGGTCTTGTGTGTCTTAAACACTTGAATTAGTGCTTCTACTTCCTATGGCTCTAGGGCAAAGCTTATGATTACAGGAAAAATGTCCTCATCTCTCATAAATGCATATTTCAAGGAAGATGGTAATGGCTTGAGGTCAAGCTTTGGAGGCTTCTCCTTTTCCTCAGGGGTTTCCAAAGGTTCCTTTAAATTAGGCTGGGCATCTGTAAGGATGTCATTCAGCCCTTCCTTGAGACTTTTGGCCATATTTGCTTCATCCACTAGGGAGTCAATGAGATTAATGCTCATGCATTCCTCTGGGATGTCTGGATGCTGCATATCATTGATAGCATTCAGTACGAACTTTTCCTCATTGACTCTCGGGGTTACTTTTCCTTTTTCAACATCAATGAAAGTCTGACTTTAACTAGGAAGGGTCACCCTAGAATCAGGGATGCGCTTTTGTACCCTTCCATGTCTAACACTACAAAGTCAGTGGAAAAAGTAAAGGGTCCATCAGCAAGTTGAAGGTATATGCGGGTTGGTTTGACTTCCTCAGTCAAGCAAAGCTTCTTTATTAATGAAGCAGGTATGAGGTTGATGCTTGCTCCAAGGTCACATAGAGCTGTCCTTGTACAAGCATCACCTAGAGTGCATGGTATCATAAAGCTTCCAGGATTCTTAAGCTTCGTTGATAAGCTGTTTTGAATGATTGCACTGCACTCTTCTGTGAGGAGGATTGCTTCTGTCTCTCTCCAATCATTCTTATGACATAAAATGTCCTTCATGAACTTAGCATAAGAAGGTATCTGTTCAAGAGCCTCTGCAAAAGGGATCTTGATTTCTAATGTTCTGAGATAATCCGCAAAGTGGGTAAACTATTTATCTTTTTTCTCTTGACAGAGTTTCTGAGGAAATGGCATCTTAGCCTTATACTCATCAATCTTGGTTGATGAAAGCCGAGTGCCGTGTGTGTTGGAAGGGGGGTTACTAGCTTACTTAGGAGGGTTGTTATCAGTAAGTGACTGGCCTCCCTTGCTTGGGAGTTCAACACCCATATTGCTGCCCCCTTCTTTGCGTTCAACACCAGGAATACTATTCCCTTCTGGGTGTTCAACGCCCTTGTTGGTCTCCTCATTGGGTGTTCAACTCCAGGGATGGGTATCCCTTCTTGGTGTTGAATGCCAATGACCTTCCTCTTTGGGCTTTCAATGCCCTGAGAGACATCTTGGGCCTCAGCCAGGTGTTCCTCTGTAGGCTTTTCTTTCTTTTTGTACTAAGGTTGGGTAGTTAAGGATTTCCCACTCCTTAGTTGAATAGCCTGATGATACGCGAAATTGTGATCTCACACACTTTCTTCACAACTCCGCGTAGCTGACCAGCAAGTGAACTAGGTGTCCAAGTAATACCTTACGTGAGTAAGGGTCGATCCCACGGAGATTGTTGGCTTGAAGCAAGCTATGGTCATCTTGTAAATCTCAATCAGGCAGATTCAAATGGTTATGGGATTTTGATAATTAAAAGATAGATAAAACATAAAATAGGATAGAGATACTTATGTAATTCATTGGTAGGAACTTCATATAAGCGTATAGAGATGCTTTGTTCCTTTTGAATCCCTGCTTTCCTACTGCTTTCATCCAGTCATGCGTACTCCTTTCCATGGCAAGCTGTATGTTAGGGGATCACCGTTGTCAATGGCTACTGTCTATCCTCTCAGTGAAAATGGTCCGGCTACGGGTTACGTAGGGCTAATCATCTGTCGGTTCTCACTTGTGTCGGAATAAGATCCAATGATCCATTTGCGCACTGTCACTGCACCCCGCACTCGCGAGTTTGAAGCTCGTCACAGTCATCCCATCCCAGATCCTACTCAGAATACCACAAATAAGGTTTAGACTTTCTGGATCTCAAGAATTCTGCCAATTGATTCTAGCTTATACCACGAAGACTCTGATCTCATGGAATGGAAAGCTCTGTTGTCAGAAAAGGCAACCATGCGTCGTGGACCAGGAGGCCAAGAGATATATATTCAAGCTTGTTTTCAGGTAGAACAGAAGTGGTTGTCAGGCACGCGTTCATAAGTGAGAATGGTGATGAGTCTCACTTGATCATCACATTCATCATGTTGATGTGCAAATGAACATCTTAGAACAAGAATAAGCTTGAATTGAATAGAAAATAGTAGTAATTGCATTAATTTATGAGGAACAGTGATGAGCGGATAATTTATACGCTTTTTGGCATTGTTTTTAGTATGCTTTTAGTATATTTTAGTTAGTTTTTATTATATTTTTATTAGTTTTTAGTTAAAATTCACTTTTCTGGACTTTACTATGAGTTTGTGTGTTTTCTGTGATTTCAGGTATTTTCTGGCTGAAATTGAGGGTCCTGAGCAAAAATCTGATTCAGAGGCTGAAAAGGACTGCAGATGCTGTTGGATTCTGACCTCCCTGCACTCGAAGTAGATTTTCTGGAGCTACAAAAGCCCAATTGGCGGGCTCTCAACGGCGTTGGAAAGTAGACATCCTGGGCTTTCCAGCAATGTATAATAGTTTATACTTTGCCCGAGATTTGATGGCCCAAACCGGCGTTGCAAATCAGCATCAGAATTCCTGGCGTTTAACGCCGGAACTGGCATAAGAATTGGAGTTAAACGCCCAAACTGGCATAAAAGCTGGCGTTTAACTCCAGAAAAAGTCTCTGCACATAAAAGCTTCAATGCTCAGCCCAAGCACACACCAAGTGGACCCCGGAAGTGAATTTTTACGTCATTTACTCATTTCTGTATACTAGTTCACTATTAATAGGATCTTTTGACATTGTATCTGTACCTCATGACACTTTACACATTTCATATTGTATCTTCTACAGCATGAGTCTCTAAACCCCATGGTTGGGAGTGAGGAGCTCTGCTGTGTCTTGATGGATTAATGCAATTACTATTGTTTTTTATTCAATCACGCTTGCTTCTATTCTAAGATATCACTTGTTCCTAAACCTGATGAATGTGATGATCCGTGACACTCATCATCATTCTCACCTATGAACGTGTGCCTGACAACCACCTCCGTTCTACCTTAGATTGAGTAGATATCTCTTGGATTCCTTAATCAGAATCTTCGTGGTATAAGCTAGAATTGATGGCGGCATTCAAGAGAATCCGGAAGGTCTAAACCTTGTCTGTGGTATTCTGAGTAGGATTCAAGGATTGAATGACTATGACGAGCTTCAAACTCCTGAAGGCTGGGCGTTAGTGATAGACGCAAAAGAATCATTAGATTCTATTCCAACCCGATTGAGAACCGACAGATGATTAGCTGTGCTGTGACAGAGCGCGTTGAACATTTTCACTGAGAGGATGGGAGGTAGCCATTGACAACGGTGAAACCCTACATACAGCTTGCCATGGAAGGAGCCTTGCGTGCTTGAAGAAGAAGACAGTAGGAAAGCAAAAGTTTAGAAGATAGAGCATCTCCAAAACCTCAACCTGTTCCCCATCACTGCAAAACAAGTACTTATTTCATATTCCTTTGCTTTTTACAATCAACCCTGATAGTTATTGATATCTTGACTAAGAGTTACAAGATAACCATAGCTTGCTTCAAGCCGACAATCTCCATGGGATCGACCCTTACTCACGTAAGGTATTACTTGGATGACCCAGTGCACTTGCTGGTTAGTTGTGCGGAATTGCAAAAGTGTGATTGCAATTTCGTGCACCAAACAGCAGAGCTCTACACCTTAATCTATGAGGTGTAGAAACTCCACCGTTGAAAAAATATAAGTGATGAAGGTCCTGCTATGGCCGAATGGCCAGCCCCCTAAACATGATTAAGAGATCAACAGTGATATAAAGATAGTCTCAAAAATGATCTAAGGATCTCCCGATAAAAATACAATAGTAAAAGGTCCTATTTATAATGAACTAGTAACCTAGGGTTTACAGAAATAAGTAAATGATGCAGAAATCCACTTTCGGGGCCCACTTGGTGTGTGCTTGTGCTGAGCATTGAAGCTTTCACGTGCATAAGCTTTTCTTGGAGTTAAACGCCAGCTCTGGTGCCAGTTTGGGCGTTTAACTCTAGCTTTTATGCCAGTTCTGACGTTTAACACTAGAAAAGGGTAGAAAGTTGGTGTTAAAATGCCAGTTTGCGTTATCAAAACTCGAGCAAAGTATGCACTATTATATATTTCTGGAAAGCCCAAGATGTCTACTTTCCAACGCAATTGAGGGCACGCCAATTGAGCTTCTGTATCTCTAGAAAATTCATTTCGAGTGCAGGGAGGTCAGAATCCAACAGCATCTGCAGTCCTTTTTCAGCCTCTGAATCAGATTTTTGCTCAGGTCCCTCAATTTCAGTAAGAAAATACCTGAAATCATAGAAAAACACACAAACTCATAGTAAATTCTAGAAATATGATTTTTTCATAAAAACTAATAATTATATACTAAAAAATAACTAAATCATACTAAAAACTACCTAAAAATAATGCCAAAAAGCGTATAAATTATCCGCTCATCATAACACCAAACTTAAATTGTTGCTTGTCCCTAAGCAACTGAAAACAAAATAGAATAAAAAGAAGAGAATATACAATGAATTCCAAAATATCAATGAAGCTTAGCTCTAATTAGATGAGTGGGACCAGTAGCTTTTTGCTTCTAAACAGTTTTGGCATCTCACTTTATCCTTTGAAGTTCATAATGATTGGCATCTCTAGGAATTCAGAATTAAAATAGTGTTATTGATTCTCCTAGTTCAGTATGTTGATTCTTGAACACAGCTACTTTATGAGTCTTAGCCGTGACCTTAAGCACTCTGTTTTCCAGTATTACCACCGAATATATAAATGTCACAGACACATAATTGGGTGAACCTTTTCAAATTGTGACTCAGCTTTGCTAAAGTCCCCAATTAGAGGTGTCCAGAGTTCTTAAGCACACTCTTTCTGCTTTGGATAACGAATTTAACCACTCAGTCTCAATCTTTTCACTTGGACCTTCATGACACAAGCACATGATTAGGGACAACTTGATTTAGCCGCTTAGGCCAGGATTTTATTCCTTTGGGCCCTTCTATCCATTAATGCTCAAAGCCTTGGATTCCTTTTACC
Organism: Arachis stenosperma; assembly: GCF_014773155.1. Lineage (NCBI taxonomy): Eukaryota > Viridiplantae > Streptophyta > Magnoliopsida > Fabales > Fabaceae > Arachis > Arachis stenosperma. The sequence goes on along the minus strand of NC_080378.1, from coordinate 62,039,978 downwards.
CTTGCCTTTTAGTTTAAAGGGCTATTGACTTTTTCTGCTTGCCTTTTCTTTTTCTTTCTTTTTCTTTTTCGCCATTTTTTTTCGCAAGCTTTGTTATTCACTGCTTTTTCCTGCTTCAAGAATCAATTTTATGATTTTTCAGATTATCAATAACATTTCTATTTTTTTATCATTCTTTCAAGAGCCAACAATTTTAACATTCATAAACTCCACTATCAAAATTATGCACTGTTCAAGCATTCATTCAGAAAACAAAAAGTATTGCCACCACATCAAAATAATCAATTTAATTTCAAGATAAATTTTGAAATTCAAGTACTTCTTATTCTTTTGTAATTAGGCATATTTTTCATTTAAATAAGGTGAAGGGTTCATAGGACATTCATAGCCTTAAGACATAGATACTAGACACTAATGATCATGTAATGAAGACACAAACGTAGATAACACATAAAGCATAAAAATAAAAAAATAGAAAGATAAGAACAAGGAAATCAAAGAACGGATCCACCTTAGTGATGGCGGCTAGTTCTTCCTCTTGAAGATCCAATGGAACGCTTGAGCTCCTCTATGTCTCTGCCTTGCCTTTGTTGCTCTTCCCTCATGGTTATTTGATCCTTTCTAATTTCATGGAGAATAATAGAGTGCTCTTGGTGCTCCATCCTTAGTTGCTCCATATTGGAACTTAAATCTCCTAAAGAGGTGTTGAGTTGCACCCAATAGTTGTGTGGAGAAAAATGCATCCCTTGAGGCATCTCAGGGATTTCTTGATGAGGGACTTCCTCATGCTCTTGTTGAGGTCCATGAGTGGGCTCTCTTATTTGCTCCATCCTCTTTTTAGTGATAGGCTTGTCCTCTTCAATGAGGATATCTTCTCCTATGACAACTCTAGTTAAATTGCATAGGTGACAGATGAGATGAGGAAAGGCTAACCTTGCCAAGGTGGAGGTTTTGTCATCCACTTTGTAGAGTTCTAGAGATATGACCTCATAAACTTCTACTTCCTCTCCAATCATGATGCTCTGGATCATAATAGCCCGATCTATAGTCACTTCGGATTGGTTACTAGTAGGAATGATGGAGCGTTGGATGAATTCCAACCATCCTCTAGCCACGGGTTTAAGGTCATGCCTTCTCAATTGAACCGGCTTACCCTTTGGAGTCTCTTTTCCACTGAGCTTCTTCCACACATATGTGCATGAGGACTTGGTCCAACCTTTGATCAAAATTGACCCTTCTAGTGTAGGGGCGTGCATCTCCTTGCATCATTGGCAACTTGAATGCCAACCTTACCTTTTCTGGACTGAAATCTAAGTATTTCCCCCGAACCATTATAAGCCAATTATTTGCGTTCGAGTTCACACTTTGATCATGGTTTTTAGTGATCCATATATTAGCATAGAACTCTTGAAGCATTAAGATTTTGACTTGTTAAATGGGGTTGGTGAGAACTTCCTAACTTCTTTTTCAAATCTCATGTCAGATCTCTGGATACTCATTCCTTTTGAGCATGAAAGGGACCTTAGGGATCACCTTCTTCTTGGACACAACTTCATAGAACTGGTCTTGATGGACCTTTGAGATGAATTTCTCCATCTTCCATAACTCGGAGGTGGAAGCTTTTGCCTTCCTTTTCCTCTTTCTAGAGGTTTCTCCGGCCTTAGGTGTCATAAATGGTTATGGAAACACAAAAAGCAATACTTTTTCCACACCAAACTTAAAAGGTTTGCTCGTCCTCGAGCAAAAGAAGAAAGAAGAATGAAGAAGAAGAAGAAATGAGGAGATGGAGAGTTGTTAGTGGTTCAGCGAAGGGGGAGAAGAAGTGTTTATGTGAATATATGAGTGGAAAGAGAGGGTAGGGTTCGTGTATTAGGGGTTGGGTTTGGGAGGAAAAGGATTTGAATTTGAATGGTGAGGTGGGTGGAGTTTTGGAGAAGAGTGGGTGAAGGTGGGGAAGAGAAATGGAGGTGATTGGTGAGGGGTAATTGGAGAAGGGTGTTATGGGAAGGTGTGAAGAAGAGAGAGAGTGAGTTAAGGTATGTGGGAATCCTGTGGGGTCCACAGATCTTGAGGTGTCAATGATTTCTCATCCCTGCACCGTTTTGGCGTGTAAATGCCCCTTTAAGTGCCAATATTGGCATTAAACGCCAGGTTGCTGCCCATTTATGGCGTTTAACGCCAGCTTTTCTTCTCTTTTTGGCATTTAACGCCATCTTGGTGTCTTTTTCTAGCGTTAAACGCCAGTCTGGTGCCTTTTTCTGGTGTTAAACGCCCAGAATGGTGCCAGACTGGGCGTTTAACGCCCATTCTGCTACCCTTACTGGCGTTTAAACGCGAGTAAGCTTATCATCCAGGGTGTGCTGGTTTCAATGCTATTTTTGATTTTTTGCTTTTGCTTTTGTGACTCCACATGATCATCATCCTAAAGAAAACATAAAATAACAATGGAAAATAGAAATTCAACATAGATAAGTAAAAATTGGGTTGCCTCCCAACAAATGCTTCTTTAATGTCAATAGCTTGACAGTGAGCTCTCACGGAGCCTCACAGATACTCAGAGCATGATGATGGCCTCTCAACACCAAACTTAGAGTTTGAATGTGGGAGCTCTGTTTGACTCTGTATTGAGAGAAGCTTTTCATGCTTCTTCTCCATGTGTACAGAAGGAGATCCTTGAGCTTTAAGCATAAGGAAGTCCTCATTCACTTGAAGGGCTAACTCTCCTCTGTCAACATCAATCACAGCTTTTGCTGTAGCTAGGAAGGGTCTGCCAAGGATGATAGATTCATCCTTATTCTTCCCAGTGTCCAGGATTATAAAGTCAGCAGGGATGTAAAGGCCCTCAACATTGACTAAAACATCCTCTACAAGTCTATAAGCCTATTTCATAGATTTATCTGCCATCTCTAGTGAGATTCTTGCAGCTTGTACCTCAAAGATTCCCAGTTTCTCCATTACAGAGAGTGGCATGAGCTTTATGCATGACCCCAGGTCACACAGAGCCTTCTCAAAGGTCATGGTGCCTATGGTATAGGGTATTAAGAATTTTTCGGGATCCGGTTTCTTCTAAGGTAATGTCTGCCTAATCAAGTCATTCAGTTCATTGGTGAGTAAGGGGGTTCATCCTCCCAAGTCTCATTACCAAATAACTTGGCATTCAGCTTCATGATTGCTCTAAGGTACTTAGCAACTCAGTAATATCTTCATCCTCTTCAGAGGAAGAATACTCATCAAAGCTCATGCATGGCAGAAGTAGGTTCAATGGAATCTCTATGGTCTCTATATGAGCCTCAGATTCCTTTGGTTCCTCAAAGGAGAACTTCTTTTTGTTCAGAGGACATCCCATGAGGTTTTTCTCACTGGGAATCACGTCCTCCTCACTCTCTCCTAGTTTGGCCATATTGGTCATGGTTATGACCTTGCACTCTCTCTTGGGATTTTCTTATGTATTGCTTGGGAGAGTGCTAGGAGGAGTTTCAGTAACCTTTTTACTTAGCTGACTCACTTGTGCCTCTAAATTTCTAATGGAGGATCTTGTTTCATTCATGAAACTTAGTGTGGTCTTAGATAGATAAGAGACTATGGTTGTTAAGCCAGAACGACTCTGCTCGGAGTTCTCTGTCTGTTGCTGAGAAGATGATGGAAAAGGCTTGCTGTTGCTAAATCTATTTCTTCCACCATTATTGTTGTTGAAGCCTTGTTGAGGCTTCTGTTGGTCCTTCTATGAGAGATTTGGATGATTTCTCCATGAAGGATTATAGGTGTTTCCATAGGGTTCTCCCATGTAATTCACCTCTTCCATTGCATGGTTCTCAGGATCATAAGCTTCTTCTTTAGAAGATGCTTCTTTATTACTGCTGGATGCAGCTTACAATCCAGTCAGATTCTGAGAAATCATATTGACTTTCTAAGTCAATAATTTGTTCTGAGCCAATATGGCATTCAGAGTATTAATCTCAAGAACTCCTTTCTTCTGAGTTGTCGCATTGTTCACAGGATTTCTTTCAGAAGTGTACATGAACTGGTTATTTGCAAATATTTCAATGAGTTCCTGGGCTACTGCAGGTGTTTTCTTCATATGAATAGATCCGCCTGCAGAATAGTCCAATGACATCTTGGATAACTCAGACAGACCATCATAGAAGATACCTATGATGCTCTATTCTGAAAGCATGTTAGAAGGACACCTTCTGATCAATTGCTTGTATCTTTTCCAAGCTTCATACAGGGATTCACCGTCCTTCTGTTTGAAGGTTTAAACTTTCACTCTAACCTTACTCATCTTTTGAGGTGGAAAGAATTTAGCTAAGAAGGCATTGACCAGCTTTTCCCAAGAGTTCAGGCTGTCTTTAGGTTATGAGTTCAACCATATACTAGCTCTGTCTCTTACAGCAAAAGGGAAAAGCATAAGTCTGTAGACCTCGGGATCAATTCTATTGGTCTTAACAGTGTCACAAATTTGCAAAAATTCAGCCAAGAACTGATGAGGATCTTCCAATGGAAGTCCATGAAACTTGCAATTCTGTTACATCAGAGAAACTAATTGAGGCTTAAGCTCAAAGTTGTTTGCTCTAATGGCAGGAATAGAGATGATTCTTCCATAGAAGTCAGGAGTTGGTACAATAAAGTCACCAAGCACCTTCCTTGCATTGTTGTTGTTGGGTTCGGCCATGGCTATTTTGTCTGCTTCCTTTTTGAAAATTTTTGTCAGGTCCTCTTCAAAGTGTTATGCTTTAGCTGCTCTTAGCTTCCTCTTCAAGGTCCTTTCAGGTTCAGGATCAGCTTCAACAAGAATGCCTTTGTCCTTGTTCCTGCTCATATGAAAGAGAAGAGAACAAGAAAGTATGGAATCCTCTATGTCACAGTATAGAGATTCCTTGAGGTGCCAGAGGAAAATAGGAATAGAGGGATGAGGTAGATAGAGAAGATTTCGAACATATAAAGAAGGATAGAGTCCGAATCGCTAATTGAGGAGAAGTGTTAGTCCTTAAATAGAAGGAGGTGAGATGGGGGAATTTTCGAAAACAAATTTTTAAATAAAACTAAAAAATAAAAATTTAAAATAATTAAAAAAGAATTTTGAAAAAGTGGTTGATGGTTTTGGAAAATGATTTTAAAATTAGAATTTAAAAAGATGTGATTTAAAAAAGATATGATTTAAAAAGATATGATTGAAAAGATATTATTGAAAAACAATAAAAAAAGATTTGATTTTTTAAAATTGATTACTTGACTAACAAGAAATTAAAAGATATGATTCTAAAATTCAAATATTGAACCTTTCTTAACAAGAAAGTAACAAACTTGAAATTTTTTAATCACAACATTAATTGTTAGCAAGGATTTTCGATAATATTAAAAGAAAAATGAAAAAGATTTGATTTTGAAAAAGATATGATTGATAAGAGAGGATATGAAAAAGGTAAGATTTTGAAAAATTAGTTTTAAAACTTGAAAAAAATTGAAAAAGATTTGAATTGAAAACAAAATTACCTCATTGATGCTATCCTGGCGTTTAACGCCCATTTGGCTACCTCCTTGGGCGTTAAACGCCCAGCCTGGCTGGCGTTTAAACGCTAGAAATCCTTCTTTACTGGGCGTTTTGAACGCCCAGCTTTTTCCCTGTGATTCCTCTGCTGTATGTTCTGAATCTTCAATTCTCTGTATTATTGACCTGAAAAGACATAATTTTAAATTTTTTTGAATTTTTAATAATGAGAGAGAAAAACAACAGAATGAATTTAAACATGAAAAACTAAGATAAAAACAAGAAATGCATACAAGAACACTTTGAATGTCAAGATGAACATCAAGAACACTATGAAGATCATGATGAACATTAAGAACATATTTTTGAAAATTTTTAAGAAAAGAAAGACATGCAAGACACCAAACTTAGAAATTTTCATACTAGAGACACTAACAATTTGAGAATGCACATGAGAAACAACAAAAGACACAAAACAAGAGAATTTAAAGATCAGACAAAGAAAATCATCAAGAACAACTTGAAGATCAATGAAGAACACAAGAACACACTTCCGAAAAATGCAAGAAGAATAAAGATATGTGATGAGAAGATAATTTATACGCTTTTTGGCATTGTTTTTAGTATATTTTTAGTATGATCTAGTTAGTTTTTAGTTAAAATTCACTTTTCTGGACTTTACTATGAGTTTGTGTGTTTTTCTGTGATTTCAGGTATTTTCTGGCTGAAATTGAGGGACCTGAGCAAAAATCTGATTTAGAGACTGAAAAGGACTGCAGATGCTGTTGGATTCTGACCTCCCTGAACTCGAAGTGGATTTTCTGGAGCTACAGAAGCCCAATTGGCGCGCTCTTAACGGCGTTGGAAAGTAGACATCCTGGGCTTTCCAGCAATATATGATAGTCCATACTTTGCCCAAGATTTGATGGCCCAAACCGGCGTTCAAAGTCACCTTCAGATTTCCCAGCGTTAAACGCCGGAACTGGCACCAAAGTGGGAGTTAAACGCCCAAACTGGCATAAAAGCTGGCGTTTAACTCCAAGAGAAGTCTCTACACGAAAATGCTTCAATGCTCAGCCCAAGCACACACTAAGTGGGCCCGGAAGTGGATTTTTATGTCTTTTACTCATCTTTGTAATTCTTAAGCTACTAGTTCCCTATAAATAGGACCTTTTACTATTGTATTTTCATCTTTGGACATCTAGTTCTTAGATCATTGGGAGGCTGGCCTCACGGCCATGCCTAGACCTTGTTCTTATGTATTTTCAATGGTGGAGTTTCTACACACCATAGATTAAGGTGTGGAGCTCTGCTGTACCTCGAGTATTAATGCAATTACTATTGTTCTTCTATTCAATTCAGCTTGTTCTTGTTCCAAGATATCACTTGTTCTTCAACTTGATGAATGTGATGATCCGTGACACTCATCATCATTCTCACCTATGAACGTGTGACTGACAACCACCTCCGTTCTACCTTAGATTGAGTGAATATCTCTTGGATTCCTGATACACGATGCATGGTTGATCGCCTGACAACCGAGCGCTCGCCTGACAAACGAGCCAGCCATTCCGTGAGATCAGAGTCTTCGTGGTATAGGCAAGAACTGATGGCGGCATTCAAGAGAATCCGGAAGGTCTAACCTTGTCTGTGGTATTCTGAGTAGGATTCAATGATTGAATGACTGTGACGTGCTTCAAACTCCTGAGGGCGGGGCGTTAGTGACAGACGCAAAAGAATCACTGGATTCTATTCCGGCCTGATTGAGAACCGACAGATGGATAGCCGTGCCATGACAGGGTGCGTTGAACATTTCCACTGAGAGGATGGGAGGTAGCCACTGACAACGGTGAAACCCTTGCATAAGCTTGCCATGGAAAGGAGTAAGAAGGATTGGATGAAGACAGTAGGAAAGCAGAGAGACGGAAGGGATAAAGCATCTCCATTCGCTTATTTGAAATTCTCACCAATGGAATACATAAGTATCTCTATCTTTATCTTTATGTTTTATTCATCATCTATACCCATTTGAGTCCGCCTGACTAAGATTTACAAGGTGACCATAGCTTGCTTCATACCAACAATCTCCGTGGGATCGACCCTTACTCGCGTAAGGTTTATTACTTGGACGACCCAGTGCACTTGCTGGTTAGTTGTGCGGAGTTGTGATAGAGAGTTGAGATTGCAATGAGCGTACCATGTTGATGGCGCCATTGATGATCACAATTTCGTGCACCAATATGCAATTGACACCAAACTTAAAAATTGACACTAGACTCAAACAAGAAACATAAAATATTATTTTTTTGTTTTATGATTTTATAAATTTTTTTGTATTTTTTCAAAAATTATTTTGAAAAAGAAAATAAGAAACTCAATTTTTTTAATAAGAATTCCAAGAATCATGTAATGTTAGTTTAAAGCTTCAGTAGAAAAAGATTAGACATGGCTAGCCAAGCTTTAGCAGAGCATTACAAACAACAGCCAAATTGATGGGAATAAAAAAGACTCATGTGATGATAAAAGCATCATCTGAAACTCTAGAATTCATTCTTAAAAATTCTGAAGAAAAAAAATAAAAAAGAAAAATACATAATCTAAGCAACAAGATGAACCGTCAGTTGTCCAAACTCAAACAATCCCCGGCAATGGCACCAAAAACTTGATACACAAAATCGTGATCTCACATACTTTCTTTACAACTCCGCATAGTTGACCAACAAGTGCACTGGGTCGTCCAAGTAATACCTTATGTGAGTAAGGGTCGATCCCACGGAGATTGTCGGCTTGAAGCAAGCTATGGTCATCTTGTAAATCTCAATCAGGCAGATTCAAATGGTTATTGGATTTTGTGAGTAAGGGTCGATCCCACGGAGATTGTCGGCTTTAAAGATAGATAAAACATAAAATAGGATAGAGATACTTATGTAATTTATTGGTAGGAATTTCAAGTAAGCGTATGGAGATGTTTTGTTCCTTTTGAATCCCTGCTTTCCTACTGCTTTCATCCAGTCATGCGTACTCCTTTCCATGGCAAGCTGTATGTTGGGGGATCACCGTTGTCAATGGCTACTGTCTGTCCTCTCAGTGAAAATGGTCCGGCTACGGGTTACGTAGGGCTAATCATCTGTCGGTTCTCACTTGTGTTGGAATAAGATCTAATGATCCCTTTGCGTACTGTCACGCACTCAGCACTCGCGAGTTTGAAGCTCGTCACAGTCATCCCATCCCAGATCCTACTCGGAATACCACAGACAAGGTTTAGACTTTCCAGATCTCAAGAATGCTGCCAATTAATTCTAGCTTATACCACGAAGACTCTGATCTCACGAAATGGAAGGCTCTGTTTTCAGGAGAGGCAACCATGCGTTGTGGACTAGGAGGCCAAGAGATATACATTCAAACTTGCTTTCAGGTAGAACGGAAGTGGTTGTCAGGCACGCGTTCATAAGTCAGAATGGTGATGAGTGTCACTTGATCATCACATTCATCATGTTGAAGTGCGAATGAACATCTTAGAACAAGAATAAGCTTGAATTGAATAGAAAATAGTAGTAATTGCATTAATTCATGAGGAACAGCAGAGCTCCACACCTTAATATATGAGGTGTAGAAACTCCACCGTTGAAAATACATAAGTGATGAAGGTCCAGGCATGGCCGAATGGCCAGCCCCCTAAATGTGATCAAGAGATCAACAGTGATACAAAGATAGTCTCAAAAATGATCTAAGGATCTCCCGATGAAGATACAATAGTAAAAGATCCTATTTATAATGAACTAGTAACCTAGGATTTACAGAAATAAGTAAATGATGTAGAAATCCACTTCCGGGGCCCACTGATGTGTGCTTGGGCTGAGCATTGAAGCTTTCACATGCATAGGCCTTTCTTGGAGTTAAACACCAGCTCTGGTGCCAGTTTAGGCGTTTAACTCCAGCTTTTATGCTAGTTCTGGCGTTTAACACCAGAAAAGGATAAAAAGTTGGCGTTAAAACACCAATTTGCATTATTAAAACTCGGGCAAAGTATAAACTATTATATATTGCTGGAAAGCCCAAGATGTCTACTTTTCAACGCAATTGAGATCACGCCAATTGGGCTTCTGTAGCTCTAGAAAGTTTATTTTGAGTGCAGGGAGGTCAGAATCCAATAGTATCTGCAGTCCTTTTTCAGCCTTTGAATCAGATTTTTGCTCAGGTCCATCAATTTCAGCCAGAAAATACCTGAAATCATAGAAAAACACACAAACTCATAGTAAAGTCCAGAAATGTAATTTTTGCATAAAATCTAATAATTATATACTAAAAACTAACTAAATCATACTAAAAACTACCTAAAAACAATGCCAAAAAGCGTATAAATTATCCGCTCATCACCTGACATTCCTCTGCTATCTTCTTGGATAACTGTTGCCATGTTTGACTAAGCTGGGCTTCTACATTCCTGTTAGAAGCTTGAGTTTCTCGTAAAGCCCCTTGCAATTTCAGTAGTTGCTGGGCAAGGGCATGTAGCTGCTGAGTCAATGGGCCATCCTATTCTTGAGGGTTAGGTTCAGTAGATACTGCCTTAACCTCTTCTTTCATTGAGTCTCAGTAGCTGAGTACAGATGCTGATTAGTAGCAACTATCTCAATAAGCTCGCGAGCCTCTTCAATGGTCTTTCACATATATATGGAACCACCAGCAAAGTTGTCCAAAGACATTTTAGCCATGTCTGAAAGTCCATAGTAGAAGATGTCTAATTGTACCCATCCTAAAAATATTACAGTGGGACATTTTCTTAGCATCCTTCTATACCTCTCCCAGGAAAGTATTGCTTTAAAAACTTGTCTACTAACTGGTTCCAAGTTTTCAAGCTATCTTTGGGTTGGTTATCTAACCACCTCTTTGCTTGGCCCTTTACTACAAAGGGAAAGAGTAATAGTCTGTAGACATCTTGGTCTACTCTCTCATTGTGTACTGTGTCAGCAATCTTTAAGAAATCTGCTAGGAACTCAGTAGGTTCTTCCTATGGAAGTCCAGAGTACTTCCAATTTTGCTGCACTAGGATAATGAGTTGAGGGTTTAGTTCAAAGCTACTTGCTCTGATGTGAGTGCTGGGTGGAAAAATGCCGGTTAAGGTTTTCACAAAAATATTTCGTTGCAAGTATAGTTCTAAACTGATAATTAGACCTCAATCAATATTTAAATTGTTTGTCACTTAAGCAAACCCAATCAAATTAACCGAAGTATTAAACCCCGGGTCGTCTCTCATGGAATTGCAAGGAAGTGTACTTATAATTGGTTATGAGAAAGTATTTTTTGGGGCTTTTGTGATAAAAGGTAAATAATGTAAATAACAAGGAAATAAAATAACAACTAAGAAAATGTCCTAGCAAGGATTGAGAATTGGAATTCGTATCTTCATTATCATTATCAATTGTGAAGGTAATTGCCTTTTGCTTTCACTTAGTTAACCTCTAACAGTGAAAGAAATTCAAGTGAGCAACATTAACTTAAGTTCACAAGTCCTAATCAAAGACTAGATTTAGTGAAGCCTAAGTCAACTAGCAATTTTCAATCACCAATCAACAAAAGAATTTTGATAACTCAAGAGTCTCTAATTGATCAATCCAAGCTAAGAACATAAAAATCTAATTTAAAATCCACCTAAGCAATTTTTCAAACATTTGGAAGGCATAAAATAAAAGCATAGAGAATTAATAAGAGATGATAAAATCTAAGATACCCAATTGCAAGACAACAATAACCAATAATTAAAGAAAGAACAATGATATAAAAATATGAATTGCATTAATCTAAATCAAAGGGTAGCAAGAGTGCATAACATGAAGGCAACAAAATGAAAGAAATAAACAAAAGGAGATAACTAGTAGAATTGAAGAACAAAGGTGCTAGAACAATAAATTACAAGGAATTGTAAATAAAAACAGAAACTAAATCTAAATCTAAGAAGAAATTGGAGTAGAAACCCTAAAACCTATAGAGAGGAGAGAGCCTCTCTCTCTATAATACTACATCTCAACCTAAGTGTGTGTATCAAAGTGTGAATGAAGTGATTCTCCCTTCCAGCTCCACTCCATAGCCTCTAATTTGGATTTTCGGGGCTGAAACTGGGTAAAAAAAGAGCCCAGAAATCGCCCTCAGCGTTTTCTGTAAATTGCAGCACGTGACGCTCTGTCACGCGTACGCGTCGCTGATGACAAGTCATCTTAGCCTAGTTTCACTAGCCTTTTTCTTTTGTTTTCAATTGAATTATGCACTTTCGTGAGCCATAAGCAAGCCAATTGGGTAGATTTTCATGTTTCCTTTGATTTAATCAACCATAGATGAATTAATGCAATTTCATGAGGTTTTATGCTATAATTGTCACATATTATGAAAAAATGAATATCTCATGATTTTGAGCATAGCTTTGATGTGTTTGGTTGATTAATGATAGGTGAAGAAAGCTTGGAGAAAGGTTGAAGCAAGAAGGAATGGCTAGGAGGAAGAGAGGACAAAAAGTTTGAGCAAAAGTTTGCCTCAAACTTTAGCTCAAACTTTTGGAATTAGTGAAAATGAACCAGGGAGCAAAAAGCTTGAGCAAAAATTTGCCTCAAACTTTTGCGCAAACTTTTGGGAGAAAAGCTTGAGCCAACGTTTGCCTCAAACTTTTTGGCAAACGTTGGCATCACAAATCAACACCCTGGAGAGCAAAAGTTTGCGCCAACGTTTGCCTCAAACTTTTTGGCAAACGTTGGCGCCATGAGTGTGCAAGGGGGAGCCAACGTTTGAGCAAAAGTTTGACCCCAAACTTTGGCCCAAACGTTGGTAGCAGCGAGATAAGCCATCTGGTGTAAAAAGTTTGAGTAAAAGTTTGCCTCAAACTTTTACTCAAGCTTTTATAATTTACAACCCGGTTCACATTGGTTCTTTCTCCAACTCCAAGAGCAATCAACCAAGGCCTTTTTCAACCCAATTCCATCAAGAGCAAAGGCCCAATTCAAGGCTTGAAGACCATTTGAAGAAAGTGTATAAATAGCATAGGGTTTAAGTTCTTAGGGAGCTTTCTTTTCGGTTTTGATTGAGTGCACTTAGTATAGAGCTCACTTTACATTTTTGGATTGTTGTTTTAATTCAAGGGAATTTGGAGGAGAATTGATCTCTCTTCTTCCTTGTTCTTGCTTGAATACTCTTTACTTTTCTTGCTTCGGATCTTGGGTGGAGAATTGAAGAACTTCTGTTTCAATCTCACCTTGGGATCTTGTTTAATTCTCTGCTTAATTGAATTCCCGTTTCTGTTAATTGCTCTTCATCTACTTTCTTTACAATTTACATTTCCTTTGCAATTGTTCTTGTTGGATCTAGGAAGGCATTGAGATCTAGACTTGGTTATCTAGTCTCTTGGGTCCTGAGATCTGAATTCAAATTTTACATTCCCTGTTTAATGCTTTTCAATCTCATTTACCTTTCTGTTTTAAGATCCGATTCAATCCAAGTCATCTTCTATTTCTCTGTTTGTTGCAATTTACTTTTCCTTGTTTAATTTCTGCAAATCCAATTCCCAGTTCCCTTTATAATTCAAGCCATTTACATTTCTTGCAATTTAAGATTCTGCAATTTACATTTCTTGCGTTCTAAGATTCTTCCATTTAAGTTCTTGCACTTTAAGATTCAGCACTTTAAATTTCAGTTCTCTTTAATTTCATGCAATTTACCCATTCCCTTTACTTTCCATGCAATTTAAATTCTGCAAATCACAAATCACTCAACCAAATCTTGATTCGCTTGACTAAATCAACCACTGAACTAAAATTGCTCAATCCTTCAATCCCTGTGGGATTGACCTCACTCCCGTGAGTTATTATTACTTGATGCGACCCGGTGCACTTGCCGGTGAGTTTTGTGTCGGATCGTTTTCCGCACATCAGTCGCTTGACAAAATCTTGGTCACGCGTACGCGTCATCCACAATAGAGAATAATGAGGATGCTAGAATCAGACCAAGCAAAACTTACCAATCATTTGTGGCAGCAGTCGGGCGTTATCGTGAGTTAAATTTTATCGAAAAAGACGTGAGAAATTACATCATAAGAGAAGTTCGGAATGTTTTAGAATCAGAGGATGCAAAAGAATTTGAAAAATACTTATTAAGAATGAAAAAAAGAATCAGAATTTCTTTTTCGAGCTCAAACTCGAAGACGATCAGTTGATTACGCTTGCTTTTTGGGTTGACACAAGGAGCAGGGCTACCTGTGAGTATTTTGGAGATGTTATTTCATTCGTCACCACCTACAATACAAACTGGTAATATGCTGTTCTGGTTTATAATGTTGAATTAATGTTGTTTTATAAATCTACAGCAGAGGTGTATATTGGATGTTTTTGGGTGTAGACAGTAATTATTTGGGTGTATTTAACGACTTCAACTCTGTTTTGTCATAATCTGTTTCAGGTATAATCTGGTTTTTGGTTCTTTTGTCGAGGTAAATCACTATGTTCAGTCAACACTTCTGGGATGTGCTTTAATGAAAAATAAAGATATTCAATCATTCAAATGGTTATTTAAATGTTGGCTTCATTGCATGGGAGGAAATTATCCGAAAGGGATTCTCACCGATCAATGCACATCGGTGGAAAGGGTTATCGAGGCTTGTATGCCCACAACAATTCACCGTTGGTGTATTTGGCACATCATGAAGAAGATTCCAAGCAAATTAAACGGATACAAGAGACACCTAGAAATCGAACAAGACATGAGCCATGTTGTTTGGAACTCTCATACCAAAGAATCATTTGATAGGAATTGAAATAATTTTCTGATGAAGTATGGTCATGTGGACAACAAGTGGCTTTTAGGTAATGTCTTTTAAAATCTGCATCAGAGGTGTAAATTGTATATTTTTGGGTGTATTATAGTTCTGATTTAGGTGTTTTTTGCTGAGCTTTACGAAGACCGTCATATATGGATTCCAATTTATCTCGATCACCACTTCTGGGTCAGGATGAAAAACACACAAAAGAGCGAGAGCATGCATGCCTTTTTTAACAAGTTCATTACGGGGAACAACTCACTTATCCAAATCGTCAAACAATACAATAATTGCCTCGGAAGCAAGGAGCAAAGAGAGAGAGAATCAGATGCTGCACAATTCAGAAGTTTAACAAAGTCCAAGCACAATTCAGAGAAAAGGTAAATTGCATCACAAGATCAACGAACTCCACTCTAGGCTATTCGGTATATGAACTTGTAGAACAAGTTTTCAACTCAACATTCAACAAGTTTGCGGTTATATACGACTCGGTAGCTGGTGCACGAAATTGTGATCACTACAACTCCGCACAACTAACCAGCAAGTGCACTGGGTCGTCCAAGTAATACCTTACGTGAGTAAGGGTCGATCCCACGGAGATTGTTGGTATGAAGCAAGCTATGGTCACCTTGTAGATCTCAGTCAGGCAGACTCAAATGGGTATAGTGATAAACGAATAAAGCATAAAGATAAAGATAGAGATACTTATGTATATCATTGGTGAGAGCTTCAGATAAGCGTATGAAGATGCCTTCCCTTCCGTCTCTCTGCTTTCCTACTGTCTTCATCCAATCCTTCTTACTCCTTTCCATGGCAAGCTTATGCAAGGGTTTCACCGTTGTCAGTGGCTACCTCCCATCCTCTCATTGGAAATGTTCAACGCACCCTGTCACGGCACGGCTATCCATCTGTCGGTTCTCAATCAGGCCGGAATAGAATCCAGTGATTCTTTTGCGTCTGTCACTAACGCCCCGCCCTCAGGAGTTTGAAGCACGTCACAGTCATTCAATCATTGAATCCTACTCAGAATACCACAGACAAGGTTAGACCTTCCGGATTCTCTTGAATGCCGCCATCAGTTCTCGCCTATACCACGAAGACTCTGATCTCACGGAATGGCTGGCTCGTTTGTCAGGCGAGCACTCGGTTGTCAGGCGATCAACCATGCATCGTGTTATCAGGAATCCAAGAGATATTCACTAAGCCTCATATGCTTGTAGAACAAGAATGGTTGTCAGTCACCTTGTTCATGAGTGAGAATGATGATGAGTGTCACGGATCATCACATTCATCAAGTTGAAGAACAAGTGATATCTTGGACAAAGAACAAGCGGAATTGAATAGAAGAACAATAGTAATTGCATTAATACTCGAGGTACAGCAGAGCTCCACACCTTAATCTATGGTGTGTAGAAACTCCACCGTTGAAAATACATAAGAACAAAAGTGATCATTGGTTTCGGCCCCAGAGAGGGAACCAGAAGAACCAAGATCTGATCTAAGAACTAGATGTCCAAAGATGAAAAATACAATGGTAAAAGGTCCTATATAGAGAACTAGTAGCCTAGGGTGTACAGAGATGAGTAAATGACATAAAAATCCACTTCCGGGCCCACTTGGTGTGTGCTTGGGCTGAGCAATGAAGCATTTTCGTGTAGAGACTCTCCTTGGAGTTAAACGCCAGCTTTTATGCCAGTTTAGGCGTTTAACTCCCAATTAGGTGCCAGTTCCGGCGTTTAACGCTGGAATTTCTTGAGGTGACTTTGAACGCCGGTTTGGGCCATCAAATCTTGGGCAAAGTATGGACTATCATATATTGCTGGAAAGCCCAGGATGTCTACTTTCCAACGCTGTTGAGAGCGCGCCAATTGGGCTTCTGTAGCTCCAGAAAATCCACTTCGAGTGCAGGGAGGTCAGAATCCAACAGCATCTGCAGTCCTTTTCAGTCTCTGAATCAGATTTTTGCTCAGATCCCTCAATTTCAGCCAGAAAATACCTGAAATCACAGAAAAACACACAAACTCATAGTAAAGTCCAGAAAAGTGAATTTTAGCTAAAAACTAATAAAAATATACTAAGAACTCAACTAAAACTACTAAAAACAATGCCAAAAAGTGTACAAATTATCCGCTCATCACAACACCAAACTTAAATTGTTGCTTGTCCCCAAGCAACTGAAAATCAAATAAGATAAAAAGAAGAGAATATACTATAGACTCCAAATTATCAATGAAACTTAGCTCCAAATTAGATGAGCGGGACTAGTAGCTTTTTGCCTCCGAACAGTTTTGGCATCTCACTTTATCCTTTGAAATTCAGAATGATTGGCTTCTTTAGGAACTCAGAATCCAGATAGTGTTATTGATTCTCCTAGTTAAGTATGATGATTCTTGAACACAGCTACTTATTGAGTCTTGGCCGTGGCCCAAAGCACTCTGTTTTCCAGTATTACCACCGGATACATACATGCCACAGACACATAATTAGGTGAACCTTTTCAGATTGTGACTCAGCTTTGCTAAAGTCCCCAATTAGAGGTGTCCAGGGTTCTTAAGCACACTCTTTTTGCCTTGGATCACAACTTTATTTCTTTCTTTTTCTTTTCCTTTTCTTTCTCCCCTTTTTTTTCGTTTTTCTCCTTCTCTTTTTTTTTTTGTATTCACTGCTTTTTCTTGCTTCAAGAATCATTTTTATGATTTTTCAGATCCTCAGTAACATGTCTCCTTTTTCATCATTCTTTCAAGAGCCAACAATTTTAACATTCATGAACAACAAATTCAAAAGACATATGCACTGTTTAAGCATACATTCAGAAAACAGAAAGTATTGTCACCACATCAAACTAATTAAGCTAGTTTTAAAGATGAATTTGAAATCCTGTACTTCTTGTTCTTTTGTGATAAAAACAGTTTTCATTTAAGAAAGGTGATGGATTCATAGGACATTCATAACTTTAAGGCATAGACACTAAGACACTAATGATCATAAGACACAAACATGGACAGACATAAGCATAAATTTTCGAAAAACAGAAAAGCAAAGAACAAGGAGATTAAAGAACGGGTCCACCTTAGTGATGGCGGCTTGTTCTTCCTCTTGAAGGTTGTTCCGAGGGTTACCTGAAACGTGCAGCTCGGTCTTCCGGCAAGGCCCGAGGTGGTGGGTCTGAGACCCGAGCTGGTTGTGCTGAACGGCGGGGGGTTGTACCTGCAATGACACTCCGATGCTTAAGTTAGCATGGGTCCAAGCAGATATCAAGTAGAATTAGAGTATGAGTTATACCTGGGTGCTCCAGTGTATTTATAGTAGTTGGCTGCGATCATCCCTGGATAAGATATTCTTATCTTATCTTATCTTTTGGGAGATTCATCTCTATCTTTGCGGAACCGCCTTTCCCAGGCCCTTTCGGCCTTTAGGTTTTGGGCTTAGTTCCTTCTGATGGGCCTTTCTTTGGCCTGTTTGTCCGAGGTCCGACCTCGAACGTGGGCCTTGGGTCGAGGTCGGGCCTTCTATCAGCTTTACCGAGTTTGGAGAGCTCGGTCAGGGTATGAACAGTGCCCCTGCCCGAGTTCGTCTTTTTTCGGAAGGTCGAGCTCGGGCATAGTAGTTTTTCAAAATTTGAAAACGGTCGTTTCATCATTTATTGCTTGTTACCGTTTCTTCCTCGATTTCCGTGCGGCGCTCTGTGGAGGCTTTATTTATTTGCCCTTTCTTCATTTTTCTTTGTTTATTCATCACTTCTTTTCGAGCATCTTCTCTTCTTTCTCTGTTCTTCGTCTTCCATTTTTTGTGCGTTTTTTCAGAGTTCTTTTCTGCGCCGCCATTTTTCCTTTCGTCGGAGCTCGTCGCTTTCTTCTTTTCCAGGTTTGCTTTTTCGCTTTTATTCTTCGTACGCTTCTTTTTTCTGATATCTTCTATGCCCGGGTTGCCCCGAAAAGAGGCGCCGCTATTGCTTTGTATGTGTGTGTGGGGGACTCTTTTCTCCGATCGATTTTTGTTATTCGAGTTGCTGCCTTCTTGTTTGTAAAAGAACTTTGCTTTCTTTTGTTTTTGTTGAATTTGGTTTTTCTGCCTTTGTGTGATTTTTGTCTTGCTGTTGTATTCTTTCTTTGTAGGCAAGATTTTTTTATGTCTCGAAAGGTGTTTCAAGCAATGTCGACCAAGATTCCGAGGGTCTAGGTTGGGTAGATCCTGCTCCTTTAAGGGTCCCGTCTGTTGTAGATTCTGAGTATCTGATTAGGTTCCGTAGGGAGTGTAGTATTTGTGAGAACAGGGAGTCTGAGCGGGATTACGAGTTAGCAGCCCCGGAGTCCGAGGAGAGGGTATGTTTTCCGCCGTTAGAGAGTTCCGAGAAACTTTTCTTCTATGCTTATGATTGTTTCTTCTCCAAGCTAGGTGTCCGTCTTCCTTTCACCGACCTGGAATCCGAGGTCCTTTGGTCTTGTAACCTTGCCCTACACAACTCCATCCGAACTCTTGGGCGTTTTTAAAGCTTTTCCAACTTTTGTGTCAGATTTTAGGCGTCTCCCCTTCTGTTTCTCTTTTTTCTTATCTGTTTGTACTGACGAAGCCGGGGTCGGGTGCTGGGAAGGTGTCCTGGGTTCGTTTAGGGCTAACCAGGGTAGGAAATTTTGCACTTTGTATGATGAGTCGTTTCACGATTTCAAAAACTATTACTTCAAAGTCCGGGCTGTTGGAGATGTCCGACCTTTTTTCTTAGATGAGAGTGGGGAGCCTTCGTTTCCTCTTTGTTGGCAAGAGAGTGTGGTGTCGGTTAAGTACACTTCGAGAGTCTAGATGAGGTGGAACAGGCTTTCGTTGGTGTGTTGAGCAGTCTATGGGGTCGGGCACCTCACTTGGATACGAAGAAAATGTTGGGAGATCCAAGCCTTCTCCGTTCCGAGTTAGGTAGTTCCCGACCTCTTTTTGAGATTTCATTTTCATATTTGACTTTGTTTTGATCTTTCTGTTTGATAACCTCTTTGTTTCGTTTCTGCAGAGATGTCTTCTCAGGCTGATTCTATGAAGTTTCTCCGTCGAGCGAAGAAATCTGCGGCATCTCGGAATATCGAGGCTGAAGCTTCTCCCCGACCTTCTCCGCAGAAGACTACAATTGGTGTTCAGACTCGGTCGAAGACCATTCCGGTCCCTCAGTTCCGAGCTATAACTCAGGATCCTCCGACCTCCGGACCCGGTCAGCTTTCCCCGACCTCGACCTCGGGTCCTCCCCCCAAGAAACAGAAGACTTCCCGAGAGCCTGCTGGTTTCAATGACAAGGATTTCGATGCTCTCGGTTGGGTTGAGCAGCACATTCTTCCTCAGACTTTTATTTCTACTGATGATGCGTCCATGGAGCATCACTTTCAGTATATGGCGCGGAGTTGTGTTCGGATGGCTAGCCTTCATGCCGCCATTGCTCGGGAGTTTAAGAAAGCTCCCCTTGGGGCGACCAGCTCCCGACTTGAGAAGGCCCGGTCCGAGCTTGATAAGGTTAGTCAGCTGAAGGATGCTAGGATTGCCGAGCTGGAGGAGTCTTTGGAGGAAGAGAAGACTAGGGCTACCGCGGCTGTGGCGGTGGCGAAGACGTCTGAGGAGACGGCGAGGGTGGCGACGGAGAACTATACCAAGCTGTATGCTGAGCTTGTGGAGACGAAGGAGAAGCTGCAATCTGCTCGGGATGACTTTTATGAGCTGGAAGATAATGTGGCCAAGGGTATGGATGCTATGTTTGTGAATTTGAGGGATCAGGTCCGGGTTCTTGCTCCCGAATTGGATCTCAGTTTGTTCAGTACGGATAACATGGTTGTGGAGGGGAAGATTGTTCCTGCCCCTGTTGAGGATGAGGTTCCGATGTCCGACCCCAAGGCTCCGGTGTCCGACCCCGAGGCTCCGGTCGTGAACCCGACTTCACCTTTGGCCGAGGATAGAGTTGGTATGGAGGTTCCAAGCGATGGTGCTGTTCCTGCAGTCCCGATATCCATGTTTCAGCCAGGTGTTGATGCGGAGTCTGGAAAGGGCCTTGATCCTCTGTAATTTTTTGTACTTTTTGTGCTTTTGCCCGACCTGTGGGCTTTTTGTTTTTTGGATGTTTTCTGCAAACATTTGGACACCTGTTCTGCTATTTTAGCTACTCTTGTAGCTTTATTATGCCATGCTTTGTGTTTCGATTGTCTCGTTCCGCTTTTATGCTTTTTAGTTGTTCTCGGGTAACAACTTTTTAGCTAGCGTTTTGACTTCTCGCTTTTTGCTTTTTTAGTTGTTTTTGGGTAACAACTTTTTAGCTAGCGCTTTGACTTCTCGCTTTTTGCTTTTTAGTTGTTTTTGGGTAACAACTTTTTAGCTAGTGCCTTGACTTTCTCGCTTTTTGCTTTTTAGTTGTTTTTGGGTAACAACCTTTTAGCTAGCGCCTTGACTTTCTCGCTTTTGCTTTTTAGTTGTTTTTGGGTAACAACTTTTTAGCTAGCGCCTTGACTTTCTCGCTTTTGCTTTTTAGTTGTTTTTGGGTAACAACTTTTAGCTAGCGCCTTGACTTTCTCGCTTTTTGCTTTTTAGTTGTTTTTGGGTAACAACTTTTTAGCTAGCGCCTTGACTTTCTCGCTTTTTGCTTTTTAGTTGTTTTTGGGTAACAACTTTTTAGCTAGCGCCTTGACTTTCTCGCTTTTTGCTTTTTAGTTGTTTTTGGGTAACAACTTTTTAGCTAGCGCCTTGTCTTTCTCGCTTTTTGCTTTTAGTTGTTTTTGGGTAACAACTTTTTAGCTAGCGCCTTGACTTTCTTGCTTTTTGCTTTTTAGTTGTTTTTGGGTAACAACTTTTTAGCTAGCGCCTTGACTTTCTCGCTTTTTGCTTTTTAGTTGTTTTTGGGTAACAACTTTTTAGCTAGCGCCTTGACTTTCTCGCTTTTTGCTTTTTAGTTGTTTTTGGGTAACAACTTTTTAGCTAGCGTTTCTCGAAGTCCTGGTTCTTTGCCAGCTTCTTTCTTGGGTCCGAGTTTACTCTCGGACATCGGGATCCTTGAGTACCCCTTTGGTCAGGTCCGACTTCGTTGTTTGGTCGGCCTTTTTAAGTTATTTTTGTAACTTCTTTTCTATTTGGCTTTTTGAGCCATTTCAGAGTTACTTTTATAACTTCTCACATTAATTTGAACCTCGTCGCTTCATCTTTGCCGACCTCGTATGGCCTTTGGCAAATGATTTTTTGCGTTTTGCCGAGCATAAATTAATGCGCCTTGGTGGGGTACTTTTTAGGATATGCTTTATAACGAGAAAGAGAAAATAAAGAAATTTGATTAGTATTAAAAAGAAGATATGTACAAAGTGTTTACCCTTTTGACTAGGTCGGGTGTCCTACTTAACCGGGTGTCTCATTAAAAAACCCTCGTGGGGAAAAAGAGTACACCTCGGGTTAAGTTATTCTTGCTGTAGTATCGTCTTAGGTTACAGGCGTGCCAGGTTCTGGGCAGCTCATTGCCTTCTAGGTCGGATATCTTGTAGTAGCCTGTCCCTAAGATTTCTGTTACTTTGTAGGGCCCCTTCCAATTTGCGGCTAGCTTTCCTTCTCCCGATTTTTGTGTTCCGATGTCGTTTCGGATTAAAATCAGGTCGTGAGTGGAGAAGCTTCGTTTTATCACCTTTCGGTTATATCTGAGGGCCGTTCGTCGTTTTAAGACTTCTTCTCTGATTCGGGCTCTTTCTCGGACCTCGGGTAGGAGATCGAGTTCTTCCCTTTGTGCCTGAGGGTTGCCTCCTTCGTTGTAGAAGATGGTTCTGGGTGATCCTTCGTCTATTTCGACGGGAATCATTGCCTCCATTCCGTAGGCTAGTCGGAATGGGGATTCTCCTGTTGTAGAGTGCGGGGTTGTCCGATATGCCCATAATACCTGGGGGAGTTCATCGGCCCATGCCCCTTTGGCCTCTTGGAGTCTTCGTTTTAACCCGGCCAAGATGACTTTATTTGCGGCCTCTGCTTGTCCATTGGCTTGCGGGTGTTCGACCGATGTGAACTGCTGTTTGATTTTTAGCTCGGCCACCAAGTTCTGAAAACTTGTGTCTGTGAACTGTGTTCCATTGTCTGTTGTGATGGAGTAGGGGACTCCGAACCTCGTGACAATGTTTTGTATAGGAATTTACGGCTTTTCTGAGCCGTAATAGTGGCTAAGGGTTCAGCCTCGATCCACTTTGTGAAGTAGTCGACCCCTACTATGAGGTACTTGACTTGCCCCGGTCCTTGTGGGAATGGGCCGAGTAGGTCGAGTCCCCACTTTGCGAAGGGCCATGGTGCGGTGATGCTTATGAGGTCTTCGGGCGGTGCTTTGTGAAAATTGGCGTTTTTTTGGCAGGGGGGGCATATTTTCACAAACTCTGCCGCGTCTCTTTGCAAGGTCGGCCAGTAGAACCCGGCTCTGACTATTTTCTTGGACAGGGCCCGGGCTCCGAGATGGTTCCCACACATGCCTTTGTGGACTTCTTCGAGGACGCTCTTTGTTTCTGTGGTCGGGACGCACCTCAGGAGGGGGTTTGAGAATCCTCTTCTGTATAATACGTCGTGGATTAACGTGTAGTTCTGGGCGTCTTTTGTAAGCCTTTTAGCTTCTTTTCTTTCGGCGGGGAGAGTTCCCGATTTCAGATAGTTGAGTATGGGGTTATCCATCCTTGTTGTTGCCCGGATATATTTAGTATTTCTTCCTCCCTTAACACGGAGGGGGATTGTAGAGTTTCTTGGAGGAGACTTCTGTTGTTCCCTCCGGGCTTGGTGCTAGCAAGTTTTGAGAGGGCGTCTGCCCGGGCATTTTGCTCCCGGGGTATGTGCTGGATTTGTATTTCCGGGAAGTGTCGTAATTGCGCCTGTGTTTGGTCCAGGTATTTTTTCATAGTAGGGTCTTTGGCCTGGTAGCTTCCATTTACTTGTGATGTGACGACCTGGGAGTCGCTGAAGATCGTGATCCTCTTTGCTCTGACCTCTTCGGCTAGTTTTAGTCCCGCTAGTAGGGCTTCGTATTCGGCTTGGTTATTTGAGGCCTGGAACTCGAATTTTAGGGATAGCTCAATCCGTGTTCCTTGATCGCTTTCGAGTATAACACCGGCCCCGCTTCCTGTTTTGTTTGAGGATCCGTCGACATACAGATTCCATGAGAGTGGGGTTCCCGGGGTCTCAGTGTATTCTGCAACGAAGTCGGCTAGGTATTGAGATTTTATGGCAGTCCGGGCTTCATAGTGGAGGTCGAACTCGGACAATTCCACCGCCCATTGTAGGATTCGTCCTGCCATGTCTGTCTTTTGTAGGATGTGTCTCATGGGTTGGTTTGTCCGGACTTTGATGGTGTGGGCTTGAAAGTAGGGGCGGAGTCTCCGAGCTGTGAACACTAGTGCATAGGCGAATTTCTCTATTTTCTGATAGTTTAATTCGGCCCCTTGTAGTGCTTTGCTTACGAAGTATATGGGGTGTTGCCCCTCCTCATTTTCTCGTATTAGTGCCGAGGCGACTGCCCGATGTCCGACCGACAGGTATAGTACGAGCTCTTCCCCTTTTAGAGGTCGGGTTAAGATTGGTGGCTGCCCGAGGAATTCCTTGAATTCTTGGAAGGCCTTTTCGCATTCCGGGGTCCAAGAGAAGGGTTTCCCTTTCTTTAGGAGTGAGTAGAGAGGGAGTGATCTTATCGCTGATCCTGCCAAGAATCTTGATAGGGCGGCTAGTCTCCCATTTAGTTGTTGTACTTCTTTGACACACGTCGGGCTTTTCATATTGAGTATTGCTTGGCATTTGTCCGGGTTTGCTTCGATGCCTCTCTGAGTCAGCATGAAGCCTAAGAACTTCCCGGCTTCTGCGGCGAAGGTGCACTTTGTCGGGTTAAGTCTCATGTTGTGTTTCCGGAGGGTGTCGAAGATACTGCTGAGGTCGGCGACCAAGTTTCTGTCTTCTTGTGTCTTACTAGCATGTCGTTGACGTACACCTCTAGCTGTAGCCCGATGTGTTCTGAGAACACTTTGTTCATTAGCCTCTGGTAGGTTGCCCCTGCGTTCTTCAGCCCGAAGGGCATTACTACGTAGCAGTAGTTTGCCCTTGGGGTTATGAACGAGGTCTTTTCTTAGGTCGGGTCCATACATCGGGATTTGATTGTATCCCGAGTATGCATCCATGAAGGAGAGGTATCTGTAGCCCGAAGCGGCATCGACTAAGGCGTCGATGTTCGGTAGTGGATATGGATCTTTGGGGCAGGCTTTGTTGAGATCCGTGTAGTCGACGCACATCCTCCATTTTCCATTGGGCTTCTTCACTAGGACCACGTTTGCGAGCCATAGGGGGTACTTTACTTCCCTAATGAACCCTGCATCTAGTAGTGCTTGCACTTGTTCTTCTATTGCTTGCATGCGTTCGGGCCCGAGCTTCCTGCGTCTTTGTTGGACAGGTCGGGATCCCGGGTATACTGATAGCTTATGGCACATCAGGTCGGGGCTTATGCCTGGTATATCGGAGGCTTTCCAGGCGAAGAGGTCGGAATTCTCCCTTAAGAGGGTTGTGAGTTCCTCCTTTAGGCCTGCTTCGAGGTTTGCCCCTATGTTTGTTACTTTCTCGGGTGTGTTCCCGATCTGGATCTTTTCGGTCTCTCCTTCTGGTTGTGGCCGAAGATCTTCTCGGGCTTGGACTCGCCCGAGTTCTATTGTGTTGACCTCTTTCCCTTTTAGGCTCAGGCTTTCGTTGTAGCATCGTCGTGCTAGTTTTTGGTCGCCTTTTAGGGTAGCGATTCCCTTTGCGGTAGGGAACTTCATACAGAGGTGTGGGGTCGAGACTATAGCCGCTAGTCTGTTTAGGGTTGGTCGTCCGATGAGGGCATTGTATGCTGAAGTGACGTCGACTACAATGTAGTCGATGCTTAGTGTTTTGGTTTGCTCGCCTTTTCCAAAGGTAGTGTGTAATGAGATGTATCCCAAGGGGCGGATCGGGGTATCTCCTAGTCCAAACAGGTCAGTGGGATAGGCTTTTAGCTCTTTTTCTTCGAGTCCGAGCTTGTCGAAGGCTGCTTTGAACAGGATATCTGCTGAGCTTCCTTGGTCGATCAGGGTTCGATGTAAGTTGGCGTTGGCTAGGATGATGGTGATCACCATAGGGTCGTCGTGTCCGGGTATTATTCCAAGAGCATCTTCTCGGGTAAATGAGATAGTAGGTAACTCGGGTAAGGGGCTGTCTTCTCGGACATGGTAGACTTCTTTGAGGTGTCTCTTCCGTGAGGATTTGGATGTCCCTCCCCCTGCGAAACCTCCGTTTATCATGTGTATGTGCCTTTCAGGAGTTCGCGGGGTTCGTGTTTGCTCGGCCCGATCTTCGTTATCTCCCCGTCTTCTCTTTCTGGTTTTTTCTCCTTTCTCAGCTATGTATCTGTCGAGTTTTCCCTCTCTGGCTAGCTTTTCTATAACATTCTTTAAGTCGTGGCAGTCGTTAGTAGAGTGGCCGTAGAGTCTGTGATATTCGCAGTACTCGGACCGATCTCTTCCTGCTCTCTTGTGCTTCAGAGGTTTGGGTGGTGGGATCTTCTCGGTGTGGCATACTTCTCTGTAGACGTCTACCAGGGAGACTCGGAGGGGAGTGTAGCTGTGGTATTTTCGTGGCTTGTCCGAGTTGGATTCTTCTTTCTTTTTCTGTTCCCGATCTCGATCTCGGGGCGGGTAGGTTGACTCCTTCCTGGAAGAGTCTCTCAGCTGGGAGGTTTCTTCCATGTTGATATACTTTCCTGCCCGTTCTTGTACTTCGTATAAGGAGGTCGGGTATCTTTTGGATAGGGATTGGCTAAACGGTCCTTCTTTTAGGCCGTTTGCTAGTCCCGTGATGGCTGCTTCCGTGGGCAAGTGTTGTATGTCCAGGCAGGCCTTGTTGAATCGCTCCATGTACTCTCTGAGAGTTTCTTGGTTGCCTTGTTTGATCCCGAGTAGGCTGGGGGCATGTTTTGCCTTGTCCTTTTGAATAGAGAACCTTGTTAAGAATTTTTTGGTCAGGTCTTCAAAGCTGGAGATTGATCCTGGTGGCAGGTTGTCGAACCACTTCATGGCTGACTTAGTGAGAGTGGTGGGGAAGGCTTTGCATCGAATCGCGTCGGAGGCGTCGACTAAGTACATTCTGCTTCTGAAATTGCTGAGGTGATGACTTGGATCGGTGGTGCCGTCGTAGAGGTCCATATCTGGTGGTTTGAAGTTTCGCGGTACCTTCTCTTTCATGATCTCTTGTGTGAAGGGATCATGGTTGCTTTCGGGAGTGGTGCCGTGTTCCGTCCGATCTTTTAGGTTGGCCTCTATCTTCCGCAGTTTTTCTTCCAATTCTCTGCGTTTGCGAGCTTCCCTTCTCAGATCCTGTTCAGTTTCCTTCTGCTTCTTTACGTCCTCTTCGAGTTGTCTCAGCCGGCTTTGTTGTGCCCGAACTGTTTCCAGAATCTCCGAACTTTTTTCTCTTTCGGGATTTTGTGGATCTTTGTCTGGGGGTGATGTCTTTGGGCGATTCTGTTTGTTTCCTCCTGGAGTGCGTGGTGATAGAGGGCTGTCCGGCCGTTCTCCGGTGTCAACTTCCTCTTCTTGTTCTGATGTAGCGTGGTTATTGTTGGGAGGGTCGTCCGCCATGGTAAAGGGATGACTTCCAGGTCCCCGGCAACGGCGCCAATGTTCCGAGGGTTACCTGAAACGTGCAGCTCGGTCTTCCGGCAAGGCCCGAGGTGGTGGGTCTGAGACCCGAGCTGGTTGTGCTGAACGGCGGGGGGTTGTACCTGCAATGACACTCCGATGCTTAAGTTAGCATGGGTCCAAGCAGATATCAAGTAGAATTAGAGTATGAGTTATACCTGGGTGCTCCAGTGTATTTATAGTAGTTGGCTGCGATCATCCCTGGATAAGATATTCTTATCTTATCTTATCTTTTGGGAGATTCATCTCTATCTTTGCGGAACCGCCTTTCCCAGGCCCTTTCGGCCTTTAGGTTTTGGGCTTAGTTCCTTCTGATGGGCCTTTCTTTGGCCTGTTTGTCCGAGGTCCGACCTCGAACGTGGGCCTTGGGTCGAGGTCGGGCCTTCTATCAGCTTTACCGAGTTTGGAGAGCTCGGTCAGGGTATGAACAAAGGTCTTATGGAGTGCTTGAGCTCCTCAATGTCTCTTCCTTGTCTTTGTTGCTCCTCTCTCATGATTCTTTGATCTTCTCTAATTTCATGGAGGAGGATGGAATGTTCTTGGTGCTCCACCCTTAGTTGTCCCATGTTGGAACTCAATTCTCCTAGGGAGGTGTTTAGTTGCTCCAATAGTCTTGTGGAGGAAAGTGCATCCCTTGAGGTGAATCTCTCCATCTCCCATGACTCGGAGGTGAAAGCTTTTGCCTTCCCTTTCCTCTTTCTAGAGGTTTCTCCGGCCTTGGATGCCATAAATGGTTATGGAAAAACAAAAAGCAATGCTTTTACCACACCAAACTTAAAAGGTTTGCTCATCCTCGAGCAAAAGAAGAAAGAATAGAGGAGAAGAAGAAGAAAATGGAGGAGATGGAGGAGGTTGTGCGGTTTTATGAAGGATGGATGTGAGTGATGAATGGGTGAAGAAGAAGAGAGAGGGAGTGGTGGGGTTGGTGGGGATCCTGTGGGGTCCACAGATCCTGTGGTGTCAAGGAAAAGTCATCCCTGCACCAAATGGCATTCAAAATCACGTTTTGAGCCATTTCTGGCGTTAAACGCCGGGCTGGTGCCCATTCCTGGCGTTTAACGCCAGGTTCTTGCCCTTTTCTGGCGTTTAACGCCAGTCTGGTGCCCTTTTCTGGCGTTAAACGCCCAGAATGGTGCCAGACTGGGCGTTAAACGCCCAACTGCTAGCCTCACTGGCGTTTAAACGCCAGTGGGTTCTTCCTCCAGGGTGTGCTATTTTTCTTCCTGTTTTTCATTCTGTTTTTGCTTTTTCAATGGATTTTGTGACTTCTTATGATCATCAACCTACAAAAACATAAAATAACAAAAGAAAATATATAAAATATAATATTAGGTTGCCTCCCAACAAGCGCTTCTTTAATGTCAGTAGCTTGACAGAGGGCTCTCATGGAGCCTCACAGATACTCAGAGCAATGTTGGAACCTCCCAACACCAAACTTAGAGTTTGAATGTGGGGGTTCAACACCAAACTTAGAGTTTGGTTGTGGCCTCCCAACACCAAACTTAGAGTTTGACTGTGGGGGCTCTGTTTGACTCTGATTTGAGAGAAGCTCTTCATGCTTCCTCTCCATGATGACAGAGGGATATCCTTGAGCCTTAAACACCAAGGATTCTTCATTCACTTGAATGATCAACTCTCCTCCATCAACATCAATCACAGCCTTTGCTGTGGCTAGGAAGAGTCTGGCATGGATGATGGTTTCATCCATGCACTTCCCAGTCTCTAGGACTATGAAATCAGTAGGGATGTAATGGTCTTCAACCTTTACCAAAACATTCTCTACAAGTCCATGATCTTGTTTTCTTGAGTTGTCTGCCATCTCTAGTGAGATTCTTGCAGCTTGTACCTCAAAGATCCCTAGCTTCTCCATTACAGAGAGAGGCATGAGGTTTACACTTGACCCTAAGTCACACAGAGCCTTCTTGAAGGTCATGGTGCCTATGGTACAAGGTATGGAAAACTTCCCAGGATCTTGTCTCTTTTGAGGTGATTTCTGCCTAGACAAGTCATCCAGTTCTTTGGTGAGCAAAGGGGGTTCATCCTCCCAAGTCTCATTTCCAAATAACTTGTCATTTAGCTTCATGATTGCTCCAAGGTATTTAGCAACTTGCTCTTTAGTGACATACTCATCCTCTTCAGAGGAAGAATACTCATCAGAGCTCATGAAAGGCAGAAGTAAGTCCAATGGAATCTCTATGGTCTCATTTTGAGCATCAGATTCCCATGGTTCCTCATTGGGGAACTCAATGGAGGTCAGTGCACGCCCATTGAGGTCTTCCTCAGTGGCGTTCACTGCCTCTCCTTCCTCTCCAAATTCGGCCATGTTGATGGCCTTGCACTCTCTTTTTGGATTTTCTTCTGTGTTGCGTGGGAGAGTACTAGGAGGGAGTTCAGTAACTTTCTTGCTCAGCTGTCCCACTTGTGCCTCCAAATTCCTAATGGAGGACCTTGTTTCAGTCATGAAACTTTGAGTGGTTTTGATTAGATCAGAGACCATGGTTGCTAAGTCAGAGGTGTTCTGCTTAGAATTCTCTGTCTGTTGCTGAGAAGATGATGGAAAAGGCTTGCCATTGCTAAACCTGTTTCTTCCACCATTATTGTTGTTGAAACCTTGTTGAGGTCTCTCTTGAATCTTCCATGAGAAATTTGGGTGATTTCTCCATGAAGAATTATAGGTGTTTCCATAGGGTTCTCCCATGTAATTCACCTCTTCCATTGAAGGGTTCTCAGGATCATAAGCTTCTTCTTCAGATGAAGCATCCTTAGTACTGCTTGGTGCATTTTGCATTCCAGACAGACTTTGAGAAATCAAATTGACTTGTTGAGTCAATATTTTATTCTGAGCCAGTATGGCATTCAGAGTATCAATCTCAAGAACTCCTTTCTTCTGACTAGTCCCATTGTTCACAGGATTCCTTTCAGAAGTGTACATGAATTGGTTATTTGCAACCATTTCAATTAGCTCTTGAGCTTCTGTAGGCGTCTTCTTCAAATGAAGAGATCCTCCAGCAGAGCTATCCAAAGACATCTTGGATAGTTCAGAGAGACCATCATAGAAAATACCTATTGATGACAAGTCATCATATACCCATTTTTCAAGCTAATTTCACTTGTTTTGTTAGCATTTATGCACTTTCTTGCATCCTAAGTTAGTGATTTGGAGTGAAAATGCACAACTTCTCTAAATCAAGCAACCACCATGAAATTAATGATAAATCATGAGGTTTAAGCTAACTTTAATTGCATTTTAATTGATTTATAAGCCTCTTGAATTTAGTGATGCTTTGAGTGGTTGTTTGGTTTATTTTAGGTGAAGAAAAGAAAAGAAAATGGAAAGCGTGGCATAAAAAGTGTAGCCAAAGAAAGAAAAGCGTGGCCGAATCAAGAGGAGGCGTGCCGCATTATAATGGGGAAGCAACCTTGCCCTCCACAAGGGCAGAATGCCCTCTAGGAGGGCAGCATCAAGTGACCAAGCAAGCAAAGGCAACCCTGCCCTGCCCACTCTAAGGGCAGAGCACAAAATGGTGCCTTGGAGCCAAGAGAAGCAAACTCTGCCCTGCCCTTGTGGAGAGCAGGATCGGGCTCCATGAGAAAGAAATCCAAGGAAAAATAGCTCCCATGCAAGCCACAAGGTTCGAACCAAGAACCATGAGGAAGCCAAGCCTTGAGACCAAATAGCGTGCCAAGAAATCAAAAGAAAAAGTAGCGTGTTTGCAAGCCACCAGATTCGAACACGGGCCATGAGATTGGGAACCTTGCCCTGCCCTTGGCGCGGGCAGGGCAGCATTTGAAATTGGCGCATCACACACAAGACCTTGGCGCACCAACTCTGCTTCCTGGCGCACCAAACCATTCCTGCCCTGCCCTTGGCGCGGGCAGGGAGCATCCACGCGTCAACGTGCTTCGCGCGCACGCGCGCTCCTCAAATCTGGCCGTCCCACGCATCAACGTGCAGCACGCGCACGCGCGCTTCTCAATTCTGGCAGCACCAAGCGCAAGCACGCATCACGTTCTGGCGCAGCAGCTTTCCCGCCCTGCCCTTGGCGCGGGCAGGGCAGCCTCTGGCGCACCAAGCTCATGCCAGACACGCACCAACTCGCACCAGAATCGCACATGGCCGCACCAACTCCAAGCACCAAGCATCAATTTTCTGCCCTGCCCTCCACAAGGGCAGGGCAGCCTCCTGGGAGTGGTTTTTGGGCCAAAATTCAAATTAAAAATTGATTTGAATTCATTTCTTCACCAATCCAAAAGCCCATCCAAATCCCATCATCCAAGAATAGAAAGTGTATAAATAGGACTTAGTTTGATGTAATTAGGAACTTTTAGCTACCTTTACTTTGGAGCTTTGCAATTTTGGTTTTCATTCTGAATTTTGAACTTCTTTTGAGCTTTCTTGAGAGATTTGTCCGAGCACCAAGAGGATCAAAGGAGAATTGCTTGATCTCCTTCCTCAATTCCCTTGGGCAATTCTCCTCTTCTGTTTTCTGAGTATTGGGTGTGTGAAATTGGGGAAATTCTGTCCCAATTCCCATTCAAACTCTTTGCATTATATTTTCTGCATAATTCAATCCAAATTCTGTTCTTCTACTGCTTCATCTTTAATTTTCTGTCAATTGCTCAGTAACTTCAGATCTGGGAAGGAAATTGGGTTTTAGGCTCTGCTACCTAAGCCCTTGGGATCCTGAGATCACTTTTGGTTCCTCTGTGAACCTTTACTGCACTTTAATTTCCTTGCTGTTTAAATTTCCTGTTTGCATCCAATTCATTTCTGCTACCTTCTTTACTGCAATTTACTTCTTCTTGTTAGATCCTGCAATCCCATTCCTCAATTCCCCTTTACATTCAGCAATTTATCTTTCTTGCCATTTAAGTTACTGCAATTTAAGTTTCTTGCACTTTAAGTTTCAGTCATTTACTTTCTTGCTCTTTAAGTTTCTGCACTTTTACTCTTTGTTCTTTATTTTACTGCATTTCTCCCTTCCCCCTTTACATTTACTGTCATTTAATTTTTGATAAACACAAATCACTCAACCAAAACTTGATTCGCTTGACTAAACCACCCACTAAACTAAAATTGCTCAATCCTTCAATCCCTGTGGGATCGACCTCACTCATGTGAGTTATTATTACTTGGTGCGACCCGGTACACTTGCCGGTGAGTTTTGTGTTGGATCGTTTTCCACACCATCAAGTTTTGGCGCCGTTGCCGGGGATTGAAATAGATTGACAATGATTAAGTGAAGTGGAGGTCTAGATTAAGCATTTTTCTTTTCTGTTACTCTAACTCTTACTAACACATTAACTGTTGGAGTTTTTGCTTAAACTAACCAACCAAAACCTCATTCTAGCAATAGATTGAAGTTTTGTTAACTCTCTGGGTTTGTGCGTTTGTTGCTGTGTGTTTGTATGTCAGGTATAGGGAGATCCTCTCCTATCATTTCTGAAATTGATCCAAGGACTCTTCGGAGAATAAGAAGAGCAGAAAGAGGGAAGAATATCGTTGGAGAAGAAGAAGAATCTGAGGAGGAATTCCAAGATATGGAAGGAGATACTAGTCAACCAGGAGGAGGAGCCAACAATGACCAACAGAGAAGAGTCTTGGCTTCATACACATTTGCAAATGCTAGGCATTGTGGGAGTAGCATTCTTCCTCCCAATGTCAATGCAAACAACTTTGAACTCAAGCCACAACTCATAACTCTGGTGCAAAACAATTGTTCCTTCGGAGGAGGACCTTTGGAGGATCCAAACCAACATTTGTCCACCTTTTTGAGAATCTGTGATACAGTGAAGACAAATGGTGTACCCCCTGATAGCTACAAGTTGCTACTCTTCCCATTCTCTCTTAGAGATAAAGCCACTCAATGGCTAGAGACTTTTCCAAAAGAAAGCATCAACACTTGGGATGACATGGTGAGCAAGTTCCTTGCTAAATTCTATCCACCTCAAAGAGTCCTAAGGTTGAAGACAGAGGTTCAAACCTTCACTCAATTGGAGGCCGAGAGCTTATATGAAGCATGGGAGAGATACAAGGCTCTATTGAGGAAGTGTCCACCAGAGATGTTCACTGAGTGGGACAAGCTACAAACTTCTATGAAGGCCTCACTCTTAAAGCTCAGGAGGCTCTTGATCACTCTGCTGGAGGCTCTCTACAACTCATGAAAACCACAGAGGAAGCTCGAAACCTCATTGATATGGTGGCCAACAACCAATATTTCTTTGCTCATCAAAGACAACGCCAACCATCACAGAGAAGAGGAGTCATGGAGTTGGAAGGAGTTGATTCAATCTTAGCTCAAAACAAGATGATGCAACAACAGATTCAACAACAATTTGAGCAAATGGCTAAGAGAATTGATGGCTTGCAAGTGGCAGTAGTGAGCACCACAAGCCAACCTCCAAACACTTGGGTACAAAGTGAAGAAACTCAAGAGGAGCAACAACAAGAGCAGGTTCAATACTTGCACAACCAGAATCAGGGAACAAATGAAGTTTATGGAGAGACTTACAATCCATCTTGGAAGAATCATCCAAACCTCAGATGGGGAGACAACCATACTCAAAACCAACAACCATGGCAAAGAAACACAGGCCAAAACAATTGGAAAAACACAAACCACAACCCCCAGCCAACTACTAACCAAAATTCATACAGAAAACCACAAAACAACTACCCAAACTCTAACCAATACCCACCCAATAACCACCCAACTAATCAAAACACTTACCTTCATCCATCAACACCCCAAAACCAACCCATCACACAAGATTCACAGAGAATCACCAATCTAGAAGTACTCCTGGAGAAACTAATGAAGAGCCAAGAATTGACAAACAAAAATCAAGAAGCTACCATGAAGAACCTAGAGAGGCAGATTGGCCAAATCTCTAAGAAGATCTCTGTTGAGAAGCCATCAAGTTCACTACCTAGTGACACTATTCCCAACCCAAAGGAAGAATGCAAGGTGGTGCAACTGAGAAGTGGAAGGGTGTTAACAGACAGCAACCAAGGAGCAACCAAAGAGCTCATGGAAGATAACACTGAAGCCATCAACAAGGATAAGATAAGCAAGAATGCTCCAGAAAAACTCACAGAAGAAGATAACAAGCCACAGAATTTGAAGAAAGGAAAGAATATCTTGGAAGAACCAAGTCCAAAACAGCATCAAGTGGTGAAGAGCTCAACACCACCACTGCCGTACCCACAAAGATTTCACAAGGAAACAAAGGATCAGCACTTCCACAAATTTCTTGAGACTTTCAAGAAGCTGGAAATCAACATACCTTTGGCAGAGGCTTTGGAGCAAATGCCCCTGTATGCTAAGTTTCTAAAGGAGCTCATTAACAAGAAAAGGGATTGGAATGAGAAGGAAACAGTGATGCTTAGTGAGGAATGCAGTGCACTCATTAGAAAGGGACTCCCTCCCAAGCTTGAGGACCCTGGAGGTTTCTTCTTGCCATGCACTATCGGAAACCTGTTCATTAACAAAGGGATGAGCGATCTAGGAGCAAGCATAAATCTAATCCCATATTCTCTAGTGAAAAAACTTGGCATAAAGGAGGTGAAACCAACAGAGATGACTTTGGAATTGGTGGATCAATCAATAGTCCATCCTAAGGGGTTGATTGAGAACCTTTTAGTTAAGGTTGACAAATTCATTTATCCGGCAGATTTTGTGATTCTGGATTCTTCAAAAAATGGAAATAACTCCATAATATTCGGTCGACCATTTTTGGCCACTGCTAGAGCCATTGTGGACATAGAGCAAGGAGAATTAACTCTTAGGATGCATGAGGAGAGCATCATCCTGAAAGTTTTCCCAGAATTACAAAAGGATGAAGAAAAAAACAAAATGAGTGATGATCTCCCCCCAAAGCAATCAACTGAAAAGGAAGTGGAACAGATAAACAAACAGACACAAGAAGAAAAGGGGATTCACAAGGAAGCAGGGGTGATTAGCAGAAAGGAAGGCATCACAACTCAAGTAACTGCCAAGAAGGGAAGATCAACAAGCAAGAAAAAGGTGAAGAATAAGAAAAAGGCTCACAAAGGGTGGAAGAACAAGAAAATCCCAACTGAAGGATTTTCTAAGGGTGATAAGGTGCAGTTAATATACCAACAGCAGGGAGCAGAAGATTATTACAATGTCAACCAGATTCTTTCTTTTGAGCATGTGGAGATTGAACATCAAGGCACTCAAAGAAAGCTGACAGTGAGGGGTGACAAGTTGAGACACCACCAATTTCAACCACCCTAAAGGGAGGTCAATGTCAAGCTAATGACAATAAAAGAGCGCTTGTTGGGAGGCAACCCAACCTGAGGTAGTTTCTTTTCATAGCTTTTCAATAAAAATGTTGAGTAATTGGTATGGATTGCAAGGAGCTAAGTTTGATGTTGCACACCAAAACAATTTGAGGAAGAATGAAAACTTCTAAGTTTGGTGTTCCACCAAAAATATCATTTAATACATTCTCACCGCTTGTATGATTCTAACTCCAAGCAATCAACCACATTACTCAACTGTTAAATTGTTTTCTAGCTTTAATTCCATTAACCTTTAGCAAGGATACATGGTTTCAAATATGGTTAACTTTGTACATCTGAGACAGTGGCAAAACAATTAAGTTTGGTGTTCACACACCAAAACAAATCCTGAAACCACACTCAGTTATGCTTACTAACCATATGATCAAGGGCTTGAGAAGCAAGCAACTTTGAGGATTATGCAGGACATGAATCAATAATTGAAGACACTATGCATTTTGACTCAAAGGGATCATAGCAGAAAGAAAAATCGAAGGGCTGCAACTACAAAGGTTGTATCTGAACTTAACTCTTGCTGCTGTGTGATATTTTGAATTTGGAAACCATTATATGCCTTGCTAAAGTGTTCATCTAGTTGCAAGTGAAATTGTTTGTGAAAATGATAAGTCTGCATAATGCTTGTAGCCATCACTCAGATTTAAATATTGCTTTGTTTCCCATATGCTTAAATAAAAGAGTTTGGTTTGAATTGAAAAGAGAAAAATCCAATGTTGCATGAGTATGAATGGAAGTTGGTGGTGGCACATGTGTTTGATTAAATGTATAACTCATGAAATAAATGTTGCATGATATCATTCTCATTCAATTATAAGTTAGCTTGCTGTTACATAGACCTTTATCAATAATGAAGCACCCTTGGTAACAAAAACAGAAAGAAAAGGAAGAAAGAAAAAGCCAAAATGGCAAGAAAAACAAAGAATAAAGGTTGGACACCAATGGTTTGGACCCTAGGACAAATGCCTGTGGTGTTCTTGTACTGAGATCTGCTTGGATGAGTAAATTCTAAGGGGTATTTTGAAACCCGGTCACTTAGATCAACTGATTTGGGATGGCCAATTGAAAATCCACAATAAAGAGCAACTTAGATACAAAGCACTTAGTGATCCAAAGAGATGCTGGGCATCAATGATCCTAGGAAGAATTAGTGAGCTAAGTGTCTGTGGTAGAAAGATGTTGAGCAAAATAAAAGAAAATGAAGCCAAAGGCTAAGCTGCAACATTTAACACCAAACCTCTTAAAGAAATAAAAAGCTTGTTAAAGCATTGTAAACCAAGAAAAGTTACCAAGGGAGTGATCAAAAGGAGAGTCTTATAACAGCAAGTTTAGCAAACCTTGGATGCAAAATGTGTATTATGCAGCAGCAACAATAAATGAGTGTCATTGTCTGCATAAATGCCCCATGAATTGAAGTTCTGCTATCTGCATAATAAGGATTTATGTTCTTTTCTTATTTCATATCATTTACTCTTAGTTTTGATGCTTGCTTGGGGACAAGCAAG
Organism: Arachis stenosperma; assembly: GCF_014773155.1. Classification (NCBI taxonomy): domain Eukaryota; kingdom Viridiplantae; phylum Streptophyta; class Magnoliopsida; order Fabales; family Fabaceae; genus Arachis; species Arachis stenosperma. Next base: position 62,003,209 of record NC_080378.1, on the reverse strand, counting down.
GTTTAAGTTTGGTGTTGTGATGACAAGTCATCATATACCCATTTTTCAAGCTAATTTCACTTGTTTTGTTAGCATTTATGCACTTTCTTGCATCCTAAGTTAGTGATTTGGAGTGAAAATGCACAACTTCTCTAAATCAAGCAACCACCATGAAATTAATGATAAATCATGAGGTTTAAGCTAACTTTAATTGCATTTTAATTGATTTATAAGCCTCTTGAATTTAGTGATGCTTTGAGTGGTTGTTTGGTTTATTTTAGGTGAAGAAAAGAAAAGAAAATGGAAAGCGTGGCATAAAAGTGTAGCCAAAGAAAGAAAAGCGTGGCCGAATCAAGAGGAGGCGTGCCGCATTATAATGGGGAAGCAACCTTGCCCTCCACAAGGGCAGAATGCCCTCTAGGAGGGCAGCATCAAGTGACCAAGCAAGCAAAGGCAACCCTGCCCTGCCCACTCTAAGGGCAGAGCACAAAATGGTGCCTTGGAGCCAAGAGAAGCAAACTCTGCCCTGCCCTTGTAGAGAGCAGGATCGGGCTCCATGAGAAAGAAATCCAAGGAAAAATAGCTCCCATGCAAGCCACAAGGTTCGAACCAAGAACCATGAGGAAGCCAAGCCTTGAGACCAAATAGCGTGCCAAGAAATCAAAAGAAAAAGTAGCGTGTTTGCAAGCCACCAGATTCGAACACGGGCCATGAGATTGGGAACCTTGCCCTGCCCTTGGCGCGGGCAGGGCAGCATTTGAAATTGGCGCATCACACACAAGACCTTGGCGCACCAACTCTGCTTCCTGGCGCACCAAACCATTCCTGCCCTGCCCTTGGTGCGGGCAGGGAGCATCCACGTGTCAACGTGCTTCGCGCGCACGCGCGCTCCTCAAATCTGGCCGTCCCACGCATCAACGTGCAGCACGCGCACGCGCGCTTCTCAATTCTGGCAGCACCAAGCGCAAGCACGCATCACGTTCTGGCGCAGCAGCTTTCCCGCCCTGCCCTTGGCGCGGGCAGGGCAGCCTCTGGCGCACCAAGCTCATGCCAAACACGCACCAACTCGCACCAGAATCGCACATGGCCGCACCAACTCCAAGCACCAAGCATCAATTTTCTGCCCTGCCCTCCACAAGGGCAGGGCAGCCTCCTGGGAGTGGTTTTTGGGCCAAAATTCAAATTAAAAATTGATTTGAATTCATTTCTTCACCAATCCAAAAGCCCATCCAAATCCCATCATCCAAGAATAGAAAGTGTATAAATAGGACTTAGTTTGATGTAATTAGGAACTTTTAGCTACCTTTACTTTGGAGCTTTGCAATTTTGGTTTTCATTCTGAATTTTTGAACTTCTTTTGAGCTTTCTTGAGAGATTTGTCCGAGCACCAAGAGGATCAAAGGAGAATTGCTTGATCTCCTTCCTCAATTCCCTTGGGCAATTCTCCTCTTCTGTTTTCTGAGTATTGGGTGTGTGAAATTGGGGAAATTCTGTCCCAATTCCCATTCAAACTCTTTGCATTATATTTTCTGCATAATTCAATCCAAATTCTGTTCTTCTACTGCTTCATCTTTAATTTTCTGTCAATTGCTCAGTAACTTCAGATCTGGGAAGGAAATTGGGTTTTAGGCTCTGCTACCTAAGCCCTTGGGATCCTGAGATCACTTTTGGTTCCTCTGTGAACCTTTACTGCACTTTAATTTCCTTGCTGTTTAAATTTCCTGTTTGCATCCAATTCATTTCTGCTACCTTCTTTACTGCAATTTACTTCTTCTTGTTTAGATCCTGCAATCCCATTCCTCAATTCCCCTTTACATTCAGCAATTTATCTTTCTTGCCATTTAAGTTACTGCAATTTAAGTTTCTTGCACTTTAAGTTTCAGTCATTTACTTTCTTGCTCTTTAAGTTTCTGCACTTTTACTCTTCTGTTCTTTATTTTACTGCATTTCTCCCTTCCCCCTTTACATTTACTGTCATTTAATTTTTGATAAACACAAATCACTCAACCAAAACTTGATTCGCTTGACTAAACCACCCACTAAACTAAAATTGCTCAATCCTTCAATCCCTGTGGGATCGACCTCACTCATGTGAGTTATTATTACTTGGTGCGACCCGGTACACTTGCCGGTGAGTTTTGTGTTGGATCGTTTTCCACACCATCACCTATGATGCTCCATTCAGAAAGCATGTCTGAGGGACATTTTCTGATTAATTGTTTGTATCTTTTCCAAGCTTCATAGAGGGATTCTCCATCCTTTTGTCTGAAGGTTTGGACTTCCACTCTAAGCTTACTCCATTTTTGAGGTGGAAAGAACTTTGCCAAGAAGGCATTGACTAGCTTTTCCCAAGAGTCCAGACTATCTTTAGGTTGTGAATCCAACCATATTCTAGCTCTGTCTCTTACAGCAAAAGGGAATAGCATCAGTCTGTAGACCTCAGGGTCTACCCCATTAGTCTTGACTGTGTCACAAATTTGCAAGAACTCAGCTAAAAACTGATGAGGATCTTCCATTGGAAGTCCATGGAATTTGCAATTCTGTTGCATTAGAGAAACTAATTGAGGCTTAAGCTCAAAGTTGTTTGCTCCAATGGCAGGGATAGAGATGCTTCTCCCATAGAAATTGGGAGTAGGTGCAGTAAAGTCACCCAGCACCTTCCTTGCATTGTTGGCATTGTTGTTATTTTCGGCTGCCATATGTTCTTCTTCTTTGAAGAATTCGGTCAGGTCCTTTAAAGAGAGTTGTGCTTTGGCTTCTCTTAGCTTTCTCTTCAAGGTCCTTTCAGGTTCAGGGTCAGCTTCAACAAGAATGCCTTTGTCTTTGTTCCTGCTCATACGAAGAAGAAGAGAACAAGAAAATATGGGATCCTCTATGTCACAGTATAGAGATTCCTTGAGGTGTCAGAGGAAAAGAAAAATGGAAGACAGAGGTAGAAAATTCGAACTTATCAAAGAAGATGGAGTTCGAATTTTGCATTAAGGAATAGTGTTAGTCCATAAATAGAAGGATGTGAGAAGAAGGGAAGTAATTTTCGAAAATTAAGTAAAAGATTTTGAAAACATTTTGAAAAACACTTAATTGATTTTCGAAAATAAGAGTGGAAAAGAAATCAAGTGATTTTTTGAAAAAGATTTTGAAATTAGAAATAAAAAAGATTTGATTGAAAACTATTTTAAAAAAGATGTGATTAAAAGGATTTGATTGAAAAGTTATGGTTTTAAAAAGATATGATTGAAAAGATATGATTTGAAAACAATTTTAAAAAGATTTGATTTTTAAAAATTAATGACTTGCCTAACAAGAAAAGATATGATTCAAACATTAAACCTTTCTCAACAGAAAAGGCAACATACTTAAAATGTTCAATCAAATCATTAATTGTTAGTAAGTATCTTTGAAAAAGGAAAGAAATTGATTTTGAAAACATTTGATTGAAAAGATATGATTTGAAAAAGATTTGATTTTGAAAAACTTTGAAAACTTGAAAAAAATTGATTTTGAAAACAAAATCCTCCCCCTTGTGCCATCCTGGCGTTAAACGCCCAGAATGGTGCACATTCTGGCGTTTAACGCCCAAACTACTACCCTTTTGGGCGTTAAACGCCCAGCCAGGCACCCTGGCTGGCGTTTAAACACCAGTCTGTCTTCTTCACTGGGCATTTTTGAATGCCCAGCTTTTTCTGTGTGATTCCTCTGCAGTATGTTCTGAATCTTCAATTCTCTGTATTATTGACTTGAAAAGACACAAATTAAAAATATTTTTGGATTTTTAATAATAAAGATGCAACTAAAATCAAATAACAATGCATGCAAGACACCAAACTTAGCAGTTTGTATACTACTGACACTAATGAGAATGCATATGAGAAACACAACACACTCAAGTCAAGAGAATTTAAAGATTAGAGTAAGAAATCATCAATAACATCTTGAAGATTAATGAAGATACATGCATGAATGCAATAAGAACAGAAACATGCAATTGACACTAAACTTAAGATGAGACTCTAGACTCAAACAAGAAATATTTTTGGATTTTATGATTTTATAAAATTTTTTTTTTGTGTTTTTTTTTCGAAAATTATGTAGAAAAAGAAAATAAAGGTATCAAAATTTTTAATGAGAATTCCAGGAATCATGCAATGTTAGTCTAAAGCTTTAGTCTAAAGAAATTAGACATGGCCGGCCAAGCTTCAGCAGGACATTGCATTCAAGAGCTAAATTGATGAGAATCAATCAGCTTTGGTGATGATAAGAACATCACCTTGAAACACTAGAATTCATTCTTAAGAACTCTGAAGAAAAATACCTAATCTAAGCAACAAGATGAACCGTCAGTTGTCCATACACAAACACCCGGCAACGGCGCCAAAAACTTGGTGCACGAAATTGTGATCACTACAACTCCGCACAACTAACCAGCAAGTGCACTGGGTCGTCCAAGTAATACCTTACGTGAGTAAGGGTCGATCCCACGGAGATTGTTGGTATGAAGCAAGCTATGGTCACCTTGTAGATCTCAGTCAGGCAGACTCAAATGGGTATAGTGATAAACGAATAAAGCATAAAGATAAAGATAGAGATACTTATGTATATCATTGGTGAGAGCTTCAGATAAGCGTATGAAGATGCCTTCCCTTCCCTCTCTCTGCTTTCCTACTGTCTTCATCCAATCCTTCTTACTCCTTTCCATGGCAAGCTTATGCAAGGGTTTCACCGTTGTCAGTGGCTACCTCCCATCCTCTCATTGGAAATGTTCAACGCACCCTGTCACGGCACGTCTATCCATCTGTCGGTTCTCAATCAGGCCGGAATAGAATCCAGTGATTCTTTTGCGTCTGTCACTAACGCCCCGCCCTCAGGAGTTTGAAGCACGTCACAGTCATTCAATCATTGAATCCTACTCAGAATACCACAGACAAGGTTAGACCTTCCGGATTCTCTTGAATGCCGCCATCAGTTCTCGCCTATACCACGAAGACTATGATCTCACGGAATGGCTGGCTCGTTTGTCAGGCGAGCACTCGGTTGTCAGGCGATCAACCATGCATCGTGTTATCAGGAATCCAAGAGATATTCACTAAGCCTCATATGCTTGTAGAACAAGAATGGTTGTCAGTCACCTTGTTCATGAGTGAGAATGATGATGAGTGTCACGGATCATCACATTCATCAAGTTGAAGAACAAGTGATATCTTGGACAAAGAACAAGCGGAATTGAATAGAAGAACAATAGTAATTGCATTAATACTCGAGGTACAGCAGAGCTCCACACCTTAATCTATGGTGTGTAGAAACTCCACCGTTGAAAATACATAAGAACAAAAGTGATCATTGGTTTCGGCCCCAGAGAGGGAACCAGAAGAACCAAGATCTGATCTAAGAACTAGATGTCCAAAGATGAAAAATACAATGGTAAAAGGTCCTATATATAGAGAACTAGTAGCCTAGGGTGTACAGAGATGAGTAAATGACATAAAAATCCACTTCCGGGCCCACTTGGTGTGTGCTTGGGCTGAGCAATGAAGCATTTTCGTGTAGAGACTCTCCTTGGAGTTAAACGCCAGCTTTTATGCCAGTTTAGGCGTTTAACTCCCAATTAGGTGCCAGTTCCGGCGTTTAACGCTGGAATTTCTTGAGGTGACTTTAAACGCCGGTTTGGGCCATCAAATCTTGGGCAAAGTATGGACTATCATATATTGCTGGAAAGCCCAGGATGTCTACTTTCCAACGCTGTTGAGAGCGCGCCAATTGGGCTTCTGTAGCTCCAGAAAATCCACTTCGAGTGCAGGGAGGTCAGAATCCAACAGCATCTGCAGTCCTTTTCAGTCTCTGAATCAGATTTTTGCTCAGATCCCTCAATTTCAGCCAGAAAATACCTGAAATCACAGAAAAACACACAAACTCATAGTAAAGTCCAGAAAAGTGAATTTTAGCTAAAAACTAATAAAAATATACTAAGAACTCAACTAAAACTACTAAAAACATACTAAAAACAATGCCAAAAAGTGTACAAATTATCCGCTCATCAGTAGCAGCACAAGTGAAATGCCAGTGCTTATTATTCAAGTCAAGAGGGATATTGTGCCGTCACGCCCTAAGTGCATTAAGTTTTGAACGATTAAACAAAGTGTCATCGAGATACATATTGGAACGATGGAGCAAGAACGTAAAAAGGAGACACACATACATCAAGAGCAGACACGACGAGCCACTGTTGGAGCTAAGAAGCAAGAGGTTTGACGATTCAGTGTTTTGTTCATAAAATATATGCCAATTTGCATAATAATTCAAGGAGCTCACTACCATTCTGCAACCATGTCTATGATAACGTCGTGGTTGAGATGCAAGAACTGAAAGCCAAAAGGAAGGGGACATGTTCGTTATCTCATGAAGATGCTAATAACTTGAAATCCGTTAATGAGCTTCAAAGCCCTCTAAGGGTGAGAACAAGAGGACGTCCTAAAAATAGACTAGGTTCAAAGTTGGACAGACAGATTGCAAATGCCTCAAAGAAAAAGAAAACGAAAGCTCTAAGCGAGGTAAAAGTGATGTTCTTTAAACAGGGGGTAATTAAGTTTATTTTTTTAATAGTTTTGCTAATATGTGAGTTTATTTTTTCCAGTTAAACCTTTTTGATGGCGCATCAGTGGTGAAACCAAATTTTAGCCAATATCATGGACATGTTATAAATTATCAATTCAGAGATCCAGTAGTAGGGGATAGGTTTTTGGGTGTATAGTGACAGTATTTTGGTGTACCAATGATTTTTTAGGTCTATTTCTACATTCTCTTGTTTTTTACATTTTTCTTTTTTTATATTTTTTAGGATGCTATTGTTTGTGTTGGAAATTAGTGCCTTGTTTATATTTGTTTATTTTAAATTTGCAATACATATACAATTCAATTTTTAAAGAGGTTAACAATTTGAATTTCTAAATTCCCATAACTCTTGGTTGGTTTTTCCATGGAAATATGTAAGCACTCAATTTGAGTGTATTCCAGTTATTTTTGGTGTATTATGAAGGTAATTCACCGTATTAGTATGTTTGGTATTGTTTTCCTTGGTTATTTTGAACCTGTAATTGACAGCTTTTGAATACAACACAGATAGTTTATTTATGCAAAAAAAAAATTAATAAGATTGGATTAAATATTCACAAACTTTACCAAAAGTGTTCAAACTATTTCGAGACTACACAACACTCAAACTAATCACTGTCAATATCATCTGAATCTATTTGACAATATGAACTCAACAACACTATAGATAGCTTGGACAATCTTATTGCTTTGCTTTCCTTAATGGCTGTATTTCTGTCTTGATTCATCTCATGAAATAGAATTCGCAAAGTATATTCAACTCTAAAGTGGTCCACTTCCACCTATAGTTTAAAGAATATTCTTTTACTGAGCTCTATTAATTTAGAAAGTAATAGAGAGTTATATACTTTTAAACACAATTACTTGTGTCTAATTCTCCTAGTTATATTTCCCTTTTTTAATGTTTTGAGACTTGATTATTTCAAATCATTTCATTACATAAACTGCACAATCATAGATGAAAACCAAAAATAAATTAGCAAATTAAAATAGGACAGCAAGAGAAAACACAAATTTTTCAGAGAGAAAGATTTATACTATGTTTTTTGGTCTGCAATGTTATGGTAGTTCAATTTCATGATCGTCTTTCCTGAGAGGTGCCCCACGGTATATACCCTCATTCTGGAAATCACATACCCCTAAAAATAAAAAATAAAACAAAATATAAGAAAGACTAAGTTTAAGACCTGATTACACCCAAAGTATCCCAAGTCCACCTTATTTTGAATAGAACTACACCCAAATATTAAAATACAAACAATAGAATCAACTTACAACAAATTTATTAAGCTTCAATCTATTTGGGGAGGGACACTTCTTTTGATACGGGTTAAGGATACAAAATTTTTTCTTTCTAACATCAGCCATCCATATCCACCAATGCTCCCCATAGCAAACAGGTGCAAATATCTGAAGTTTGGCCATATTGAATAGTGTTTTAGTTTAATTGGCACATAATGAAAGAATTGTGATAAGAAGTTTTAGAAATGAAAACTTACATATGGATGGGTGACGAACGGATTTTTGTGTGGTCTAGAATTTTGCACTTAAGTTCTCGTTGAAAGTATAGCTTCTAAACCAACAAGAATCCTTTCGTACAAAAGTTTGGTTGTCACAAGTAACAAACCCCTAATAAAATTGATAACCGAAGTATTTAAACCTCGGGTCGTCCCTCAAGAAATTGCAGGGAAGTGTTCTTGTTATTGGTTATGTAAAGGTATATTTTGAGGTTTTTTTAAGATAAAAAGCAAGAATAGTATATGGCAAAAGGAATAAACTAATAACTAGAAAAGCTCTTGGCAAGGTATGAGAATTGGATGTCCTATCCTAGTTATCCTTATCAATTATGATGAGAATTGTTCATTGCTCCTACTTGGTCAACCTCTAACTATGAAGGTATGTCAAGTTGGTAAATCAATTTGATTTCCCAGGTCCTAGTCAACTCCTTATGGAAAGACTAGAGTAGTGGAATTCAAAACAACTAGCGAACATAAAAATTATCTATCAACAAAGGAGTTTGATAACTCAAGTGTCACTAATTACTCAACCAAAGCCAAGAAATTCAATAACAACAAATGGAGAAACAAACAATAAACATGAAATATCTCAAATTGCATTAATAAGAGAAATCAAATCTAACATGAGAAATCATAAATTAAAGTACTAGAAAAAACAAAAGTAGAAGAGAAACTAAATTTAAGGAATATTGAACCTGAAATTGGGAAGAAATAAACCTAAAACTAATAGAAATCCTAAATCCTAAAAACTAGATAGAGGAGAGAGCCTCTCTCTCTAGAAACTACATCTAAAACCTAAAATTGTGTGAATAATGAGAAGTGATGATTGATTGATGAATGAATCTGATTCTCCGACTCTGCAGCTTCTATTATGTGTTTCTGGGTCGAAAACTGGGTCAAAAAGAGCCCAAAAATCGCTGGGGACGATTTCTGCAAATTTCTGCACGTGGCGCATACCACGCGTACGCGTAAGTCACGTGTGCGCGTCGTTTGGCAAAATTCCTAGTCTCGCGTATGCGTCAGTCACGCGTACGCGTCGCTTCTCTTCTGCGCTTGATCACGCGTGTGCTTCGTCCAAGCGTACGCGTCGCTGCTTGCTCCCCAAAGCTTCATCTTCTCACATTTCTTCTACTTTTACATGTTTTCTTTCTGTTCTCTAAGCCATTCCTGCCCTATAAAGTCTAAAAACACTTAGCACACAGATCACGGTATCGAATGGTAATAGAGGAAAATTAAAATTAGCTAAATTAAGACCAAAGAAACATGTTTTCAATCAAAGCACAAAAATCGGGAAGAAAAATGTAAAACATGCGAATTCTATGAATAAGTGTGAGAATAGTGGATAAAATCAACTCAATTAGGCAGAAGATGTACCACGAAATAGTGGTGCATCAATGGGATGCCATATTTTTTAGGTCCAAAAAAGGTATGAACATTTTGTAGTCTTGAATGTCAAATGGCTTTTTATTATTTGCATGTAAGAACTTGACACTGTTATGATTCCCAATAGCCATGTTCTGTAGCATTTGTGTAACACCGAAATAAATAGTTACTACACCCAATACATTACATAAATACACCCAAAATTGAGTTCAATACACCTTACCTCAATAGTAGGGGAGAGACAGTAAATTTGTTCTTCAAATCTTCTAATATTTTGTTTGTTCAGAATCACACATATAGTAGTGACAATCTAGAAAAATAAAACACCCAAATTAATTACATCAATCAACATTGCAGTCACATCTCATAATAAAATCATTAATCTTATTCTAATATTACCTCAACTTCGATATATGTACTAGCATTTAGAGACGTGAAGTAGATTTTTGACAATTGCATTGGTTGTTGGGCATTGAGGATGCACATTGGCTCCCACTCATTAGTACCTCCATCCTTGTAGGTCTTTATATGTGTGGCCCAAAGGTAGCACTTTTCTTTCAGGTCGGCCGACAATTCTGTCTTCCTTGTAAGAGTTTCAAATTTTTTAAAAAATTGGTCGGGCAAGCTGCTTTTTGAGTGGCAAACTTCTTACCTTTACAAATTTCAAAACTGCCGCAATCCCAGTGTTTAAAACTTTCTCCACCAGCTCCTCTAATTCTTTAATTAGTATTGGTGTCTCAAGAATTTTTTCCTTCTCAGATCCCGATCGCCCCTTCTGAGTTAGCGTTTCTTCCTGACTCGAGTCAGTGAAGCCAAGGCTGAATGATGGCATCAAAAATTCTTTTGGTACATAGGATGTTATTCTGGCTATCATCATAAATGCAACAGTGACTTGAGGGGTGGATTACTGCGTGTTGACATATAAGATATTGTAAGAATAAGAATAGACAAATGATATCAAAAGAGAGTTATATTGTATAGAACTTACATGTTAGAAGGAGTTGATGGTATTATGGGTGTGCTTTCAGCAGGTTGGTGGGGTTGTAGAGTACTGCAGGGTTAAAGAAAAAGCTTTAAATTAGAAAAAAAACTAATTACATCTCAATTCAGATGAGATACACCCAAATAAGAAACAAATACAGCCAAATAATAACCAAATACACCCAAATATTATTCCTTACTCCTTAATTATTTCTTTAGTAATTTTCTCGCTCGGAGACTTTGGGGGGGTTGTTCAATTTGCATAGGGCTTGCTGCTGTCGTCTGCGACGGAGGCATGCATACTTGAATAAGAATTCTAAACAAGACAAAAATAAAAAGTTAACAAACTCCCTTAAAATAGATGATTTGAAAGTTGAAATTTAGTTGCAAAACTCACATATCAAGTTGTTTAAATTGTGAATGTGTCTCCATCCGAACAATAATCATCTTCTGTTGAGCTGGGTCACCTACTGATTCTTCTTCCAGACCCAACCTGAAATTCACCAAAATAACGTCAAAATATAGCTGAAGCATTGAAAACAAACACAGCCTCTATTTTTTGGGAACTTAGGTAGTTGCAGAATTTTCTTTTTTTCTTGCCTTTTTTTTTCTTGAATAAAATATTAAAGGGCTTTTTTTCCTAAAAAATATATATATATATACAGAATTAGAAGCAGATGGTAACAAAAGAATTAAGCAAATGTGGTGGACGAAATTGTGATCCATATTCTTTTATATTTGTATGAAATCATTATTATGGCACCAGTTGAATTCACAACTCCGTTCAACTAACCAGCAAGTGTACTGGGTCGTCCAAGTAATAAACCTTACGCGAGTAAGGGTCGATCCCACAGAGATTGTTGGTATGAAGCAAGCTATGGTCACCTTGTAAATCTCAGTTAGGCAGATTAAATTGATTTATGGTTTCGAAAATTAATAAGAAAAAGAAATAATAAAAGGGATACTTATGCAGATTCATTGGTGGGAATTTCAGATAAGCGAATGGAGATACTGTATGGCTCAAGAACGCCTACTTTCCTATTGCTTCAATTCAATCCTTCTTACTCCTTTCCATGGCAAGCTGTGTATAGGGGTTTACCGTTCGACGATGGCTACTTTGTATCCTCTCTGGAAAATGGTCCTCTGCGGCTGTCACTCGCATGGCTAATCGTCTGGAGGCATCACACTGGCCGAAGGCTACATCCCATCCTCGCAGTGAAAACTACGCTCACGCGCTCTGTCACAACACGGCTAATCACTGGTTGGTTCCCGCTCCTACTGGAATAGAATCCCTTGATTCTTTTGCGTCTGTCACTAACGCCCAGCACTTGCGAGTCTGAAGCACGTCACAGTCATTCATTACCGGAATCCTACTCAGAATACCACAGACAAGGTTAGACTTTCCGGATTCCCAGGATCCTACTCAGAATACCACAGACAAGGTGAGACTTTCCAGATCCTCATAAATGCCGCCATCTATCTAGCTTATACCACAAAGATTCTGTTGGGGAATCTAAGAGATACACATTCAAGCTCTATTGCATGTAGAACGTAGGTGGTTGTCAATCACGTGCGTTCATAGGTGAGAATGATGATGAGCGTCATATAATCATCACATTCATCATGTTCTTGGGTGCGAATGAATATCTTGGAATAAGAATAAGAGAGATTTGAATAAAAAGTAATAGTAATTGTATTAAAACTTGAGGTACAGCAGAGCTCCACACCCTTAATCTATGGTGTGCAGAAACTCCACCGTTGAAAATACATAAGTAAAAGGTTCAGGCATGGCCGAATGGCCAGCCCCCATAACGTGATCAATAGCCTCTTAGGATGAAGAATAAAACAAAACTGAGACCAAAGATGAAACGTGGTCAAAAGACGTCTAATACAATAGTTAAATGTTCTATTTATAATAAACTAGCTCCTAGGGTTTACATGAGTAAGTAATTGATGCATAAATCCACTTCCGGGGCCCACTTGGTGTATGCTTGGGCTGAGCTTGGTCTATCCACGAGCTGAGGCTTCTCTTGGAGTTGAACTCCGAGTTATGACGTGTTTTGGGCGTTCAACTTCGGATCATGACGTTTTTCTGGCGTTTAACTCCAGACAGCAGCATGTACTTGGCGTTCAACGCCAAGTTACGTCATCAATTTCCGAATAAAGTATGGACTATTATATATTGCTGGAAAGCTCTGGATGTCTACTTTCCAACGCCGTTGAGAGCGTGCCATTTGGAGTTCTGTAGCTCCAGAAAATCCATTTTGAGTGCAGGGAGGTCAGATTCCAACAGCATCAGCAGTCCTTTTGTCAGCCTTTTTCAGAGTTTTGCTCAAGTCCCTCAATTTCAGCCAGAAATTACCTGAAATCACAGAAAAACACACAAACTCATAGTAAAGTCCAGAAATGTGAATTTAACATAAAAACTAATGAAAACATCCCTAAAAGTAGCTTGAACTTACTAAAAACTACCTAAAAACAATGCCAAAAAGCGTATAAATTATCCGCTCATCACAACACCAAACTTAAATTGTTGCTTGTCCCCAAGCAACTGAAAATCAAATAGGATAAAAAGAAGAGAATATACTATAAATTTCAGAATATCAATGAATATTAATTATAATTAGATGAGCGGGACTTGTAGCTTTTTGCTTCTGAACAGTTTCGGCATCTCACTTTTTCCTTTGAAGTTTAAAATGATTGGCTTCTCTAGGAACTTAGAATTTCGGATGGTGTTATTGACTTTCCTAGTTAAGCATGTTGATTCTTGAACACAGCTACTTATGAGTCTTGGCTGTGGCCCTAAGCACTTTGTTTTCCAGTATTACCACCGGATACATAAATGCCACAGACACATAACTGGGTGAACCTTTTCAGATTGTGACTCAGCTTTGCTAGAGTCCCCAATTAGTGGTGTCCAGAGCTCTTAAGCATACTCTTTTGCTTTGGATCACGACTTTAACCACTCAGTCTCAAGCTTTTCACTTGGACCTTCATGACACAAGCACATGGTTAGGGACAGCTTGATTTAGCCGCTTAGGCCTGGATTTAATTTCCTTGGGCCCTCCTATCCATTGATGCTCAAAGCCTTGGATCCTTTTTACCCTTGCCTTTTGGTTTTAAGGGCTATTGGCTTTTTCTATTGCTCCTTCTTTTTCTTTTTCTTTCTTTCTTTTTTTTTTGCCAATTTCTCTTTTTTTTTCCGCAAGCTTTTGATTTTTCACTGCTTTTTCTTGCTTTAAGAATCAATTTCATGATTTTTAAGATTATCAATAACATTTCTCTTTGTTCATCATTCTTTCAAGAGCCAACAGTTTTAACATTCATAAACAACAAGATAAAAAATATGCACTGTTCAAGCATTCATTCAGAAAACAAAAAGTATTGTCACCACATCAATATAATTAAATTAAATTCAAGGATAAATTCGAAATTCATGTACTTCTTGTTCTTTTGAATTAAAACATTTTTCTTTTAAGAGAGGTGAAAGATTAATGGAATTTATTCATAGCTTTAAGGCATGGTTACATACTAATGATCATGAAATAAAGACACAAAACATAGATAAACACAATATTAAAAACCGAAAAACAGAAAGAAATAAAGAACAAGGAATGAATCCACCTCTAGTGGCGTCTTCTTCTTGAAGGTCCAACAATGTCCTTAAGCTCTTCTATGTCCCTTCCTTGCCTTTGTCGCTCCTCCCTCATTGCTCTTTGATCTTCTCTTATTTCTTGGAGAATGATGGATTGCTCATGATGTTCCACCCTTAATTGTTCCACATTGTGGCTCAAACCTTCTAAAGAAGTGTTGAGTTGCTCCCAATAGTTGTTTAGAGGAAAGTGCATCCCTTGAGGCATCTCAGGGATTTCTTGATGATGAGCTTCCTCATGCATCTCTTGAGAACCGTGAGGGGTCTCTCTTGCTTGCTCCATCCTCTTCTTGGTGATGGGCTTATCCTCTTCAATGAAGATGTCTCCTTCTATGATGACTCCAGCTGAGTAACATAGATGGCAAATAAGGTGAGGAAAAGCTAGCCATGCCATGGGTGAAGGCTTGTCGGCTATTTTGTAGATTTCATTGGAGATGACCTCATGAACTTCTACTTCCTCTCCAATCATGATGCCATGAATCATGATGGCCCGATCCACAGTAACTTCAGATCGGTTGCTAGTAGAAATGATGGAGCGTTGAATGAACTCCAACCATCCTCTAGCTATAGGCTTGAGGTCCAGTCTTCTTAGTTGGACTGGCTTGCCTTTGGAGTCTCTCTTCCATTGAGCTCCGTCCACACAAATGTCCATAAGGACTTGGTCCAACCTTTGATCAAAGTTGACCCTTCTAGTGTAGGGGCGTTCATCACCTTGCATCATGGGCAAGTGGAATGCCAACCTTACATTTTCCGGACTGAAATCCAAGTATTTCCCCCGAACCATTGTGAGATAATTCTTTGGACTCGGGTTCATACCTTGATCATGGTTCCTAGTGATCCATGCATTGGCATAGAACTCTTGAACCATTAAGATTCCGACTTGTTGCATGGGGTTGGTTAAGACTTCCCAACCTCTTCTTCGGACTTCATGTCGGATCTCCGGATACTCATTTTTCTTGAGCTTGAAAGGGACCTCAGGGATCACCTTCTTCTTTGCCACAACATCATAGAAGTGGTCTTGATGGCTCTTGGAGATGAATCTTTCCATCTCCCATGACTCGGAGGTGGAAGCTTTTGTCTTCCCTTTTCCTTTTCTAGAGGATACTCCGGCTTTAGGTGCCATTGATGGTAATGGAAAAACAAAAAGCTTATGCTTTTACCACACCAAACTTAAAATATTTCTCGCCCTCGAGCAAGAGAAGAAAGAAGAGAAGAAGAAGAAGAAGAAAATATGGTAGAGAAGGGGGAGTGATGGTTCGGCCAAGGGTGAGAAGAAGGGGTTGTGTTGTGTGAAAATGAAGTAGAATGGAAGGGTATTTATAGGGAGAGGGGGTAGTGTGTATTCGGCCATTTAGGGTGGGAATGGGTGGGAAATTGGTTTTGAATTTTTGAAGGTAGGTGGGGTTTATGGGGAAGAGTGGATGGATGTGAGTGGTGAATGGGGTAATTGGGAAGAGGAATTGAGGTGATTGGTGAAGAGTGTTGGGAAGTGTGGCATGGGGAATAGGAGAGTGTGATTAGGATTAAAAGGTAAGGTGGGAATATGTTAGGTGGGGATCCTATGGGGTCCACAGATCCTGAGGTAATCCTGTGGGGTCCACAAATCCTGAGGTGTCAAGGAATTCCATCCCTGCACCAAATAGGCATGTAAAATGCCTTCGTGCATCATTCTGGCGTTTAAACGCCCATTGGTGCACATTCTGGGCGTTCAACGCCCATGTAAAGCATGTTTCTGGCGTTGAACGCCAGTTTCATGCTTGTTACTGGCGTTCAGCGCCAGCTTTTCTTCTCTGGGCACATTCCTGGCGTTCAGCGCCAAAATGTTGCTTGTTTCTGGCGTTCAGCGCCAGAATGATGCTCTGTTCTGGCGTTGAACGCCAGCCAGATGCATCTTACTGGCGTTGAACGCCAGCCTGTGCGTCCTATAGGGTGTAAATTTTTTCTTCTGCTGTTTTTGATTCTGTTTTTAATTTTTATGATTTTTTCGTGACTCCTCATGATCATGTACCTAATAAAACACAAAATAACAATAAAATAGAAAAATTAGATAAATAAAATTAGGTTGCCTCCCAACAAGCGCTTCTTTAATGTCAATAGCTTGACAGTGGCTCTCATGGAGCCACAAGGTGATCAGGTCAATGTTGTATTGGATATGGGGTCTTAACACCAAACTTAGAGTTTGGTTGTGGCCTCACAACACCAAACTTAGAGTTTGACTGTGTGGGCTCTTCTTGACTCTGAACTGAGAGAAGCTCTTCATGCTTACTCTCTTTTGTCACAGAGGGATGGCCACGTGCCTTAAACACAAGGTAGTCCCCATTCAATTGAAGGACTAATTCACCTCTGTTGACATCTATCACAGCTCCTGCTGTGGCTAGGAAAGGTCTTCCAAGGATGATGCAATCATCCTCTTCCTTCCTAGTGTCTAAGATTATGAAATCAGCAGGGATGTAAAGGCCTTCAACCTTTACTAGCACGTCCTCTACTATTCCATAGGCTTGTCTCAATGACTTGTCTGCCAGTTGTAATGAGAACAAGGCAGGTTGTACCTCAATGATCCCCAGCTTCTCCATTACAGAGAGTGGCATAAGATTTATCCCTGATCCCAGATCACACAGAGCTTTTTCAAAGGTCATGGTGCCTATGGTACAAGGTATTAAGAACTTGCCAGGATCTTGTTTCTTTTGAGGTAGAATTTTCTGAATCCAAGTATCCAGTTCATTAATGAGCAAGGGAGATTCACTTTCCCAAGTCTCATTACCAAATAACTTGGCATTCAGCTTCATGATAGCTCCTAAATATTGAGCAACTTGCTCTCCAGTCACATCTTCATCCTCTTCAGAGGAAGAATAGTCTTCAGAGCTCATGAATGGCAGAAGGAGATTTAATGGAATCTCTATGGTCTCTATATGAGCCTCAGATTCCTTTGGATCCTTAATAGGAAACTCCTTCTTGCTTGAGGGACGTCCCAAGAGGTCTTTCACACTAGGATTTTCGTCCTCCTCCTCCCTTGTGCATTCGGCCACATTGATTATATCAATGGCCTTGCACTCTCCTTTTGGATTCTCTTCTGTATTGCTTGGGAGAATACTGGGAGGAGTTTCAATGACTTTCTTACTCAGCTGGCCCACTTGTGCCTCCAGATTTCTGATGGAGGATCTTGTTTCACTCATGAAACTGAAAGTGGCCTTTGACAGATTAGAGACTACATTGGCTAAATTAGAAGTGTTTTGTTCAGAATTCTCTGTCTGTTGCTGAGAAGATGATGGATATGGCTTGCTATTGCCCAGCCTATTACGTCCACCATTGTTAAAGCCTTGTTGAGGCTTTTGTTGATCCTTCCATGAGAAATTTGGATGATTTCTCCATGATGGGTTATAGGTGTTTCCATAAGGTTCACCCATGTAATTAACCTCTGCCATGGCAGGGTTCTCAGGATCATAAGCTTCTTCAGAAGCTGCCTCTCTAGTACTGTTGGATGCATGTTGCCATCCATTCAGATTTTGAGAGATCATGTTGACTTGTTGAGTCAACACTTTGTTCTGAGCCAGTATGGCATTTAGAGTATCAATTTCAAGAACTCCTTTCTTCTGAGGCATCCCATTATTCACGGAATTCCTCTCAGAAGTGTACATGAATTGGTTGTTTGCAACCATATCAATGAGTTCTTGAGCCTCTTCAGGCGTTTTCTTCAGGTGAATAGATCCACCTGCAGAATGGTCCAATGACATTTTCGAAAATTCAAATAGACCATAATAGAATATATCTAATATGGTCCATTCTGAAAACATGTCAGATGGACATCTTTTGGTCAGCTGCTTGTATCTTTCCCAAGCTTCATAGAGGGATTCACCA
Source organism: Arachis stenosperma (assembly GCF_014773155.1). Taxonomy (NCBI): domain Eukaryota; kingdom Viridiplantae; phylum Streptophyta; class Magnoliopsida; order Fabales; family Fabaceae; genus Arachis; species Arachis stenosperma. Next base: position 61,985,236 of record NC_080378.1, on the reverse strand, counting down.
TCTTTTTGTTTGAAGGTTTGAACATCCACTCTCAGCTTGCTCAGCTTTTGAGGAGGAAAGAATTTATCCAAGAAGGCAGTGACCAGCTTATCCCATGAGTCCAGGCTATCCTTGGGTTGTGAATCCAACCATATTCTAGCTCTGTCTCTTACAGCAAAAGGGAAAAGCATGAGTCTGTAGACTTCAGGATCAACTCCATTCGTCTTTACAGTCTCACAGATCTGCAAGAACTCAGTTAAAAACTGATAAGGATCTTCAGATGGAAGTCCATAAAACTTGCAGTTTTGTTGCATTAAGGCAACTAGCTGAGGTTTCAGCTCAAAGTTGTTGGCTCCAATGGCAGGAATGGAGATGCTTCTTCTATCAAACTTGGACGTTGGCTTTGTGACGTCACCAAGCATTCTCCTTGCATTATTATTATTTTCGGCTGCCATCTCCTTCTCTTGTTCGAAAATTTCTGAAAGGTTATTTCTGGATTGTTGTAATTTAGTTTCTCTTAATTTTCTCTTCAGAGTCCTTTCAGGTTCTGGATCAATTTCAACAAGAGTGCCTTTTTCCCTGTTCCTGCTCATATGAAAGAGAAGAAGACAAGAAAAGAAAGAGGAATCCTCTATGTCACAGTATAGAGATTCCTTTATGTTAGTAGAAAAAGAGAGGGGAGAAGAATGAAGAAGAATGGGTTCGGATATTTAGATGAAGAGAGGTGAAGAGAAGTGTTAGTAATTAAATAATTAAATAGAAGAAGAAAAGAGAGGGGAAATTTCGAAAATAATTTTTGAAAAAGGGTTAGCATTTTTCGAAAATTAAATATAAGATATAATTAAAATTAAAATTTAAAACAATTAAAAAGAATTTTTGAAAAGGGGTGAGATATTTTCGAAAATTGAAGAGGGAAAAGTAGTTAGGTGGTTTTGAAAAAGATAAGAGACAAACAAAAAGTTAGTTAGTTGATTGAAAAAGATTTGAAATCAAATTTGAAAAAGATAAGAAGATAAGAAGTTAGATGAGATATTTTGAAATCAAATTTTGAAAAAGATAATATTTTTGAAAAAGATAAGATAAAAGATAAAAAGATCTAATTTTTAAAATGACTTAACTAACAAGAAACTACAAGATAAGATTCTAGAACTTAAAGATTGAACCTTTCTTAACAAGAAAGTAACAAACTTCAAATTTTTGAACCAATCACATTAATTGTTAGCTAATTTTCGAAAATATGATATAAAGATAAGAAAAAGATTTTGAAAATATTTTGAAAAAGATTTTTGAATTTTTCGAAAAATAGAAAAAAAATGGAAAAGATTTGATTTTTGAAAAAGATTTTGAAAAGATAAGATTTTTAAAATTGAAATTTTGACTTGACTTGTTAGAAACAACTAATTTTAAAAATTTTTGACCAAGTCAACCCAAAATTTCGAAAATTTGGAGGGAAATAAGGAAAAGATATTTTTTATTTTTGAATTTTTAATTATGAGAGAGAAAAACAACAAAAATACTCAATGCATGAAATTTTTAAATCAAAACAATGAATGTGTTCATACCCTGACCGGGCTCCTCCAAACTCGGCAAAACCATGAAAGGTCCGACCTCGTCCTAAGGCCCACGCCTAGAGGTCGGACCTCGGACAATAAAGCAAGGAAGGCCCATCAAAAGGAACGCAGCCCAAAACCTAAAGGCCGAAAAGGCCTGGCAAAGGCGGTTCCGCAAAGATAGGGATAAAACTCCCGAAAGATAAGATAAGATAAGAATATCTTATCCAGGGAAGATCACAGCCAACTACTATAAATACACTGGAGCACCCAGGTATGAGGGACATTCCACATTCTACACATATCTGCTTGGACCCATGCTAACTTAAGCATCGGAGTGTCATTGCAGGTACAACCACCAACCGCCAACACATCAAGCTCGGGTCCCTGACCCCCACCTCGGGCATCTCCAGACGACCGAGCTACACGTTTCAGGTAACCCCCGGAACATTGGCGCCGTTGCCGGGGAACTGGAAGTCATCCCTTTACCATGGCGGACGACCCACTCAACAATGACCACGCTGCATCAGAACAAGAGGAGGAAGTTGACACCGGAGGATGACCGGACAGCCCTCTATCACCACGCACTCCAGGAGGCAACAAACAGAATCGCCCAAAGACATCACTCCCAAACAAGGATCCACAAAATCCCGAAAAAGAAAAGAGCTCGGAAATTCTAGAAGCAGTCCGGGCACAACAAAACCGACTGAAACAACTCGAAGAGGACATAAAGAAGCAAAAAGAAACTGAACAAGAGCTGAGAAGGGAAGCTCGCAAACGCAGAGAATTAGAAGAAAAACTACGGAAAGTATAGGCCAACCTGAAAAACCGGACAGAGCGCGGCACCACCCCCGAAGGCAACCATGATCCCTTCACGCGAGAGATCATGAAGGAGAAGGTACCGCGAAACTTCAAACCACCCGATATGGATCTCTACGACGGCACCACCGATCCAAGTCACCACCTCAGCAACTTCAGAAGCAGAATGTACCTAGTCGACGCCTCCGACGCAATTCGGTGCAAAACCTTCCCCACCACTCTCACCAAGTCAGCCATGAAGTGGTTCGACAACCTGCCACCAAGATCGATCACCAGCTTCGAAGACCTAACCAAAAAATTCCTAACAAGGTTCTCTATTCAAAAGGACAAGACAAAACATGCCCCCAGCCTACTCGGGATCAAGCAAGGTAACCAAGAAACTCTCCGAGAATACATGGAGCGATTCAACAAAGCCTGCCTGGACATACAACACCTGCCCACCGAAGCAGCCATCATGGGACTAGCAAACGGCCTAAAAGAAGGACCGTTTAGCCAATCCCTATCCAAACGATACCCGACCTCCCTATACGAGGTGCAGGAGCGAGCAGAAAAATATATCAACATGGAGGAAACCTCCCAGCTAAGAGACTCTTCTAGGAAGGAATCAACCTACCCACTCCGAGATCGGGATCGGGAACAGAAGAAAAAAGAAGATCCCAACTCAGACAAGCCACGGAAGTACCACAACTACACCCCCCTCCGGGTCTCCCTGGTAGACGTCTACAGAGAAGTATGCCACACCGAAAAGATCCCACCGCCCCGACCACTAAAACACAAGAGAGCGGGAAGAGATCGGTCCGAATACTGCGAATATCACAAGCTTTACGGTCATTCTACTAACGACTGCCATGACCTAAAAATGTTATAGAAAAGCTGGCCAGAGAAGGAAAACTCGACAGATACATAGCAGAGAAAGGAGAAGAGACCAGGAAGAGAAGGCGGGGAGATAACGAAGGTCGGGCCGAACAAACCCCACAAACCCCTGAAAGACACGTTCACATGATAAATGGGGGTTTTGCAGGCGGAGGAACATCCAGATCCTCGCGAAAAAGACACCTCAAAGAAATCTATCATGTCCGAGAAGACGGTCCCCTACCCGAGTTACCTACTATCTCATTTACCCGAGAAGATGCTCAAGGGATAATTCCCGGGCACGACGATCCAATGGTAGTCACCATTATCCTAGCAAACGCCAACTTACATCGAACCCTGATTGACCAGGGAAGCTCAGCAGATATCCTGTTCAAAACGGCATTCGACAAGCTCGGACTCGAAGAAAAAGAACTAAAGGCCTATCCCACCGACCTATTTGGGCTAGGAGATACCCCAATCCATCCCTTAGGATACGTCTCGCTACACACTACCTTTGGAAGAGGCGAGCAATCTAAAACATTAAACATCGACTACATTATAGTCGACGTCACTTCAGCATACAATGCCCTCATTGGGCGACCAACCCTAAATAGACTGGCAGCTATAGTCTCGACCCCACACCTCTGTATGAAGTTCCCTACCGCAAAAGGAATCGCTACCCTAAAAGGCGACCAAAAACTAGCACGGCGATGTTACAACGAAAGCCTGAGCCTAAAAGGAAAAGAGATCAACACAATAGAACTCGGGCGAGTTCAAGCCCGAGAAGATCTTCGGCCACAACCAGAGGGAGAAACCGAAAGAGTCCAGATCGGGAACACATCTGAAAAAGTAACAAACATAGGAGCAAACCTCGAAGCAGGCCTAAAAGAGGAACTCATAACCCTCTTAAAAGAAAATTCCGACCTCTTCGCCTGGAAAGCCTCCGACATGCCAGGCATAAGCCCCGACCTGATGTGCCATAAGCTATCAGTGTACCCGGGATCCCGACCTGTCCAACAAAGACGCAGGAAGCTCGGACCCGAGCGCATGCAAGCAATAGAAGAACAAGTTCAAGCACTACTAGATGCAGGGTTCATTAGGGAAGTAAAATACCCCCTATGGCTCGCAAACGTGGTCCTGGTAAAAAAGCCCAACGGAAAATGGAGGATGTGCGTCGATTACACAGACCTCAACAAAGCCTGCCCCAAAGACCCGTATCCACTACCAAACATCGACGCCTTAGTAGACGCAGCCTCAGGCTACAGATATCTCTCCTTCATGGACGCATACTCGGGATACAATCAAATCCCGATGTATGGACCCGACCAAGAAAAGACCTCGTTCATAACCCCGAGGGCAAACTACTGCTACGTAGTAATGCCCTTCGGGCTGAAGAACGCAGGGGCAACCTACCAGAGGCTAATGAACAAAGTGTTCTCAGAGCACATCGGACTACAGCTAGAGGTGTACGTCGACGACATGCTGGTAAAGACACAAGAAGACAGAAAATTGCTGACCGACCTCACCAGCGTCTTCGGCACCCTCAGAAAACACAACATGAGACTTAACCCGACAAAGTGCACCTTCGCCGCAGAAGCCGGAAAGTTCTTAGGCTTCATGCTGACTCACAGGGGCATCGAAGCGAACCCGGACAAATGCCAAGCAATACTCAATATGAAGAGCCCGACGTGTGTCAAAGAAGTACAACAACTGAATGGAAGGCTAGCCGCCCTATCAAGATTCTTGGCAGGATCAGCGATAAAATCACTACCTCTCTACTCGCTCCTAAAGAAAGGGAAACCCTTCTCATGGACCCCGGAGTGCGAAAAAGCCTTCCAAGAATTCAAGGAATTCCTCGGGCAGCCACCAATCCTAACCCGACCTTTAAAAGGAGAAGAACTCGTACTATACCTCTCGGTTGGAAATCGAGCAGTCGCCTCAGCGTTAATACGCGAAAATGATCAAGGACAACACCCTATATACTTTGTAAGCAAGGCACTACAAGGGGCCGAATTAAACTATCAGAAGATAGAAAAATTCGCCTACGCCCTAGTGTTCACAGCTCGGAGGCTCCGTCCCTACTTTCAAGCCCACACCATCAAAGTCCGGACAAACCAACCCATGAGACACATCCTGCAAAAAACGGACCTAGCAGGACGAATACTACAATGGGCGGTAGAACTGTCCGAGTTCGACCTCCACTATGAAGCCCGAACTGCCATAAAATCTCAGTATCTAGCCGACTTCATCGCAGAATACACTGAGACCCCTGGAACCCCACTCTCATGGAACCTGTATGTCGACGGGTCCTCAAACAAAACAGGAAGCGGAGCCGGGGTTATACTCGAAAGCGACCAAGGAACGCGGATAGAACTATCCCTAAAATTCGAGTTCCAGGCTTCGAACAACCAAGCCGAATACGAGGCCCTACTAGCAGGTCTAAAGCTAGCCGAAGAGGTCGGAGCCCAGAGAATCACGATCTTCAGCGACTCCCAGGTCGTCACGTCACAAGTGAATGGAAGCTACCTGGCCAAAGATCCAACTATGAAAAAATACCTGGACCAAACACAGGCACAATTACGCCACTTTTCAGAAATACAAATCCAGCACATACCTCGGGAACAAAACGCCCGGGCAGACGCCCTCTCAAAACTCGCCAGCACCAAGCCCGGAGGTAACAACAGAAGTCTCCTCCAGGAAACCTTACAATCTCCCTCCGTGGTAAGAGAGGAAGAAACGCTAAATATATCCAATCAACAGCAAGGATGGATGACCCCCATACTCAACTACCTGAAGTCGGAAACTCTCCCCACCGAAAGAAAGGAAGCTAAAAGACTCACGAAAGACGCCCAGAATTATACACTAATTCACGATGTATTATACAGAAGAGGATTCTCAAACCCCCTCCTTAGATGCGTCCCGACCTCAGAAACAAAGAGCGTCCTCGAAGAAGTCCACGGAGGCATGTGTGGGAACCATCTCGGAGCTCGGGCATTATCCAAGAAAGTAGTCCGAGCCGGATTCTACTGGCCGACCTTGCAAAGAGACGCAACGGAATTTGTGAAAATATGCCCCCTGCCAAAAACACGCCAATTTTCACAAGGCACCACCCGAAGACTTTATCAGCATCACCGCACCATGGCCCTTCGCAAAATGGGGACTTGACCTACTCGGCCCGTTTCCCCAAGGACCGGGGCAAGTCAAATACCTCATAGTAGGGGTCGACTACTTCACAAAGTGGATCGAAGCTGAACCCTTAGCCACCATTACGGCTCAGAAAAGTCGCAAATTCCTATACAAAAATATTGTCACAAGGTTCGGAGTCCCCTACTCCATCACAACAGACAATGGAACACAGTTCACGGACACAAGTTTTCAGAACTTGGTGGCCGAACTAAAAATCAAACAGCAATTCACCTCAGTTGAGCACCCACAAGCCAATGGACAAGCAGAGGCTGCAAATAAAGTCATCTTGGCCGGGTTAAAACGGAGACTCCAAGAGTTCAAAGGGGCATGGGCCGAAGAGCTCCCCCAGGTGCTATGGGCATATCGGACAACTCCACACTCTACAACGGGGGAATCGCCATTCCGACTAGCTTATGGGATGGAGGCAATGATTCCTGTCGAAATAGATGAAGGGTCACCCAGAGTCATCTTCTACAACGAAGAGGGTAACCCGCAGACGCAAAAGGAAGAACTCGACCTCCTCCCCGAGGTCCGAGAAAGGGCTCGGATCCGAGAAGAAGCCTTAAAACGGTGAACGGCCCTCAGATACAATCAGAAGGTAATAAAACGAAGCTTCTCCACTCACGACCTAATTCTAATCCGAAATGACATCGGAACACAAAAGTCGGGAGAAGGAAAGCTAGCCGCGAACTGGAAAGGACCCTACAAAGTAACAGAAGTCTTAGGAACAGGCTATTACAAGATATCCGACCTAGAAGGCAATGAGCTGCCCAGGGCCTGGCACGCCTGTAATCTAAGACGGTACTACAGCTAGAAAAATTTGACCCGAGGTGTACTCTTTTTCCCTACAGGGGTTTTTTAATGAGACACCCGGTCAAGTAAGGCACCCGACCTAGTCAAGGGTAAACACTCTGTAAATATTCTTTCTTTTTTAAATACTAATCAAATCTTTCTATTTTCTTTTGTTCTTCCTCGTGATGAAACAAATCCTGAAAAAGTACCCCGCCAAGGCGCATTAATTTATGCTCGACAAAACGCAAAAAATCATTTGCCAAAAAGACCGCACAAGGTCGGCAAAGATAAAGCGACGAGGTTCAAATTAATGTGAGAAGTTATAAAGTAACTCTGAAAAGGTTCAAAAAGCCAAATAAAAAGAGATTACAAAAATAACTTAAAAGGCCGACCAACGACAAGGTCGGACCCAACAAAGGGAAGTACTCGAGCACCCGAGGTCCGAGGAAAAACCCGGATCCAAGAAAGAAGCCTTAAAGAGGCAAAGCCAAGATTTCGAAAACGCTTACTAAAAAGTTGCTATACAAAAACAACTAAAAAGTACAAGCGAAAAAACGAAATCAAAGGAAGAGGCAAAGCCAAGATTTCGAAAACGCTTACTAAAAAGTTGCTATACAAAAACAACTAAAAAGTACAAGCGAAAAAACGAAATCAAAGGAAGAGGCAAAGCCAAGATTTCGAAAACGCTTACTAAAAAGTTGCTATACAAAAACAACTAAAAAGTACAAGCGAAAAAACGAAATCAAAGGAAGAGGCAAAGCCAAGATTTCGAAAACGCTTACTAAAAAGTTGCTATACAACAAAAAAGTACAAGCGAAAAAACGAAATCAAAGGAAGAGGCAAAGCAAAGTTTCAAAGCGCTAGCTAAAAAAAGTTGTTATCCAAAAACAACTAAAAAAGCATAAAAGCGGAACAAAAAGTCAAAACGCGAATAAAACACCGCATAATAAAGCTAAAAAGTTACTACAAGTAGCTAAAAGCAAAAAGGTGTCCAAAGCGTTCACAGAAACCATCCAAAAGCAAAAGAGCCCACAGGCCGGGCAAAACCAAAAATAAAAAGATTACAGAGGATCAAGGTCCTTTCCGGACTCCACATCAACAGAAGGCTGCGGAGGAAACATAGAAATCGGGACTGCATCAACGGCACCGTCATCCCGGCTTGAAACCTCCACACCAGATCCATCCCCGGCCAAAGGTGAAGTCGGGTCCGCAACCGGAACCTTAAGGTCGGACACCGGAACCTTGGGATCGGACATCGGAACCTCATCCTCATTGGGAGCAGGAACAATCTTTCCCTCCACAACAACGTTATCCGTACTAAATAAGCTCAGATCCAGGTCAGGAGCAAGAACCCGGACCTGAGCCTTCAAATTCTCGAACATAGCATCCATACCCTTAGCCACATGGCCTTCCAGCTCGTAAAAATCATCCTGAGCAGATTGCAACTTCTCCCTTGTCTCCACAAGCTCGGCATATATCCGAGTATAATTCTCCGTCGCCGCCTTCGCCATCTCCTCGGACGCTTTCGCTGCCGCCACAGCCGCGGTAGCTTTAGCTTTCTCCTTCTCCAAAGAGGCCTCCAGCTCTGTAATCCTAGCAGCCTTCAGCTCACTAATCTTCTCGAACTCGGACTGAGCCTTCTCAAGTCGGGAGCTGGTCGCGCCAATGGGGGATTTCTTGAACTCCCAGGCAATAGCAGCATGAAGACTGGCCATCCGAACACAACTCCGCGCCATATACTGAAAATGATGCTCCATAGACACGTCATCAGTAGAGATAAAAGTCTGAGGGAGAATATGCTGTTCAATCCAACCGAGAGCATCGAAATCCTTATCGTTAAAACCCGCAAGCCCTTGAGAGGTCTTCTGCTTCTTGGGAGGAGGACCCGAGAACGGGGGAAGAGAAGAAGTAGCAGGCCCGGAGGTCGGAGGGTCTTGACTTATAGCTCTGAACTGGGGAGTCGGAATAGTCTTCGACCGAGTCTGAACACCCACGGTAGTCTTCTGCGGAGAAGATCGGGCAGAAGCATCCCCAGCCTCGATATTTCGAGCAGCCACAGACTTCTTCGTCCGACGAAGGAACTTCATGGAATCCGCCTGAGAAGACATCTCTGCAGAAATAAAAGAAAAGGATTACCACAACAGAAATTCCACCAAAAACAAGCAAAACCAAAATACTAAAAAAGAAGAATCTCGGAGAGGTCGGGAAACTACCTAACTCGGAACGGAGAAGGCTTGGATCTCCCAACATTTTCTTCGTATCCAAGTGAGGTGCCCGACCCCATAAACTGCTCACCACACCCACAAAAGCCTGCTCAACCTCATCTAGACTCTCAAAAGTATACTTAGCAGACACTACATTCTCCTGCCAACAAAGAAGAAAAGAAGGCTCCCCACTCTCATCCAGAAAGAAAGGTCGGACGTCTCCAGTAGCCCGGACCTTGAAATAAAAGTTCTTGAAATCATGAAAGGACTCATCATAAAGGGTACAAAACTTCCTCCCCTGGTTAGCCCTAAAAGAGACCCAAGACACCTTACCTCCACCCGACCCCGGCTTCGTCAATACAAACAAGTAGGAAAAAAGAGAAATAGAGGGAGCGACGCCCAAAAACTGACACAAAAGTTGAAACAGCTTTAAAAACGCCCAAGAATTTGGATGGAGCTGCGTAGGGGCAAGGTTACAAGACCACAACACCTCGGACTCCAGGTCGGTAAAAGGAAGTCGGACACCCAGCTTAGAGAAAAAACAATCATAGGCATAAAAGAAGAGCTTCTCGGAACTATCTAAGGGCGGGAAGCAAACTCTCTCCTCGGAATCCGGGGCTACTAGTTCATAATCCCTCTCAGACTCTCTATTCTCACATATGCTACAGTGCCTACGGAACCTAGCCAAATATTCAGAATCTACCACAGAAGGGACTTTTAGAGGAAGAGGGTCTACCCAACCAAGACCACTTGGAATCTTGGTCGACATCGCTTGAAGAACCTTTCGAGACATAAAACTCTTACCTACAAAGAAGAAATACAACAGCAAGCAAAAATCACATAAAGCAGACAGCGAAAACCCGTTCAGCCAAGCAAGAAACAAAAACCCAAAAGAAAATGCGGCAACCCGGAAACAAAGTACCAGAAAAACAAAAAGAGCCCCCCCCATATACAAACAAAGCAATGGCGGCGCCTCTTTTCGGGGCAACCCAGGCATAAAGAAAAAGAAACAAACAAAGAGCCACACGAAGAACAGAAGCATATGATCACAAGAAAATAGAAACAGGAGAACAAACCTGGAAGAAAGAAAATGAAGACGAAAGGGCTCCGAAGCAAGGAGAACGAAGCGGCGGCACAGAGGAAACCCCAGAAAGACGCACGGAAAGATTCGGGGAAGAAGAACAAAAAAGAAAGAAGAAGCGGTGCTCGAAAAAGAGATGGCGAAAACTTAGAAAAACAGGAAGGAACAGAATAAACGAAGAAAAAGAAGGGAGCAAATAAATAATGCCTTCACAGAGCCCGAACGGAAATCGAGGAGAAACGGTAAAATGCAATAAATGCAGGAACGGCCATTTTTGAATTTTGAAAAACTATTATGCCCGAGCTCGACCTCCAGAAAAGGACGAACTCGGGCAGGGGCACTGTTCATACCCTGACCGGGCTCCTCCAAACTCGGCAAAACCATGAAAGGTCCGACCTCGTCCTAAGGCCCACGCCTAGAGGTCGGACCTCGGACAATAAAGCAAGGAAGGCCCATCAAAAGGAAAGCAGCCAAAAACCTAAAGGCCGAAAAGGCCTGGCAAAGGCGGTTCCGCAAAGATAGGGATAAAACTCCCGAAAGATAAGATAAGATAAGAATATCTTATCCAGGGAAGATCACAGCCAACTACTATAAATACACTGGAGCACCCAGGTATGAGGGACATTCCACATTCTACACATATCTGCTTGGACCCATGCTAACTTAAGCATCGGAGTGTCATTGCAGGTACAACCACCAACCGCCAACACATCAAGCTCGGGTCCCTGACCCCCACCTCGGGCATCTCCAGACGACCGAGCTACACGTTTCAGGTAACCCCCGGAACAGAATGCATGCAAGAATGCTATGAATGTCAAGATGAACACCAAGAACACTTTGAAGATCATGATGAACATCAAGAACATATTTTTGAAAAATTTTTTATGCAAAGAAAATATGCAAGACACCAAACTTAGAAATTTTTAATGCTTGGAAAATATGAATGCAAAGATGCACATGAAAAACAAGAAAAGACACAAAACAAGAAAACATCAAGATCAAACAAGAAGACTTATCAAGAACAACTTGAAGATCATGAAGAACACTATGAATGCATGAAATTTTCGAAAAAATGCAAGGAAAATTTTTAAAGCATGCAATTGACACCAAACTTAAAAATTGACTCAAGACTCAAACAAGAAACACAAAATATTTTTTATTTTTATGATTTATTAATTTTTTTGGATTTTTATTAAATTTTTTTTCGAAAATAAAGTTTAGAAAAACGAAAAATAAAAGAAAAATTTTGAAAAAGATTTTTGAAAAGAAAATTACCTAATCTGAGCAACAAGATGAACCGTCAGTTGTCCATACTCGAACAATCCCCGGCAACGGCGCCAAAAACTTGGTGGACGAAATTGTGATCCATATTCTTTTATATTTGTATGAAATCATTATTATGGCACCAGTTGAATTCACAACTCCGTTCAACTAACCAACAAGTGTACTGGGTCGTCCAAGTAATAAACCTTACGCGAGTAAGGGTCGATCCCACAGAGATTGTTGGTATGAAGCAAGCTATGGTCACCTTGTAAATCTCAGTTAGACAGATTAAATTGGTTTATGGTTTCGAAAATTAATAAGAAAAAGAAATAATAAAAGGGATACTTATGCAGATTCATTGGTGGGAATTTCAGATAAGCGAATGGAGATACTGTATGGCTCAAGAACGCCTACTTTCCTATTGCTTCAATTCAATCCTTCTTACTCCTTTCCATGGCAAGCTGTGTATAGGGGTTCACCGTTCGACGATGGCTACTTTGTATCCTCTCTGGAAAATGGTCCTCTGCGGCTGTCACTCGCATGGCTAATCGTCTGGAGGCATCACACTGGCCGAAGGCTACATCCCATCCTCGCAGTGAAAACTACGCTCACGCGCTCTGTCACAACACGGCTAATCACTGGTTGGTTCCCGCTCCTACTGGAATAGAATCCCTTGATTCTTTTGCGTCTGTCACTAACGCCCAGCACTTGCGAGTCTGAAGCACGTCACAGTCATTCATTACCGGAATCCTACTCGGAATACCACAGACAAGGTTAGACTTTCCGGATTCCCAGGATCCTACTCAGAATACCACAGACAAGGTGAGATTTTCCGGATCCTCATAAATGCCGCCATCTATCTAGCTTATACCACAAAGATTCTGTTGGGGAATCTAAGAGATACACATTCAAGCTCTGTTGCATGTAGAACGTAGGTGGTTGTCAATCACGTGCGTTCATAGGTGAGAATGATGATGAGCGTCACATAATCATCACATTCATCATGTTCTTGGGTGCGAATGAATATCTTGGAATAAGAATAAGAGAGATTTGAATAAAAAGTAATAGTAATTGTATTAAAACTTGAGGTACAGCAGAGCTCCACACCCTTAATCTATGGTGTGCAGAAACTCCACCGTTGAAAATACATAAGTAAAAGGTTCAGGCATGGCCGAATGGCCAGCCCCCATAACGTGATCAATAGCCTCTTAGGATGAAGAATAAAACAAAACTGAGACCAAAGATGAAACGTGGTCAAAAGACGTCTAATACAATAGTTAAATGTTCTATTTATAATAAACTAGCTCCTAGGGTTTACATGAGTAAGTAATTGATGCATAAATCCACTTCCGGGGCCCACTTGGTGTATGCTTGGGCTGAGCTTGGTCTATCCACGAGCTGAGGCTTCTCTTGGAGTTGAACTCCGAGTTATGACGTGTTTTGGGCGTTCAACTTCGGATCATGACGTTTTTCTGGCGTTTAACTCCAGACAGCAGCATGTACTTGGCGTTCAACGCCAAGTTACGTCATCAATTTCCGAATAAAGTATGGACTATTATATATTGCTAGAAAGCTCTGGATGTCTACTTTCCAACGCCGTTGAGAGCGTGCCATTTGGAGTTCTGTAGCTCCAGAAAATCCATTTTGAGTGCAGGGAGGTCAGATTCCAACAGCATCAGCAGTCCTTTTGTCAGCCTTTTTCAGAGTTTTGCTCAAGTCCCTCAATTTCAGCCAGAAATTACCTGAAATCACAGAAAAACACACAAACTCATAGTAAAGTCCAGAAATGTGAATTTAACATAAAAACTAATGAAAACATCCCTAAAAGTAGCTTGAACTTACTAAAAACTACCTAAAAACAATGCCAAAAAGCGTATAAATTATCCGCTCATCAAAATGACCTTAGAAACAGAAATTACATGCTATCTATGGGTTTGTTTACGCTGCTTTGATCTGTTTGTGTTTGAAACACATGATTATTTTTGCTTCCTAAGTTCTCCTCTGGAATTCTAAGCACAGAATAAACATGATTCAGTAAAAATACTATTTAATTATATCAGGATCTCGAAATTCTATCAAATAAAGGATCTTACATTTCGGATGAATCATAGTGAGCTTCCATCGAAGGGAGCCCAGCTTCCTTCATCCTGGGAAAGCAAAAACAATTATCAGCTACAAAAAATACCTTAAAATCGGCAATATACACCCAAATTCAACATACCCTTGTGCAACCTTTTCATTGGTTTTTTTCTTTTCTGATTATCTGAATAATTCTTCTATTTCTTCTGTTCTTACATTAGTTCTAATAGTACATGCAAAAGAACATGTTAACAAATAAAATTTTGATGATAAAGAGTAAGATAGCTTTACAACGTATCTTACACGTTATAGGATTTAATTTCTTGTTCAAAAGACGAATCCTCAACAATGTGCTTTCTTTTTTTGAATTGTATTCTGGAAATAAAAAAAATATGAATAAAAAAACACAACAAAATTTATGATAAAATAGCCCCGAAAGCAGTGCATACTTTTTGGGTGGAATCTAAATTTTTTTCTTTGATTTTTATTTTATTATTGGTGAGGATTCTTCACTTCTAAAATTAAATGAGAAATACTCTGTTAATTCATCAAATTTTGATAACAAACAGAAAAGAAAGCAATGCAATGACAATTTCAGAATCTTACTCATCATCGGATTCGCTTTCATCTTCCGAAAAGGAATCCTCTACAATCTTCTAACTCTTTCTAGATACCATTCTGGACAGCAAACAATCATTAGAAAAATACACTCTAATAATGACAAAATACACCCAAAAATATTACTTACTTTTTAGCTGTCCTGGTGGGTTATTTTCTTGTTTCTGTTGGTTCCTCTGAGTCTTGTTCAGGCTCAGACTAAGAGGAAATAGCAAATTCACTCTCGGATGAATCACTCTCCGATGAACTTTCCTTCTTCTTTTTTGTCTTTTTCTTTTTTTTCTTTCTTTTCTTCCTTTCATTTTCTTTAGTTTCTTTTTCAGTTCTACCCTCTTGACGATGCCCTGAAACAGTTAAAACGTTAGTTTACACCATATACATAAATCAAATACACCCAAATTAAAGAAAGTATTCTCTTCAGTTACCATATGACCATCAATTTCTGCTTTGATCTGCTGAACCAGTAGCTCTCTATTCCAATGGCTAACCTAGGGCAGTCCAGGGATTGCTTCTCCTTTCTTGTCTGTGTGTTTTGTTAGATGAAAATATACTATCATCAAGGTGAGGCAGCTATCAATTAATTTTTTCTATTTCAAACGGGTTTGGTTATGCCATTGATGATGAAATCGAGGACATGGCTGCCCCAGTTTCACTCCGTTATGTTGTCCAGTCAAAAAATTGGAGGGATGTGGAAGGAGATACTTTGTTTATCGTAGTTAGCAACAAGAATGCCATTTAAATATAGAGGATGAAAATCCTCTTGAACATTAGATGATCTTGATCGTTGTCAACACTGATATCCATCATCTGATCGATGAGATTCTTTAATGTTTTCTCCTGGAATCTTCTAAAAATTTATTTGTTCTCGTCAGAAAGGTCTTTAAAACTCACTTTTTCAGAAAATAGGTATCCTACAAAAAGAACACCAATTACATTCCAAATCACTTGAAATACACCCAAATACCAGCCATATACAGCTAAATTTATTTATTGATTACATGAGATCAAAAGAATATATTACAAAGAATAGATTACAATGAATACAAGTATAAAGGTTTTCTGTAATTAGTTACCTGATGCATTGAGGCCAAGGGCAGCCCCTATTTTTTCGATTTAATTTTCAACAAATCGTACCTTGTGTCTAATTTGTTTTTCTCCAAATTAAAGGAATTAGCCAACTCCTTCAACAGTTGGTGTGGCACATTCATTGGGGAGATGTGCATCGGACCTTCAAATCCTAATTCCCGGACGATGGCATTCTTTGCCTCGCTCATTTTTTCAAACTGTTCCTTCAATAGTCGCATCGAACATCTCAAATCCTTGGTTTGCTGTAAACAAAGCAAAACGAGAGTCATTTAAATAAGCTATATTTATACTAGGAAAAATTGAGTTGGTCTAAGATATATATGTACTTACATTGTATTTTTTTCACCTTCGCTCTTGTTTGTCATTTTTATTGTAAGAAATAAAAAATATTATTAATAGATAAAAATACCAGCCAAATAGCAGGCACATACACCCAAATACCAGCAACATACACCCAAATAAGAGCTAGATACACCCAAATACCAGCCACATACATCCAAATCCAGTCACATACACATTTATTATTTTTTCGATTACACGATATTATATGAGTTTAAAATGATTTTCAAATCAACCAAACATGCATACAATGACACTACAAGCGCAAGCACAAGCACAACAGCACCAGTTACACTTGAATACTCTTGATATATACCAGTCACATACACTTGTATTTTTTTAGATTACATGACATTATATGAGTTTAAAATGATATTTAAGTTCAAAATGTCATTAGAAGCACTAGTCACATTCGAATTCGATTGATATACACCCGAAAATGGCCATATACACCCAAATATCAGTTCAGTTGAAATACAGTACAAAGTTTATATGTATACAAACTCGCTTCCAAACATGCACATAAACAGATGAAAAAATACGTTAAACGATTCACTAAAAGTATGTAAAACAGTATCACCGACTTGAACAATTTCACCAGAACAGTAATATCTACTTTAAACCAAGAATATATAATGAATTGACTTAATAAAAGAGAAATACGATGATATAATGCTTCGCCTTCGAAATCAAAAAGAAAAATCTGAAAAATCTCAAAGATTAGTGAAACAGTACTTTGAATAATGTTTCTTCTTTTTTTTTGGTGTTTTTGACGGAAATTTTGATGTTTGCTTGTTAATTTCGTCGAGCGTTGGTGAGGAATTTGAAAGTTTCTTCTGAATTTTTTAATGTGCCTTGAATCTCGACAGTTATGATTTTGATTGGGGAATAAGAAGAAGAGTCGTTCATAATGGTGAGTAACGCGCTTTGAAAACGATTGAGTAACACGAGTATTTAACACATTTGAGTTGGATGAGAGTAATTTTTGTTGAATTTGACCTAACTTATAAAATTTATAAACCAAAAAGACTTGTATGTATAATATAACTTTATTCTTAGTAACTATATTTAATGGAGCTCTCTAGGAGAGTTGCATTAAATACTTTGCCTTGTTTCTTCTTTGGACGTTTTAGCCTTGCACTGGATAAAAGAAAAAAGATCACATCTCAAGTATTTTACTATTTTACAACAATCGACAGAAATTTGATTCCGGAGACATATTCCCAAAAAATAATCCAAGAAGTTCTTTTTATTTCATTTCATTTCAATATAGAGAAATATCATCCCCCCTCCAAATTCTCTCTCCCTTTAAAATTGTCTTTTCCATGACTGCCACAGCTCGTCTGAAGCGAATCGGCACCGCTGTCGTAGCAGCCGTCGCCACTGCATATGGCGGCACAATCCTTCTCGTTCCTCCAGTCTCTGCCAATGATCATGGTGGCGGTGGATCCCACCTTGCCGCCATCCGGCAGAAGATCCACGACCCCAGCGCCACCGTTCCATCAAGAGAAGTCCAGCGTTCGTCGCTTATCGGGACCAGTCCAGCTAACCCCCTCGATGTTCTCGTCATTGGTGGGGGCGCCACGGGTTCGGGCGTGGCACTGGATGCCGTGACACGTGGACTCCGCGTTGGTCTCGTTGAGAGAGAGGATTTCTCTTCGGGAACTTCCTCCCGCTCCACTAAGCTCATACATGGAGGTATGTCTGATTTGTTTGCCAGTGAACGCCAACTGAAATTGTTTGAACATTCTAGGCACGAGAATTTGCAATTGGTGGCTTTTGGGAGTGTTTGACAACTAAACACCTAGATAATTAGGTGCAAAATAAAACTGATTATGTTACGGACTAGCTGTATAGTGATGGTCATTCGTGTATCGTCGCCGTCGGTCGATAGTCGTAAGCAGTGATGGTCGGCAGTTGGTGACGTTAGCAAAGGTGGTAAAATATTGTTGAGAAAATTCGCTTGATATAAACCAACTTAAATTTATTTGTTTTTTTATACTAGTTTTAGGCTTAAATTGATTGAGAGAAAAGTCAGAAAACAAAATTTAATTTGTTTGTTTGCGGGGCTACCAAACGGTTATTTAGAAAGAACTAGGCCACATTTTGTGCATAATTGGCCTCGGGTTTTTCCAAACACCCCCTTATATTAGGTGTGATTAATAATTTAGGGGCGTTCAACACCAGGACTGACTAAAAATCAAGCATGGGTCCACAGCATATTTTGTTGGGTTTTTGGTTTGTCGATTTTGTAATTTTCGGCTTTGAGTTTTGGCCATGGTTTGGGTAGGCATTATCTGGTCTGAAATCAAGTTCTATAACTAAAATATATATTTTAGGGTAGAATTGGTAATAAAATGTTATGTTTTCATACTTTAGTTAATATTTTTATATTATATGGGGTCATTTTTTATTAAAATGAATTTATTTTATTATAAATGTTGTATAAATGTTTATTAAATTTAATCTTTAAGAGTAAGATTTTAAAATAGTCTCGATAAAATATTAGAATTGAGTCCGGAACTAATTAAACCCACCCGACATGGACACTCCTAAACGAGGTGAGTAATGCTGGTTTCCAAGGGTGGGGTTTATCTAATAGAGTTAGTGGCTAAAATGTGGAAAGATCTATCGTATCTTTGGAGGCAGGAGAGAGCAGTATTTGGAAGGATATATCTTACATCTTTGACGGTCAAATTAAGAAACTAACCTTTAAAAGTTTCATTTTTTTTTGTTTTTGGATACAAAATAATGGAGAAGAATAAACTAGCTAAATGTTGGAACGACGTGGTGTTTTTGGAACAAAGTATTTTCGGATTAGATTTGATTTGATTTGAAATGAATTGAATTAGCAATGTATTGTGTTTGGAATTAATTATGTAAAATAGGAGTTGATTTAATTTACAAATTGATATAAACATTTGATTTTACATTTTTATCCTGTATTTACCATGCAATCTACAACCACCGTCGCGGGTAACTGGACTACCACCTAACCTCCGCCACTTCTTTCCGTTTTCCAACCCTTATCTTCTATCCTATATGCCAACCTGTGGTCTATTAATGCAAAACCTGATTCTGGGAAATGGTTCACATGAAGGTTATGATATGAAAAAAGGATGAGTGTACTATAAGGGGAGGCTGGTGTAACCTAAGAACTCTTCCTGTATTCGCATGATTCGTTCAAGAAATCCACAATTCAGTGTTAGGAGGACGCTGTGTGTTTCTCGGACGTTCAAGAGAATATCTAGGAAGCTATGGTGGGAGGGTATGAAAGGAACCATCCAGATGTTTATCCAGAGGTGACGCTATCACCAGCGGGGTTGCTGCAACCTCTCCCCATTCCTTTTCAGGTTTGGGAGGACATCTCAATGGATTCCAATGGGGGACTACCTGAAGCTCAGGGGCTCGATACTATTTTGGTGGTAGTGAATTGTCTCCCAAAGTATTCCCACTTCATGGGCCTCTCACATCCGTATACAGCTAAGGATGTAGCTTCCCTATATGTTAAGGAGATAGTGAGACTGCCGGGTTCCCAAAGTTTGTTGTCATAGATCGAGTTCTGGTCAGAACTATTTAGACAAGCTCGTACTAAGCTGAAATACAGCTCAGCATATCATCCCCAAACCGTTTGTCAAACCGAGCAAGTAAATCCGTGCCTTGATATGTATCTTTGATGTTTCGTGGAAACTAAACCCAAGCAATGGCCTGGGATTCTCTTCTCGGCAAAGTTGTGGTTTAACACTACTTACAGTGCATCCACAAAGACAACTCCATTCAAAGCCCTGAATCGTCCAGACCCTTCCACAGCCTACCAAAGAGCAGAAACACCATTGCCATTGAGGAAGTGAACCAATGTTAGTGGAAATGGATGCTGTCGTAGATGAACTGAAATGGCAGTTAACTGATGCCCAAAGTCGTATGAGGAATCAGGTAGATAAGAAGAAAAGAGAAATGCATTATTAAGTTGGGAACATGGTGCACTTGAAGATCCAACCTTATAGGTTGAGGACACTTGCCTCAAGAATGACTCAAAAATGCATACCAAGATTTTATGGCCCATTTGAAGTTGTTGAAAGAGTGGAAGCTGTTGCATAATAGATTGAAACTTCCCCCAGAGTCAAGGGTGCACCTTGTGTTCCATGTATCCCTGCTTAAAAAGTGCACTACTGAAATGTTTGCTGCCAACCCGTACCCAAGGACCTTGCTGCAGATTGGAAATTGAGGGTCTCTTGCTGAAATTGTGGTTGGGTAACAGAATTCTCAGCACAAGGTTGACATACTGATCAAATGTCAGAACATGCCAGAATTTGAAAGTTCTTGGGAGCTAGCAGCAGATATCAAGCTTAATTTCCCTGATTTCCACCTTGAGCACAAGGTGGTAGGTTTGGCGGGGAATATTGTAAGCTTTAATGACAAATTTCCTAAGGGTTTGCTGGTGTATACATAGTAAATTCAGTGATAGTTTGGGAATTGGGTAAAATCAGTGAATGGATAGATTAAGTGGGTAAGTGGGCCCTCCAGCGTCTAACTAACTTGTAAGAGTGTCTTAGCAAGGGAATGCTTAAATGCTTTCAGATAGGGGATGAGGCATATAAGGGGGATGCAGAGTTGGAGAGAGGTAGGCTAAGATTGGGAATCGGCTTGGGAGGGTAAGGCTGTAGTGCCTTGTTTCCCTTTGCTTCGAGTTGATTCTCTTCTATCTTCTCTTTTACTATCAGTGTGAATAATACAAGCATATCACTCCTTCTATTTTCTGTGTTTTTGGTTTCTTACAGATCTTCTGTTAACTTGCTTCTAGTATTATTGCATACCCTTGTCATTTTTTAAAATAATTCCAAAATCATTTTCAGTTTTAATCTTAACACTGTAGAAATTGACTAAAATATTTTGAATTCTATAAAGAAATAGTTAGTAGATATATATTATGTTCTCCAGTTTTTATGGTGTTAGTACGTGTTGATCTAATGTTTAACTGTTTATATAAATTATTAGGTGTTCGTTATTTGGAGAAAGCCGTCTTTAAGTTTGATTATGGCCAACTAAAGTTAGTATTCCATGCACTCGAGGAGCGTAAACAAGTTATTGACAACGCACCCCACCTGTGCAATGCTTTGCCTTGCATGACTCCATGTTTTGACTGGTTTGAAGTAGTGTACTACTGGATTGGCTTGAAAATGTATGACTTGATTGCTGGAGCACGATTATTGCACTTATCAAGATTTTACTCTACAGAGGAGTCTGTTGAGCTCTTTCCCACTTTGGCAAAGGAGGGAAAAGGTAGAAGACTGAGAGGCACTGTTGTGTATTACGATGGGCAAATGAATGATGCTAGACTTAATGTTGGATTGGCTTGCACTGCTGCATTAGCTGGTGCAACGGTGCTGAACCATGCTGAAGTTGTATCTTTACTGAAGGATGATATTGGTGAACGGATAGTTGGTGCACAAATAAGGGACACTTTGACCGGTAACATGCAATTTTATTTTATTTTGTTAGTCTAGATATCTTTGATTTACCTTTCCGTTTGCATGATATATTGAATGACACCTATATATTGTACGATAGGACACAGTTTGAAGAATCACTTGTAGATTTAAAGTGCGAAGTCACAGCCAACTCCCCCTACATTCCTCTGCGTTTTATTTTAGGGGAAAAAGCTGCTGCCTTCTATCAAAAAGAGGGAAATAAAAAAAGTTGCAGTGGAATATGAAAGTGAAAAACTGGAGTATTTTGTAAGGAACTTGTGGGTTGGCATTGTTGAGTTTTTCTTTTACGATTATTTTGTTGTTATTTATTTTTAAGAATAAGATTGATTTTATCAGAACAAAAATGATCATATATTGATATCAATATGGTTGGTTCATTTAATAAGGATTTCAGATGTCATTTAATTTAGTATTTAATGTGAATCAAGTGACAAATAACTTCCAGTTGCATTTGTAACAGTTGGCATACATCTTAGTTTGTGACTTTTAAACCTAACAACTAGTTTTTCAATACCTCAATAGTTAAAAGTTCTATTTTTATATATATATTTCAGGCAAAGAATTTGATACATATGCAAAAGTAATTGTGAATGCGGCTGGCCCATTTTGCGACTCCATAAGGAAAATGGCTGACAAAAATGCAAGAGATATGATTTGTCCAAGTAGCGGCGTACATATCATACTCCCTGATTATTATTCTCCCGAGGGAATGGGCCTAATTGTTCCTAAAACAAAGGATGGCCGTGTTGTTTTCATGCTACCATGGCTAGGACGAACAGTAGCTGGGACTACAGATTCTAACACCACCATTACTTTTCTCCCTGAACCACATGAAGATGAAATACAATTCATACTTGATGCTATATCTGATTACCTTAATGTTAAAGTATGATATACCTCAAGCCACTCAGTACAGGAAACCTTTAAATTCATTATTTGTCATTTTATTTCTTGAACTAGATGCAGAATTGAATATTTTCATAAATATTGTCTGAGTTATAAATATTTTTAGATCATCTTAGCCATAAACGGTATATCGCATCATGTTTCTTGCTCTACTGCCATAGAATTCAATATATTTGTTTGTAGGAACCTTCCCCCTTCTCTTAATTAACTTGGTCAGCCCTCTGAAACCTTGATTAAAGAAAAGGAAAAATAATTTGATATTCCAAGTTAGACGTCACTCCATATTGATAGACTCGTTTGCTCTTTATTGATTTCTCCTTTTTTTTCATCTGTTGAGAACTAAATAATTATGGAAATTTAGGTCCGGCGCGCTGATGTTCTCTCTGCTTGGAGTGGCATTCGCCCATTAGCAATGAATCCATCAGCAAAAAATACAGAGAGTATCTCCAGGGATCATGTTGTCTGCGAGGATCTCCCTGGTTTGATCACTATCACTGGTGGCAAGTGGACCACCTATCGTAGGTAATGTATAGACCAAGCCAAAAGCTGTTGACCGTTGTTAACATGTTGCAAGGGTTAGGAACTTAAACACATTGACCTTTTGACCATTCAGTAGGTCAATTTAACGAGCATAATTTAATTGCATTTCCAACTTAATTTAGTTATTGCATTTACTCACTTTGATTCCAGCATGAAATGTCCCTATTGTGATTCTGGTTAGAATATGTTTCAGCATGGCAGAAGATGCTGTCGATGCAGCAATAAAGTCTGGGAAGCTGACCCCCACCAGTGGATGTGTGACTAACAATCTCCATATTGTTGGTGGGGAAGGGTGGGATCCTGCTTCTTTTACAGTTCTTACTCAACAATATATGCGCATGAAAATATCATATAAGGGTAAAGTTGTTCCTGGGGTAATGGACACTGCGTCTGCAAAGCATTTGTCTCATGCATATGGAACATTGGCTGAACGAGTGGCTGCCATTGCTCAGGTTGGCATGTATATATTTTAAGTTTTTCATAGCAGTATTTGCACAAGAACTTTTTATAATGACTTAGTACTTGATTTATCTTATCAATGAGTTGGGTGCTTAGTTGAGATTATCGATCCATGGTGCCATCGCGATCAAATCAGATTCTAATTTGATCATTTTCTGTAGACCATGAAGGTAAATGAATTATCAACTATGCATCTTTCTAGAGATATAAAATCATTTCTTGGTACCCACCTATCTGCTTAAGTTGCTTAGACCATTACTGCTTCATCACAACCTCTCAATCTATTTGGAAATCCAAAGCATCCCTCAAAGGTCAAACCCTTTAATTGGTCAGTTGTGCTGACTGGAATTAACACCAATGATACAGGATCAAAGACCTCAGAAGGCTATTTTGTCTAATATGTGCATTGGTTGCTAGTTCAGAACCAGTGGCATATCTATTTTTTCACTTTTCTATGACTAATTTCTAATGGAACTTGCTGTTTGGTAATTTGATGAGTATTGAGTTTGTCCTAGAGCGTTGGATCAGCTTGTATTGATTGCGTTTGTTGGTTTTTGGAGAAGCAAGGAAGCCAAACTTTTATAGCAATGTGCTGTCTATGCCTATATCTTTGCTTGGTGCAGATGCTTTCAGAAAAGTAGGTCTGTGGGATAGGGTTAGGTGTCTTTTAGACCAAGGTCGTCTGTTCTCTAGTTGCTTCCTTTCCCTGAGAAGAAAACCCTAATTCTCCAAACGAGTGCTGCCACTTCATGCCTTCCTAAGGAGGCCCTCCATCCATACTCTTCTCTTCCTATCTCATATCTTGAACTCTGTGGTGTTGTCTTGATTTTGGTATTTTTAGTTAATGTTGATGTTGTAGTAGTTGATTTGGAAGAAGAGGTGAGATGTCTCATCAAGGCGACTGCTGATGGTGGAAGTTGGGCCAGCCGTGAAGAGAGAGCATAGAATGAGGAGAAGAAGAAGAACGACATCAAGAGTCAGAGGAAGGGAGGAAGGAGAGAATGCTTTAGACAGAGAGAGGAAGGGGCAGCAACAGCAAGATGGTGAGAGAACAGCAATAGCAATAGTTCGATGCCAATGATGGTGGCGTGACAATAATATTCCAGTGTAGCTTTCGCTGGTTGTGTATATGCAGATTTTTTCCCCAGGGTGGTGGTTTGCCCGCTGGCATCTCTGTGGGGTTGCTGTTTGTTTCTAATGGTGCTTAGCAAAGGGACTAATGCTGGAATGTTTAAATAAGTCTTCGACTCTTTTGACGAAGAATGTGCTTGAGGTGTGGCAATGTGGTCCCAAAAACAGGTACTAAGAAAGGATTATAAGACAGAGGAGATGGTGCTTTTGGAGATGTGATCATAGAAAGGGAAAGGCAAGACATGGAACACAATGAAGACATAGGTACTTACAAATATATTTGCCGTACAATTTTAGTAGCTAACATTTATTTCAAAAATCTAGAAGAACATCTCATAAGAATGTCTAAGAGTGGGGCGATAAGTTTGCAGAGTATAAAACTTACTAACAGAATATACAACTTGGAGAAAGAGTAACTATCTGATGTAAGATATCTTGGGGATGAGTATACAACTTACTAACAGAGTAAAGAGAAATGACCAAGATAGGGTTTTAAGGATCAAGTGATGGCAACTGAAAATTGAAAAGCAAAGGAACTTTGCCTAAACGAGGATATGTAGAAAATATGTTGAGGGGTATACAGACATTGTGCAGAAAGTATAAGCAATTAAATCTTTAATGCTGCCAGTGAAGTGAGAATAGAGAATTTGATAGGCTATACCTTGTTAGACACTAAAGAGGGGGAAATGAGTATTTACAGGATTGCTAAAAGTAGACATAAAATGACAGTGTATTTAATACAAAATGAAATGCATCAAGGATAAACAGGGTAAAATAAGATCAGGTATTTTACAAGTGTGGCTGGTACTGCTATTTATATGATCAAGGATAAATGTGAAACTCTCATATCCTGAGGGTGTACTGCTATAAAGCAAGTATTTCTTTCTTATTATAAACTATTACTTATTCCCTCTAAAATCTATTATTTTTTCCTATATACAGAAGACGACATTCTATAGTATAATTCACATATGAGGAAGGGGTATATCATTGGCTTGTATATATAAACTATTTTGCGATATCACTGATATGTGCAGTTCTGCAAACAGGCTTTGAAGGTATGAACTGATCAATGTATTAGACATAGTTGGAATTCCTGTTGATAGAGTGGCTTACTGATATGGCGCCATTAATGATGTTGATCTATTATAATTTCACCATCTACAGGACGGGTTTCCGGTTTATGCCTTTTGTTACAGTACTTTCAGTGATTCAGTCGATTTGACTTTTTCCTTTTTTTATTGTTTTTGTTCTAAGAGATGGCATTAAGGGTGTGCCTAAATTATAAAGTCCAAATATTCAATATGCTGTGAAGTTTAGTTGTCACATTATATAATCATAGATGGTATTAATTTCTGTCTTAACTCTTAACCATTTGCTTTTGCATTTGATGCTAGTTTTTGTAATTTTGGTTGTCTCATCAATCAGTAAGGTTGTATTGAATATGTATTCTGTATGTAGGATGAATGCTTGGGTAAGCGACTTGCTCATGGTTACCCTTTTCTGGAGGCGGAGGTGGCATACTGTGCACGGCATGAATATTGCGAATCTGCCATTGATTTCATTGCAAGGAGGAGTCGTCTTGCTTTCCTCGACACTGATGCAGCAGGACGGGCATTGCCTCGAGTGATTCAAATATTAGCAGCAGAGCACAAATGGGATAAGTCAAGACAGAAGCAGGAGCTACAGAAGGCTAAAGAATTTTTGGAGACTTTTAAATCCTCCAAAAATGCTCAGTTCCATGACGGGAAACATAATTAGTACTGTATTTCGTCTAGCCATGTAACATATGGAAGCTCTGCAATTATTTCCTTTCTTCCTTTTTTATTTTATTTTCAGTTTTTTTATTTCATGTGTGTTATGGGGAAGTGAAGGTTGAGATGAGATGAGATGAGATGATACAAAAATAATGGCTTGGAACTATTTGATGTTTCTCAGATTCTGGAAGTAGTAGGGGCCAATTTCGAATTTGGTGTTCAGTTGCCTAAAGTTAAGTAGGTCAGTAGGAGACATCGATCTTTGAAATCGATTAATTGACCAAATTTATTACACTATCTCTGCCAAAAGAATGATTTGATAAACTGAGTAAACCTAATACATCATTGTAACGTGTAAGGTTAAATCTATCTGTTACTTTAAGATATTTGTAGTGCTCGATACAGAAGAAGCATGAGCAACTTTACTAGAGATCGAAGAGAGAATTTCAAAGGTGTGTAGGTCAACATTTAAGAGTGTGAATGTGTGATGAACTTGGGAAGAGTTTTACTGCAGTCGTTAGGCTTGGAGGAGGCTGAAACAGTCGAGGGGTGCGTTGTTGAAGAACTCCTGGTCGATGAGTTCAAATCTGAAGAGGCGTGCAAGATACTCCACCGAACTGAGCTTTGCAATGTGTCCAACGTTCGATGGTGACTTCCGTAATCCTATAGTGAGAACGGCAAGGACGATCTTCTCACTTTTCTACAGATTTTTCTGTTTTAGGATATGGGCATTAAAGTTTTAGAAGAGTTTTATTTCATTTTCTGTTTATTTGATATTTTGTATTATCTTAGTTATTATTTTTTTCTCGTCTTTATTTTTATCAATTTTGTAAGAGAGATAGGAATTTGTGATAAATAATGCTTGTAAGTATATGTTTTCAACGAGAAAATATTTTGAAAGGTTATACGGCTTTAAGTTTTAAACAGACTTCTATTTTAGTATTAATTATGATTAGAGTCGTCGTAATATCCAATTTATCTGAGTGACGCAGTCAGAAGCGTGACATTCTCATAGTGAGAGTATTACATTTGTGGTATCAGAGCAGTCTTTCCTGTAGATGCTGAAAAATGGACTGACTATACTTCAATTACATATTCTGAGCACCTGTCATGCATTAGTCTTATTCGAATAACAAGAATTAGTGTTTTATGCACATGATGGTCTAGTGATTAATGTTGTTAGTCTATCATTGCATACTTCTTGGTATTAAGTTTGGTTGGCTTAAAACTAGCCGATTATGTATTTAGAAGCACTAATGGGTTATCATGGACGAGATACGAGAAATAGGTAACACAATTCGTGGGTTTTGGGAACGTTAGAAGCTATTTCTCGAGGTTACTCATTATGTGTCTTGAATTCTATTGGAATCATGTGACTTGTTCTTTCATAGCCTATCTTAAAGTCCTTGTTTGCTATTTCTTTTCAAGAGTAGTTTGATTTTTTCACCCATATTCTTTTATTCATATGCATTTTTGTTTGATCCTAATTGCATATGCTTGCTTAAAATCCTTAGTGTATCTGCCTCTCTTTGTTTAAATTCTTCTTCTTGATTCATGTATTTTTCGATATAACTGTGAACTTATTTTGATGCAGTGTGCCTTTTTAAGTTCTTATTCCGAGTCCCTTTTAAAGAAATTGTGATTCAGTTTTTTATTTATTTATTTAACTGTAATTACAACCATCTTCCAAATTTTATAGAATCGCTTTTGATTCGATATGCACTTCTCTATATAAAACTTTGAAAATCCCTGATACAGTTTAAAAACTATTTATTTCCAATACTTCGCCCGTTCTTTTACTGGTTTACAGACATATACTTACTTTAAAAATAACTTGATTTTTCTAACAACTTTACTATAGTTCTTATGCATATCTTTACTTGATTTTGTATTTAGGTATTTTTCAAAATTCTTGAAAGAAAGGATTTTCGTCTTTATTCCAGTTGATCTTCGTTTGATAAACTTCACCTAATTTATTTTAAGTTGAATTTGGTTTAGCATAATATATTATTTACGTATTTGTTGTTCTTTTGAAAATATTTGGCTCATATCTTTCCTTTTTAGGATGGACTAATTCCTTAAGTTTCTGTTTTTATGGATGTCATGCTTGATTCTGATCTTAGTTATTCTTTTACATCTTGTGAGCATTACCATTAATTTCAGTTCTCTTCTCTTGTGAATCTCATTAATTTAGTGCACCGTTTATCCTCTTGTTGTTCTTACCAGAGTTCTTTAGTCAAAGATTCTTTCTTGAGAGTTTGCTATTGATGAGTTAATTTCCTTCTTAGCGTCTCCTAATCTTCTTGAATGTTCTTTTGAGGTGGTGATTTCAAGTATACTCTCGGAGTTTTGGTTTGAACCTTTTTAAAGAAGTTTTGAATTCTTTTTGAAGAAATTTCAAATTAAACTTTTCTGTTGCTTGATTGTAATTGAAACCATTCCTTAGATTTTGATAAAAGTGTTTTGAATTTTTTATGCACTTCTTTATATGAAGCTAAAAAAAAAGCAGCATTGGCTTGCGTACGCGAAGATGAACTTTTTCAGACACTCGCGTACGCGGCAGTTGGCACGCGACGCAGATCAGCCTTTCTGTTTCGAGCACTCACGTACGCAAAGGTGGCATGCGTATGCGAGATGGGCATTTTAACACCCATGCGTACGTGGAAGGGTGTTTGCGTACCCGAAATCCTATTTTTGCTAAAAGTGTGTTTACAACAAATTTTACCTCGGATTTTTTTTTCTAAATAGAGTTTGACTTCTTCTATCTTTGCTGTAACTTTTATACACGCTTGTTTGAATATGAACTTTGAAACTTTTTGAACAAATATTTGATTTCCTTCCGAGTTTTATGCATACCCTTGGATAAGTTGTATACCTAATTATCTTTCTAAATATTTGAAGAAATATTTTGCTTTTAGCCAAACTAGTGTTCATTTTGTTTCAAAAGTCTAAATATTTGAGGAAATTGTATTAAAGTAATGCCACATTTATACATTGTGATACTTTTACAAAATGTTTGTTGCACACTTTTTCTTTGAGAATATGAAATGGTTTTTGAAAAAGTTTTTCATTTTTTATGAGCAATGCATTCGAAAGTATTCTTAATCCTACTCTTGAGTCTTGTAAGCCTTGTCTTCGATTTTAGACATTCTTCTTCTGTAAAAGTCACACTTCTTTGACTCAACTTGATTTTGTTCAAAATACTGCACTGCTTTTTCTTTTATCGTTCCTATCGAAATTCTTTTATTCGGGGGGTCATTTTTGAGGTTGCCAAAGTGATTTTTTTTTCCAGCACTCTTCATTCCTTGTATATCCTTGATTACCTGTGATCCCAACAATCCTTTCAAGTTCTTGCGGATATTGACCTTGTCCTTTTCTAAGGTATAGTACCCTTCTGAGTAAAATTGAGAATTATTTTAATGTCACGTGTGACCTTTAGGTATAGTAATGTGATGCGTTAGTTCTTTAAGATGTGATTTGTGGATATGGAAGGTGAAGCGGTAAGTGTCCAACGTTATGAGAAGTTGTGGGAGTTTCGTTTCTCGCAAAAGAGTTTGCGGATGTTAAGCTTATGACCGGTTATGGGGTTGTGAAGTGATTGATGGAGTTAGGAAGTTAAATTTCTGAAGTGAGTACAAAATCTGTGAGCAAACGTTATATCCGTTGTTTAAATACCATCCTGCTTTGTAGCATTTTGCCACATTAATTACCGCTTTGCTTTGTGAATGCCTATCTTGACTTGCATCCTATTTTGTTCCTCCAAGTTTTTGTAAAATTTAGAAACCACAGAACCTTTTTGCATCGTGTCTATCTTGTATCTTCTCCTATACATCATACTTTACTCGTATATTTAAATCTTATGGTTATCCGGTATCTGAACATTTATATATGTGTGCTAAGATTTCTTACTTTTCTAAAAAGTATTTAAAAAGTAGAGCACTAAGGCTTTGTATTATCTTATGTATTACCTTAATTTTCGAGGACGAAAATTTTTATAAGATGGGTAGAATGTAAGATCCAAAACTTTTGAAAAGTCCTATTTTAAATTAATTTCAAATCATATATTATTTACAGTTTTAATATCAAAAATTATTTTATTGAAAAAAATTAAAGACAGTTTTGATTAATTGGATTTGAAATAAATTAAAGTTTTTATCCAAACTCTATAATTATGAATTATTTTTCTATTTACAATTTAAAGTTTTAGAAATTCAAAATAATGAGGTTTGGCTATTTAAATTAGTATTTTATCTAATTTTATAATTATTGAATTATTTTCTATATTTAAATTAAAAATTTGGTAGTTATGAAATAATAAGAATTTTTATATGATTTACTTTAAATAATTGATATTTTCATATTTTAATACTTTAAGTTTTATAAATAAAGAAAATTAATTACATTATCTTATAATTTCAATTCGAGTATTTGATTGAAATTTAATTAGTAATTTGATACAACAAATAATATTTCTAAAAGTAAATTTATGGGTTTAATTAGATTTCAAATTAATACTCTAGATCCTAATTTAATTAAAATTAACATCAACCCAAATTAATTCCAAAATCCCCAAATTGAACCCCTAACCCTAACCCTATTACACTCAAACACACAATTCTCCTTATCCAAGAAAATCCTAGCCGCCACCTTTCCCCTTTAGCAACATACACACAAAATTCAACACACAACACTGCAATAGCTGCTGAAAAAGAAAGATGGAAATGAAGAAAGAAGAAAAGAAATAAAGGGATAAGAGGAAAGGGGATCCGCGGGAAAGGGAGAAGAAGAGAAGAGGGAGATGCGCCGGAGCCGTGGGGCTTTGCTGCCACTGTCGCACCGTCGTCGGGCCTTGGAGGGAGGCCACGCCTCTAAGCTGTCGCTGCCGATCTGCCCACGAGCTGCCATCGCGAGTCATAACCGAGGCGAGAGGGAGAAAGAGAGAGCCACGAAGGAGGAGTTGTTACGACCCAATTTTTAGTAAGTCTAGATCATACCAAAAACTGAGCGCTACCAACTTGCCTTCCTAACTATTATCTATTATTTATTATATGAGCTTGATTTGTTGTTAAAAGCGTAGTTTTTTTTTTAGCGAGGCACTTTTTTTTTTGAAAAATGTTTGGATTAATAAATGGAATCATGCATAATTAATTTGCAAATAATAACAGATAAAACAGTTATAAACAACCACACTTAACTACATATCAAGCAATTAACAACATTCAGTTATCCAGTCTTTATTAGAGTATAGATCTTAGTTAGAACACCCCTAGATATAGTTAGATAATAACTATATACTTATATATACTTATAATCTCGTAGGCCCTGACCTGTTCAAGAAGTCCCTAAGCTGGCGCCCAGACTAGCCTAGATTCTATACTTGCCTAATCTCTCTAAACTACAAAAGTGAGGGAAAGTACGTTCTAGGTCTTCAAAACTCGAGTCAGGTGAAAAGTCATCAAAGGTAGAATATCATCTAATACTCCTCTGCACGATCATATGTCGTCAAAGAGCATCTAACTGGTACTTTATTGAGTGGCCACAAAACAGCAACATCGTACGAAGGACCTAGGCTAAAGTTCATAGATAAAAGGGGTATAAATTTTGGCTGGTCTCACGGCATTGGCGTATACATATAAACAGATAACAGAGCTCACCTTAGACTCAGAAGACTACCTAGAGCGGAATCCTCCTTGCGAAATGGTCATCAGCGAACTACGGAAGGGTATTCATGCTTCCATCTGAAGGGGGAAGGGAGAGAGAAGCGGTAAGAACTGGGAAGTTCTTAGTAGGGCCGGGGTTAATAGTTATATTCATTAATTCTGTGTTGTTCAGTAGACAAATAGCAAAATACAGAGAATTAGTAAACAGAAAAAATAGACAAATAGGGAAAATAGAAAAAACAGAAAGAAGAACACAAACAGAAGAATACATGAAAATAAAACACAGACACAGAAAATAGAATACAAACAAAGAAAGCATACATTCATACAACAATCATAACAGAGGAAATGCACAACCAAGTATGATGCATGTCTAGCCCTAGTGTAGGTAATAAGCTCATTTGTCGGTTACATACCCGCCCCGATGTTACCCGATGTCTTTTGACCAGGTAAGGCTTTCCTGTTGGCAATACACATCGCAAAAGTCCTTTAACTTGCAGGGCAGAGCTAGTTAATTTATATCTGTCCAACACACTCACTGTATGAGTCCTTTGATTTATAGGAGCATATGCTAGTTAAGTGTTATCTCAATACCTTTGTAAGAGTCCTCTGACTTACAGAATAGCATTATAGCTAAGTATCCCAGAAAAGCGTTCTCAGTGGTTGCACCACCATCTATCTGACTGCCTCAATGCAGCGGATGAACATACAAATATCTCTAGAGTTCCCTTAATGCAACAAATGACCTTTCAACAGGCCCTCTGCTTGTTTTCTAATCTCTTTATCATAATACTCTTTTATCTTTGCCTCTTTACTCTGCTTTGATTACTCTTTTCTCTTTGTCTCTTTACTCAACTCTGATTTCCCTATTTAACGTATGTATTTATAACTTACGTAAATTTTGATATGAATAGTTAGCTTGTCCCAAATATAGGTTCATTAAGTCTATACTAAAACAGTTTAACTTTTCATATTATACCTAGCCCTAGGCGTAACTCAAATACTAACAATGTTGCTCCTAGTATGCTCACTAATCACCATTTATTTCAATCATTACAACTTTTCTGACTTTTTTTTCGATCTTTGTCTTTTCTTCAACTTTTTATCTTTTCTTTATCTTTACCTCACTAATATGTTATTACTACTCTCTAAGTATTTTATGAAGGTAATTATGAGATTCTATGCTTAAAGTTGTATTTCTAAAACTTTTATGAAAAACTGTTTTTTCTGTATTATTTTATTATTTTTAATAAAACATTATTTTTAATTAAATAATATCATTTAATATTTTATTATTATTTATTCTTTTATTATTAAATTTTCGAAAATTAACTTACCTTTTACCTTTAACTTTAAAATAGACCTTTTACCCCCGTAACTTTTAATATTTTTACTTTAACCGCCCTAACTTTTAATATTTACAAATTAACTCCCAACACACCAAAATAATTACTTCCTTGCCCTTTTTAAGATCAAAAAGGAATTCTTCATTGTTCTTCATCACACTCAACGTGTTCTTCGTGTTCTTCATAAATTCTTCAGATTCTTTCTCTGTTTTTACCCGTTTTTCAATTTTTTCCGTAACCGATTTTTACCATTATTCAAAATAAAATTGCAGCCACCAAAGACCCATATTTTCCACTTGATTTCAACACAAATTCAATCCCAAATTAAGGGTAGGGTTTTGTTTTTCAGCAGCCACAAGAACACAAGTTCATAGCTTGAATTTCATCAAATTTCATCAAATTTTCACCAGAATTTCAACAAGAATCACTCATATAAACCATCAATTTCAAGCATAACCAAACCATATTATAATCACACAACTCAAACATAATTAATCAAGATTAATTTTACCAAACCCTACCTTGATTTGCTGCATCAAATCCGGTTATACTTTTAAGTGTTCTTTATGCACTTTTTCCTCTTAAATCACATTAAGAACAACTTTAAATACAAAAATCTTCAACTGACCGAACCTTCATATGAGTGTTAGGATGAGATTTCTCACCTTACTCTTGCTGGAAATTGAGGTTTCTTAGCCCTCAAGTCAAGTTAAGTATGATTCCTAAGGAAGAACATCAAGAAAACACATGTTTAAGCATGTTTTTTTGAAACCAAAGCAAAAGGGAGAAGGAGCAGCCAACTCACCTTAATTACAGCCGTGATTAGTCATATGATTATGAAGAGAAAGAAGAGAGGATCATTTTGGTCGGGTTGAAATTTTGATTTGAGTTTTAGTTCAGAAGAAATCAAGCTTTGAAGATTTGGAACTAAGAACTTTTATCTCTTTTTCTCTCTAGATATTTTCGGCCACAAGGAGTAAATGAGGCAGCCTTGGAGGTCTTGGGGGGATAGAGGTGGGCTGTGATTGGTTGGTTTGGAGGTGGTTTAAAATAATATTAAAATATCTCCGGTATATAACAACAAAAACTAGATGTATCAGAACACATGTAAAAACACTTCTAAAAAATTTTTTCTGAACTACTAGTATAAATGACACTAGTAACATATATAATATGAGAATATAACATGTATGATGAGACAGTAGAATTGCTAAAGTCATCCAAGAGTGTTGGTGCTAATATGCACCAGTAAACTGTGAATCCGGTCAAACCGATCTCCTGTTTTTAACTAAAATAGACCAGGTAATATTATAATATCATTCACGCAGCTTCTAGTACTAATATAGTGATAATATTATATTATTATCTCTCTTCTCTCATGAATTGAGTCCGATTCATCAAACTGAAACTATTTACGAAAACCAGAATAAAAAACTCCTAACAGATACGGCCCAAAAACTAGGTTCTTCGCGACTATGTTGTCGGGCTTGCCTCAAAAGAGGTTCTGGCTTAGTGATGACTTGATGATGATGTAGATTGCGGTGCTTGATGATATAGCGGAGATGTTTCCTTCACTAATCTTCTGGAAAACTCTGTATCTTCGAGAAAGATCCCGTGTACCCAAAAACTAGGTTGTTACATGAGTGAGTCATACCGCCCAGTCGTCGTTTGTGCCCCCGTCGCCACCGTGTCCTGCTGCTTGCGCCGCCACCGTTCGTCATCCCCGCTGCCAGACGCCGTCGCCATTCACAAAGAGAGAAAGAGAGGGTGCTCACGCTGCCTTCTCATCACCGTCAGATCCTCCCTTCGTCGCCGTTTTTGTTGCCGCGGTGACCGAGTTGCACCGCCAACGCTGCTGAGATCCACTGTCGGTAAGGGTTTTGAGTTTGGTTTTTGCTTCTTTCGAGTTTTCGGGAACTTTATCATCACTGCATGTTTGTTACAGTCGCCATCACTGTAGTTTTGGCCATTGTTGTCACTCGAGATAGTTGCCAGATTTGCTGCCGAGTCGATTCAAGGTTTCGATTCTTTGTTTTGTCATTACAGTAAGTGTTTATGTTTCAAAAATCCCATGCGTTAGTATTCTGTTATGTTTGGTTATAAACTCTGAAGTTCTAATAACGGAGGGTCGTGCTCTTAATGTTGCATGTCGCTTTAATGTTGCTGTGGTTGCTGCGAAAATGGTCTGAGCTGAGGTTGCGGCTTCTGCTGACCGCAGGCCTAGAGAAAAGATTTTCTATGATGCGTTTGGGTTAGGGGTTTGCTTATCGAGTTAGGAACTTTTTCTAAAAATTTATTTTTGTAATTGGAATTATTATAAATTGATATGGATGTGTGAAATGCATTTTTAGTGATTATCCAAGTCTTATGAACTGTCTGGTTTATCTTGGATTAATATGGTTGTTGTTGATTGAATTATTGACTGATTTTGTTAAAATGGAGGTTGCTAAAATTGGTTTGGTTTTGAAATCATTTTAAATACTTGAATGTTTGAATTTTGTTTTAATGGAAACTGATTTGGTTTTGAATCCGTTGGAAAGAGTTGAGGATTGTTTTAGTTGGGACCCAAAAAGGGTGGCAAAGTCCAAGTTTTAGAGGAGGTACTGCCAAAATTTCTATAAAATCTGAGACTTTGTTTGAAACGTTATTTTGAAAATAATGAATTATGCTTTGAATTGAATTATTGATAAATGAATTATGTTTAAACTTATTTTATTAAGAAAATTATTATATTTTAAATGTAATTTATTTAAGAAAAGAATTATGTTTTAAAGTCGATTTAAAGATGAAAATACTTATGTTTTAGAATTTGATTAAGTAAGCAGATTTGGAGTAGTTTTTAGTGGATTTAAAAGAAATTTGAATTTCAATTGACAAACTTCACTTTATGATGTTTTAGGAAAAGTTTGAAGTATTCTTTAAAATTTTGATTTAGCAAAACTAAAACAATTTTTGAGCATTTGAAAACACTTCAGATTTAAGAATGAAATTGAAATTAATTTTCGGTTTAAATGATTGGGTTTTGGTTTAAGTAAGTTAGTTTTGGAATTGGTTCGGAATATTTGGATACATGACTTTAAATTCTTTTTTTTTATTTATTCAAATAAAAAGCTAAGGTTTTAGAGATTTTCAAAGATTTAAAGAAATGAGTTAAGTTATTCTCCTCTAAAGTCTTGAAACTCTGCTGAGGAATTTTATGACCAAATCCTAATTTAAAATGAATGATTTTGAGTCTTTCAGAAGAGATTTTACATTTGGCATGGTTTTGAAGTCGTTGGGGAGTTTTGGCAAGATGTTGCGAAAAATGGCTCTATTTTGAAAGGAATATGAATTGAGAAAAATTGGTCCTTTAATATGTTTGTTACTTGGAAATAAATGGGCCAAGAATGATTTGTGAAATAAGATTTTAAGCCTGATTGATTGTGGATATTATTGAGATTGATGAGATATTGTTTGGTAGGCGTAAAGGTCGGGTTCGTCCCGTTTGCGCTGAGTTGTGGGCATAAAGATCGGGTTCGTCTCGCTTATGCTAAGAGATTTTACCATGAATCATTAAACTGTTTATGAAAATGATAATTTCTTTTGAATAATATTGATGAGATGTAGGCTTAAGAGCTGTGGTTCGTCCCGCTTATGCTGAGTTGTAGGCGTAGGGTGTAGGGTTCGTCCCGCTTACACTGAGGTGTGAGGGCTGTGGTAGAAGTCCCGCTCACATACTTTCGGTCATAAGAGTGGCCGAGCACTATATCTCATGGAAATTGAGTCGGACACTATATCCCAAGGGGTCCCCATTTATAAACGTGACCGAAAGCGACATTCCCATGGGAATATGTCAGGTTGGCAGTTGAACTGACAATGTGATATTGCAGCCAGTAGGACAAACATTCATCATATGCATCTATGTGACATTGTTTGGGTGTGCATATTGTAATTGGTTTGCGTATGTGAATAATTATGTTTAACTGCTACTTGCTATACTTGATGTAACTGCTTTGATTGTGGTTGAACCTCTTTACTTGTGTTTGTGACTGAAATTATTTGGATTGTGGTGATTTGGATGTTTATTGAATTGTTTGAGTTTGAGGTCGTGTTTGATTTTGTGATGGGCCTGAGACTGGGATTGGTTTTTGTTCGAGGTCTAGTTCTGTATGAAAAATCAAATTGGTTCAGTATAGACTTAATGAACCTATTCTTCGAATAGGTTGGTCATTCATACCGTCTAGAATAACTTTTAAGATTTTACAAGAAAGAAAAAAGGTTTCAGATTTTGTTGAATTAACTAAGTTCTCTTTCAAAAGGATTTTTAGATTTTTGAAAGTGAACCTTTGATTTTTGAAAAGGCACATAAGACGAGCAATGATCACTATACTTTAAAAATAGTTTTATTTTATGTATCTTATAATAACAATTTCTGTAACCCTATAGTGAGAACCAACAAAGACGATGTTCTCGCTCCCCTACATATATTTTTTTTCAGGATATGGGCAACGAAGTTTTAGAAGAGTTTTATTTCATTTTTTGTTTATTTGATATTTTGTACTAAGAAGGGATAGGACTTTGTGATAAGTAATGCTTGTAAGATAATGCTATATACATATTTTCTTCGTAAGTATTGTATCTGGTCTGTATGTATATATATATATATATATATATATATATATATATATATATATATATATATATGTTTTCAACGAAAAAGTATTTTGAAAGGTTATGCAGTTTTAAATTTTAAACAGACTCCTATTTTAGTATTAAATATGATTAGAGTTGTCATAATATTCAAGCTATTTGAGTGGCGCAAGTGGAAGCGTGACATTTTGATAGTGAAAGTGTTACAACAATACCTTCCATAGCCTCAACTTCACCTAATCTAATTTTTTTTGCCACAACTAATTGTCAAAAATACTCACTAACTATGAAATATATGAAAGCAAGAGGAATAGGAGTAGAAGTGAGGAACTTCAGATGAATCGCATTTCATATTTATAGGCAAGTCTCTCATTTAAGTATTATTTCCTATGCAAAACGCAACCTATATTTTGAAGTTTTCGAAATAAAAGTTTCTGACACATTTCATAAACGCAGGTTGCGTTTGGGCCAAAAGCAAAACAAAAAAAATTGAAAAATCTTAAACTACTAAAACGCAAGCTGCATTTGGTTATTTTGATAAACAAAAAAGATAAAAAAATAAAATAAAAAGGTAAAATACAAGTTGCGATTTGGACCGACATCATAACAGCAAAATTTTTAACATACGTTCATTTTATTGCATTATACCATATTTTTTTCTATATGAAAAAAAAATGAGCCTCAAATTTTGCTCTTAAATTTGGTGTACCTTCTTAATATTTATTTAAATATTGTCACAAAAATTAGATCAAATGGATAAGTCATTTGCTAAATATGAATATTGTTTTGTCACTTATAAAAAAATATTATTTATTGGTTATTTTTATCGCATTTTCAAATTATTCAAAAACTATTTTGTCAATAACATATTTCAGGACTTTTTTGCCAGCACCTTAATTTTTCGAGTACTAAATTAATAGTTAATTCCTATATAATTTTTGTTGTTTTGTGGCGATTTTTGCTTTTGTTTGTGGCAGTTTTAAACTCCATCAAAAGATTTATAGCTATTTCCTAAACACCAAAATTTGAGGTGTCAAGAGATTATTTGTGATTGTTTTCTAAAACTGCCCTCTGACGATTTTTACCATCTTTGTGGGAGTTTTAGCTTAATGTTTTGTAGTTAATTTCCTTTTTGTAAGGGTTTAAAATTTTAAAATTAACTTCAATTAAAAAATTGCTATTCTATGGTATTTCAAATCTCCACATATCTGGCAATATCATATAAAAAAGATTAATCGATAAAAATTAGAATTACCTTAGTAAATTTACACTAAATTAGTCGCATCAATCTCTTATAGGCTAATAAATAATACTAGTGTATTTGGATTTTCATTGAATCATCAAGAAGAATAAAAAACAATGGAGTCAAACCACGAAGAATAAAAAACAATGGAGTCAAATAATTTGTTTGACAAGTAGCAACTACTTTTAATAACTCTTTGTCCATGAGTGCCATTGGAAAAATTGTCTCAAATTTGTTACATACCAAACAAAGAAAAAATAGGGGGATTAATCAACCTTGTGGCATATTGGAGTCCTTCAAAGCTGGGGACAACGTAGATTGGCTTTAGTGTCAAAAGAAAAGGAAATAGTTGAAATTGTATGTTAACTAGTCTCAAAAGGAAACTAGACTTCATAAGTGTAGCGGTACCATGGATGAATCATGAATGTGATATTTGTTTTTCTTTGTTTTTTTCGCTTATTTATAGAAGGTAATCACTCTAAGTAGTCAATGTTGTATTAGAAGTAGGGATGCTTTAGAAATTGATGCTTGCACCGTACATGCTCTAAATGTAGTTGTAGACTTGTAGTTTAGTTAAATAACTATTTAATGTACTCATGTCTCACTTATAAAGCTGGCAATACTAATTTATCTGTAGATATCTAACTCAATTCAATTCGTTCAGATAGCATTGACAACTAGACTCATAAAGTTACATTTTGGATAAGATCTAGTATGAATTTAGGTTTAATCATATTTGATTTACCTATATTTTTAATATAAGAAAAATAGACAAAAGTATACATGAATTTTTATACGGTGGACAAATGTATATTCCAATTTTTTAATGAGTCATTTGTATACATTAATATAAAATTTCATTGTCATTTTTAACCTTTCTTCGCTTGAATAATTTTTTTGATGGAGGTAGAGACCAGATAGCACGTTATTGTGTGATATGACTGTTTTGGATGATACAACAGAAAATAAAATTATTAAATTTATTAAAATAAAATTATTCTCACTGCCACTCCTCCATTTTTCTTCCTCATTTCTATCACCACAACCACCACCCTCACACCTCCATCTCCAACTCTACAACCTTGACTTCATACCCCTTTTCTCCCATTTCTGTCTCCAAATCTGTTGTACCATTCTTCTATTTTCCTGGATCTTGATGTCTTTTTTCTCTCAAACTTCTTTTTATTATTATGAAAAAAAAAATTAATGTTGTTATTGTTGGAATTAAAAAATGTTATAGTACTAATAGAGTTGTGGTGACGAAAATTGAAGATGACATAAAGATGGGATAGGATGGAGTTGATAAATTAGAGATTCGGGAGAGTAGGTGACAACAAACAGTGAGAGATTGAGGGTTTGGGAGGGTGACATGGCTGGGGTGATAGTGGAAGGGACGTGGTTGAGTTTTGAGGTAGTAACCGTAAAAGGTGGTGTTGATGCCATGGTGTTCGATGTTTGTTCGAAAATGATGCCGCAGCGGTGGCGGCGGTGGCGACAAAAAGGTGAAGATGATACTGCAAATGGAGGAGTGACAGTGAGAATAATTTTATTTTAACAAATTTAATAATATTATTTTTCACTGCCATTCAAAACGACCACATCACACAATAACATACTACTTGGTATTTATTATTGTCAGAAAAATTATTTAGGTGACGGAATGTTAAAAATGACAACGAAATTTTATATTGATGTATACAAATAACTCATTAAAAAAATTAGAGTGTACATCTGTTCATTGTATAAAATTTGTGTATATTTTTCTCTATTTTTTTTAATATATTATAATATATTATTAAAATATATATATATATATATATATATATATATATATATATATAATGAAGTTGATAGGAATTAAATCTATATTTTTTTTTTATTTTATAATTTTATATATGTATAATAAAATTGATAGATTGATAATTATAGTATTCATAATTTTAATATGAATTTTATTATGATTTTGTTGCTTATATTATTTCCCACCGTGCCTATCATTAAAGAGTCTTTGGTCTGGAAAGTCCAGCAACACACCTGTCAATGCGCTTCACTTACATCAGCTCAGCATGTACTGAAAATGAAACCATTCCACACCATAAGATTTTTCTTACAAGATTACCCTTATTGCTTAATTCTTTCTTAATATGTCTTTGCTTACTTGCAACTTTCTTTTACAAGGTTCTGAAAATTAAATCCATCATCAAATTAATAGAGTTAAAAGTTCAAATGTTTTGAAATTCAACTAAAATTTAATTAAAATTAAATCAGATTAACAAAATAAAATATATATGTATAAAATATATAATTTAAAAAATAAATTTTTTTTATAATTAGTATTTTAAATCAGTTAACCGCTATAACATTGCATCAGTTTCACATATTGACCGGTTTTTTAACAAATTTTTTCGACTTTTAACTTGTCCATTAACAAACGATTTTTACCTTCAACCAAACCAATTTGATTTCTAGTTTCCGATTAACCAGGCTCAATCTGATCCTCAAAACCATTCTTTTTTACAAATCTCCTTCTATGCTTATTAGAGACACAATATTGGATATAAGTACACAATTATTGGGTACATAAATTAGAGATTTGGTACATAAAACTTGAATAGTCGACATTTATTTTCAGACTGAGACAGCAGAGTATAACTAACGAAAATCCTTTGGAAACAAGCATAAACATCGTCACTCCTAAAACTGCGAAAAGTGGAAGGGCAAGCATTCAAACTTCCTTTAAATTAAGCTTTCTGTAGATGCAGCTTGACGTGCTTCACAATATGCCAATGCATAATGATGGCTACCAGTTCATTTGTTTAGGCCACCTTCGTATCATTGTAACGGTCTTTTGGGACGCAAGAAGTTAACAAGAAAAGAGTCCAGTATAATCTGCAAGCAGTTTGGGGGTATAGCATGAGATGGAACGAATAATTAGAAACAACCAAAAGAAGAAAAAAGAATTAATAAAAAACCAGGAATAGCATACTTAATGGCATCAGATATTTGTTCTAAGTTCCAATCTCATCCAGTTAGTCTTTTGTTCGTTTTTTTTTTTCCACCAACCTTTGATTATTAACAACTTTTAACGGAAGAGTCAAATCAAAACCCTTTAGAAATGTTGAGGATAACTAAAATGTAGCTTCTCACTAACTAAGGAGTGCTGCACTCCTTATCAATTAAACAAATTTTCACTCTTTATTATATTTGATATAAATGGTTCAGATTCAGAGTTTAAGATACAGGGTTTAGGCGTTAGGGTTCAGGAACTCTGCACTCCTTACTTTCTCTAAAAATGCATTAGCATTCTCCCTAAAATGTTTTCAACTTTGGGGAAAAATTGAATCGTTATTTTCAGAACACGAGAAAGAAAAAAGGACGACCTGGTTTAGATGTGCTGCAACACAAGGAAGAACAAGTAACCCAGGTTCTCCAAATGCATTACCAAGTGGCTGTATCACTGCCACCATTACAGGCAATGTTTTCTGCAAGATTATGAGAACATATTAAGCTTTAGATGATCGAATCCAACAATAGTATGTATGGAAGTGCCTTTCTCACAGGTCTCAAGTAGTGTGCACCTGGCTTGCAACAAGTATGAGTGCACTGGCATTTTCCTTGCGCGAAAATGTCGATTTTCTACCCCCAGAGATAGCTGAAAGGGCCGAGACAGCTACAATATTGAATATCAGCAAGGTCAGATGAAGAAGTCTGCAGTGCATCAAGCAAACGAATTTCAGTAACCATCCATAACTCTATCAATGCTGGAAACCAATTTTAGCAATGAACTAAAATGTCAATTCCTATAATATTGTAAACTATGGTCCCTATGATCAAAAAGTGCATCTGGTCATAATACACAGCATTTCAGAATAAAAACAATAAAGAATATAACCAAAGATATTGATAAGAATTTTCACTAACAAAAACACACTTATTTCCCAATTCAATTCAATTTAAAGTCTATTATATAGTGAATGGTGAGAATGAGGAGACAGTCAAGAATTAGAAATAGAAGAGAGGATAGGAATGGGTAGTCTCTCTAGTACTACCACACTATGTTCTAATTTCCTGCCTCTCAGTATAATTGCATAACTAGGAAGGGGTTGATATCACACTGATTCCCTCTCTGTTTCATCCCATCTAGCACTCAATTTTCGTTCATTATCCTATTTTCTGTTGTAACCAGTTATTACAGTTAACCAACCCCCCCCCCCCCCCCCCCCCCCCTCA
Organism: Arachis stenosperma; assembly: GCF_014773155.1. NCBI lineage: Eukaryota > Viridiplantae > Streptophyta > Magnoliopsida > Fabales > Fabaceae > Arachis > Arachis stenosperma. The sequence goes on along the minus strand of NC_080378.1, from coordinate 61,941,998 downwards.
AAAATGCACCAACAAAAAAACTTTATTACATATATGGGGAACAGAAAACTGTACCCATGCAAAATATGACCTATACAACATAGGCATATATCATATAATGTTGAAAAATTATAAATACTAGGTCTCATTTCTATTTACTCATCGAAGAATGAAACATAACTTTTTATATTACAGCTTAAATTGCAAATAAACAACTAAAGAAAAAGAAGAATAACTCATTCCCAGTTATGTCAAAATTGTGATATAAAAGTCAACTGATTCATGTGAGCTTACGTTCCCAATCCAATAGCCACAAGAAATACTGTAGGCTTCACCGTTAATAATAGTGACTTTGACTTGCTAACTTGAGTCCAAGGTACCTGCATACAAATATATAATTAGACACAATTTGACCATACCATAACAAACCTATTATAACATAACCTGCCTCAGTGAAATATAATAACTTCGACAAGAAAAAATTAGTTCCTGAGAAACAGCTATGATCATAACTTTGCAATTTGTGACAGGATTAACTGCTAAAGGTATGTTGTTACACATGAAACTCGTTTAGGTAAAATTTACCCAACTTCTATCCTCCCACTAAAATAAGCATTAGAGTATCAAATTAAATCGAAGCATTTATGAATGCAGACACTTGCTTAGTATTCATTATGACAAAATTCATTATGACCTGGCCCCAAATGAAACTCTAGTAGCCATAAAGTCAATTTTAGCTTTAATCAAATGGAATGTGATAATAAAAGCAAAATGGTTTGATCTCTAAATGGTCAATTACCAAATTTGACGAAATATCAAGGAAAGAAATATGCTGACAACAAATATAAAAATATTATAACAATCTTAGGGGTATGAAAAGCACTATCAATACATCATTTTTATAATAGAACACATGTATGACATTGGTTTTGTAGGAAACTGTAACAGCCTAGAGAAGCATGGAAAGATTATTACATGACCACAAACTAATGGTTATTTTTTTCCATCGATCGATCACTTATGAGCAATGATCCCATGAACAGTGCACTTATACAATCAATTATAAGATATAGGAAAATGCATACAATCAATTTATTACAACTTATGATCTCATACAAATTTAAAGAAAAGAAACCATAAGCATCCCAACAAGACGCACATGTTAAAACCACCAACTTCAGGAAATGAAAGAATGAAGCAGACAAGCAGTGTAAGGGAATTTGACTTACTAGACTAAGAAAAAGAGCACTGATTCCTGAGAAAAGCTTACGGTTTCTGTCAACGAAGTCAGCCACATCTATAACAAAGATTCAATCATGACAAAATATTCCTTGATTACTTAACATAGTTCTTACAATATTAAAAAGAAAAATGGAAAGTGAACATCTCAATATTTAGAGCTCTTATAAAGTTCTAAGAAGCATATCAGATTAACATAGAGTGCTTTAAATAGTGATCTAAATGTGTGGTTAAGAACAAGGAATTGTACAAGAGATTAAAGAGGTGAAATGAATGGGCAATAGCAACACAGTGGGTCCTGAACAAAAATCAACATTTCGATCCAAACACAATTGAGGATTTTTCAATTATGGAAAAGCAGCAAAGAGGCTGAGCACCGGTTAATAAGACAGAGAAAAAAGGAATGAAAATGAAAATATTTAGCCATAACATCTAACAGAGACAGCATTGACTCTCATGCTCTTCAAGGGTTGCAGTGTGTCAGGGAGCATGGGGTGACATCTAGTGGCATTCTAAGAGTCTCACCAATCAGAGACTACTGAGCTTGAATATGAATTCACTTTTGGATGGGTATCAGTTAAGAACAAGGAATTGCACAAGAAAAACATGTAGAATATGATATTCCTAAGTGCATGACAGATGCATAGACCAGCTGGGTCAGAATCTGCTTTCACACCAAGTTGAAAATACAGGATGTGAAAAATATGAATCAAATTTCATTAATAAATAGTATGTTTGCACGTGCTTGCACGCAGCAGACACTGCACTATAACTCAAGCAGTATCAGCTATTTTCACAAAAAATTTAAGATCACATTTCTCCATTTTATGTATCTAAACACGTGCAAACTGTCTGCTCATACAAGCATAGACAAAAGAACACACCTTTAAAAGATTCACGTAGAACCTGCCCAATGAAAGGAACAAAGAAATTAAAATACTTCAATGAAATTGAGTGTAAAATAGGAACAAGACTGTCTAACTCTGCAGTTTAAATGCATCTGCTAAGAAAAATAGACAAGGAATGTAATGCATACAGCCAATAGTAGATACGGAATAGTATATTAGAAAAAGAAAATGACGTATTGAAAAATACTACTATAAACTGCTCAGAGAAAGACCAATATCTTAATCTGCAATCAATAATGGTGATGATATATACATAGCTAATTTTCCTTTGAAATTGGCATTTATTTTATCATAATGGTAAACATATCATTTGTTAATCAATCCTTACTACTAAGAATGGATTTGATAAAGTATGTTGAGATAATAGAAATAAGAGAAAAATTGCATAAATTATTGGCTAAATGACATAGGCACTATGTAATAAATACAAAGATATGAAGAATATAAACTAGGTCAAAATATATGGTTAATAACATATTTCTAGATTCTAACACTCCCCACCAAACTTGAGCATATAGATCACATTTGCCAAGCTTGTGAGATAGATAACTCATTCTATGGTTTAAACATTAGGTGACAATGCCAGCTAGTCGATAATTTGAATTAACAAAATGTTTGGTGATACCACAACCACCAGACAATATTCTTTGTGATGAAATGGAAATTGACCACTATGTGTTTGGTTCTCTCATGGAAACCGAGTTAAGAGGCAATGTGTATGTAGCTTGACTGACATAGATAAATTTCTTTTCCTTGTTCTCCCCAAATTTAAATTTAAGCTGCTTAAAAGTTGATTAAGCTAAATTTTGCTCAAGCCAGATGCCATGGCATGATACTATAATTCAGTACTAGACCTTGCAAATACTTGGTGAAAATGTCTCTTAGACTTAGATGATCATTTGAATTCACAAAATCTGTGGTGATATCACCAAACAATATTCTCTGTGATGAAATGGAAATTGACCAAAATGTGCTCGGTTCTCTTGTGGCATGAAACTCTAATTTAGTAATAGGAATGTGCTCAAGAGGTACACAAAATTAGAAGTAAACATCCATCAATAGACGAACCTGCCCAATTAACATTTGAATATCTAACCATATCGGTAGACGAAACAATCCAAGAACTATTATTAGCCGGAGGATCAAAAACCATGGCACACAGCAGGGGTAAAAACTGAAATTGGAAACATAGCATGACATGTCAGGTCTAAAATGAATACGGGTCAAAGCAATGGCCGGAGAGGTGGTGGCCTGCACCACACATGGAGTGGAAAGTGCCATGGGTTAATTAGGATGCTGCGTATGGAGGCAGGACATCGAACATTGAACTTAGGGCACGGAGCGAGGTGGATGGTGCGATTGATCATTGAAATCAGTGATGGAGGGCCACTGCTGACGGTAGTAAACAACACTCGATGCTCGTTTTGGCCTGTCAGAATGGCAACATAGCGGTGCTGATGCAAGAAACAGAAGGGCAACAGTGTTTCAAAAGAAAATTATTGGAAGGCACTAGAGCAGTGAGTTTTTCTGATGAATCAAATAGGATTGCCTTTCTCTCTGAGCTTTGATACCATGAAAAGATGAAAGGAAGGAGAAGAAAATTACATAACTTACATGTTTCAACTGCACAGAAAAGGTTGAATTAGGTATACAATGTCTAATAACTCCTAATAAACATGTTTACATATTCTAATAAAGTACATGATTATTTATTAAGTATGTTCATGATATAAATCCTTGGACTGAGTTGATTTCTGTCAATTTATTTCACACCAAAATGTTCATTTCTAATTTGCTAGCTAAGATAAAATATTGGGGATGACAATGGGACTAAAACACTGCCTTTTTAGTAAATCCAGCACTTTGGAACCCAGATACCCTGTCTTTATACCATCAACTATCCAAGTGGCATGCATTTTCATCGAACCTTGATACCTAACTGTCGTCACTGAAACCATCGTCACTTGCCTACACATGCTGCAACTCTGGTTTAGTTTCCCTAGTGCATGTAGCTCATGTTTCCCGTCATATTCGAACTAACTTGAAACTGAGTATTGATATTATGTCAATTCTATCTTTAAAATTTACACCACATTCAGTAATTAGAATAATTAGCTAATAAATCCCTAAATCTAATGAATTCAACTCTTCACATAATTGTGAATACTCACTTTACAAATGCTTTAACTGAGATGATTTCTTGCTAGTTATTTTACACCATGACCAATTATATTAAATAAAGAAAAAGAAGAAACCAGAAAAGCATCTAAACTGCCTTTTATTAAACCAGACTATAAGCTGAAGTTCGGTTTCAATATAATGTTTGAAAACAATGGTAAATGTAGTATTCTGTGGAACAAGAAGTTAAGGCCCTTATGGAATGTTTAAATAAGACAGAGGGTAGTTGGAAAAATCATTAATGTTTCAGAAAGTTGAACACCTCATAAACCTAAACTCAGCAAGATGAGACAGAGAGAAGTTATATTTCCATTCTAATATCACATCTCTCAAGAAATATCTGAATATGCACAATATTATGTTACAAAGTGCTAAAGAAAAGTAGATTACCTTTCCCAAAAGAAGGGGGATTAATATAGTCAGCACAAGACTTTTAAATAACTGTTGAGTCGGTAAGGTCATTCCAACTCCATCAGCTACAAATTTTTTGAGGGACAACGGAACCTAAAATAAGATGAAACATTATTACAGAATCATTATTACTATTTATTACAACAAATACTAAGCCAATTTCCAACACAAAATCATTACTAAAACATTTTGTTCACTTATTTGAAATAGCAGCAAACTAAAGAAAGCTATTCAGCGTAATAAAGCCACAGAAGCAATTGCAATCTAAATCGTAAGAGGTAAAGAGAAAGGGAGCACACACAGAAAATATAATCAAATCTAAAGCAACAATGTCGTGTAATAAAAGCACAACACAAATATAAAATTAAAGGGGACACAAAAAATAATATTAACAAAGCAAAGATAATTCATCGAAAAATGGTAAATATGCAAATTATAATAACTCACAATGAAAATCCCTAACATATTAGATATTACTGTCATTGCAAGAGCCAGTGCAGAATTTCCCCCAGCAAGCTGCAAAGCAAAATATGGAAGGATATAATTTGTATACAGTATATACTAAAATAAATTTACGTAGATATCCAATCATTTATTTGCTACATTAGCAAAAGTGCATGATTCGACGCTTTCTTATAAACTATACAAATGGAAGAATCTAATTGAATAGCAATGTAGAATTGTTTTACAATGTCAATTCATAGCATTAAACTCAAATGTAATGCAAGTTCACTGGATGATATAGAAAAAACTTTATATAAATTGATGCAAAGAGAAATGCAGAAGAAAAACAGGAGAGAAGAGGAACACTGTCAGTACCTGGGTAAGTGCAACACCACTTGATAATGTGGTTGGCATACAATTAAACATGGCCAATCCTGTATAAACGTGGAAATATTTAGAAACCAGATGTGAATGAATAGTAAATAAACTCCGCCTATGTTACACTTGCGGTACATAGCCGGTCCCAAGCCCGGATAAAGGAGGAGGGTTGTGTTAGGTCTTCGGCAACCAACATAAAAATATAGCCGAACCCCCATGACATGAATCAAAGACATTATTGCGCTAAAGCTAAGTCGTTGCCCGGAAGCAACGCGTCGTATGGCTCGAGTACGGTGTCGAAGCAAGAGCCGCTGCATCGGTGCCCGGATGTAGTGTTAAATGAGCAAGGGTTCTCGCGTTTTCGTGAACGGACGAGGGTAAATAAGCTAGTTCACAAAGGAAAAGATAAAGGTCGAAACGACAGAAGGTTGAGATTTGGGACATGGAACATAGGCACTCTAACAGGAAAGTCCATGGAGGTGGTGGACACCATGACAAGGAGGAAGATTAACATTATGTGCCTACAAGAAACGAAATGGGTTGGTGCAAAGGCTAGGGAGTTGGATACTTCTGGTTTCAAACTTTGGTATACAGGAAAGGTGAAGAATAGGAATGGGGTTGGAATAATTGTGGATAAGCAGTGGAAGAAGGACGTAGTGGATGTCAAGAGGGTGGGAGATCGGATCATCTCTATCAAACTAGTGGTAGAGGGAGGTGCTTTCCATGTGATTAGCGCCTATGCACCGCAAGTGGGTTCAGACGAACAACACAAGATAAGGTTTTGGGAGGATCTAGAGAGTTTGGTTCAAGGCATACCTTTGGGAGATAAGATTTTCTTAGGAGGAGATTTAAATGGCCATGTTGGGAGAGAAGTGACTGGATATGGGAGTATTCACGGAGGCCAGGGTTTCGGGGTGATCAATGCCGAAGGTAAAACTATTTTGGACTTTTCCTCAACTTTTGATCTTCTCATCGCAAATACATATTTTAAAAAGAGAGACGAACATCTTATAACCTATAAGAGTGGCATGACAAGCTCTCAAATCGACTTCTTCTTGTTGAGGAGAGTCGACCGGAAATTTTGCATTAACTGTAAAATTATCCCGGGAGAGAGTTTGACAACACAACATAGGGTGCTCGTCATGGATTTTCGCGTTGAGCAAAAGTTGAGGAAAAGACATCATACGAAGAACCTAAGGACGAGGTGGTGGCGGATGAAAGGTGAGGAACAAAGAAGCTTCCTAAGACGGGTAGGAGAAGAGGCAAAGTGGGATGGGAATGGAAGCGCGGAAGAGATGTGGAGGGAGATGGCAGAAGTTATTAGAAGAACAGCAAAAGAAAGTTTTGGTGAATCTAAAGGAATAGGACCAAGAGACAAGGAGTCCTGGTGGTGGAATGCAAGTATACAAGAAAAGATAAAGATAAAAAGGAAATGCTTTAAAGAGTGGTCTTTATGCCGCAATGCAGATAACTGGGAAAAATATAAGGCGGCTAAGAAAGAGACAAAAGTGGCTGTAAGTGAAGCAAGGACAAGAGCATATGAGGGTCTCTACCAGTCTTTGGGCACGAAAGAAGGAGAAAAATGTATATATAGAATCGCAAAGAGTCGGAAAAGAAGAACGAGAGATTTGGATCAGGTTAAGTGCATAAAGGATAAGGATGGAGAGGTGTTGGCTCAAGAGGAGAAGATTAATGAAAGGTGGAAGAGCTACTTCTACGAGTTATTTAATGAGGGACAGAAGACTCTTCCGAGCCTTGGTCGATTATGCACAAGGGAAGAAGATCAAAACTTTGACTACTATCGAAGGATTCGAAACTTCGAGGTAAAAGAGGCTCTAAAGCAGATGAAAAATGGCAGGGCAGTAGGACCTGATAATATCCCGATTGAGGTTTGGAAGGGTCTTGGAGGAAAAGGCATCAACTGGTTAACCAAGCTTTTTAATGAGATTTTAAGGTCAAAGAAGATGCCTGATGAGTGGAGAAAGAGCACCTTGGTACCTATCTACAAGAATAAGGGGGATATACAAAGTTGCGGAAACTATAGAGGGATTAAGCTTATGAGTCATACTATGAAGTTATGGGAAAGGGTGATAGAACGGAGGTTGAGAAAAGAGACACAAGTAACAGAGAACCAATTTGGATTTATGCCAGGCAGATCTACCACTGAAGCGATATACCTATTAAGAAGGATGATGGAGAGGTATCGTAGTAATAAAAGGGATCTGCACATGGTGTTTATTGATTTGGAAAAAGCGTATGATAGGGTACCAAGGGAGGTCTTATGGAAGGTTTTAGAAAAGAGGAGAGTAAGGATCGCATATATTCGGGCAATCAAAGACATGTATGATGGGGCCACAACTAGTGTGAAGACTCAAGGTGGTGTGACAGAGGAATTCCCTATTGGTATAGGATTACACCAGGGATCATCCTTAAGTCCATACCTTTTCACATTAGTCTTGGAAGTACTCACAGAGCACATCCAAGAGCCTGTGCCATGGTGCATGCTTTTTGCCGATGATATCGTCCTTATGGGAGAGTCAAGGGAAGACCTAAATAAAAGTTGGAGTTATGGAGAGAAGCTCTAGAAGTGTATGGTCTGCGCATAAGCCGTAACAAGACGGAATATATGGAATGTAAATTCAGTCTGAGAAGGGAAAACTCCAATATAGAGGTGAAGATTGGAGAAAACATCCTACGAAAAGTTAAAAGTTTTAAGTATCTTGGGTGCATCATACAGGATAATGGAGAGATTGAACAGGATGTAAATCATAGGATCCAAGCAGGTTGGTCAAAATGGCGGAGTGCATCTGGTTTTATATGCGACAAAAAAGTGCCTTTAAAACTTAAAGGTAAATTCTATCGCACCGCTATAAGACCGGCTATGCTGTATGGTACGGAGTGTTGGGCGGCTAAAGGGGAGTACGAACATAAGCTGAGTGTGGCAGAGATGAAGATGTTGAGATGGATGAGTGGTCATACGCGATTGGATAAAATAAGGAATGAAGATATAAGGGAGAGAGTTGGAGTAGCACCCATTGTGGAAAAGATGGTTGAATCGCGTCTCAGGTGGTTTGGACATGTGGGAAGAAGACCGATAGAACATCCAGTCAGGAGGGTGGATGAGATGGAAGATGGACAAAGAGCGAAAGGCAGAGGAAGACCTAAGAAGACCATCCGTGAGGTGGTCAAACGAGATCTACATGTAAACGGTCTCTCTGTAGACATGATACATGACAGAGCACAATGGCGTCGTTTGATTCATGTAGCCGACCCCACTTAGTGGGACAAGGCTTTGTTGTTGTTGTTGTATTTGTAACTTATATTTCCCCAAATTATCATAACCCAACTCAATTAATGTTTTTCTGTGTTATACCTTCAGCAAACAATCAATCCTTCAACAAATCTGGCCACCAGAAATAGTTTATGGTAACAGATATGTCATAAGCTTCAATGTGGAAAATTCTAGGAATTAACAGGTTGCAGCTTGAATTAATTAAGAGTAATTTGCTATTGCAATGGGAACAGAATTAGATCCCAGCCTTGTGTTCATAAGATTTAATCTTAACATCCTTTTCTTGCTAAATGCCTGAACTAGCTGTTATCATTGAGATATTGGATTTTAGGTAATAAAGGAGAAACAAGAGAACAAATATATTAAAATCAATAACTATGAATATATTTATGAAATAACAATATTATATCATAAAATTCTTGAATTTGACCACATTGATTTTGATTATAGAAATTTTTAGTTTCTCCAACTTCAATTTCATATGCCGCAAGTTGCATGTCTCCCATGATTATAGAATGGTTGGTGAATGGACGTGATGTGGAAGGTTGTGGTATGGAGAGAAGAGGGAACAAGAGGAGTATGGAAAGGGGGGAGAATAAGAAGGAGGAGAATAGAGGGCCTAATTTTGTCACCAACTAATGTCACATGATTGCTGATAGACCATTTGGATGGAGAAGTTAACAAGGTAAATCAAAGAGATGTTAGGTCTCATTTTTTAGAACTTCGAAGGTGAAGTGAACTTAGGCTATAGTTAGGGACGTTAATTGCATTTTTCGCTTGAATTAAAGAGTGTTGAAGAGTCCAAAATTGCTAAAATCCTGGAGTAGCATCATGTGTTTAAAACAACTAATAGTTCCATTTGACAATGCAATACAAGCCCATGCTAGAAGTAGACCGAAAATAAATGGAAAAACCTGTAATAAATTCTTGGGGTTGGAGCTGAATTTGCAATATTATCCGGGAAAAGTATGGTGTGAGAAATAAAATAGATACCTGCCATAGAACACATCACACATTCAGACATAAATAAAAATCAGTTGATCTACTCCTGTCTTTTAGGGATCTATAGATATGTAATGGCATTTTGAACACAATGATCAAGATGATCTGCGATAACTTCATGAAATACAGTAGTTCTAAGAAGATATGAGAGGCAGCAAAAAAACTATGTCTCTGCAGTCTTTCAAATCAAAAAGCATTCTTCGTGACCTAGAACAAGGTAATCTACATATGGAATATCACAACAGCCTCAGTCAAGACATTTACTTTTGATCAAATGGAAGTTAACCGAAGTAAGGGAGCAAAACCAAATTCAAGGAGAAAAACAAGATGCATATATTGCTCCTGGTACTTAATAAAACCTTGAAGGAAATCATGAGATTATTCTTTGATGCCAGCCACTTCGAAAGTCTAGAGAAATTTTGTTAAGGCAAGAAATGAAAGATAGTGGATATTTTGGGAAGAACCGCAGAAGTAATAACAGGGCTCTAAGCTAGTGAGTGAGTTAACTGACTTTATCTAAACCGAAGAAGGGATTAGTTCAGGCCTTTTATCTTTGGTATTTGTTTCTAGTCTTGGGAAGGTTGAGTGTTCTTTCTACTATCCTCTCTATCATGTAATTCCTCAACCATCAGGCAAAACTTGGTCAATAATAAGAAAAATCCAGAGTTTTTACTACGCTTTGCTGTAACTGATTGGAAACAAATGCTAGACATTATAATGATTCATTTTTAGCTGTTATTAAAAATACCATATTTGGGGCATATTGCATTATTGCTCTGTGCATAGTCTGTTTAATGGTATTTCTTTAACCAATGTACAAAGGCAGGGACGGATCCAAGTATAGAGGTGTGGGGGCAAGCGCCCCCACTACCATTTGGAATGTTTTTAGTAGTGTATGATAATAATATTTATTTGTTCCATTAATTTATTATATTTGATCCCACAATAAATTTTTATTCAACTTTTGGTATTTAATCGTCAATTTAAAAAATTTATATTAGATATTCATTAAAATAATCAATTCTCATATTTAAATGAAATTAGTGTTTTTTTTTTAAATTAACTCAAAGAAATATTATTTATCTTCTTTTCAAATTAGCTTTAATTTTTGTGTAGCAACTGTATTAATTAAAAGAACTTTTTTAACTATGAATATCAATAAGAGTCGACTTCTAATTGTGTTGGGAAGTGAATTTCTAAATAATTGTTTAATAATATATATGGAAAGAGAGAAATTTTGATGGTAGTGTTAAGAGAAAAATTACTTAATTTTTTAAAAATATAAAACCTAAAATAATAGAATTTTAAATTATATATTATTATTATTTAAATGACTATTTTAGTGTTTTAATTTGTATATTAGATATTTTGAAGGCTAATCATATTTTACAATAATAAAATATAATCATAACAATAATTATGCTATATATACATAAAAAATAATTATCTATTAAAATATAAAATACACAATAAAAATAAGTTAAACAATATATGTATTTATACACAGATATATAATGATTAATAGATAATTTAATATTTAAGTTTTTTATACACATTATTTTTATTATAAAAATCATTACTATGTTATATAAATTTTGTTCCCACTACTAAAATTTTTTAGATCCGTCACTGTACAAAGGTATTAACATACTTCAATTGCATGGTTTATCCATATGAAATGCTACGCTTGTAATCAGTCTATAAAACACAGATATAGGAAATTCAAGGTCATACTATCCCAAACAGCCCAACAGGGAATGCTTCTACAGCTGCACTGATTTCCTCACTGCGCAACATCAACCCTACATGAAAAGATCAGAACACTTTGAAAAAAGGGCACCAAAAACAACACATAATGCAAGAGAGTAGACTCCAAAACAAACCTGAGATAATAAAAATTCCAAATGGCCCAAGTTTTGACAAATTGTATTTATCAGCAGCACAACCAAGACTAGGATATGCTAATCCTAATCCCACCGCAGAGACCAGAGCTGCACATTTTGCCACAACACAGATCAACTAATTTGGTCATCTGTCAAAACATAACAAAATTAAGTAGACCATAAAATAAGATCAACAAGAAGAGGGGAAAAATTACAAGCAAAATTTGAATGCTCAGGAAGACAGAGAGCTACCCAAGGGTAAAAGATTGTTCCCAGCAAACCTCAAAATGGGTTGCACCAAACTCAATCCATTCGTCCCTCTGCTTCCACTCCCACCCATCTGAATTTCCAAAATGAAGTAAATTGAAAAAATAAATTTAAAAATAAATCAAATTCAAATAACAAAAAAAAAAAAAGAAAAAAAACTATGCTTTGTCATAAAACTTCCTTACCCACAGCTTAAGCTAAGAGTAGGAGTCATGTGAAATTTTTGCATAGCCTTTCTATCATTTTTTATTGGTCCTGTATGCTAAAATTCCCTCTTTAGAGTCAACAACGATCGAACACTTCTAAGTCATAAAGCATGTCATGAAATCACTACTCACAAAAATAGTTAACCTAATAGGAAGAGTTACATACATAAATAGTTATATCTTATATCTCTAAGATTGCTCCTTTCCTCCTTTCCTCAAAAACACGGGACCAAAACCTAAAAATGGGTTAAAAAAAAATAGAAACATAAAAGATTGAAGTTTTTCGCCAGTCAATACATTTCAATTCAGCTCCAAAGTTTTGGTTCGTACTTAAATATTATTGACGATGAACAAGAGAAGGAACCTGTTGGGGTTGGCCACTGGCTCTTACGGGTGAGCATTTCGGACGGAGAGCTACGCAACTTGTGGGGACAAAATTGGCAACCTTAACTGCTGAAGGAAGACAGCGAAAAGTGGTGGAAGGTTTTGTGTAATTCGGGGGGAAATGAAGGTTGGGGCGACAGAAATATGAGGAGATCGTAGCGGTAGGAGGAAGCAGCGTAAGGGTGAGCGAGCGGGTGATCTCCCACATGGCTCCAAGGCTGTAATACTAACAACTAAGGGTGGCAGTCCCGCGGGTTACTTCTTCTATTGTTCAAGTCAATTGGATAATTGTGCAACCCAAATCTCGGGTTTAGTCAAAAAGAAAATTACCCAATTGAGTAAAATACCGTGAAAGACTATGGGTCTGTTTGGTTTTGCCTTAGAAGGAAGAGAAGCACGTTTGAGTGCATTGAACGCTTCCTCTTTTTGTTTGGATGCTTTTTTTTCTTTAAACGCTAACGTGATTTTAGGTTCTTAACGTGCGTTTATAAGAAGCTAGAAATTGTAGCTTCTGCGTTTAGATAATCACGTTAGGATTGAATTTATTTTGTTTTATCAATTTTACCCTTTACTTCTTTGCTTGTAATCCTTTTAGTATTCAAATATTTTAAATATATAATTATATTTTTTTATTAAATTTTTACTTTTGATTTTGTATAAAAAAATATTTTTGTTTGGCTTTGTTAAAATTTGTAAGTGTAATTCTTGTATATTAATTTATTATTATAATTTTGTTATAATATAAATTATTGATCCCATTAAAAAGAACAAAATAAATAAAAAATTAATTATAACTAAGAATCAAGTCATGAATAATTAAAATTTATAGTTTAAAATAGTATTAAATAAAAGAGTACAGAGAATACTAAAAAAATTATAAGTAATATAATTTAATAAAGTATATTTTGATATATATTTTTCATATATTATTTTTGTTTTTGATATAAAAATATATTTTGTCAATTTTTATATATTATTTTTATTTTAGTAAGTAAATATTAATTTTATTATAAAATTAATTAATAATATTTATTTAAATAAATAAATTAAAATGATAGAATAATATAAAAAAATTTATTTAATTTGATGTCTATTTTAGTAATTTTTTATCTAAAAGTAATTTTGAATAGTGTAATCCAAACAATATTTACTTTACTATAATCCATTTTGATAAAAGATTACCAAACATAAATCACTTTAACACAAACTCACTTTTCATCAAAATCAAGTTTGTAAAATCAATTTTATGCAAACTCCCGTTTACAAACTGAAATCCAAACACACTATTTGTCCTCAGGATTGAAGAGAATCTGTGTGGCATACATTGAGTTATGCAAATAATAGTTGTCAAAAGTTACACACTCCAATGTTTTTCTGTGACAAATATAAATTTTATAATTCACATGTATCATTGATAGAAAATATATTTTAATAAAAAAATAAAATGATTGATTATCTTTCTTCTACTTCCAATGTAACTATAAGACTTACCTTAAGGATTCTAAACTAGATATAATTAACGTATAAATATAAGCATGTATTGTTTGTCGAGATCTTGTATTAGCCAAATAAAATATAAGTTAAATAATCAAAACATGCAGCATATAATTATACACAAGCATAGTAATAATATACTTTTTCCGTAGACTCAGTTTAATACACCCTAAAAATTACATAGATTGCTTATTTATAAGTATTTATAAATTTTAGTACTTACATTAACAAACCTCATTTCTATAAGAGTCATCCTAATTTAGGATCAGTCAAACTTATATAAATATTTATAAAAGATGCTAGTCTTCTATAACAACGTGAGGATAAAGACTGCTACTACTACTACTACGAACCATAGATCGATGGTAGCTGAAGGAACACAAAACGTTACTACTATTACTGCTGCTGCTACTACTACTACTACTACTAGCCATAAATCGATGGTAGCTGAAGAAACATGATACGTTATGATGAAGTAAATGGAGTCGTTCTGGCATGCCAGTAGTGTCAATGGTAGCTAAAAGAACACAGAAGTTATGCTGAAGTAAATGGGGTCGCTCTACGGTTTCTAACAGGGTACTACACAGAAAACTTAAGGGATTCGCAGCTTAAGTCTAAGTATTCACGAGGTTACAATAGTAATTCACACAAATAAGTACAAGAACAAGTATATAACAGAATAACAATCATAGGTACAAGTAAGCAATCACAAACACAAAGAAATGCAGTAACCAAAAATGATGTATGCCTGGTCCTATACAGGTCATGAGTTCGCGGGTTAATTTACATCCTACATCCTACAACCCGACATGACCTAAAAACTAGTCCTAGATACATTTTTTGAATTACATTAGTCTGTGCATATGTGTCGTGTGGTTAAAATACCACCAGTTTGTTATAATAGACAATCATCGAAGAGTTTGACACCATAATTATGCCCTTAGTACTTTATAAGTTTTCTGTTTGTGCTTTTTTCATTAAATCTCTCTTCAGCTATCATTCTTACGTTTCATAAAGACACTTTTATTCTTAGAGTTGTTACTTTACCACTTTACCCTTATAATTTATACAAAAGACCATTTGACTCCTAATTGTTTAATTTATACAAAAGACCGTTTAACTCCTAATTGTTTTATTGATTGACTCTTCTAAGTTTTGTAACAAGTCTTTTGCCAAAACAAATTTAGCGAATCAATTTCTTTATTATCTTAAAAATATTAAACAACCTCGAAATCATACAAACTTCATATCCATCGACTGTCTTATACTAAGGTTTCTAGCAAGCTAACGACCTAGGAACTAGTCCTCAAATCTTAAAAATATAAAATTTTAAGGTAATAAACTATATTGAATAAAATTTCAAATAAAATTAGTTTCACTTAAAAATTCAACTTGTAGAAGTTGCAGAAAAATGCACAATTTGCTACCTCATTTCACATCCTTGTGTGGCTGACTTTCCAAGGATATATTTTCATACTTTTTTCCACTCTTTAATAATTTTTAAGGCTTGAAACTTAAATCTCAAGTGTTACAACATTTTTAGCCCTTTCATACAAGAATAATAGACATTAAGACTTCATATTTCACATATATATTAAGCCAAAAATAGAGGTACATCATAAAATTTTTAGAATTATAGTTTATGCACAAGGTCATCATAAAATGGTTCATATGAACACATAATCAAGTACAAAAATAATCTAACTAATCCTAACCCTTACCTCTTCTTTAAATCAGCCCTTAAACACCTTAAATATCAGAAATTACCCAAACAAATGCAAGAAGATAATAATGAATTTTGGAGTTCTCTTGGCCAAAAATCTACTGAAAAAGTGATGAACTTCAACCACTTTGAGCTTGAATTTTACATGCTTTTTTGGTGTGCTCCTTAGTAACTCTAAAAGTGGTTTTCTAGATATGGAAGAGAGCAATTATCCTCTTAATTTCAGGCTGAAAATCGAAAAGAAAAGGATAAAGAACAAGAATTACTGTTGTTGGAATTTGTATGGATGTTCAAGAAAAATCAAGAAAGAGCAAGGAAGTGGGCTGGGATGACTTGAATCCTTGAAGAACCAACCAAGAGCTATGGAAGAATACGATGAATACTTGCTGGAAAATATATGAACTTGGTTGAAATACTCTCATCTTTCTCTCAAAAGAACTCGGCTCTTTCTCTTTCAATCCTTACTAATTTTGTCAAATTTTTGCTTTAAGTGTTTGCTTAAATAAAAGGCTAAAGTAAACATGTAATTATAGTAGTAAAAGTTGCTGAAAATTTTGTCGTCAAGGGATGGAGATTAATGAAGAAGGGGTTTAAAACCTAGGAAGCTTGGATAACACTTGTGTGTTGAGTTTATCCGCAGTTAACCGTAGTTAATTACTTGGGGTCAAAAACAATGTAGAGAGGTTAAGAAGCAAAGAGAACTAGATTATTCTAGGGGAGAGTGGTTCGAGTTTCTTGGGAAGCAAGCAATAGAATTCAGGATCTCTAAGAGGTGTTTGCAAAATACTAGGTGGAGGTTTGCTTCGAATTAACTTTAAATTTTACCGCGTGGTAAAATAATAAGAGGCTGAGATTTATTTTTAAATGAATAAATCAAGAATGACTGGTTAAGATTAATCACGGGATACAATTACCAACGTAGGAATTATTTTTACCATTGATTCTGAGATTTTTGGGTGCTAACTTTTTTCCAGCGCACGCAAAACCGTCACTAAAAGTGAATTCCTATTCAAAAAGTCTCTAGTGAGAAAAACAGACCAATGAAAATGAATATTTTTTTTTGCTAGTCAAATTTGACTAAAGGGATTAATTACCCTCAAAAATTCAATTTTAACTTATTTATTACTATTTTTCTATTTATTTTTGTTTTTTCTTTTCTTTTTTTTATAGTTGGACTTGTCTCAATAATTCTTTTTGGACTTTGATCCTGGGTTTTAAGGAATAAGTCATAAAATAGCCGAAAAAGTCAGTTTACCAAAAATCAGGTCCTCACATCCAACAAAATAATATTGTACTTGATAGATTTGTTATTCATTTCGAGAGCTTTTTCAACTTTAATTCCAGTAAGATATCCAATGACATAAAAAATGGGGTAAAAAAAAAACGCAAAAACTTTGATATAAAAAGAATGCTAGCCAAATTACCATTTAATTAAAATATTTTTATTATTAAAAAAATAAACTTCACAATTAAGCAAGTGAAATCAAAGCCAAATACATGTGCAATAGTTGACACTAAAAGTATGCGCTCATTGCCACGTTGGTCAAAATTGACCATAAACTCATGTTGTGTAGTCTTGAAGTTACTAACATTGAGTCAAACTTCAACATATGTGATATGATAGGCGACCTCTTCTCTCAACAAATGATGAATCGAGACACCAAATTCTTCCTAACTGAGACATATACCTTTTCCTCCAAGAATGTGTGAGTAACATAAAAGTGCGATAAAAAATTGTATATAAAAAAATTTGAAAAAATATAATACAAATTAAATCTAATTAAAGAATTGGCTGAAAGCTTACATCTTCATTGAATTAAACCATCTCAATTGAATATCGTGGTGGAAAATTTTCATAGCATAGTAGTCTACACAACCTTATCACATGTACACACACAAATTTTCGAAAACAAGGTCGATTGCATAAGTCTTGTGTACACCAACCAGAGTTGTACAAATTTGGATCCAATCCAAAAGATCTGCAATATTTAACTGCATTTAATTTGAAATTTACAGATATGATTTGATCTACAAGAACATCAAATATAATAGTATTTGATCTGAAGATAAATATGATTTGATCACAAATTTTAAATATGTATTTGTAGATAAGATCTATATATATATATATATATATATATATATATATATATATATATATGTTTGTTTGTGAACTTATGCAATTTTAGTATGTTTTGTTTAAGTGTTCTTTTATTCAGTTTAGATTTTAATTTATATTGTACTTTTAAAAGTCATATTTTTTCATCCTTCAAGGAATCCATCCAAATCAAATATCTCCCAAACTCTTCTCAACCTTTCAAATATCAAATAATTTATCAACATAAATATTCTTGGCTTGTTATCTTTAATTGTCTTTAAATTATTAATTTTTTAATCTTTAAGATAACAAACAAAGGTTCAAATTCTAATCTACCCAACAAGAAATTTCAAGCATTATTACTAATAAATTTTATTATTAGTGATATTTATTCATTTTTAACCTTTTCAAAATTTCATTCAATTATTAAAAATATTCATAAATTATCAAAATTTAATTAATCAAACTTTAATAAAGAGAATCAAGCCATAAAATATGAATCAACTCTATACATGTATTTGCTAAACTTTTAAAGAATTATAAATTTATAAAACAAACATCTCCTACCTCAATTAGTCAAAACTTGTAGAAATTAGAAAATTTAAAACCTCGTAGCAGCTATACATCATGATTCACAATTGAAGCATCCTCAATTAGTGAAGAAGAATGGCGAGCAAAAGAAATAACCATAGATGTAGCAGTTCTGGGTAACAGACAGAATCAAACACGACAATGAAGGTAAAAAGGGACATTACACACGATTAGAACATAATTAGTAATGGAGTATTGCGGTAAATTAAAACAAAACCAAATAATCTCACCACAAAAGACAATGCATGATGGTGCAATAGTAGCCCCGACAGCCACCTACAATAATAGTGGCGGCCGACCAACTCATGATGACAGAATTGCAACCACAACGACACCGTGCAACTCGCCGACAATCATGGCAATGGCAGAGAATGCCTTTCTCTCTCCCATTTTCTCCCTTCTTATATGCCTTGTTTGGCATCGACGGTAGCTTTAACAGGGACAGCGACAGTTTTGACGGTGACGGCTTGATGGCGACAAAGACAACCCCTAATCGCTCTTCTCTGTTGGATTTTCTCTCTACAAACTCTTTCTCTCTCTTTGAAGTACCTTTTTCTGCACAATGTTTGGCGGCGATTAGAAACTCCAATATAATCAACTCTGGGGGCGACAATGGCGATGGCTTGGCAGCGACAGAAACTCTCTCTCTCTCTCTCTCTCTCTCTCTCTCTCCATCCACACACACACACCTTTGTTTATATCTCTCTCTTTTTTGACTTCTCTCAACTACGGTGATGGCGGTGGCAATGACTCCCATCGATGCTATCTCTCCTTTTCTTTCGTCTTCTTCCTCTTTCCTCTGTTTCCCTCTCGATCATTTCTCTTTCTCTTTCTCTCTTTTGTGCGTGGGTGTGGGAGTGAGATAGTGAGTGTATGTGAAGATGATGAATGGTGGCTTAGATGTGTGAGAGAGTGTGTGTAGATAAAATTAGGGTTAGTGTTACAAAAAGGAGTAAGGGTAAAATTGATATTTTGATAAAATTGAAAGGTAGGATAGTAATTGAAAACTAAATGTAATCTATTAAAATAACTTTATGAACAATATTTATTTATCAACTTATTAATTGATTTTAAATAAATACTCTAATTTAAAATTAGAGATAATCTAATTAGTTTTCTTTTAGTTCATAAAATTAAACTAAAAATTCTAATTATTCAAATTAAATTATCCAATCCTCATTATTTCTTAATTACTAAATCTTTAAATTAAAAAAAATATGAAATTATTATAAAATTTATGAGTCCGAAATAATGTCAAACTCAAAGTATCATTAATTTGACTTAAATATTTTTAATGAAATAATTTCCTAAATATAAAATCCTAAAAAAATATAATAAGTTATAAATAACTAATTATTTTAATTTTTAAATACTCAGTGTTACAACAAAACCACTCACGTTTAAACTTTTATTTATTTTGAACAAGTAGTACAAAAAATATTAAGTACGTGGTTTAAATGCTCGAACTTCACTTATAAATCCATAAAAATTAAAAATGCATCACCTTTGTTTGCCAATTTATATTTTTGCAATTTAAATTTTTATCTATATTTTGTAAAGGTTTTAATTTATCATTAATATTAAATTCATTCTTTCTTTTAAGTATATTTATTTTGTGCTTATAGACTAACAAAAAATAGTCACAAATGAAAATTTAAAGGTCAATATCCTTAATTTCTTATATATTATATTTATTTTATTATATTAAAAAATTGAAATTAAAATTTCCTTCCGCGGATGTACATCCTTATATATTATATTTATTTCTTTTATTTAAAAAAATTCATGTATATGTAAATTTTTTTTAAGTGAATCAATAAACCCCACCGCCCCTTAAAGGATTATTACTAAACCCTCGCAAAGAGAAGAGCGGAGCCGGCACTTGTTTTTCTCACAGCCATACAACATTTCGTAACCCTCTTCCTTTTTTCATTTCACTTTACAACATGGCCAAGCAGGGCAAGAAGCGCTTCTCCATCACCGCCGCTGGCGAGGAGTCCGGCGTCCTCTCAAGGGTGTCCCAGTCGCCGGCCGTACGTCGCACGAAGCAGCTGCCTCGGATGCCGCCTTTGTTGTGAAGAAGCTCCTCCGCAGCACTGGCAAGGCCGCTGGATCGCCGGAACCACGTTCGCCTCTCGTCGTCGCCATGGATCGCAAGCAGCAGATCAATGAGCTTGAGTCTCAACAAGCTAGCATCCTTGAATTGGAACCCCTCCTCCTGCACTTCAAAAATCTTAATAGATTCCGATGATTCTTGAAAGTTCCTCCGGTTATGACAGGTTTTAGGGTTTGGTTTGTTTATTTATTTTGTAATTCTTGATTTGAAATTTTTATCTCTTATTGTTTTAGGGATGTGTTTGATGCTGGAATCTGGATGTTTGAAACTTGGGTTTTGGTGTGTGACTGTATGAGCATAATCCTGTTAACTAGTTAAATCGGAAATAGCATATTTGATGATATCAATATTTTATATGAAAAATGTAAAAGAGGTCCATTCCAGGATTCAAAAAATTTTGATAGCGGAGACAAAATTGATATAACATGATAATTATTTTTATAATAAAAATAATATGTGTTTATAAAATATTAAATATTAAATTATTTATTAATCATTATATATCTGTCTATAAATACATGTATTGTTTAACTTATTTTCAATGTGTATTTCATATTTTAATATATATTTTATACAGAGAATTATTTTTTATATACATATAACATGATTATTGTTATGATTATATTGTGTTATTGTAAAATATGATTAGCCTTCAAAATATTTAATATACAAATTAAAATATTAAAATAGTAACTTAAATAATAATATATAATTTAAAATTCTATTCTTTTAAGTTTTATATTTTTAAAAAATTAAGTAATTTTTCTCTTAACACTACCATCAAACTTTCTCTCTTTTCATATATATTACTAAACAATTATTTAAAAATTTACTTCCCAACACAATTAGAAGCCGACTCTTATTGATATTCATAGTTAAAAAAGTTCTTTCAATTAATATAGTTATTACACAAAAATTAAAACTAATTTGAAAAGAAGATAAATAATATTCTTTTGAGTTGATTTAAAAAAAACATTAATTTCGTTTAGGGGTAAGTATGGTTTTGGTCCCTAACGTTGAGGGCCAGAATCGAAACTGTTCCTCATCTAATTTTTGATTTAGAATCGTCCTTAACGTTTTTTCGTATTAAAATCGTCTTTTTTAATAATTTTTTTATTTTATTCCTAAACTACCCATATTTCTATTTTAATAATAAAAATTATAAAATTAAAAAAAGAAAATGCGTGTTGGGAGAAGGGGAAGAAAGCGCGTTGGGGGTGGGGAGTGGGGGGAAGAAAAGGGTATACGAAGGGGGAGGGGGAGGGGGAGGGGGGGGGAGGGGGAAGGTGGGGGGTGGGGAGGGACGGCGACGGCGAGCCTCCGTGACCTCGTCGTTGCCGCCGCCTCCTCCAAAACTATGATGATGATGACGATGAAGAGGGAAGGCCAGAACTCTGATGATGATGACGATGAAGGGGAAGGGAAGTCGTCGTCCCGCCGCTGCAGTCTCGCCGTCCCGCCACTGCAGCCGCTGCCTCTCTCCTGTCTAGATCAACCACGACCCTCTCCCCTCCTTCTCTTCTTTCCTGTCTCAGATCTCCTCAAACCAGACCTCACTGCTGGCGAGCCTCTCCTGCTTCACCATGGCACAGCAACATGGAGCCTCCCCTGCTTCACCACCACGCAGCAACGTGGAGTCTCCTCTGTTTCACCACCGCCAGCGAGCCTCCCTGCTTTCCCTCCCCCAGTCCCTGTCGCAGAAGGAATCAAAGCCACCACTACCTGTTACCATCCCTCCAGCCCCTTGATTTGATTCTGGGTTAGTTTAGCTGGATTTTAAATTTCTGTTAGTTGATTTTAGGTTATTGAATTGCTGAAAGTTGCTATTGAATTGTTGTTGTTATTGTTGAATTGCTTAGGTTATTGAATTTCTGTTAATGGTTAATTGTATATAAGATTTATGGTTGTTGTTCTTCTGCATCTGGTTGTTGTTGTTTTATTATTTTTTGCTTCTGCTGTTCTTCCGCTTCTGGTTGAGCTTGTTGTTATCCATTGTTGTTCTTCTGCGTTTGTGCATCTGCTTCTGGTTAATGTTGAGGAAGAAGATGGGTGTTGAGGGAGAGTTTTGGGTTTGTTTTTTTGAGTTTGAGTTCTAGATCTGAGATCTGGGTTCTGATGAGGATAATGATGATGATGTTGATTTTCTGAGTTTTGGTTAGTGTGATGCAGATGGTGATGGAGTGGCAGTGGGTGGGGGGTGGTGTTGGTGTTGGTGGTGGTGGTGGTGGTGGTGGTGGTGCTGGTTGTGGCAGTAGTGTTGGTGTTGGTGGTGGTGGTGGTGGAGGAGGTAATTGTGTTGGTAGTGGTGAGAGTATTTTGGTTAAAAAAAAAAAATTAAAAGGACGACTTTAATACAAAAAAAAACGTTAAGTACGATTCTAAATCGAAAATTAGATGAGGGATGGTTTCAATTCTGACCCTCAACGTTAGGGACCAAAACCATACTTACCACTTTCGTTTAAATCTGAGAATTGATCATTTTAACGAATATTTAATATAAAATTTTTAAATTGACGATTAAATATAAAAAACTGAGTAAAAAATTATTATAGGGTCAAATTTAATAATCTAATGAAGATAAATAAATATTATTATTATATACTACTCAAAAAAATTTTAAATTATAGTTTGTCCCGACACCAATATATTTGGAACTGTCCCTGGTTCATTCTGTTAGTAGGTTCTTGTTATGTTGTTTATATGTAATGGATATTTCAGTGGAGGGGATTAAGGCTTTATTTTCTTTTGAAAAATAACGGAAAAAAATAGGAGAATTTTATTTTATTTATTTTAATTTTAAATGTTAATTTTAGTTTATGTGGAATTCGGTTGGGAATATCACTAGTGGTCTAGTGCCAAAAGAATTTGGTGTTTAAGATGAATTTGTGTACGTATTGAATGACTGTTGGATTTACATACCAACGTAGTTTTAGTCAAAAGAATGGCTTCAAACATATGACTGTTCTGTGTTATTCTGGTTTGCATATATTTTCCGCATAATTCCATGAGTGAGTATCTTTCTTGCCTAACTTAAGCTCTGGTGTGGGACTAACTTGTTCCTAAGGAAGTAAAAGTTAGATGATCATTTTTCCTATTTTATAGGTGAAAAGAAGTATTAGATTGTAGAGTAAAAATGATTATGAAAAATTTAAACTGGTGACAAAATTAGTAAAAAAAATTAAATTAATCATATATCTATTAATCCGTCTGTCACAACTCGGTTTAAAAAACCTATAATCTCAGAATCAAGTTAAAGTCAAAATAAACACATGCCAATCTCAACTCACCACAAAGATCTCTTTGCAAATCTCTCTAAAGAAATTCATAACAAGCCAACAAAGCTTAGTTACTGAATAATTAGGAAAGCTCTAAAGAGCAGTTTTAGAAATATCGATAACCGCTTCAACCACAACAAATTTATATATACAAGTGACCCACTAAGTACAGGTACGTTATTCACTCTGAATACCATCTCTATTATCTCGTACTCACTCTAACTTGAGCGTCGGAGTATTTTTTGCAGGTATTCCCTCCTTGGTGCTCATCCCGGCCGATGTATAGATCAACCATCATCCCACTAGGACGAAAGGAAAGCTAGCTCGGCCATATTACTTGAACCAGAACATTTGGCACCCACTGTGGGGTCGAGTTTATCTAACACCACCGTCTTCTCTGCCTGATTTTTACTTTCTTTTATAGGATGTAATTAATGGCGGGAGAGCAAAACAACCCCCTCATCCTCCACCAACTCAAGACGAGCAATAAGTTGAAATGTTGCACTACAAGTTGATATCCAAGGGATGACCGACTTCGTACCAACTCAGACTGAGCTATAAGTAGTGAACGTTGCACTCTAAGTTGAGGTCTAAAAAATGACCGACTTATTAGCTCAACTACATGATGCAACGAAGACACAAATGAAGACTCAGGGTCGGTTCTCTTTACCAACCAAGGTCGACATCACAATGAGCAAGACCCTACAACGTATTATAAATTGCAAATTTTCCGATAACATCGTCTAGCTATATGCAGTTTTAGTTACATACTACACATTTTTTGTTTTCATATTTATATAAGAAATGTTGGCTTCGTATGATTATATAACCGTTTGATCAAATAGCAAAAGTAATTTCATTATCTTTGATTAAAAGTGAAATTCCATAACAATTTGAACAAGAATAATCTCGTACGTTCAAGATGCTAGTTCAAAAAGACTTATCATCTATTCTACTCCTTTAGTAATAATGAATCTTTTGAACTCATTTGAAATTCATATATTATTTGTGAATAAGAGTTCCTGTCTTATTTTTTATTTCACATTGCTTTACTCTATTCACAACATTTATTCTTATACTAATTGCTCTTTTCCTTCTTATAACACTTTCTAATTAGTTTTCAATGAAGCAACACAAATGCAAAATTACTTATTCTTATAAACACAATGAGATACATTTCTTTTCAATTGTTTTTATCTATCGTAAATTTCTCTAGTTGTTTTTACATTGATATTGCTAGTAAGTACTATTTTATTTTTCAATTGCATTTTAATTGCTCAATGCTCATAGGTGCTATTTGTGTTTTTCCTTCGTTAACTTCAATTATTTGTTTCTTAGAGTGACGAAGTTTAACTTCATCATTAATCAATAAACTCAAAATATGCATTTGTATTGTCACGTTTAACTTCTTTTCTAAATTGGAATTGTCTTATATATTACTATATCATGAAATGCTGAGGTCAATATAAAAAGACGAATTTGAATTTGTAATAACCGAGAGAATATGAATAAAAAAAGAGAGGGGAGAACACGTGGGGGGCACATGCCCCCACTTAAAATTTTCTTTCTCTCTTCTCATCTTCTTCGACACTCCCCCTTCCCCTCTGTTCTCATTCCCTTTCATTTCCTTTCAAAAATCAAAAAATGTAAAACCCTCATTTCTCTTCTCTTACCAACTAGATTTCTTCATCTCTTCTCCTTGCAACCAACCACTCAATACCATCAAACTCACCTTTATCATCTTGCTTCCTTTTCTTCTCTATTCTATGATTTCTATCTCCATTTATTCAAATCTCATTTTCTCAAAATCTCCAAATTAGGGAATTTCAACTTAATGAGTGAAGGAAGCATTTAACTTTGAGTCCCGGTTATTATTGAGACTTCTAGGTAACTCTTTGACTCAATAATTAGGCATATCCCCAATTTTTGTCATCTCTATATTTATGGGTATATATAAATCCGAATTAGGGTCATTAGGGTTAGAAAATTTGGGGCTTTTGTCAAAGTGAGTAAGATTATGTTAATTGACAACATTAGTAGCTCACAAATATTATTATTGTCATATTTCTAGAGTTATAAAGTTATTGGACATCAATTGGTAGCTCGGTGGCGCGCTCAGAGTTGCTTCCGATTTTTTAGAACCAAGTTGTGAGTAGATATTATGTCTATAATTATTTTTAGATATATTATTATCAATATTTATGTTGAATCATTATTTTTGTAGTTTGAAAATATTTGATTTTTGTGATTTTTGAATTTTTGAAAATAAATATTGATTTGTGAAACTTATAATTTTATAAAAATACACATGAGACGATATTTATAAGATACATGTTTTCTCATTTGACTTCATTGAATTTTAATTAAAATTTTAGTATGCAATCTTATATATATTGGATTTGATATGGAATTTAGTAGTATGTTATAAGCATTATAGATTTTTATAAGTGCTTTGGTTTGGATTGCTTTGGGAGACTTTGACTAGAAAACTGTAGTTAACGGTGGTTATGAGTTAACCTAGATGCATCTGGCTCAGACCTCAGCTAGCAGGGGCATTGCTAGCCTAACGTGTAGGCCACATGTTGGATCTATTATACCATACGGGCACACTAGAGGAAAGGGCTACCCTTAGAGGTGGAGCCACCCTAAGTGTGTAATATTTGATTTGATTTGACTTCTGGAATGAGAACTCCCATTTCAATTCATCCGCTTAACTACTCATTTATTTATTTGCATAATTAATATGAATTTCTCATCTCTAAAAAGAAATATAATTTTCAAGGTAAACTTTGTATTGCCTCGTGTGGGTTATAGATGTAATGTTTGCTCACTGAGTTACAAAACTCACCCTATTATATTCCCATGTTTTTCAGATACAAGAGTCATTCCAGGTTCCATTCCACCTGTCCCTTAGTAGATCTTTTTCATTTTGGTGAGCCCTTCTTCTTTCCAAGGGCTAAGTAATTATGTAATGGAACCTTTGCTCAAAATTTAGATTATGTCAATGCTCCATGTGTCACAGGCAGGATCCACGTGAGTTATGTTATTTTGAATCTTGAACTGTTTAGATAGTAATTATAAGTTGGTTATGTAAGACTTATGGATTTAACTATATACTCTAGTTATCAACTTGATATATATATATATATATATATATATATATATATATATATATATATATATATATATATATATATGATGCGTATTTTGGTTATATGTGGTTGTGGATATATTGGAATATGCTGTTGTTGTTGTCTTTGAAAATTGATGTTTATTATTGATACAAGGAGTTAATATTTATGTTGGTAAGGTCCAAGAAACAGAGGAAATTTTGTCCGTTTTTTCTGAAAATTTGGTTGTTTGGCTTGTTGAGGGACTTGTCCCTTGAGCGCCAGTTATGGCTTGGTTCGGGCCATGACAAAGTGGTATCAGAGCCTTAGGTTTTCCTGTGTAATATGGAGCAAGTATCCTTTAGTAAGATCACAATTGTGCAAATGGAAGCCCGCCCATTTTCACAAAGTGTGATGTTACTAGAGGCCTATAGGAAATTGTCCTTAAGGCCTTGGATTTGAAAACGTGTAAGAAGCCAAAACTCTTCTCTGAAGTGGATTGTTATTGGCCACTCTTTCTGGTGGGTTATAATGAGAAGGATTCCCTTCCATTTCTTGATATTCTTCTTCAAGAACTTCTTCATCAATGACTCCCTTCCTTCTGGCATCTCTTCTTATTCTTCTCAAAGTTCTTTCGTTAGGATCACCAGAGTTGGGAACCTCTCTTCTTGCCTTTGTTATACAAACAAAACACAAGAAACACACAAAACCAGAAAACTAGTAACAATGCACTCTATTGCTAGAGTGAGGTTATGGTTAGCTTAAGCAAATATTCGAACAGTTAGTGTGTTAGTAAAAAAAATGAAGAAAAGTAAAAAATGCTTAATCTAGACCACCACCTTTCTTAATCATTGTCAATCTAATCAATCTCCGGCAACGGCGCCAAAAACTTGATGTGTGGAAAGCGATCCAACACAAAACTCACCGGCAAGTGTACCGGGTCACATCAAGTAGTAATTACTCACATGAGTGAGGTCGATCCCACAGGGATTGAAGGATTGAGCAATTTTAGTTAGGTGGTTGATTTAGTCAAGCAAACAAGTGTTGATTTGAGTGATTTGTATCCAACATAAGCTAAATTGCATGAAATTTAAAGGGAGAGGGATAATTGACTATAAATTAAAGGGGAAAGGAAGTAAATAAGATGAATCTTAAAGTGCAAGTAATATAAATGATAGAAGCTTAGATTGCAAGAAATGTAAATAGCTGAAGCTTAAAGTGCAAGAAATGTAAATTGCTTGAATCATAAAGGGCTTTGGGAGCTGGGTTTTTAGAAATTAAACAAGAGAAAGTAAATGACAATCAACAGAGAAGTGAAGGGTGAATTAAAATGCAGCAGATCTAAACAGAAAAGAAGAATTGCTTGAAGAAGCAAAACAGAAGGCAAATTCAGTTCAATTGCAATAACTAAAAGAGAAGTTGAAGATCTCAAGGGTTGAATGAGACTAGAGAACAAGTCTAGATCTCAATTCCTTCCTTGATCCAACAGAGAACAATTGTAGAAGAAGTAGAGATGAAAATAGTAAAGGAAGCTTAGATCCAAATCACAATTCTTTAAAATTATGCAGAAAGTAAACAAAGAGAGATCTCAGATCAAGAATGAAACAGAATTCCTTCAATTCTCAATCCAAGATTTAAAACAAAAAATGAAGAGTGTAGAAGTAAGAACAAAGAAAAAGAGAACTCAATTCTCTCTTCCAATTCCCAAACCCAAAGCTGAAATCTCAAATTCAGCTCTCCAATGAAAATTAAAAGTGTCTAAAAATCCTAAAAGTTAAGAAAAGGTAAAAAAAAGTCCTCTCTAAATCAAACTAACTTCTATTTATACAATTCCTATTTTTGGATTTTAGAATTTGGAGTGGGCTTTTTAATTTTGTGAAAATTTGAATTTAATTGGAATTTTGGTTGAATTTTGGCCCATGGGTACCACCCCAGGGCAATGCTCGGTTGATGCCAAGAGTGCAGCATCCAAGCCTTGCTGGCTTTCCAAGTTTGCGTGATAAGCTCCTTTGGGCAGCATCAGGGTAATGCTCGGTTGTTGGTGAGAGCGCAGCATCCATGTTGCTTATGTGCGTCAAATTGGGCGCTCCAAGCTCCCTTGGCCGTGTCAAGCATCGCACCAAACTCCCTTGGCGCTGCCTCCCTTGCGTGACAAGCTTGCTAGCGCTCGGTGAATGAGAAGAGCGTAACTCTCTTTGCTTGGGGTGAGGCTTCAGGTTCGAGCTCTGGTGGAAGCACTTCAGCGCCAACTTTGAGGAACAACCAAGGGTAGTGCTCCTCCAGCTCCTTAGTTCAAACCTCCATGAATGCATTTCAGCCAATTTTTGCTTGTTTTCCTTACAAGGAGCGCTTCTTCCTTCACTAGGCACATGGGTTTGAAGCTTATGGTCTCCAGTAGCAAACATTTCACCTTGAATTAAATTGGAATGGAGCCCGATAAAGTTATTTGTGTTAACCGAGCATTGTGATTTTTGCCTTGCTTCTTTGGTGCTCGGTTAACAAGGAGAGCACAACCTTCCTTGCTTTGCTTCCTTGGCCTTGAGTAGGGCTCTCATAGAGAGCGCTATAGCTTTTCTTCCTTGATGTGCCACGCTTTTCTTCTTCCTTAGGCCACGCTTTCCTCATTTCTTTCTTTTCTTCACCTACAAGAAATCAAACAACCAATCAAAGTATCACCAATTCACAAGGTTTACAAATCATTCAAAAATCAACAAATTTTAGCTTAAACCTCATGATTTTGTGTCAATTAAAGGATGGTTGATTGATTCAACAAAACCATGCAAATCCACTCTAAACCACTTACTTATAATGTAAGAAAGTGTATAAAACCTAATGAAACAAGTGAAAAATGCTTGAAAAGCTAGCATAAGATGACTTGTCATCACAACATCAAACTTAAACCTTGCTTGTCCCCAAGCAAGCACTAGACATAAGAGAAAATGAAATGAAACAGAGAAGTATGCATGTCCTTATTTAGCAGATAGTTGAACTTGGTTCATGGGATTTTATGCAGACAATGGTAGCTCATTTATCACTTGCTGTTATATAGGAAATGTTTCCTCAAAGGTTCACTAAGGTTGCTGCTACAATGCTTTGATTTTGCTTGATCCCTTGCTAGCTTTTCCTTCCTTATTTTGCTTAGAGAGCTTATTACTCATTGAAAGCTTGGTGGCAAATGTTGCAGCAGCCTTTGGCTTTGTTTTGCTCAACATCTCTTCACCACAAACACATGGCTCACATTTTCTTCCTAGAAGCATTGATGCCTAGCATCTCTTTGGATTACTAAGTGTTTTGTAGCTAGGTTGTTCTTGATAGTGGACTTTCAGTTGGCAATCCCAAATTAGTTGATCTAAGTGGCCAAGATTCAAAATACTCCTTAAAACTTACTTGTCCAAGCATATCCTAGTACACAAACACCATAGTCATATGTCCTAGGGTCTAAGCTATTGGTGTCTAGCCTTATTGTTTGTTTCTTTGCCAATTCTTGGCTTTTCTCTTTCTTTTCTTTTTTTTTTGTTTTAATTCTTTCTCAAGAGAATTTCATTAATAGCAGACTTTGTAACAACAAGCTAGTTCATACTTCAAGGAATCATGTTATTATTCAGCATTTATTTTATGAACTATTCATTAAATCAAGCAAATACCACCACTAACTTTCATTCAAACTTCTACAACATTAGACATTCACTTTCTATTTCAAACATTTTCCTTTTATTCAAACAACAAGGAAATAAAACAAAATTCAAGCTAATGATGGATGACAAACATTATGTAGAGCTTAACAAGAATTTTATTAGAGCATGGAAGTGTAAAACATGAAAGAATTGGAGGCATACCATGTTTCAGATATGCATCTTCCTTATTTAATTAAAAACCATGAAAAGAACTTTACCACCTCTAATTATCAGGCATTTCCATTCTGTTGGATTCTCCCTTCTTCTTCTTCTTCTTCTTTCTTTCTTGGGGTTCTTCAGCAGGGCACCTCCGATCCCAAATTTGGTCTACTTGGCATGAGAGTCCAGCTTGCTCCAAGCCATGCTGCATGTGTGCTATATTTCTCCTAACTTGTTCACTCTGCTGCTCCATGAATTCTGGGTATTGGGCAAATGGCTTGATTTCCTGGTTCAATGTGGGCATGTTATGGACTATATAGTCTAGCTTTGCTTGACCTTGCTTATCGTACTCCATTCTGTCCACATTCCTATGCTCCCCAATGGTATGATATATATTTTTCCATTGGTACAGATTCTGAGTATATTCCCCGTATTTGGCTTGCCGCAAGAATAATCTATCATATGATTCTCGAAAATCTGCTGATTGTTCCTTTTGCCCTTCAAGAATCTTTGTTTGAAATTCTTGTTGTTGAGCCATCATTAGTTGCTACCAGTTCTCTTGTCATTCTTCCATGTGGCGCTGCCATCTCTCTCTTTCCTCTCTATCCTTCAAATATTGCTCCTGTTGCCTCAGATACTATTCTTGCTGTTGCTCCTGTGCCTTCATAAAATTTTGAGACATTTCCTCAATTGTTCTCTGCATTTGACTCAAGTCCAATGCATCAGGAACTTGCTCCCCCTCCACTTGTAGTCTTCTCATTCTATTTTGAGTTCTTCTTTCCTCTTGATCATCATCTTCAGTAATACCTTCCATGATTCTCTTTGTGATTCCCTTTCCTTTTATTACTTTCTCTGTGTCTTCGTCTTCAAAGAGCACCGCAGCCCTATTGCATAGCCTTAGAATGGTGCTTGGATGACCAAGCCTACCAAATTTGCTCGTGTTTTCAGCCATCTCCTGAATACTGTCGGCTATGAGTTGTGAGAGGTTGATTTCTATTCCATGTAGGATGCAGTATGTCAAGAGTGCTCGCTTGACTATGACCGCTGAGGTGTTACCAGTAGGGAGTATAGATCTCCTTACTATCTCATACCACCCCTTGGCCTCAGGAATGAGATCTAGTCTTTTCAAGTGGCTTAGGGTTCCCTTTGAGTCTCTTTTCCAGTCTGTGCCTTCCAAACATATCCCCTGTAATATCTCATCAGGGTCATTCTCTCCCTGCATTCTATCCTCGAAGTTAAGCTCTCCATAGGTTATTCTCCTCAACTGTAGGACTCTCATGACTGAGGCTGGGCTAAAATCTACTTCAACACCTCTGACAAAGCTTTTATAAGAAGGGCTGTCTGCACTTCCCTTCACAGCATTCGCATAAAATTCTCGTATCATGACTACACTAATGTTAGTGAGAGGTGCACATAGAAGTTCCCATCTCCTTTCCTTGGTAATTTGCCTCATGATGGGATACTCTCCCTCCCTCAAGTTGAAGCCTATCTCAGGAATGACATGCTTTGATTCCATGAGCCTATGATATCTTCCTTCATGAAACTGAGATTTAATTTTCCTTGTATCATGGGTTGGGGGTTCGGCCACCATTGGTTCCTTTCCTTTTCTTCTACTAGAGCTTGATGGAGCCATGAGTTTAGAAAGAAAGAAGAAGCAAGGATGAACTTTGGTGGAGGTGAGGTTCGGTTTTGTTGTGAATGAAATGGGAAATGATATGCTGTTTTGGGAAAAAAGGGTGTTGTTGAACGTGTTTATGGGATAGGAGAATAGTGAACTAGAAGCTTAAAGTGTGAGGAAGGCTTGTATGAATGTGTAGCTCATGAAGTGTCTCAAGCTATTTATAGACAAGGCACCAAGGCTTTGAACAAAAACACACTTAAAGAGTGTAATTCGGTTAAGGCCATGAAAGGTGAAGATTGAGCTAAACATTATAGGAAACTCATGAGATGGATGGCTTGCATGCATAGTTGAAGGTTGACAAGGATTCCTTCCCCATTGGCTGCATGAGGTTCGGCCTCCAAGGGTACATGCATGC
The DNA here is from genome assembly GCF_014773155.1 of Arachis stenosperma. Classification (NCBI taxonomy): domain Eukaryota; kingdom Viridiplantae; phylum Streptophyta; class Magnoliopsida; order Fabales; family Fabaceae; genus Arachis; species Arachis stenosperma. Next base: position 61,909,151 of record NC_080378.1, on the reverse strand, counting down.
AGATTTGTTTTTCCAAGGGGCATACTTTTCTAAGCACATGTGATCACCCTTCCTTGCATTGTCATAGCCATGACTTCCCTCCTTTTTGTCCTCTTCTCAATCTTCTTTCTTCTATACAATTAAATCAACAAAATAGTGAGCCTTAGGATTTAAAAGTGGCACGGTGGTGTGGTGAGAATCATTTAAACAATGTATCATGCTCCTTATTCATAAAGAGACAATTGTGCTCCTTAGATAGTGAACCAAGATTTGGTGAACACCAAACTTGTTCCTTGCTAAGGGATCAATGTAAAATGCAAATAATTCATCACAATTGGTATATTCATCATAAGGAACATTTTTCTTTCTATCATAAACTCCTAAAATGAAACAATGTATGATCCATCTATTCATAAATTTGATCATATGAACAAAAATTGATTCCTATGAAATTCAATGCATGTGCAGACACCAAACTTAATTTTTGGCTATATACTTCATCAAAATGAATAAGCATATATTCTAAGAAAGCTTAAAAAGTTATTTTGGAGTGCCTTCAGGCACACCAAACTTAGATATCTAGCATATGCTTCAAGACAGTGCATACAATTTTCAGATATGTTCATGAGAATTCAAATTCATGCTAGAGGGATCATTGATTATTGGATTTAAAATAAGGAAAAAGTCTTAAATCATGGGCTGCCTCCCATGGAGCACTCTTTTATTGTCATTAGCTTGACATTAAGCCTTCATTAGGGTGGTTGATTACTGTAGTGTCTCAGCCTGTCTCCCCTCACCGTGAGCTTCCTTCTAGTGCCTTTATGTTCAATTTCTGCATGCTCTAGTGAGAGTATCCTACTGACAGTGTAGTAGTCATCAGCTTGTTGGTTTGTTCCCAACTGTTGGTAGATTAACTGCACTTTATCTCCCTTTTAAAATCCCTCAGTTGGGATCCTTTTGTTCTTTCACCCCTTTTGAGCTTTTTTTCTTGATTTTCTTTCTTTTTTGTGTTGATCCTTCTTCTTTGACAGTGGACTGCATTTTGGGACTTTCCTTCTCAGTGGTCAACACTTCAATTTCTTCTTGCTTTCCCTCATTACTCTGCTCAGTCTCCTTCTCTTTTTGTTCTGCTTTGTTGCTTGTTTCTTGTTTTGGAAGGGAATTTATGAGTGTCTTGTTGGTTTCTTCCTTCCACTGCAAGTCTTCTTCGTTGATCCCCATGTATTCTTTCTTTTCATCAGAGTGCTGTGTTTCTGGAAAGACATTTAGAGTTATGCTTTTATCATGCACTCTCAGGGTCAATTCCCCTTGTTCCACATCTTTAATAGCCCTTGCTGTAGCCAAGAATGGTCTTCCTAGTATGATGAAATTGCTTCCTTCCTCATCTAGGTCCAGAATCATAAAGTCTACAGGGAATATAAACTTATCCACTTTGACCAAAAGGTTTTCAATCACACCTTTGGAAAATAGCACAGACTTGTCCACTAGCTCTAGTGACTTCTGTATGAGCTTTACCTCCTCTATGCATAGCCTTTTTATCAGAGAAGAGGGCATTAGATTAATGCTAGCTCCTAAGTCACACATTGCTTTATTGATGCTTATGTTGCCAATAGTACAAGGTAAAAAAAAGCTTCCAGGGGTCCTCAAGGTTTGGGGGAAGCCCTTTCTGGATTAATGCACTGCATTCTTCAGTAAGTAATATAGTTTCCTTCTTATGCCAACTTTTCTTTTTATTGATGAGCTTCTTCAAGAACTTGGCATATAGAGGCATCTGCTGTAATGCTTCAGCCAGAGGGATATTAATCTCCAATTTCTTGAAGACTTCAAGGAATTTGGGGAAGTGTTGATCCTTGGTTTCCTTGTTGAACTTTTGAGGATATGGCAAGGGAGGTGTGAAAGTCTTCACTCCCTGCCTTTGCTCCTTGGTTGGTTCTTCTATTGCTTCCTTCTCTTTTCTTAAGTTTTGTGGCTGCTTCACTCCCTCTTTAGGCTTCTCTTAGTTATCTTTCTCTTTGAGCTTCTCTGAGGTTTGCTTGCTTGTTGTCACTTCTTTGTCGCTGGCTTTCTCTTTCTCTGTTGGCTTTTTGTTACTTTCCATAGACTTCTTAGTTGCCTCTTTGTCATTCACCAAGGTTCTCCCACTCCTTAGCTATATAGCTTTGTATTCTTCTTTAGGATTTGGAATTGTTTCACTTGGGAGTGAGCTTGATGGCCTTTCAATCACAGCTTGCTTGGAAAGCTGTCCAATCTGCCTTTCTATGTTTCTTATGGAAGCTTCATTGTTCTTATTTGTGAGTTCTTGCTGTTTCATCATTTTTCCATCAAGATCTCCAAGTTCGAGATTCTTTGAGAGTCTTATGAGATTGGTGGTTAGTTGTGAGCTGTTGAGGGTGGATGATAGTTGTTTTGGTTGGTGGTTTGGTTATTGGATGGATAATGGTTGGAATTGGGGTAGTTGTTTTGGGATTTTCTATATGAATTTTGGTTACTATTCTGCTGGTTGTAGTTCTGGTTGTTTCTTGAGTTGTTTTGGTTTGAATTCCTTTGCCATGGTTGCTGGTTCTGGTTGTGGCTATCTCCCCATCTAAGGTTTGGGTGGTTCTTCTAGGATGGGTTATAAGTGTCACCATAAACTTCATTTGATCCAGAACCTTGGTTGTGCATGTAGTTCACTTGTTCTTGCTGTTGATCTTCATAAGCTTCTTCACATTGCCCCCATGTGGTTGATGGTTGGCTTGTATTCACTGCTGTAACTTGGAGGCTATCAATTCTCTTGGCCATTTGCTTAAATTGTTGCTGAATTTGCTGCTGCATCACTTTGTGTTAAGCTAGGATTGTGTCCACTCCTTCCAACTCTAGCACTCCTTTCTTAAATCATGGATCAACTAAGCCCTCTCGGGGACTTGCTTAAGAATAAGAAGAATAAGAAAGAGGAATCTTATGTAAATACCATGGAATAAGGTTTGGTCCTATTCAAAAGTAGTATATAAAGCATACCCAGTAAAACTTACAAGTAAACCAGATATAGAGATAGCAACTAGGGTTGCTGTTTCCATTTTTCTCAAATTTCTTTGTGATGGTTGGTGCTGCTTTTGATGAGCAAAGAAATATTGGTTGTTAGTCACCATATTAATGAGATTTTGTGCCTCCTCTATAGTCTTCATCAATTGTAAGGAGCCTCCTGCTGAGTGAGCTAGTACTTTTTGAGCCTTCATAGTTAGTCCTTTATAAAAATTCTGAAGTATGTCCCATTCATTGAACATTTCAGGAGGGCACTTTCTGATCAGGGTCTTGTATCTCTCCCAAGCCTCATAGAATGACTCTCCATCCATCTGAGTGAATGTTTGGACCTCTGTTTTGAGCCTGATAATTCTTTGGGGAGGATAGAATTTGGCTAAGAACTTGTTCAGTAGATCTTCCCAAGTGTTGATGCTATCTCTTGGAAATGACTCCAACCATTAAGTAGCTTTGTCTATGAGGGAAAATGGGAATAGTAACAGCTTATAAATATCGGGATGCACACCATTGGTTTTGACAGTGTCACAAATCCTTAGAAAAGTGGATGAATGTTGGTTTGGATCTTCAAGTGGGCCTCCTCTATAGGAGCAGTTGTTTTGAACCAAAGTGATGAGCTGTGGCTTCAATTCAAAGTTATTTGCATTGACATTGGGAGTAAGGATGCTACTCCTACAATGCCTTGGATTTGCAAACGTGTAGGAAGCCAAAACTCTTCTCTGAAGTGGATTGTTATTGGCCACTCCTTCTGGTGGGATAGAATGAGAAGGATTCCCTTCTATTTCTTGATATTCTTCCTCAGAAACTTCTTCACCAATGACTCCCTTCCCTCTGGCTTCTCTTCTTATTCTTCTCAAAGTTCTTTCGTCAGGATCACCAGAGTTGGGAACCTCTCTTCTTGCCTCTGTCATAGAAACAAAACACAAGAAATACACAAAACCACGAAACCAGTAACAATGCACTCTATTGCTAGAGTGAGGTTATGGTTAGCTTAAGCAAATATTCAAACAGTTAGTGTGTTAGTAAAAAAAATGAAGAAAAGTAAAAAATGCTTAATCTAGACCACCACCTTACTTAATCATTGTCAATCTAATCAATCTCCGGTAATGGCGCCAAAAACTTGATGTGTGGAAAGCGATCCAACACAAAATTCACCGGTAAGTGTACCGGGTTGCATCAAGTAGTAATTACTCACATGAGTGAGGTCGATCCCACAGGGATTGAAGGATTGAGCAATTTTAGTTAGGTGGTTGATTTAGTCAAGCAAACAAGTGTTGATTTGAGTGATTTGTATCCAACAGAAGCTAAATTGCATGAAATTTAAAGGGAGAGGGATAATTGACTGTAAATTAAAGGGCAAAGGAAGTAAAAAAGCTTAATCTTAAAGTGCAAGTAATATAAATGACAAAAGCTTAGATTGCAAGAAATATAAATAGTTGAAGCCTAGAGTGCAAGAAATGTAAATTGCTTGAATCATAAAGGGCTTTGGGAGCTGGAATTTCAGAAATTAAACAAGAGAAAGTAAATAACAATCAACAGAGAAGTGAAGGGTGAATTAAAATGCAGTAGATCTAAACAGAAAAGAAGAATTGCTTGAAGAAGCAAAACAGAAGGCAAATTCAGTTCAATTGCAATAACTAAAAGAGAAGTTGAAGATCTCAAGGGTTGAATGAGACTAGAGAACAAGTCTAGATCTCAATTCCTTCCTTGATCCAACAGAGAACAATTGCAGAAGAAGTAGAGATGAAAATAGTAAAGGAAACTTAGATCCAAATCACAATTCTTTGAAATTATGCAGAAAGTAAACAAAGAGAGATCTCAGATCAAGAATGAAACAGAATTCCTTCAATTTTCAATCCAAGATTTAAAACAAAAAATGAAGAGTGTAGAAGTAAGAACAAAGAAGAAGAGAACTCAATTCTCTCTTCCAATTCCCAAACCCAAAGCTGAAATCTCAAATTCAGCTCTCCAATGAAAATTAAAAGTGTCTAAAAATCCTAAAAGTTAAGAAAAGGTAAAAAAAGTCCTCTCTAAATCAAACTAACTTCTATTTATACAATTCCTATTTTTGGATTTTAGAATTTGGAGTGGGCTTTTTAATTTTGTGAAGATTTGAATTTAATTGGAATTTTGGTTGAATTTTGGCCCATGGGTACCACCCCAGGGCAATGCTCGGTTGATGCCAAGAGTGCAGCATCCAAGCCTTGCTGGCTTTCCAAGTTTGCGTGATAAGCTCCTTTGGGCAGCATCAGGGTAATGCTCAGTTGTTGGTGAGAGCGCAGCATCCATGTTGCTTATGTGCGTCAAATTGGGCACTCCAAGCTCCCTTGGCCGTGTCAAGCATCGCACCAAACTCCCTTGGCGCTGCCTCCCTTGCGTGACAAGCTTGCTAGCGCTCGGTGAATGGGAAGAGCGCAACTTTCTTTGCTTGGGGTGAGGCTTCAGGTTCGAGCTCTGGTGGAAGCACTTCAGCGCCGACTTTGAGGAACAATCAAGGGTAGTGCTCCTCCAGCTCCTTGGTTCAAACCTCCATGAATGCATTTCAGCCAATTTTTGCTTGTTTTCCTTACAAGGAGCGCTTCTTCCTTCACTAGCACATGGGTTTGAAACTTGTGGTCTCCAGTAGCAAACATTTCACCTTGAATTAAATTGGAATGGAGCCCGATAAAGTTATTTGTGTTAACCGAGCATTGTGATTTTTGCCTTGCTTCTTTGGTGCTCGGTTAACAAGGAGAGCACAACCTTCCTTGCTTTGCTTCCTTGGCCTTGAGTAGGGCTCTCATAGAGAGCGCTATAGCTTTTCTTACTTGATGTGCCACGCTTTTCTTCTTCCTTAGGCCACGCTTTCCTCATTTCTTTCTTTTCTTCACCTACAAGAAATCAAACAACCAATCAAAGTATCTGTGATGCAAATGCATATTTGCATTATTAGTTAGTTAGTTTAGTTAGTTTTAGTTTAAATTCACTCATTTTCTCTAAATAAACAAGTCCTTTTATGAGTTTTGTTTCCATGCATGATGATATCAAGGAACATGTTAATTCTAGCCAAATTCATGCAATTGATTTAAGGAATGCATATATGAATGAGTATGAATGAATCTCATGAAATTTATTGCTTGAATTGGTAAGACTTTGAAGCTATCTCCCTTGTTGATGATAGGTGATGAAACAAGGAAGCATGGAAGCAAGAAGGAGGCAACCAAGGCAAGAAGTTGGCGTTGCCAACTTGGGATTGGCGTTGCCAACTCCACAACACAAGGCAAGCTTGGTCCTGGAGGCAACCAAGGCAAGAAGTTGGCGTTGCCAACTTGGGATTGGCGTTGCCAACTCCACAACACAAGGCAAGCTTGGTCCTGGAGGCAACCAAGGCAAGAAGTTGGCGTTGCCAACTTGAGATTGGCGTTGCCAACGCCACACACAACCACACCAAGCAAGCTTGGCAACCCTGGAAGCAAAGTTGGCATTGCCAACTCTAGAACCAAGTTGCCAACGCTCACACACAAGGAACTTGGCCCTGGAAGCAAGGTTGGCGTTGCCAACTCTAGAACCAAGTTGCCAACGCCACACACAAGACACAAGCAAGGAACTTGGCCCTGGAGGAAGCAAAGTTGGCGTTGCCAACTTGAAGCTGGCGTTGCCAACGCCCACACAAGGAACTTGGCCCTGGAAGCAAGGTTGGCGTTGCCAACTCTAGAACCAAGTTGCCAACGCCACACACAAGACACAAGCAAGGAACTTGGCCCTGGAGGAAGCAAAGTTGGCGTTGCCAACTTGAAGCTGGCGTTGCCAACGCCCACACAAGGAACTTGGCCCTGGATTTGGAGCCTCGAGCACGTTGCCAGCCTAGAAATGAGGGGCGTTTTTGAGGACAACGCAGGCTAACAACGCCAAACAATCAAGCTTGGCCCTGGAAGAAAAGGAGCTGGCGTTGCCAACTCAAGATGGGCGTTGCCAACGCCACACAACCAAGCAACAAATGGAGCCCTGGAAGAAAAGGAGCTGGCGTTGCCAACTCAAGAATGGCGTTGCCAACGCCACACAAGAAAGCTTGGCTAGGCACCAAGTTTTGGTGCCAGCCAAGTTGCCAAACGCCCAATGGCGCACCAACCAGGCTGCCAAACGCCCAATGGCGCACCAACCAGGCTGCTAAACGCCCAATGGCGCACCAACCGCGTTCTAAACGCCCAAATGCCGCACCACTCACGTTGCCAACGCTAGATGGGCGTTGCCAACGCCAACTTACCAAAACAAGGCAGCCTGAACATGTCCACTTCAATGGAAGATATCTTGAGCTACAGAGATCCAAATTGAGTACTTCCAGTTGCGTTGGAAAGCTAACATTCAGAGCTTTCCAACCATATATAATAGTCCATGGTGGAGCACAAGATTGGAGCCAAACCAGAGTCATCTTTAGGCCCTAAAAACAAGAACATGAAGTGAAATTCAAGGGAGCTAGAGATGATCCTTGGATGTGGGATCGAGCACGTTGCCAACGTGCACAAAGGGGGCGTGTTTTGCAACAACGCCAGCCTCAAGTCCTTGCCTTGGGAGAGTGATGCTCGAGCACGTTGCTAACTTGGGGTTGAGGGTGCGTTATTCACAACAACTTGGCAACAACTTGGCAGCTTGACCTTACCTTCTTTGAGGAACCATAACTTGAGCTAGGAAAGTCCAATTGAGGTGATTCCAATGGCATTAGAAAATAGACATCAAGAGCTTTCCAATGATGTATAATAGTCCATATTGAAGCTGAAGGTTGACACTCAAATTCTGGGCTACATTTAGCATGAAAGTAAGGCCAAGAAGAGAAAGAGCAAGTTGTTTGCAACAACTTGGGCTAGCAACGCCCAAGTCTCAAACTCACTTCCAGGAAATTGGCATGCACGTTGCCAACGTGCACTAAGGCCTGAGTTATTGCCAACAACGCCCCTCAATGGGCCAGAATTGGTGCCAACTTGCTTTGCTTCCCCTATTCATCACAAAGGCCAACAACTTCTTCAATTGAGCCAAGAATTCAACAAAGAGAAGCCCATATTGCTAAACCAATTGAAGATCTTTGGAAGAGTTTTAGAGTAGTATAAATAGAAGAGATTGATGTACTTGTGGGGGATTTTTTTTTTACACTTTTACTCTACTTTTTACACTTAGTCATTTTTTACACTTTTAGCACTTGTATTTGGAAACTCTTTTGGTACTTCCGAGAGAAGACCCAGAGAGCTAATTTTGGGTTCATCTTGGAACTTCTCTTCTTCATTTCTTAATCTTCAAGCAATTACCTCTTCTTTTTCATCTTTCTTTGCAATTTAGTTTAACTTTGATTGATGGCAATTGTTGTTAAAATTGGAGCTATGATTCACTAAACCCCTTTCATTAGGGGGAGGAGCTCTGTTGGTTGGAATGAATTGGTGAACCCATCTCCTCTTTCTCAATTTTAGTGGTTGATCTAAAGAGGGAACTCTTGCTCTTCAAAGATTCAACCACCATCGAGAGAGGGGTTAATCTATATGAATTAAGTGGTGAAATTGATGAATGAGCCACATAATTCAGTTTAGAGTTCATCCTCTCATGGTTTCCTCAATCAACATACCTTGGTTAGTATGTGAGATGTAACTCTCCTTGGTTGAGATTTTGGAAATTGTGTGGCTGGATTAAAATTGATCTTCATCTCTTCTCATGAACAATTAGATCACGAGAGTGGCAATTGGCTATGTTGAGAGAGATTGAATCACCAAGAGATTGGGATTCAATCACCCATTTGCCATGGATCTATACCCATGATTGAGGAGGATTTGACTAACATCAATTTATGAAAACTAACATCTCTAATCCCTAATGATCCTCTCTATCATTAATTCTCATTTCTCTTGCTCTTAGTGTTGAAAACCCATCACCCAATTCCCTTCTACATTCTTGCAATTTATTATTCTTGTCATTTACATTCTGTTCATTTACCTCTTACCATTTACTCTTATGTTGTTTTAAATTTCTGCACTCTTTAATTTCTTGCAATTTACTTTTGATGTCATTTAAGTTTCTTGCACTTTAAGTTTCCGTCATTTACTTGCACTTTATTTCTTTATTCTAGTTCTTTACATTCTTGCCATTTAAATTCTTGCAATTATGTTCAAAAATCAAAATGCTCATGAAATCAAAATCTTATTCGCTTAACTAAATCTACCATTTAACTAAAGTTGCTTAATCTACCAATCTCCGTGGGATCGACCTCACTCTTTGTGAGTTTTATTACTTGATACGACCCGGTATACTTGCCGGTTGTACGTGAAATCTTAATTTTTACGTATCAAGTTTTTGGCGCCGTTGCCGGGGATTGGAAAGATTGACAATGATTAAGTGAAAGGTGGTTTAGATTAAGCATTTTTTTTTATTTTTGTTAAGCCCACTAACTGTTTGATAATTTGTTTCACTAACTCCAATTCCATTCTAGTTCTAGAATATTTCACTTGTGATTTTGGTTCTGTTTGTGTATGTCAGGAACAAGTAGACGTGATATTGAGGACGAGAAAACCCGCCGAAGGTTAAGGAGAGCAGAAAGAGGAAAGTTCATAGTTGGTGAAGAAGGGTCAGAGGAATCAGAGGGAGAAGATCAAGTCATGGAGGATGAGATGCACAACCCTCCTGGAGGGGTCAACAATAATGGTGGACACGCTAGAAGGGTGTTATCCTCATATACTATCCCTGATCCAAGACATTGTGGGAGCAGCATTGCTACACCAAATGTTCAGGCCAATAACTTTGAGCTAAAACCTCAGCTCATCACTTTGGTACAGAACAATTGCTCTTATGGAGGGGGACCTCTTGAAGACCCAAATCAACATCTCTCTGTTTTTCTGAGGATATGCAATACAGTGAAGACAAATGGAGTGCATCCAGATGTCTACAAGTTGTTGCTATTTCCATTCTCCTTGAGGGATAAAGCCACTCAATGGCTAGAATCATTCCCCAAGGAAAGCCTCAATGATTGGAATGAAGTGATGGGCAAATTTCTAGCAAAATTCTACCCACCTCAAAAGGTCATCAAGTTGAAGACAGAGGTTCAGACTTTTAGGCAAATGGAAGGGGAGTCATTGTACGAAGCCTGGGAAAGATATAAGGCACTAATGAGAAGATGTCCACCAGACATGTTTAGTGATTGGGTTAAGCTCCAAAACTTCTATGAAGGCTTAAGCTTAGAAGCAAGGAAGGGACTAGACTACTCATCAGGAGGATCACTCAACATGATGAAAACTGCTGAGGAGGCTCAAAACCTCATTGAGATTGTGGCAAACAATCAATATTATTACTCATCAGAGAGGCAACACAATCCACCCCCAAAGAAAGGTGTAATGGAGCTTGAAGGTGTTGATGCTATCTTGGCACAAAACAAGTTAATGCACCAACAAATCCAACAACAAATGGAGATGATAACAAAGAGAATGGATGGTATGCAACTTGCATCAGTGAACACAACAAATCAACCATCACTTGAATGGAACCAAGGTGAAGGGATCACGGTTGAACAACCACAAGAACAAGTTCAATACATGCAGAATACCTCAAACTCTCAGGATGAATTCCATGGTGATACATACAACTCATCTTGGAAGAATCATCCCAATTTAAAGTGGGGAGAAAACCATTGGCAAAAGAACAACAACCACAATCACACCCGTAACACAAACAACCAAAATCACCATACTAACAACACTAACCAATATAGAAAAACACAAAACACATATCAACACCCCCATCATAACTCACAAACCCACCAAAATAACTTCTCTGCACCAACATCCAACTCACAAAATTACCACACTAATCCACCCAACAACTTCCAACAACAATCAACCCCCATCATACCTCCAATTGACCATCATGAGGCCAGAATCTCAAGTCTGGAAGCAACCTTGCAAGCACTTGCTCAAACCACTCAAGCTTTAGCTAAGGGACAACAAGAACAAGCGGTCACTATGAAGAACATTGAGAGACAAGTGGGACAACTAGCCAAACAAGCCGAGAAACCAACCCATGTCCTCCCAAGTGACACAATACCCAACCCAAGAGAAGAATGTAAGGCTTTGCAGTTAAGGAGTGGCAAGGTAGTTGGTGAAAGTTCAAATAAAGAAGCAACAAAACCCAAAGAGCAAGACACAGTGGAGAGGCAAGATGGAGAAAAGGCTTCAACATCTAACAAAGGCAAAGAGGTTGTCAAGCCACAAGGCAATCCACCAAGTCAAGGAGGCAACCGTGATGGCAAGGAGAGTATGAATCCACAAAAAGAAAACAAAGATGAAGGAGTGAAAGCTTATGTACCCAAGCTTCCATACCCAACTAGGATACACAAAGGAGCAAAGGACCAACAATTCCCAAGGTTCTTAGAGATCTTCAAGAAACTTGAAATCAACATCCCATTGGCAGAGGCTCTAGAACAGATGCCATTGTATGCAAAGTTTCTTAAGGAGTTGATCACCAAGAAGAGGAGTTGGCAAGAAAAAGAAACCGTGGTTCTCAATCAAGAGTGTAGTGCCATCATTCAACAAGGGTTACCTCCAAAACTCAAAGACCCTGGCAGCTTTCTCATACCTTGCACGATTGGGAGCATGGCTGTTGACAAATCACTTTGTGACCTGGGAGCAAGCATTAACTTAATGCCCCTTACCATGATGAAGAAAATGATGATTGAAGAGCTCAAACCCACAAGGATGTCACTCCAACTTGCTGACAGATCCATCAAAGTGCCAAATGGAGTAGTTGAGAACCTCTTGGTGAAGGTGGGAAACTTCATATTCCCAGCTGATTTTGTGGTCCTAGACATGGATGAAGAGGGAAACAATTCAGTCATTCTTGGTAGACCCTTTTTGGCTACAGCTAGAACAATCATTGATGTGGAAAAGGGAGAGATGATCTTCAGGGTGCATGATGAGCAAATGACCATAAATGTCTTCAAAGCAATGCAACACCCTGTTGAGAAAGAAAATTGCATGAGGATCGATGTAGTAGACTCTTTGGTTGAAGAAGTGCTTGACACAAACCATCAAATGAAACAAGAGGAAGTCCATAACATCAAAGGGCAAGAAGAAAACACGTTGGAAGCATCAAGAGAACCAAGTGAAGCTACCAAAGAAAAGGCACCACAACAAGAGTTGAAACCACTACCCCCTCATCTTAAATATGCATTTCTTGGTGAGAAGGATAGCTTCCCAGTGATCATCAATTCCACATTGAATGCAGAAGAAGAAGAAAAGCTCCTAGTGGTTTTGAGAGCTCACAAAGAGGCTTTGGGGTGGACCATTGATGACTTGAAAGGCATAAGCCCTGCTGTATGCATGCACAAGATACTCTTAGAGGAGGGTTCCAAACCGGTGGTACAACCCCAAAGAAGATTGAATCCTACAATGAAGGAGGTTGTTCAAAAGGAAATCCTTAAGTTGTGTGTAAAGCTGGGATCATCTACCCTATATCTGACAGCCCTTGGGTCAGTCCAGTGCACGTGGTTCCCAAGAAAGGAGGGATGACTGTCATTGTTAATGAGAAGAATGAGCTTATCCCAACACGAACAGTGACAGGGTGGAGGATGTGCATAGACTATAGGAGGTTGAATGATGCAACAAGAAAAGACCACTTTCCTCTACCTTTCATTGATCAGATGCTTGAAAGGTTGGCTGGCCATGCTTATTATTGTTTTCTTGATGGATATTCTGGGTATAATCAGATAGTGGTTGACCCCATGGATCAAGAGAAGACTTCCTTCACTTGTCCCTTTGGAGTCTTTGCATACCGGAGGATGCCATTTGGACTTTGCAATGCCCCAGCTACCTTTCAAAGATGCATGCTTTCAATCTTCTCAGACATGGTAGAAAAATTCATTGAAGTCTTTATGGATGATTTCTCTGTTTTTGGTGATTCATTCAATACTTGCTTGCACCATCTTACCTTAGTCTTGAAAAGATGCCAAGAAACAAACTTAGTTTTGAATTGGGAAAAATGCCATTTCATGGTACCCGAAGGCATTGTTCTTGGTCATAAAATTTCAAGAAAAGGTATAGAGGTTGACAAGGCAAAAGTAGAAATTATAGAAAAACTTCCTTTGCCAACTAGTGTGAAAGCCGTTAGGAGTTTCTTGGGGCATGCTGGATTTTATAGGAGATTTATCAAAGATTTTTCCAAAATAGCAAAGCCACTAAGCAATTTGCTGGTGGTAGAAAATTCTTTTATCTTTGATGATGAATGCAAGCATGCTTTTGAAACTCTAAAGGCTAAGCTCACCACAGCACCAATCATCACACCCCCAACTTGGGGACTACCTTTTGAACTCATGTGTGATGCAAGCAACCTTGCAATCGGTGCTGTGTTGGGGCAGAGGAAGGAAAAGAGGCTTCATGTTATCTACTATGCAAGTAAGGTATTGAATGAAACTCAAAGAAACTACACCACAACAGAGAAAGAGTTACTAGCCGTGGTGTATGCCTTTGATAAGTTTAGACAATATTTGATTGGATCTAAAGTCTTAGTGTATACTGACCATGCTGCCATTAAGTATCTTATGTCAAAACAGGATGCCAAACCAAGGCTAATTAGATGGGTGCTACTCCTACAAGAGTTTGACATTGAGATCAAAGATAGAAAGGGCAGTGAAAATCAAGTTACTGATCACTTATCAAGGGTGCCACAAGATGAATGCCAAGACAACCTTCCATCAATAAATGAAGAGTTTCCAGATGAACATCTCTTGCACATTCAACATGTCCCATGGTTTGCAGACATGGCCAACTACAAGGCAGGAAGAATCATTCCACAAGAGTACACAAGACAACAAGTGAAGAAGCTGTTGCATGAGGCTAGGTTCTTCTTTTGGGACGAACCATTCTTGTTCAAAAGATGCCCAGACGGAATGATAAGAAGATGTGTGCCAGAAAATGAGATGAAGGACATACTATGGCATTGTCACAACTCTAGTTATGGTGGTCATTTTGGAGCTGAAAGAACTGCTGCTAAGGTCCTTCAAAGTGGTTTCTATTGGCCTTCAATCTTCAAGGATGCTAGGGAGTTTGTGAGCCAATGCAATGAATGTCAAAGAGCAGGGGGTTTGTCAAAGAAAAATGAGATGCCCCAAAAGTTCATTTTGGAAGTGGAACTCTTTGATTTGTGGGGAATAGATTTCATGGGACCTTTTCCTCCATCCTACACGTTCAAATACATCCTGGTAGCAGTAGAGTATGTCTCCAAATGGGTAGAAGCAATAGCCACCACCACATGTGATACCAACGTGGTCTTGCAATTCCTCAAGAAGAACATCTTCACAAGATTTGGAGTACCCAAAGGGCTTATAAGTGATGGGGGAAGCCACTTTTGCAACAAGCAACTCAATTCCTTACTCCACAAGTATGGTGTTACACACAAAGTAGCTACCCCATATCACCCACAAACCAATGGACAAGCTGAACTTGCTAACAGAGAGCTAAAAAGGATCTTGGAGAAAACTGTGGGAACAACAAGAAAGGATTGGGTTAGGAAGCTAGATGATGCACTTTGGGCATATAGGACAGCCTTCAAGACACCCATAGGAAAATCTCCCTTTCAATTGGTGTATGGAAAGGCATGCCACCTCCCTGTAGAGCTTGAACATAAGGTTTTCTGGGCCACCAAACTTCTAAATCTAGATGCTCAAGCAGCAGGAGAGAAGAGGTTGCTACAACTCAATGAGCTTGAGGAGTTCAGATTGGAGGCATATGACAATGCCAAAATATACAAGGAGAGAGCAAAGAGATGGCATGATAAGAGGATCTCTCAAAGAACATTTGAACCAGGCCAAAAGGTGTTATTATTCAATTCAAGATTGAAGATCTTCCCTGGGAAGCTGAGGTCTAGATGGACTGGTCCATACACCATCACCAAAGTATCACCTCATGGCTATGTTGAATTGCTTGATGAAGCCTCAAAACAAACCTTCACAATCAATGGACATAGGGTGAAGCACTATTTTGGTGGCCCTTGGAGCAAGGAAGAGAGTGTGCAACTCTTAACATGAGCAAAGAAGCTGCAATGTCGAGCTAAGGACAATAAACAAAGCGCTTCATGGGAGGCAACCCATGCACAGGGAGTCTTTAATTTCATGTTTTAGTAACCAATAATGATCAAGTAGACTAGTACATGGTGTATGCAAGGCACTAAGTTTGGTGTGGCCAATCTTGAAGTAATGGCAAATGTGTGTTCTATAACACTTAGCCACAAACTAAGTTTGGTGTCCATACATACACGAAAATGCTAAGCTATGAAAGTTTTGTCATCTACTTTAGTTATAAAATAAAATAAAAAAAAAAAAACGTGAAAAAAAAAGCATTTAATGTAGGTAAATTACTAAGTTTGATGTGGCTATCTTTGGAATTAATTCCATAGAACACTTAGTCACAAACTAAGTTTGGTGTCTTTACTTGCATTATTAATGCTAAAAAAATAGATTAGGGAATCTAATTTAGTCAATTTTGTATAGGAACATAATCATAAGTTTTTAGCCATTAATGTCACTTTAAGAATCTCAAGCCTTTGGCATTTTGTTGCAGGAAAGAAAGAAAGAAGTGATGGGGAATCTTGGAAGCATATAATGAAAGAAGGAAAGAAATGATGGGGAATCTTGAAGAAAGATCACGGATACATAAGGAAGGGTAGTCACATGAATTTTAAACTTTGTGCATGGGGAAAAAGAAATCAACATGCATTGTGCACAAGGAAGCATGCCATGACCGAGCCTTAAATGCCTTCCCACCAACTTTCACTTTAAATACTTCAACCATATTCATTCATCATTCATTCTTCTACCCACCAACTTTCACTTCACTAGCCGAACTCATACTCAACCTCCAACCTACTCCATGTTTCACAAATTCTAACCTTGAACCTCATCTTTACCCAACAAAAACTCTTGAAGCATCACATCTCTCACATAACCGAAACACTCAATCTCCTTCACCATCATTTTCTACCTTCTCTAAGTCACCGTGCTTATCCCATATCTCTCTCATTCACAATCATTTTCCTTATGCTTGAGGACAAGCATTCATCTAAGTTTGGTGTTGGGGAGATTCAATCTTGCAAGTGAATCTCAATGGCCTCATCATCAAGGGATAGGAGAGAAGATGAATTTGATCAAAGAAGATTCAAATCCAAACACAATGAGCGAATTTTTAGTTGGATGTCAAGCAAAGATGTTGTTCCAGAGCTACCATTCAAGCTTAAAAAAGATGAATACCCTGAGATACAAAAAATAATCAGAAAAAGGGATGGGAGCTTCTCTGTGACCAACCTCAAGAAATAAGCATGCTTCTCATCCATGAGTTCTTCACTAATGTGATAAGAGAATATGATGATGAAGAACCATACATGAGCTATGTAAGAGGTGTGGATGTTGATTTTAGCCCGGACACCATCAATAGGGTGCTAAGGGTCAAGCACAAACAGTTCAAACGACCTAGCTATGAAGAAAGGGTTGAAAATGACCCAAGATATGTGGATGTGGTGAGTGACTTGTGCAGAATAGGCACTGATTGGGTATTGGATTCACATGGCCGACCACTCAAACTTCGGAGAGGTGATCTCATACCTCAAGCAAAAGGATGGCATGACATAGTGAGGAGGTCATTGATCTCTACTTCAAATAACTCTGAGGTAACGGTGAATAGAGCTATAATGATCCATTGCATAATGAAAGGAGGGGAAATCAATGTTGGAGACATTATAGCCAAGAACATCATTGAAATAGCTCAAAAGGTCAAACAGGACAGCTGGCTAGGATACCCTAGTACTATTCTGCGCCAATGTGAAGAAGCTGGAGTGCCTCTGGGAGAATTTGAAGAAACTGATTTGGTCTCTATTGGAAAACCTCTTACCAAAGAAAGGTTGGAGTTCATCACCACAACCCAATTGGAAAGGCAACCTTTAGCAAGAAGGAAGAAAAGGAAAGAAGTAAGACAAGAGGAGGAGCCTCAAGAAATGGATGAATCCCACACCTTGAACATGAACCAACTCCAAGCCACCTTGGAAGGGATTTCTGGGCAATATTCACAAATTCAAAGAAGCCAAGAGGAACAAGCACAACAACAAAGGGACCTTTGGCAATTGATGGATCAACAAAGAGGGGTTCAAGTTCAATGGATGAACCAACAAAATGAGTACCAAACACACATGATGGAGTTGCAACAAGAACAATATGCCAAGATGCAAGAAGCCATCAACAATTCAGCTATGGAACATGAAAAAGCCATGGAGAAAGTGATACAAGAACAAGCTCAACTAAGGATAGAGCAAGCTCAGCAAAGAGAACTTCTCCATAGGTTGGATGCTAGACATGAAACACTCTACAGAGATTTCAATGAAAACAGAATGTTCAAGGAAGCCAGGCACAAGGACAGACTTGACTATGACATATGCACCCAAGAAAAGCTTAGTTACCTCTGTTCCACACCCCCATTGATCAACCCACAAATCAAATGTTTTAATGAGGCTCGGAAGATATTTGAACAGCAAGAACTAGCAAGGGTGAGATTCAATCAACAGAGGCTACAGGAGACAATGATAAGCTCAGGAATTTGGCAAAGAGAAGAGAGGGATGCAACGACACAACAACAAGGGGAAAGGAGGAGCAAAAAGAAAGAAGATCCAAAGGGAGATTCAACAACAAAGCAACAAGGAGAGCTAAGAAGCAAAAAGAAACAAGATCCAAAGGGCAAAGGAAAGCAAGGAGAATCAAGCAAAGGAAAAGGGACATGAAGACTAAAGGTGGTGAAGTTCCTTTATTTTTTCTTTATGTTTCTTTATGTTTTAAATAAAGAAGATGTATGTCTGAAATATGGTATACCTTCTAGGATGCATTTTTTTTTCTTTTTGAAGCATTATCTTTTATGTTGCCCATTCCATGCATCACCACTCACAGATTTGGAATAGTTGCTTGTCTTTAATATTTTTACTTGTCATTGGAATAAAAGATGTAGTTTGAGCAAGAACAGAGAGAAATCTAGCTTAAAAAGGATCATGTTGTCCCATAAGAAAAGTGCTAGTATATTTATTGTGAAAGAAGCAATGTTCAAGAAATTCAAAAGAATGCTTGCTAATACAAGACTAGTTTGGTTAAGGATCACAAGGGCTTTATCAGTAAAAGCACAAATAACCTTGACAATAAAGAAAATAGAATACAAAGAATGAAAGGCTAGGCATCAATGACAAAAGTTGGATATGTGTCTGTGGTGATTGATGTTAAGAGACATACTTGGGCTAGTAAATCCGAGGGGTGCTTCATCACCCGGTAACTTGAGTTAACTAACTCGGGATTATCGATTGAAAACCCACAATCAAGAGTAGCTCTATAACAGAACATTTAGCAACCCAAAGAGGTGCTGGACACCACTATCCAAACAAAATTTCAATGTTATATGCCTGTGACTGAATGTGTTAAGGAAAGAGGCTTGAGTGAGTAAATCTTTAAGAGTGTCTCAACACTTAACAACTTGAACCAACTGGTTTGGGATTGTTGATTGAAAGCTTATGCTAAAGAGCCGCCTTAAGACAAGATTTCGAGCTTAATTGAAAGAAAAAGGGAAAGAAAAAAAAGAAGGAAAAAGAAATAAGCAGAAAAAAATTGGTTCAAGGATCATGTGCTAAGGTGTGAAAGAAGTCTAGTGAAGTTAACCAATTTAGTAGTGAAGCAAGCATTTTAATTGAAAAAGTTGAATAGTTGTGTTCAATTACAATAAATTTATGACCACACAAGTGAGGATAACATGCTCAATGAGAAATTACTCTCTGGGAGAACATTCAAGTCTTACATCTTAAATTCTTGTGACAAAGTCCTTTATATTTTGCTTGAGGACAAGCAATACTTTAAGTTTGGTGTTGTGATGCAAATGCATATTTGCATTATTAGTTAGTTAGTTTAGTTAGTTTTAGTTTAAATTCACTCATTTTCTCTAAATAAACAAGTCCTTTTATGAGTTTTGTTTCCATGCATGATGATATCAAGGAACATGTTAATTCTAGCCAAATTCATGCAAATGATTTAAGGAATGCATATATGAATGAGTATGAATGAATCTCATGAAATTTATTGCTTGAATTGGTAAGACTTTGAAGCTATCTCCCTTGTTGATGATAGGTGATGAAACAAGGAAGCATGGAAGCAAGAAGGAGGCAACCAAGGCAAGAAGTTGGCGTTGCCAACTTGGGATTGGCGTTGCCAACTCCACAACACAAGGCAAGCTTGGTCCTGGAGGCAACCAAGGCAAGAAGTTGGCGTTGCCAACTTGGGATTGGCGTTGCCAACTCCACAACACAAGGCAAGCTTGGTCCTGGAGGCAACCAAGGCAAGAAGTTGGCGTTGCCAACTTGAGATTGGCGTTGCCAACGCCACACACAACCACACCAAGCAAGCTTGGCAACCCTGGAAGCAAAGTTGGCGTTGCCAACTCTAGAACCAAGTTGCCAACGCTCACACACAAGGAACTTGGCCCTGGAAGCAAGGTTGGCGTTGCCAACTCTAGAACCAAGTTGCCAACGCCACACACAAGACACAAGCAAGGAACTTGGCCCTGGAGGAAGCAAAGTTGGCGTTGCCAACTTGAAGCTGGCGTTGCCAACGCCCACACAAGGAACTTGGCCCTGGAAGCAAGGTTGGCGTTGCCAACTCTAGAACCAAGTTGCCAACGCCACACACAAGACACAAGCAAGGAACTTGGCCCTGGAGGAAGCAAAGTTGGCGTTGCCAACTTGAAGCTGGCGTTGCCAACGCCCACACAAGGAACTTGGCCCTGGATTTGGAGCCTCGAGCACGTTGCCAGCCTAGAAATGAGGGGCGTTTTTGAGGACAACGCAGGCTAACAACGCCAAACAATCAAGCTTGGCCCTGGAAGAAAAGGAGCTGGCGTTGCCAACTCAAGATGGGCGTTGCCAACGCCACACAACCAAGCAACAAATGGAGCCCTGGAAGAAAAGGAGCTGGCGTTGCCAACTCAAGAATGGCGTTGCCAACGCCACACAAGAAAGCTTGGCTAGGCACCAAGTTTTGGTGCCAGCCAAGTTGCCAAACGCCCAATGGCGCACCAACCAGGCTGCCAAACGCCCAATGGCGCACCAACCAGGCTGCCAAACGCCCAATGGTGCACCAACCAGGCTGCTAAACGCCCAATGGCGCACCAACCGCGTTCCAAACGCCCAAATGCCGCACCACTCACGTTGCCAACGCTAGATGGGCGTTGCCAACGCCAACTTACCAAAACAAGGCAGCCTGAACATGTCCACTTCAATGGAAGATATCTTGAGCTACAGAGATCCAAATTGAGTACTTCCAGTTGCGTTGGAAAGCTAACATTCAGAGCTTTCCAACCATATATAATAGTCCATGGTGGAGCACAAGATTGGAGCCAAACCAGAGTCATCTTTAGGCCCTAAAAACAAGAACATGAAGTGAAATTCAAGGGAGCTAGAGATGATCCTTGGATGTGGGATCGAGCACGTTGCCAACGTGCACAAAGGGGGCGTGTTTTGCAACAACGCCAGCCTCAAGTCCTTGCCTTGGGAGAGTGATGCTCGAGCACGTTGCTAACTTGGGGTTGAGGGTGCGTTATTCACAACAACTTGGCAACAACTTGGCAGCTTGACCTTACCTTCTTTGAGGAACCATAACTTGAGCTAGGAAAGTCCAATTGAGGTGATTCCAATGGCATTAGAAAATAGACATCAAGAGCTTTCCAATGATGTATAATAGTCCATATTGAAGCTGAAGGTTGACACTCAAATTCTGGGCTACATTTAGCATGAAAGTAAGGCCAAGAAGAGAAAGAGCAAGTTGTTTGCAACAACTTGGGCTAGCAACGCCCAAGTCTCAAACTCACTTCCAGGAAATTGGCATGCACGTTGCCAACGTGCACTAAGGCCTGAGTTATTGCCAACAACGCCCCTCAATGGGCCAGAATTGGTGCCAACTTGCTTTGCTTCCCCTATTCATCACAAAGGCCAACAACTTCTTCAATTGAGCCAAGAATTCAACAAAGAGAAGCCCATATTGCTAAACCAATTGAAGATCTTTGGAAGAGTTTTAGAGTAGTATAAATAGAAGAGATTGATGTACTTGTGGGGGATTTTTTTTTACACTTTTACTCTACTTTTTACACTTAGTCATTTTTTTACACTTTTAGCACTTGTATTTGGAAACTCTTTTGGTACTTCCGAGAGAAGACCCAGAGAGCTAATTTTGGGTTCATCTTGGAACTTCTCTTCTTCATTTTCTTAATCTTCAAGCAATTACCTCTTCTTTTTCATCTTTCTTTGTAATTTAGTTTAACTTTGATTGATGGCAATTGTTGTTAAAATTGGAGCTATGATTCACTAAACCCCTTTCATTAGGGGGAGGAGCTCTGTTGGTTGGAATGAATTGGTGAACCCATCTCCTCTTTCTCAATTTTAGTGGTTGATCTAAAGAGGGAACTCTTGCTCTTCAAAGATTCAACCACCATCGAGAGAGGGGTTAATCTATATGAATTAAGTGGTGAAATTGATGAATGAGCCACATAATTCAGTTTAGAGTTCATCCTCTCATGGTTTCCTCAATCAACATACCTTGGTTAGTATGTGAGATGTAACTCTCCTTGGTTGAGATTTTGGAAATTGTGTGGCTGGATTAAAATTGATCTTCATCTCTTCTCATGAACAATTAGATCACGAGAGTGGCAATTGGCTATGTTGAGAGAGATTGAATCACCAAGAGATTGGGATTCAATCACCCATTTGCCATGGATCTATACCCATGATTGAGGAGGATTTGACTAACATCAATTCATGAAAACTAACATCTCTAATCCCTAATGATCCTCTCTATCATTAATTCTCATTTCTCTTGCTCTTAGTGTTGAAAACCCATCACCCAATTCCCTTCTACATTCTTGCAATTTATTATTCTTGTCATTTACATTCTGTTCATTTACCT
Organism: Arachis stenosperma; assembly: GCF_014773155.1. Classification (NCBI taxonomy): domain Eukaryota; kingdom Viridiplantae; phylum Streptophyta; class Magnoliopsida; order Fabales; family Fabaceae; genus Arachis; species Arachis stenosperma. The sequence goes on along the minus strand of NC_080378.1, from coordinate 61,887,193 downwards.
CTTACCATTTACTCTTATGTTGTTTTAAATTTCTGCACTCTTTAATTTCTTGCAATTTACTTTTGATGTCATTTAAGTTTCTTGCACTTTAAGTTTCCGTCATTTACTTGCACTTTATTTCTTTATTCTAGTTCTTTACATTCTTGCCATTTAAATTCTTGCAATTATGTTCAAAAATCAAAATGCTCATGAAATCAAAATCTTATTCGCTTAACTAAATCTACCATTTAACTAAAGTTGCTTAATCTACCAATCTCCGTGGGATCGACCTCACTCTTTGTGAGTTTTATTACTTGATACGACCCGGTATACTTGCCGGTTGTACGTGAAATCTTAATTTTTACGTATCAATCACCAATTCACAAGGTTTACAAATCATTCAAAAATCAACAAATTTTAGCTTAAACCTCATGATTTTGTGTCAATTAAAGGATGGTTGATTGATTCAACAAAACCATGCAAATCCACTCTAAACCACTTACTTATAATGTAAGAAAGTGCATAAAACCTAATGAAACAAGTGAAAAATGCTTGAAAAGCTAGCATAAGATGACTTGTCATCACAACACCAAACTTAAACCTTGCTTGTCCCCAAGCAAGCACTAGACATAAGAGAAAATAAAATGAAACAGAGAAGTATGCATGTCCTTATTTAGCAGATAGTTGAACTTGGTTCATGGGATTTTATGCAGACAATGGTAGCTCATTTATCACTTGCTGCTATATAGGAAATGTTTCCTCAAAGGTTCACTAAGGTTGCTGCTACAATGCTTTGATTTTGCTTGATCCCTTGCTAGCTTTTCCTTCCTTATTTTGCTTAGAGAGCTTATTACTCATTGAAAGCTTGGTGGCAAATGTTGCAGCAGCCTTTGGCTTTGTTTTGCTCAACATCTCTTCACCACAAACACATGGCTCACATTTTCTTCCTAGAAGCATTGATGCCTAGCATCTCTTTGGATTACTAAGTGTTTTGTAGCTAGGTTGCTCTTGATAGTGGACTTTCAGTTGGCAATCCCAAATCAGTTGATCTAAGTGGCCAAGATTCAAAATACTCCTTAAAACTTACTTGTCCAAGCATATCCTAGTACACAAACACCATAGTCATATGTCCTAGGGTCCAAGTTATTGGAGTCTAGCCTTATTGTTTGTTTCTTTGCCAATTCTTGGCTTTTCTCTTTCTTTTCTTTTTTTTATTTTAATTATTTCTCAAGAGAATTTCATTAATAGCAGACTTTGTAACAGCAAGCTAGTTCATACTTGATGAGCGGATAATTTGTACGCTTCTTGGCATTATTTTTAGTATGTTTTTAGTATGATCTAGTTAGTTTTTAGTATATTTTTATTAGTTTTTAGTTAAAATTCACTTTTCTGGACTTTACTATGAGTTTGTGTGTTTTTCTGTGATTTCAGATATTTTCTGGCTGAAATTGAGGGACCTGAGCAAAAATCTGATTCAGAGACTCAAAAGGACTGCAGATGCTGTTGGATTCTGACCTCCCTGCACTCGAAGTGGATTTTCTGGAGCTACAGAAGCCCAATTGGCGCGCTCTCAATGGCGTTGGAAAGTAGACATCCTGGGCTTTGCAGCAATATATGATAGTCCATACTTTGCCCAAGATTTGATGGCCCAAACTGGCGTTCAAAGTCACCTACAGAAATTCCAGCGTTAAACGCCGGAACTGGCACCTAATTGGGAGTTAAACGCCCAAACTGGCACTAAAGCTGGCGTTTAACTCCAAGGAGAGTCTCTACACGAAAATGTTTCATTGCTCAGCCCAAGCACACACCAAGTGGGCCCGGAAGTGGATTTTTATGTCATTTACTCATCTTTGTACACCTTAGGCTACTAGTTTTCTATAAGTAGGACCTTTTACTATTGTATTTTCATCTTTTGATCATGTTTTGATGATTGAACCCTCATTGGGAGGCTGGCCTCACGGCCATGCCTAGACCTTGTTCTTATGTATTTTCAACGGTGGAGTTTCTACACACCATAGATTAAGGTGTGGAGCTCTGCTGTACCTCGAGTATTAATGCAATTACTATTGTTCTTCTATTCAATTCCGCTTGTTCTTTGTCCAAGATATCACTTGTTCTTCAACTTGATGAATGTGATGATCCGTGACACTCATCATCATTCTCACTCATGAACAAGGTGACTGACAACCATTCTTGTTCTATAAGCAATTAAAGCTCTAGTGAATATCTCTTGGATTACTGATACACGATGCATGGTTGATCGCCTGACAACCGAGTGCTCGCCTGACAAACGAGCCAGCCATTCCGTGAGATCAGAGTCTTCGTGGTATAGGCAAGAACTGATGGCGGCATTCAAGAGAATCCGGAAGGTCTAACCTTGTCTGTGGTATTCTGAGTAGGATTCAATGATTGAATGACTGTGACGTGCTTCAAACTCCTAGCAGGCTAGGGCGTTAGTGACAGACGCAAAAGAATCAATGGATTCTATTCCGGCCTGAACGAGAACCGACAGATGATTAGCCTATGCTGTGACAGAGCATCAGGGACGTATTTTCACTGAGAGGATGGGAGGTAGCTGCTGACAACAGTGAAACCCTACACGAGCTTGCCATGGAAAGGAGTAAGAAGGATTGGATGAAGGCAGTAGGAAAGCAGAGAGACGGAAGGGAAGGCATCTTCATACGCTTGTCTGAAGCTCTTACACCAATGATATACATAAGTATCTCTATCTTTATCTTTATGCTTTATTCATTTATCACTATACCCATTTGAGTCTGTCTGACTGAGATTTACAAGATGACCATAGCTTGCTTCATACCACCAATCTCCGTGGGATCGACCCTTACTCGCGTAAGGTTTATTACTTGGACGACCCAGTGCACTTGCTGGTTAGTTGTGCGAAGTTGTGTTTATGCCATGGTATTGAGCACCAAGTCCTTGGAGCCATTACTAGGGATTGTTTATGTTTAGAAAAGTATTGATCACAATTTCGTGCACCAAGTTTTTGGCGCCGTTGCCGGGGATTGTTCTTGTGTATGGACAACTGACGGTTCATCTTGTTGCTTAGATTAGGCATTTATTTTTTTTCGAAATTCTTGAAGGTGAATTCTAGAGTTTCATGATGATTTGTTGAAATCTGGCTGGCTGAGAAGCCATGTCTAATCTTATTGGACCGAGGTTTCAACTGATCATCACAATAGCTTGTTGATCTCTATCAATCCTGCTATTGGAGCAATGATCTGCTAAGGCTTGGCTGGCCTTTGGCCATGTCTAGTGTTTTGGACCGAAGCTTTCTTTGAAAGCTTGTCTGGCTGTGAAGCCATGTCTAATTCCTGGACCGGAGTCTTAGACTAGCATTGCACTGATTCCTGGAATTCTCATTAAGAATTTTGATATCTTTTTTCCACTTAATTTTCGAAAAAACACAAAAAAAAAATTATAAAATCATAAAATCCAAAAATATTTCTTGTTTGAGTCTAGAGTCTCATCTTAAGTTTGGTGTCAAATGCATGTTTTTGTTATATTTTTCGAATCCATGCATGTATTTCTTTGTTTTGATCTTTGAATCCTATTGACTTGAGCATCTTTGTGTTTCATATAGTGTCAGTAGTATACAAACTGCTAAGTTTGGTGTCTTGCATGCATTGTTAATTCATTCTTGTTGCATTTTGATTATTAAAAATCCAAAAATATTTTTAATTTGTGTCTTTTCAAGTCAATGATACCAAGAATTGAAGATTCAGAACATACTGCAGAAGAATTACACAGAAAAAGCTGAGCATTCAAAAATGCCCAGTGAAGAAGACAGACTGGCGTTTAAACGCCAGCCAGGGTACCTGGTTGGGCGTTTAACGCCCAAAGAGGTAGCATTTTGGGCGTTAAACGCCAGAATGTATACCATTCTGGGCGTTTAACGCCAGGATGGTGCTAGGGGGAAGATTTTGTTTTCAAAATCAATTTTTTTCAATTTTTCAAAGTTTTTCAAAATCAAATCTTTTTCAAATCATATCTTTTCAATCAAATGTTTTCAAAATCAATTTCTTTCCTTTTTCAAAGATACTTACTAACAATTAATGATTTGATTGAACATCTCAAATTTGATGCCTTTTCTGTTGAGAAAGGTTTAATGTTTGAATCATATCTTTTCTTGTTAGGCAAGTCACTAATTTTCAAAATCAAATCTTTTAAAATTGTTTTCAAAACACATCTTTTAAAATTGTTCTCAAATCATATTTTCTCAATCACATCTCTTTAAAACTAATTATATCTTCTTAACCTCATCTTTTTCAAAATAGTTTTCAATCAAATCTTTTTGACTTCTAATTTCAAATCCTTTCTCAGAAATCACTTGATTCTTTTTTCCACTCTTATTTTCGAAAATCAATTAATGTTTTTCAAAATGTTTTCAAAATTCCTTTAATTAATTTTCGAAAATCCTCTTCCCTCTCTCTCACATCCTTCTATTTATGGAGTACTACTCCTTCTTAATGCACAATTCGAACTCTATCTAATCAAGTTCGAATTCTTCTACCTCCTTCTTCTATTTTTCTTTTCCTCTGACACTTCAAGGAATCTCTATACTGTGACATAGAGGATTCCACATTTTCTTTTTCTCTTCTCTTTCATATGAGCAGAAGCAGAGACAAAGGCATTCTTGTTGAAGCTGACCCTGAACCTGAAAGGACCTTGAAGAGAAAGCTAAGAGAAGCCAAAACACAACTCTCTTTAGAGGACCTGACCGAATTCTTCAAGGAAGAAGAACACATGGCAGCCGAAAACAACAACAATGCCAACAATGCAAGGAAGGTGCTGGGTGACTTTACTGCACCTACTCCCGACTTCTATGGGAGAAGCATCTCTATCCCTGCCATTGGAGCAAACAACTTTGAGCTTAAACCTCAATTAGTTTCTCTAATGCAACAGAATTGCAAGTTCCATGGACTTCCAATGGAAGATCCTCATCAGTTCTTAGCTGAATTCTTGCAAATCTGTGACACAGTCAAGACTAATGGGGTAGACCCTGAGGTCTATAGACTGATGCTATTCCCTTTTGCTGTAAGAGACAGAGCTAGAATATGGTTGGACTCTCAACCTAAAGAAAGCCTGGACTCTTGGGAAAAGCTAGTCAATGCCTTCTTGGCAAAGTTCTTTCCACCACAAAGATGGAGTAAGCTTACAGTGGAAGTCCAAACCTTCAGACAGAAGGATGGAGAATCCCTCTATGAAACTTGGGAAAGATACAAACAATTAATCAGAAAGTGTCCTTCTGACATACTTTCTGAATGGAGCATCATAGGTATTTTCTATGATGGTCTCTCGGAACTGTCCAAGATGTCTTTGGATAGCTCTGCTGGAGGATCTCTTCATCTGAAGAAGACGCCTACAGAGGCTCAAGAGCTAATTGAAATGGTTGCAAATAACCAATTCATGTACACTTCTGAAAGGAATCCTGTGAACAATGGGACTAGTCAGAAGAAAGGAGTTCTTGAGATTGACACTCTGAACGCCATTTTGGCTCAGAATAAAATATTGACTCAACAAGTCAATTTGATTTCTCAAAGTCTGTCTGGAATGCAAAATGCACCAAACAGTACTAAGGATGCTTCATCTGAGGAAGAAGCTTATGATCCTGAGAACCCTTCAATGGAAGAGGTGAATTACCTAGGAGAACCCTATGGAAACACCTATAACTCTTCATGGAGAAATCACCCAAATCTCTCATGGAAGAATCAAGAGAGACCTCAACAAGGTTTCAACAATAATGGTGGAAGAAACAGGTTTAACAATAGCAAACCCTTTCCATCATCTTCTCAGCAACAGACAGAGAATTCTAAGCAGAACCCCTCTGACTTAGCAACCATGGTCTCTGATCTAATCAAAACCACTCAAAGTTTCATGAATGAAACAAGGTCCTCCATTAGAAATTTGGAGGCACAAGTGGGACAGCTGAGCAAGAAAGTTACTGAACTCCCTCCAAGTACTCTCCCAAGCAATACAGAAGAAAATCCAAAAGGAGAGTGCAAAGCCATAAACATGGCCGAATTTGGAGAGGAAAGAGAGGAAGTGGACGCCACTGAGGAAGGCCTCAATGGGCGTGCACTAACCTCCACTGAGTTCCCCAATGAGGAACCATGGGAATCTGAGGCTCAAAATGAGACCATAGAGATTCCATTAGACTTACTTCTGCCTTTCATGAGCTCTGATGAGTATTCTTCCTCTGAAGAGGATGAGTATGTCACTGAAGAGCAAGTTGCTAAATACCTTGGAGCAATCATGAAGCTAAATGACAAGTTATTCGGAAATGAGACTTGGGAGGATGAACCTCCTTTGCTCACCAAAGAACTGGATGACTTGTCTAGGCAGAAATTGCCTCAAAAGAGACAAGACCCTGGGAAGTTTTCCATACCTTGTACCATAGGCACCATGACCTTCAAGAAGGCTCTGTGTGACTTAGGGTCAAGTGTAAACCTCATGCCTCTCTCTGTAATAGAGAAGCTAGGGATCTTTGAGGTACAAGCTGCAAAAATCTCACTAGAGATGGCAGACAACTCAAGAAAACAAGCTTATGGACTTGTAGAGAATGTTTTGGTTAAGATTGAGGACCATTACATCCCTACTGATTTCATAGTCCTAGAGACTGGGAAATGCATGGATGAAACCATCATCCTTGGCAGACCTTTCCTAGCCACAGCAAAAGCTGTAATTGATGTTGATAGAGGTGAAATGATCATTCAAGTGAATGAAGAATCCTTTGTGTTTAAGGCTCAAGGATATCCCTCTGTCACCATGGAGAGGAAGCATGAAGAGCTTCTCTCAAATTAGAGACAAACAGAGCCCCCACAGTCAAACTCTAAGTTTGGTGTTGGGAGGCCACAACCAAACTCTAAGTTTGGTGTTGAACCCCCACATTCAAACTCTAAGTTTGGTGTTGGGAGGTTCCAACATTGCTCTGAGTATCTGTGAGGCTCATTGAGAGCCCTCTGTCAAGCTACTGACATTAAAGAAGCGCTTGTTGGGAGGCAACCCAATGTTATATTTTATATATTTTCCTTTGTTATTTTTTGTTATTTTGTAGGTGGATGATCATGAGAAGTCACAAAATTAATTGAAAAAGCAAAAACAGAATAAAAAACAGGAAGAAAAACAGCACACTCTGGAGGAAGATGCTGCTGGCGTTCAAACGCCAGTAAGCCTAGCAGTTGGGCGTTTAACGCCCAGTCTGGCACCATTCTGGGCGTTTAACGCTAGAAAGGGGCACCAGACTGGCGTTAAACGCCAGAAAAGGGCTAGAACCTGGCGTTAAACGCCAGGAATGGGCACCAGCCCGGCGTTTAACGCCAGAAATGGCTCAAAACGTGAATTTTGATGCCATTTGGTGCAGGGATGACTTTTCCTTGACACCACAGGATCTGTGGACCCCACAGGACCCCACCACCACTCTCTCTCTTCTTCCCCCATTCACCAATAACCTCAACACCTCTTCCCCAAAAAACCCTTCACCTATCAAATCCCATCTTTCTCTTCACCACTCACATCCATCCTTCATAAAACCCCACCAACCTCACCCTTCAAATTCAAACCACTTTCCCTCCCAAACCCACCCTCAAATGACCGAACCCCATCTCCCCTCTCTCCTATATAAACCCTTCTTCACCCCTTCCTTTTCACACAACCTAAACAACACTTCTCCCCCTCTTTGGCCGAATACACCACCATCTCCCTCTTCCTTATTTCTTCTCCTTCTACTCTCTTCTTTCTTCTTTTGCTCGAGGACGAGCAACCAATTTAAGTTTGGTGTGGTAAAAGCGATGCTTTTTCGTTTTTCCATAACCATTATGGCATCCAAGGCCGGAGAAACCTCTAGAAAGAGGAAAGGGAAGGCAAAAGCTTCCACCTTCGAGTCATGGGAGATGGATAGATTCATCTCAAGGGTGCATCAAGACCACTTCTATGAAGTTGTGGCCTTGAAGAAGGTGATCCCCGAGGTCCCCTTTTCACTCAAAAAGGGTGAATATCCGGAGATCCGCCATGAGATCCGAAGAAGAGGTTGGGAAGTACTTACCAACCCCATTCAACAAGTCGGAATCTTGATGGTTCAAGAGTTCTATGCCAATGCATGGATCACAAAAAACCATGACCAAAGTATGAACCCGAATCCAAAGAATTATCTTACTATGGTTCGGGGGAATTACTTGGATTTTAGTCCGGAAAGTGTGAGGGTGGCGTTCAACTTGCCTATGATGCAAGGAGATGAACATCCTTACACAAGAAGGGTCAACTTTGATCAAAGGTTGGACCAAGTCCTCACAGTCATATGTGAAGAGGGCGCACAATGGAAGAGAGATTCAAGAGGCAAGCCGGTTCAATTGAGGAGGCATGACCTCAAGCCCGTGGCTAGAGGATGGTTGGAGTTCATTCAACGCTCAATTATTCCCACTAGCAACCGGTCCGAAGTTACTCTAGACCGGGCCATCATGATCCATAGCATCATGATTGGAGAAGAAGTGGAAGTTCATGAGGTTATAGCCCAAGAACTCTACAAGGTGGCGGATAAGTCTTCTACCTTAGCAAGGTTAGCCTTTCCCCACCTCATTTGTCACCTCTGTTATTCAGTTGGAGTTGACATAGAGGGAGACATCACCATTGATGAGGATAAGCCCATTACCAAGAAAAAGATGGAGCACACAAGAGACCCCTCTCATCATGAGATCCCTGAGATGCCTCAAGGGATGCACTTTCCTCCACAAGACTATTGGGAGCAACTAAACACCTCCCTAGGAGAGTTGAGTTCCAACATGGGACAACTAAGGGTGGAGCATCAAGAACACTCCATTCTCCTCCATGAAATTAGAGAAGATCAAAGAATTATGAGAGAGGAGCAACAAAGACAAGGAAGAGACATTGAGGAGCTCAAGCACTCCATAGGACCTTCAAGAGGAAGGAAGAGCCGCCATCACTAAGGTGGACCCGTTCCTTGATTTCCTTGTTCTTTATTCTTCTGTTTTTCGAATTTTATGCTTTATGTTTATCCATGTTTGTGTCTTATGATCATTAGTGTCTTAGTGTCTATGCCTTAAAGTTATGAATGTCCTATGAATCCATCACCTTTCTTAAATAAATCGTTCTTAATTGAAAAAGGAAAAGAATTGCATGAATTTTAAATTTTATAACAGTTTAATTATTTTGATGTGGTGGCATTACTTTTGTCTTCTGAATGTATGCTTAAACAGTGCATATGTCTTTTGAATTTGTGGTTCATGAATGTTGGCTCTTGAAAGAATGATGAGAAAGGAGACATGTTACTGAGGATCTGAAAAATCATAAAAATGATTCTTGAAGCAAGAAAAAGCAGTGAATACAAAAAAAAAAAAGAGAGTGAAGAGGCGAAAAAAAAACCGAAAAAAAGAAAGAAAAAGAAAAAAAAGAGAAAGAAAAAGAAAGAATAAAGTTGTGATCCAAGGCAAAAAGAGTGTGCTTAAGAACCCTGGACACCTCTAATTGGGGACTTTAGCAAAGCTGAGTCACAATCTAAAAAGGTTCACCCAATTATGTGTCTGTGGCATGTATGTATCCGGTGGTAATACTGGAAGACAGAGTGCTTTGGGCCACGGCCAAGACTCAATAAGTAGCTGTGTTCAAGAATCATCATACTTCACTAGGAGAATCAATAACACTATCTGGATTCTGAGTTCCTAAAGAAGCCAATCATTCTGGATTCCAAAGGATAGAGTGAGATGCCAAAACTATTCAGAGGCAAAAAGCTAAAAGCCCCGCTCATCTAATTAATACTGATCTTCATAGATGTTTTTGGAGTTCATTGCATATTCTCTTCTTTTTATCTTATTTGATTTTCAGTTGCTTGGGGACAAGCAACAATTTAAGTTTGGTGTTGTGATGAGCGGATAATTTGTACGCTTTTTGGCATTGTTTTTAGTATGTTTTTAGTATGATCTAGTTAGTTTTTAGTATATTTTTATTAGTTTTTAGTTAAAATTCACTTTTCTGGACTTTACTATGAGTTTGTGTGTTTTTCTGTGATTTCAGGTATTTTCTGGCTGAAATTGAGGGACCTGAGCAAAAATCTGATTCAGAGACTCAAAAGGACTGCAGATGCTGTTGGATTCTGACCTCCCTGCACTCGAAGTGGATTTTCTAGAGCTACAAAAGCCCAATTGGCGCGCTCTCAACGGCGTTGGAAAGTAGACATCCTGGTCTTTCCAGCAATATATGATAGTCCATACTTTGCCCAAGATTTGATGGCCCAAACCGGCGTTCAAAGTCACCTACAGAAATTCCAGCGTTAAACGCCGGAACTGGCACCTAATTGGGAGTTAAACGCCCAAACTGGCACTAAAGCTGGCGTTTAACTCCAAGGAGAGTCTCTACACGAAAATGCTTCATTGCTCAGCCCAAACACACACCAAGTGGGCCCGGAAGTGGATTTTTATGTCATTTACTCATCTTTGTACACCTTAGGCTACTAGTTTTCTATAAGTAGGACCTTTTACTATTGTATTTTCATCTTTTGATCATGTTTTGATGATTGAACCCTCATTGGGAGGCTGGCCTCACGGCCATGCCTAGACCTTGTTCTTATGTATTTTCAACGGTGGAGTTTCTACACACCATAGATTAAGGTGTGGAGCTCTGCTGTACCTCGAGTATTAATGCAATTACTATTGTTCTTCTATTCAATTCCGCTTGTTCTTTGTCCAAGATATCACTTGTTCTTCAACTTGATGAATGTGATGATCCGTGACACTCATCATCATTCTCACTCATGAACAAGGTGACTGACAACCATTCTTGTTCTACAAGCAATTAAAGCTCTAGTGAATATCTCTTGGATTACTGATACACGATGCATGGTTGATCGCCTGACAACCGAGTGCTCGCCTGACAAACGAGCCAGCCATTCCGTGAGATCAGAGTCTTCGTGGTATAGGCAAGAACTGATGGCGGCATTCAAGAGAATCCGGAAGGTCTAACCTTGTCTGTGGTATTCTGAGTAGGATTCAATGATTGAATGACTGTGACGTGCTTCAAACTCCTAGCAGGCTAGGGCGTTAGTGACAGACGCAAAAGAATCAATGGATTCTATTCCGGCCTGAACGAGAACCGACAGATGATTAGCCTATGCTGTGATAGAGCATCAGGGACGTATTTTCACTGAGAGGATGGGAGGTAGCTGCTGACAACAGTGAAACCCTACACGAGCTTGCCATGGAAAGGAGTAAGAAGGATTGGATGAAGGCAGTAGGAAAGCAGAGAGATGGAAGGGAAGGCATCTTCATACGCTTGTCTGAAGCTCTTACACCAATGATATACATAAGTATCTCTATCTTTATCTTTATGCTTTATTCATTTATCACTATACCCATTTGAGTCTGTCTGACTGAGATTTACAAGATGACCATAGCTTGCTTCATACCACCAATCTCCGTGGGATCGACCCTTACTCGCGTAAGGTTTATTACTTGGACGACCCAGTGCACTTGCTGGTTAGTTGTGCGAAGTTGTGTTTATGCCATGGTATTGAGCACCAAGTCCTTGGAGCCATTACTAGGGATTGTTTATGTTTAGAAAAGTATTGATCACAATTTCGTGCACCAATACTTCAAGGAATCATGTTATTATTCAGCATTTATTTTATGAGCTATTCATTAAATCAAGCAAATACCACCACTAACTTTCATTCAAACTTCTACAACATTGGACATTCACTTTCTATTTCAAACATTTTCCTTTTATTCAAACAACAAGGAAATAAAACAAAATTCAAGCTAATGATGGATGACAAACATTATGTAGAGCTTAACAAGAATTTTATTAGAGCATGGAAGTGTAAAACATGAAAGAATTGGAGGCATACCATGTTTCAGATATGCATCTTCCTTATTTAATTAAAAACCATGAAAAGAACTTTACAACCTCTAATTATCAGGCATTTCCATTCTACTGGATTCTCCCTTCTTCTTCTTCTTCTTCTTTCTTTCTTGGGGTTCTTCAGCAGGGCACCTCCGATCCCAAATTTGGTTTACTTGGCATGAGAGTCCAGCTTGCTCCAAGCCATGCTGCATGTGTGCTATATTTCTCCTAACTTGTTCACTCTGCTGCTCCATGAATTCAGGGTATTGGGCAAATGGCTTGATTTCCTGGTTCAATGTGGGCATGTTATGGACTATATAGTCTAGCTTTGCTTGACCTTGCTTATCGTACTCCATTCTGTCCACATTCCTATGCTCCCCAATGGTATGATATATATTTTTCCATTGGAACAGATTCTGAGTATATTCCCCGTATTTGGCTTGCCGCAGGAATAATCTATCATATGATTCTGGAAAATCTGCTGATTGTTCCTTTTGCCCTTCAAGAATCTTTGTTTGAAATTCATGTTGTTGAGCCATCATTTGTTGCTACCAGTTCTCTTGTCATTCCTCCATGTGGCGCTGCCATCTCTCTCTCTTTCCTTTCTATCCTTCAAATATTGCTCCTGTTGCCTCAGATACTGTTCTTGCTGTTGCTCCTGTGCCTTCATAAAATTTTGAGACATTTTCTCAATTGTTCTCTGCATTTGACTCAAGTCCAATGCATCAGGAACTTGCTCCCCCTCCACTTGTAGTCTTCTCATTCTATTTTGAGTTCTTCTTTCCTCTTGATCATCATCTTCAGTAATACCTTCCATGATTCTCTTTGTGATTCCCTTTCCTTTTATTACTTTCTCTGTGTCTTCATCTTCAAAGAGCACCCTAGCCCTATTGCATAGCCTTAGAATGGTGCTTGGATGACCAAGCCTACCCAATTTGCTCGTGTTTTCAGCCATCTCCTGAATACTGTCGGCTATGAGTTGTGAGAGGTTGATTTCTCTTCCATGTAGGATGCAGTATGTCAAGATTGCTCGCTTGTCTGTGACCGCTGAGGTGTTACCAGTAGGGAGTATAGATCTCCTTACTATCTCATACCACCCCTTGGCCTCAGGAATGAGATCTAGTCTTTTCAAGTGGCTTGGGGTTCCCTTTGAGTCTCTTTTCCAGTCTGTGCCTTCCAAACATATCCCCTGTAATATCTCATCAGGGTCATTCTCTCCCTGCATTCTATCCTCGAAGTTATGCTCTCCATAGGTTATTCTCCTCAACTGTAGGACTCTCATGACTGAGGCTGGGCTAAAATCTACTTCAACACCTCTGACAAAGCTTTTATAAGAAGGGCTGTCTGCACTTCCCTTCACAGCATTCGCATAAAATTCTCGTATCATGACTGCACTAATGTTAGTGAGAGGTGCACATAGAAGTTCCCATATCCTTTCCTTGGTAATTTGCATCATGATGGGATACTCTCCCTCCCTCAAGTTGAAGCCTATCTCAGGAATGACATGATTTGATTCCATGAGCCTATGATATCTTCCTTCATGAAACTGAGATTTAATTTTCCTTGTATCATGGGTTGGGGGTTCGGCCACCATTGGTTCCTTTCCTTTTCTTCTACTAGAGCTTGATGGAGCCATGAGTTTAGAAAGAAAGAAGAAGCAAGGATGAACTTTGGTGGAGGTGAGGTTCGGTTTTGTTGTGAATGTAATGGGAAATGATATGCTGTTTTGGGAAAAAAGGGTGTTGTTGAACGTGTTTATGGGATAGGAGAAGAGTGAACTAGAAGCTTAAAGTGTGAGGAAGGCTTGTATGAATGTGTAGCTCATGAAGTGTCTCAAGCTATTTATAGACAAGGCACCAAGGCTTTGAACAAAAACACACTTGAAGAGTGTAATTCGGTTAAGGCCATGAAAGGTGAAGATTGAGCTAAACATTATAGGAAACTCATGAGATGGATGGCTTGCATGCATAGTTGAAGGTTGACAAGGATTCCTTCCCCATTGGCTGCATGAGGTTCGGCCTCCAAGGGTACATGCATGCAGATTTTGTTTTCCAAGGGGCACACTTTTCTAAGCACATGTAATCACCCTTCCTTGCATTGTCATAACCGTGACTTCCCTCCTTTTTGTCCTCTTCTCAATCTTCTTTCTTCTATACAATTAAATCAACAAAATAGTGAGCCTTAGGATTTAAAAGTGGCACGGTGGTGTGGTGAGAATCATTTAAACAATTTATCATGCTCCTTATTCATAAAGAGACAATTGTGCTCCTTAGATAGTGAACCAAGATTTGGTGAACACCAAACTTGTTCCTTGCTAAGGGATCAATGTAAAATGCAAATAATTCATCACAATTGGTATATTCATCATAAGGAACATTTTTCTTTCTATTATAAACTCCTAAAATGAAACAATGTATGATCCATCTATTCATAAATTTGATCCTATGAACAAAAATTGATTCCTATGAAATCCAATGCATGTGCAGACACCAAACTTAATTTTTGGCTATATACTTCATCAAAATGAATAAGCATATATTCTAAGAAAGCTTAAAAATCTATTTTGGAGTGCCTTCAGGCACACCAAACTTAGATATCTAGCATATGCTTCAAGACAGTGCATGCAATTTTCAGATATGTTCATGAGAATTCAAATTCATGTTAGAGGGATCATTGATTATTGGATTTAAAATAAGGAAAAAGTCTTAAATCATGGGCTGCCTCCCATGGAGCACTCTTTTATTGTCATTAGCTTGACATTGAGCCTTCATTAGGGTGGTTGATGACTGTAGTGTCTCAGCCTGTCTCCCCTCACCGTGAGCTTCCTTCTAGTGCCTTTATGTTCAATTTCTGCATGCTCTAGTGAGAGTATCCTACTGACAGTGTAGTAGTCATCAGCTTGTTGGTTTGTTCCCAACTGTTGGTAGATTAACTACACTTTATCTCCCTTTTAAAATCCCTCAGTTGGGATCCTTTTGTTCTTTCACCCCTTTTGAGCTTTTTTTCTTGATTTTCTTTCTTTTTTGTGTTGATCCTTCTTCTTTGACAGTGGACTACATTTTGGGACTTTCCTTCTCAGTGGTCAACACTTCAATTTCTTCTTGCTTTCCCTCATTACTCTGCTCAGTCTCCTTCTCTTTTTGTTCTGCCTTGTTGCTTGTTTCTTGTTTTGGAAGGGAATTTATGAGTGTCTTGTTGGTTTCTTCCTTCCACTGCAAGTCTTCTTCGTTGATCCCCATGCATTCTTTCTTTTCATCAGAGTGCTGTGTTTCTGGAAAGACATTTAGAGTTATGCTTTTATCATGCACTCTCAGGGTCAATTCCCCTTATTCCACATCTTTAATAGCCCTTGCTGTAGCCAAGAATGGTCTTCCTAGTATGATGAAATTGCTTCCTTCCTCATCTATGTCCAAAATCATAAAGTCTATAGGGAATATAAACTTATCCACTTTGACCAAAAGGTTTTCAATCACACCTTTGGAAAACACCGCAGACTTGTCCACTAGCTCTAGTGACATCTGTATGAGCTTTACCTCCTCTATGCATAGCCTTTTCATCAGAGAAGAGGGCATTAGATTGATGCTAGCTCCTAAGTCACACATTGCTTTATTGATGCTTATGTTGCCAATAGTACAAGGTAAGAAAAAGCTTCCAGGGTCCTCAAGGTTTGGGGGAAGCCATTTCTGGATTAATGCACTGCATTCTTCAGTAAGCAATATAGTTTCCTTCTTATGCCAACTTCTCTTTTTATTGATGAGCTTTGATGAGCGGATATTTTATACGCTTTTTGGGGGTAATTTCATGTAGATTCTAGTATGTTTTAATTGGTTTTTAGTAGAATATTAGTAGTTTTTAGGAAAAAATCATATTTCTGGACTTTACTATGAGTTTGTGTGTTTTTCTGTGATTTCAGGTATTTTCTGGCTGAAATTGAGGGAGCTGAGCAAAAATCTGAGTTAGGCTGAAAAAGTACTGCTGATGCTGTTGGATCCTGATCTCCCTGCACTCGAAATAGATTTTCTGGAGCTACAGAAGTCCAATTGGCGCGCTCTCAACGGCGTTGAAAAGTAGACATCCAGCGCTTTCCAGCAATATATAATAGTCCATACTTTGCGCAAAGATAGATGACGTAACTTGGCGTTGAACGCCAAGTACATGCTGCTGTCTGGAGTTAAACGCCAGAAACACGTCATGATCCGGAGTTGAACGCCCAAAACACGTTATAACTTGGAGTTCAACTCCAAGAAAAGCCTCAGCTCGTGGATAGCTTTAGTCTCAGCACCAGCACACACCAAGTGGGCCCCAGAAGTAGATTTCTGCACCAATTATCTTAGTTTATTCATATTCTGTAAACCTAGGTTACTAGTTTACTATTTAAACAACTTTTAGAGACTTATCTTGTACCTCATGACATTTTCAGATCTGAATTTTACACACTTTGACAGCATGAGTCTCTAAACTCCATTGTTGGGGGTGAGGAGCTCTGCAGCGTCTCGATGAATTAATGCAATTATTTTTATTTCTCCACTCAAACGTTTGTATGCTGCTATCTAAGATGTTCATTCGCGCTTAATTATAGAGAAGGTGATGATCTGTGACACTCATCACCTTCCTCAACTCATGAACGCGTGCCTGACAAACACCTCCGTTCTACATCAGATTGAATGAGCTTCTCTTAGATTCTTTAATCAGAATCTTCGTGGTATAAGCTAGAACTGATGGCGGCCATTCTTGAGGATCCGGAAAGTCTAAACCTTGTCTGTGGTATTCCGAGTAGGATTCAAGGATTGAATGGCTGTGACGAGCTTCAAACTCGCGATTGCTGGGCGTGATGACAAACACAAAAGGATCAATGGATCCTATTCCAACATGATCGAGAACCAACAGCTGATTAGCCGTGCTGTGACAGAGCATCTGGACCGTTTTCACTGAGAGGATGGGAGGTAGCCACTGACAATGGTGACACCCTACATACAGCTTGCCGTAGACGTGCTTTACAAACAATTGAGTTGAATATTACATTGCAGAAATTCAGAGGATGAAGCATCTCCAAAACTCCAACATATTTCCCATTACTGCACAACAAGTAACGATTTTATTCTCTTTTATTTTTCCAATCTAATAATTCCAACTGATAATTTTAATTAATATCCTGACTAAGAATAATAAAATAAACATAGCTTGCTTCAAACCAATAATCTCCGTGGGATCGACCCTTACTCACGTAAGGTATTATTTGGACGACCTAGTGCATTTGCTGGTTAGTTGTACGGATTGCAAATTCGTGCACCAAGTTTTTGGCGCCGTTGCCGGGGATTATTCGAGTTTGAACAACTAAAGGTTTATTTTGTTGCTTAGAATAGGAAGAATTTATCCTTTTTTTCACTAGAATTGCATCTTTTATTATCTCTTTATAAAAATTTTTCAAAAATATTATTTTTCTTTATCAATTTCTAATTTTTTCGTGAGTTTAGTGTCTTATTCTAAGTTTGGTGTCAATTGCATGCTTTTCCTTGTCTTTTAATTTTTTCGAATTGCATGTTCTTGTTTTTCCTTGATCTTCAAATTGTTCTTGTCAATTTTTCTTGTTTGATCTTTAATTTTTCTTGTTCTGTGTCTTTTCTTGTTTTTCTTGTGCTTTTTCAAAACATTAGTTTTCAAAAATTTATTTTATCCATAAAAATAATACATCTTTAAAATACGTTACATTTTTAACTTAGTTGGTTATAGCGTTGGCTTATGTTCTTGGCAATTGGGCACCTTCTTTTTAAAATCCTTTTTCAAAAATAATTTTTCTTAATTTAATCTTGTGCCAAACTTTAAGTTTGGTGTTTTCCTGTTGATCTTTCTTTAATTTTCAAAAATTTAGTAAAGTTTTCTAAAAATTTTAAGTTTGGTGTTCTTTCTTTTGTTCTTGTGTTCTTGTGAATCTTCAAGGCGTTCTTGAGTTTTTCTTGTGTTTTGATCTTAAAATTTTTAAGTTTGGTGTTCCTTGGTGTTTTCCCTCCAAAATTTTCGAAAATAAGGAGCATTAGATCTAAAAATTTTAAGTCTTGTGTCTTTTGTGTGTTTTTCTCTTTCATTATAAAATTCAAAATTCGAAAAAAAATATCTTTTCTAACTAATTTTAAACAATAATTTCGAAATTTTTATATAAAAATTTCGAATTTCAATTTCAAAATTTTTTTCGAAAAATCTTCACAAAACATTTTCAAATTTTTATTCCGTTTTTATTTATTCCACTTCTATAAAATAAATAATATCAACATACATACCATCTCCCCTGCTCCATCATGGAACTAAGTGGAAATGCACAGTCCAAGAGGACTTTGGGGTCATATGCTAGCCCCACTATTGCTTCATATAGGAGTAGTATCTGTATACCCTCCATTGGAGTTAGTAGCTTTGAGTTGAATCCTCAGCTCATTATCATGGTGCAGCAAAGCTGCCAGTATTCCGGTCTTCCACATGAAGAACCTACAGAGTTTCTGGCATAATTTTTACAAATTGCTGACACAGTACATGATAAGAAAGTAGATCAGGATGTCTACAGATTATTACTGTTTCCATTTGCTGTAAAAGATCAAGCTAAGAGGTGGTTAAATAACCAACCTAAGGACAACATAAAGACATGGAAACAGCTGTCAGAAAAATTCCTGAATCACTATTTCCCTCCAAAACGAATGACACAGCTAAGGCTAAGCATCCAAGGCTTCAAACAAGGAGATAATGAATCCCTTTATGATGCCTGGGAGAGATACAGAGAGATGCTAAGAAAATGCCCCTCTGAAATGTTTTCAGAGTGGGTGCAATTAGACATCTTCTACTATGGACTTACAGAAAAAGCTCAGATTTCTCTAGACCACTTAGCTGGTGAATCTATACATATGAGAAAAACAATTGAAGAAGCTCAAGAGCTTATTGATACAGTTGCCAGAAATCAGCATCTGTACCTAAGTAGTGAATCTTCTATGAAAGAAGAAGCAAAAACAGTAACTGCTGAGCTCAGTCCTGTAGATCAGGCTAATGAATTCAATCAGCAATTAGACTTTCTAACTCAGTAGCTAGCCGAATTCAAAGAAATGCTACAGGAAACAAGAATGGCCAACAGGAATATGGAAGTACAGTTAAAGCAAACAAAAAAGCAACTGTCAAAATAAATAGCAGAAGAATGCCAAGTAGTTCAATTAAAAAGTGGGAAAACATTAAACACTTCACTTCAAAACAGCAGGAAGCCAAGAAATGAACAAATGGCTACTCAAAATCCCTCTGAGGACAATCAGAGCCCAGAGAGGAATAATGCTGGCGCTGAACGCCCAGCCCATGCTCATTCCTGGCGTTCAACGCCAGAAACAAGCATGAATCCGGCGTTGAACGCCCAAAGGGAGCATAGTTCTGGCGTTCAGACGCCAGTAACAAATAAGGAGGTGGCGTCTAACACCACTCCAGCTTCTACCCCTGGCATTCAAATGCCAGTGGGGGATCAGTCACATACAAGTGCTGATAGCAACCCTTCTAAAAAGGCTTCCCAACCCACTTCTGTAAGTAATAAACCTGCAGCAACTAAGGTTGAGGAATATAAAGCCAAAATGCCTTATCCTCAAAAACTCCGCCAAGCGGAACAGGATAAGCAATTTGCCCGCTTTGCAGACTATCTCAGGACTCTTGAAATAAAGATTCTGTTTGCAGAAGCACTTGAGCAAATACCCTCTTATGCTAAGTTCATGAAAGAGATCTTAAGTCATAAGAAGGATTGGAGGGAAACTGAAAAAGTTTACCTCACTGAAGAATGCAGTGCAGTCATTCTGAAAAGCTTACCTGAGAAGCTTAAAGATCCTGGGAGCTTTATGATACCATGCACATTAGAGGGTACTTGTACCAAGCAAGCTTTATGTGATCTTGGGGCAAGTATCAACCTAATACCTGCATCTACTATCAGAAAGCTTGGTTTAACTGAAGAAATCAAACCAACCAGGATATGTCTTCAACTTGCTGATGGCTCCATTAAATACCCATCAGGCATGATTGAAGACATGATTGTCAAGGTTGGGGCATTCGCCTTTCCTACTGACTTTGTGGTGCTGGAAATGGAGGAGCACAAGAGTGCAACTCTCATTCTAGGAAGACCTTTCCTAGCAACTGGCCGAACCCTCATTGACGTCCAAAAAGGGGAAGTAACCTTGAGAGTCAATGAGGAGGAGTTCAAGTTGAATGTTGTCAAAGCCATGCAACATCCAGACACCCCAAATGACTGCATGAGTGTTGATATTATTGACTCTCTGGTAAGAGAGGTCAATATGGCTGAGAGTCTCGAATCAGAGCTAGAGGACATCTTTAAAGATGTTCAGCCTGATCTGGAGGAATCAGAGAGAATAGTAGAACCTCTGAAAATCCCCCAGGAAGAGGAGAAACCTCCTAAACCCGAGCTCAAACCATTACCACCATCCCTAAAATATGCATTCATGGGAGAAGGTGATACCTTTCCTATAATCATAAGCTCTACCTTAGAGCCACAGGAAGAGGAAGCACTGATTCAAGTGCTAAGGACACACAAGACAACTCTTGGGTGGTCCATCAGTGATCTCAAGGGTATTAGCCCAGCCAGATGCATGCACAAGATCTTACTGGAGGGTGACACCAAGCCAGTGGTTCAACCACAAAGGCGGCTGAATCCAGCCATGAAGGAAGTGGTGCAGAAAGAGGTCACTAAGTTACTAGAGGCTGGGATTATTTATCCTATTTCTGATAGCCCCTGGGTAAGCCCTGTCCATGTCGTCCCTAAGAAAGGTGGCATGACAGTGGTTTATAATAAAAAAAATGAACTGGTTCCTACAAGAACAGTTACTGGGTGGCGTATGTGTATTGATTATAGAAGGCTCAATACAGCTACCAGAAAGGATCATTTTTCTTTACCATTCATAGACCAGATGCTAGAAAGACTGGCAGGTCATGAATACTACTGCTTCCTGGATGGATATTCAGGTTATAATCAAATTGCAGTAGATCCAAAAGATCAAGAGAAAACGGCATTCACATGTCCATCTGGAGTATTTACATACATAAGGATGCCATTTGGCTTGTGCAATGTACCTGCAACCTTTCAGAGGTGCATGCTCTCAATTTTCTCTGATATGGTGGAAAAATTTCTGGAAGTCTTCATGGATGACTTTTCAGTATTTGGAGACTCATTCAGCTCCTGTCTTGACCACCTAGCACTTGTTCTAAAGAGATGCCAAGAGACTAACCTGGTTTTAAACTGGGAAAAATGTCACTTTATGGTGACTGAAGGAATTGTCCTTGGCACAAAATCTCAAACAAGGGAATAGAAGTGGATCAAGCTAAGGTAGAGGTAATTGAAAAATTACCACCTCCTACCAATGTTAAGGCAATTAGAAGCTTTTTGGGGCATGCAGGATTCTATAGGAGGTTTATAAGGGATTTTTCAAAAATCGCCAAACCTCTGAGCAACCTGCTAGCTGCTGACACGCCATTTGTCTTTGACAAGGAGTGTCTGCAGGCATTTGAGACTCTGAAAGCTAAATTGGTCACAGCACCAATCATCTCTGCACCAAACTGGACATTGCCATTTGAACTAATGTGTGATGCTAGTGACCATGCCATTGGCGCAGTGTTGGGATAAAGGCATGACAAGCTTCTGCACGTCATTTACTATGCCAGCCGTGTTCTAAATAACGCACAGAAGAACTACACAACCACAGAAAAAGAGCTACTTGCAGTGGTTTACGCCATTGACAAATTCAGATCCTATTTAGTAGGATCAAAAGTGATCGTGTACACTGATCATGCTGCTCTTAAATATCTACTCACAAATCAGGATTCAAAACCCAGACTTATAAGATGGGTGTTGCTTCTGCAAGAGTTTGATATAGAAATAAGAGACAGAAAAGGGACAGAGAATCAGGTAGCAGATCACCTGTCCCGAATAGAACCAGTAGAAGGGGCGTCCCTCCCTCTTACTGAGATCTCTGAAAACTTTCCGGATGAGCAACTATTTGCCATCCAGGAAGTGCCATGGTTTGCAGACATTGCAAATTACAAGGCAGTGAGGTTCATACCCAAAGAGTACAGTAGGCAGCAATCAAAGAAATTGATCACAGATGCAAAGTACTATCTTTGGGATGAACCATATCTCTTCAAGAGATGTGCAGACGGAGTAATCCGTAGATGTGTGCCTAAGGAAAAAGCGCAGAAGATCCTATGGCACTGCCATGGATCACAGTATGGAGGACATTTTGGAAGTGAGCGAACAGCCACAAGAGTCCTCCAAAGTGGCTTCTACTGGCCTACTCTCTATAAAGATTCCCAAGTGTTTGTACTTAATTGTGACAGTTGCCAAAGATCTGGCAATCTGCCTCACAGTTATGCCATGCCTCAACAAGGGATCTTGGAGATTGAGTTGTTTGATGTATGGGGTATTGACTTCATGGGACCTTTCCCACCATCATACTCAAACACTTATATTCTGGTGGCAGTGGATTATGTATCCAAATGGGTGGAGGCTATTGCAACACCCACTAATGACACCAAAACAATGTTAAAATTCCTCCAGAAACACATCTTCAGCAGATTTGGTACCCCTAGAGTATTAATCAGTGATGGGGGCACTCATTTCTGCAATAAACAGCTTTACTCTGCTTTGGTTCGTTATG
This sequence comes from Arachis stenosperma, assembly GCF_014773155.1. Taxonomy (NCBI): domain Eukaryota; kingdom Viridiplantae; phylum Streptophyta; class Magnoliopsida; order Fabales; family Fabaceae; genus Arachis; species Arachis stenosperma. The sequence continues at coordinate 61,864,676 of NC_080378.1, read as the reverse complement.
GAGTTAGCCACAGGGTAGCTACTCCATATCACCCACAAACTAATGTGCAAGCTGAAGTCTCAAATAGAGAACTCAAAAGAATTCTGGAACGGACTGTAATTAACCGTAGAAGGAATTGGGCAAGAAGCTTGGATGATGCTCTGTGGGTATACAGAACAGCATTCAAGACCCCTATAGGGACCTCTCCATACCAGCTTGTGTATGGAAAGGCATGTCACTTGCCAGTGGAACTAGAACACAAGGCCTACTGGGCAACCAGATTCCTAAACCTTGATGCCAAGTTAGCTGGAGAAAAACGATTGCTCCAGTTAAATGAGCTAGAGGAATTTAGACTCAATGCTTTCGAGAATGCAAAAATTTACAAAGTGAAAGCGAAAAGATGGCATGATAAGAAATTGTCATCCAGAATCTTTGAGCCAGGACAGAAAGTTCTGCTATTTAATTCTAGGCTCAAATTATTCCCCGGGAAATTAAAATCTCGGTGGAGAGGTCCATATGTAATTACAAGTGTATCACCATATGGATACCTAGAGCTTCAGGATGATGAATCTAACAAAAAGTTCATTGTTAATGGACAGAGAGTTAAACATTATCTTGAAAGCAATTTTGAGCAAGAATGCTCAAAACTGAGACTTGATTAAAAAGCTCAGTAATAGTCCAGCTAATGACATTAAAGAAGCGCTTGCTGGGAGGCAACCCAGCCATTCACAAAATTTAATTTTATTTGTTTTTTGCTAATTAATTTATTTTTACAGATATATGTCAGAGTATCTTCAAAAGGTAAAATAGCAATTGATTGAATTCAGCGTTGCAGGGAAATTTGGAAGCTCACTGGCATGAAAAAGCCAGTAAGAAATGTTTTGGGCGTTGAACGCCCAAAAGAAGCATCCACTGGACGTTCAACGCCAGTAAGGGTAGCCATCTGGGCGTTAAACGCCAGAAAGGAGCATCTTCTGGGCGTTAAACGCCAGAAAGAAGCACCTTCTGGGCGTTTAACGCCAGATTGACAGCGTCCTGGGCGTTTAGAAAAACGCCCAGTGACAAAGGACTTCCTGGCGTTTAACGCCAGAAAGAAGCATCAGCTGGGCGTTGAACGCCCAGGAGAAGCAACAATTGGGCGTTAAATGCCCAAAACATGCAGCAGTTGGGCGTTTAACGCCAGGATGGTGGGGAGGAGGTAAAATTCGTTTTTCTTTACAATTTTTCTAAATTTTTATGTTTCAATTCATGATTTCTTGCATAAACATGTTTCAAAATGTCATCCTTCAAACCAAATTAGTTTTCTAAGAACCCTAATTTCTAAAATCCTTTTTTCAGAAATATCAAATATATCTTAATCCATAAAGACAAATTGTTTTCCAATCCAATCCAACTCTTCTAAGTTTTTTTCAAAACTCAATTATCTTTTTAAAATCTTTTTCAAAATTAAAAATTCAGATTTATCTTTTTAAATATCATTCATATCATTCTCTTTTTAAACTATATCTTTTTCTTATCATATTTATCTTTTATAAATCATATCTTCTATCTTATCTTTTTCTTATTTTCAAAATTTCCCACCCCCCTCCCTATATATTGAATTCGGCGCCCCTCTCATCATCACCGCTCCACACTTGCTCTCCTCCTATCCCTCTCCTTTCTTCTCTTTTGCTTGAGAACAAGCAAAGCTCTAAGTTTGGTGTGTTTATCCGTGATCACAAAAACATACTCATTAAGATCATGGCTCCTAAAGGAAAATAACCCACTCCAAGAGGCAAGAAAGAGAATACTCCAAAGCCACTTTGGAATCAAGGGAAGTTCTTAACTAAAGAACATTCAGACCATTACTACAAAATAATGAGTCTAAGATCAGTAATCCCGGAAGTCAAGTTCGATCTGAAAGAATATGAATATCTGGAGATCCAAGAGCAAATTCGAAACAGGAACTGGGAAATCCTAGCTAATCCTGAAACGAAAGTGGGAAGGAACATGGTTCAGGAGTTCTATGCTAATCTATGGCAGACAGACAGGCAAAGAATAATTGGAGCTGCCCTCTATGACCATCGGACCTTAGTCAGAGGAAAGATTGTTCATACCCATCCTGACAAGATCAGGGAGATATTTAAGCTTCCTCAACTGAAAGATGACCCAGACTCCTTTAATAGGAGAATGATGAGGGTAAATAAAGGTCTGGACAAGATTCTAGAGGATATATGCATCCCTGAAGCCAGGTGGACCACCAGCACGACTGGCATCCCAAATCAACTCAAAAGAGAAGATCTAAAACCAGTAGCCAGAGGCTGGCTGGATTTCATTGGGCGTTCTATATTGCCCACCAGCAACCGTTCTGAAGTTACTATTAAAAGAGCAGTGATGATTCACTGCATCATGTTGGGAAAAGAAGTAGAAGTCCATCAACTGATCTCGTGTGAATTATACAAAATAGCAAACAGGAATTCCAAGGACGCCAGATTGGCCTATCCAAGCTTAATTTCTATGCTCTGCAAAGATGCCGGAGTGAAGATGGGAATAACAGAGTATATCTCAGTTGAGAGGCCAATCACTAGAATATCAATGGACAGACAACAACTGCAGGATGATCCAATCAAGAGGAGAGCACAGGAAGTCCTCCCAGAACTCCCTCAATTCGAATATTGGGAACATCTTGAGGCTTCTATTTCCAAATTGCAAGAAGCTATGGACCAAATAAAGGAAGAACAGAACAATCAAAGTAGCATGCTTTGCAAACTGCTCAAGGAACAAGAAGAGCAAAGGCGTGATTTAAGGGAGCTGAAGCGCCAGAAATTAATTCTTGAAGGACCAAGCACCCCACAGATCAGAGGAACATCTACTTCTCAAAACACAGGTTGTTGAGTTCCAATTTTTAGCTTTAACTCTGTGATAGTGTTTTTATAGAAATTTACCTTAGGAGATATATATAGTAGTAGTAGTAGTAGTTGTAGTAATTAGTATATCTATTCTGGTTTTATTCCCAATTAAGTTATAATTTATTTTTCTCATCATCATCAGACATCAATAAAATAGTAGATAATTAGAATAAAGAAGTAGTTTATTTTTCGAGTTCTTAATAATAAAAATTATAATTAACTATATGTGGTGGCAATACTTTTTGTTCTCTGAGTGAATGCTTGAATAGTGCATAATTTTTATCTTGAATTTTATGAATATTGGCTCCTGAAAGAATGAGGAACACGAAAAATACTATTGATGATCTGAAAAATCATGAATTTGATTCTTGAAGCTAGAAAAAGCAGTGAAAAAAAAATTTTATCTTTACAAGAAATCATTGGATTAAGAAAAGGATCCAAGGCTTTGAGCATCAGTGGATAGGAGGGCCCAAGGAAATAAAATCCGGGCCTAAGCGGCTAGATCAAGCTATCCCTAACCATGTGCTTGTGTCATGCAGGTCCAAGTGAAAAGCTTGAGACTGAGTGGTTAAAGTCGTGATCCAAAGCAAAGGAGTGTGCTTAAGAGCTCTGGACACCTCTAACTGGGGACTCTAGCAAAGCTGAGTCACAATTTGAAAAGGTTCACCCAGTCATGTGTCTGTGGCATTTATGTATCCGGTGGTAATACTGGAAAACAAAGTGCTTAGGGCCACGGCCAAGACTCATAAAGTAACTGTGTTCAAGAATCAACACACTACACTAGGAGAATCAATAATACTATCTGAATTCTGAGTTCCTAAGGATGCCAATCATTCTGAATTTCAAAGGATAAAGGGAGATGCCAAAACTGTTCAGAAACAAAAAGCTACAAGTCCCGCTCATCTAATAAGAATCTGAGCTCCATTTAAAACTCTTAAATATTATTACTTCTTAAATTCTTTTCATCCTATTTTATTTATCTAGTTGCTTGAGGACAAGCAACAGTTTAAGTTTGGTGTTGTGATGAGCGGATATTTTATACGCTTTTTGGGGGTAATTTCATGTAGATTCTAGTATGTTTTAATTGGTTTTTAGTATAATATTAGTAGTTTTTAGGCAAAAATCATATTTCTGGACTTTACTATGAGTTTGTGTGTTTTTCTGTGATTTCAGGTATTTTCTGGCTGAAATTGAGGGAGCTGAGCAAAAATCTGAGTTAGGCTGAAAAAGGACTGCTGATGCTGTTGGATCCTGACCTCCCTGCACTCGAAATGGATTTTCTAGAGCTACAGGAGTCCAATTGGCGCGCTCTCAACGGTGTTAGAAAGTAGACATCCAGGGCTTTCCAGAAATATATAATAGTCCATACTTTGCGCAAAGATAGACGACATAACTTGGCGTTGAACGCCAAGTACATGCTGCTGTCTGGAGTTAAACGCCAGAAACACGTCATGATCCGGAGTTGAACGCCCAAAACACGTTATAACTTGGAGTTCAACTCCAAGAAAAGCCTCAGCTCGTGGATAGCTTTAGTCTCAGCCCCAGCACACACCAAGTGGGCCCCAGAAGTAGATTTCTGCACCAATTATCTTAGTTTATTCATATTCTGTAAACCTAGGTTACTAGTTTACTATTTAAACAACTTTTAGAGACTTATCTTGTACCTCATGACATTTTCAGATCTGAATTTTACACATTTTGACGGTATGAGTCTCTAAACTCCATTGTTGGGGGTGAGGAGCTCTGCAGCGTCTCGATGAATTAATGCAATTGTTTTTATTTCTCCACTCAAACGTTTGTATGCTACTATCTAAGATGTTCATTCGCGCTTAATTATAGAGAAGGTGATGATCCGTGACACTCATCACCTTCCTCAACTCATGAACGCGTGCCTGACAAACACCTCCGTTCTACATCAGATTGAATGAGCTTCTCTTAGATTCTTTAATCAGAATCTTCGTGGTATAAGCTAGAACTGATGGCGGCCATTCTTGAGGATTCGGAAAGTCTAAACCTTGTCTGTGGTATTCCGAGTAGGATTCAAGGATTGAATGGCTGTGATGAGCTTCAAACTCGCGATTGCTGGGCGTGATGACAAACGCAAAAGGATCAATGGATCCTATTCCAACATGATCGAGAACCAACAGTTGATTAGCCGTGCTGTGACAGAGCATCTGGACCGTTTTCACTGAGAGGATGGGAGGTAGCCACTGACAATGGTGACACCCTACATACAGCTTGCCGTAGACGTGCTTTACAAACAATTGAGTTGAATATTACATTGCAGAAATTCAGAGGACGAAGCATCTCCAAAACTCCAACATATTTCCCATTACTGCACAACAAGTAACGATTTTATTCTCTTTTATTTTTCCAATCTAATAATTCCAACTGATAATTTTAATTAATATCCTGACTAAGAATAATAAAATAAACATAGCTTGCTTCAAACTAATAATCTCCGTGGGATCGACCCTTACTCACGTAAGGTATTACTTGGACGACCTAGTGCACTTGCTGGTTAGTTGTACGGATTGCAAATTCGTGCACCAAGCTTTTTCAAGAATTTGGCATATAGAGGCATCTGCTTTAATGCTTCAGCCAGAGGGATATTAATCTCCAATTTCTTGAAGACTTCAAGGAATTTGGGGAAGTGTTGATCCTTGGTTTCCTTGTTGAACTTTTGAGGATATGGCAAGGGAGGTGTGAAAGTCTTCACTCCCTGCCTTTGCTCCTTGGTTGGTTCTTCTATTGCTTCCTTCTCTTTTCTTAAGTTTTGTGGCTGCTTCACTCCCTCTTCAGGCTTCTCTTAGTTATCTTTCTCTTTGAGCTTCTCTGAGGTTTGCTTGCTTGTTGTCACTTCTTTGTCGCTGGCTTTCTCTTTCTCTGTTGGCTTTTTGTTACTTTCCATAGACTTCTTAGTTGCCTCTTTGTCATTCACCAAGGTTCTCCCACTCCCTTGCTATATAGCTTTGTATTCTTCTTTAGGATTTGGAATTGTTTCACTTGGGAGTGAGCTTGATGGCTGATCAGCGGATAATTTGTACGCTTTTTGGCATTATTTTTAGTATGTTTTTAGTATGATCTAGTTAGTTTTTAGTATATTTTTATTAGTTTTTAGCTAAAATTCACTTTTCTGGACTTTACTATAAGTTTGTGTGTTTTTCTGTGATTTCAGGCATTTTCTGGCTGAAATTGAGGAACCTGAGCAAAAATCTGATTCAGAGACTGAAAAGGACTGCAGATGCTGTTGGATTCTGACCTCCCTGCACTCGAAGTAAATTTTCTGGAGCTACAGAAGCCCAATTGGCGCGCTCTCAACGGCGTTGGAAAGTAGACATCCTGGGCTTTCCAGCAATATATGATAGTCCATACTTTGCCCAAGATTTGATGGCCCAAACCGGCGTTCAAAGTCACCCTCAGAATTCGCAGCGTTAAACGCCGGAACTGGCACCAAAATGGGAGTTAAACGCCCAAACTGGCACAAAAGCTGGCGTTTAACTCCAAGAAGAGTCTCTACACGAAAAATGCTTCACTGCTCAGCCCAAGCACACACCAAGTGGGCCCGGAAGTGGATTTTTATGTCATTTACTCATCTTTGTAATTCTTAAGCTACTAGTTCCCTATAAGTAGGACCTTTTACTATTGTATTTTTCATCTTCTAATCTTTGGAATCTTTTGATCTTTAGATCTTTTGATCACTTTGGGAGGCTGGCCTCACGGCCATGCCTAGACCTTGTTCTTATGTATTTTCAACGGTGGAGTTTCTACACACCATAGATTAAGGTGTGGAGCTCTGCTGTACCTCGAGTATTAATGCAATTACTATTGTTCTTCTAGTCAATTCAGCTTGTTCTTGTTCCAAGATATCACTTGTTCTTCAACTTGATGAATGTGATGATCCGTGACACTCATCATCATTCTCACCTATGAACGTGTGACTGACAACCACCTCCGTTCTACCTTAGATTGGGTGAATATCTCTTGGATTCCTGATACACGACGCATGGTTGATCGCCTGACAACCGAGCACTCGCCTGACAAACGAGCCAGCCATTCCGTGAGATCAGAGTCTTCGTGGTATAGGCAAGAACTGATGGCGGCATTCAAGAGAATCCGGAAGGTCTAACCTTGTCTGTGGTATTCTGAGTAGGATTCAATGATTGAATGACTGTGACGTGCTTCAAACTCCTGAGGGCGGGGCGTTAGTGACAGACGCAAAAGAATCACTGGATTATATTCCGGCCTGATCGAGAACCGACAGATGGATAGCCGTGCCGTGACAGGGTGCGTTGAACATTTCCACTGAGAGGATGGGAGGTAGCCACTGACAAAGGTGAAACCCTTGCATAAGCTTGCCATGGAAAGGAGTAAGAAGGATGGGATGAAGACAGTAGGAAAGCAGAGAGACGGAAGGGACCAAGCATCTTCATACGCTTATCTGAAATTCCTACCAATGAATTACATAAGTATCTCTATCTTTATCTTTATGTTTTATTCATCATCTATACCCATTTGAGTCTGCCTGACTAAGATTTACAAGGTGACCATAGCTTGCTTCATACCAACAATCTCCGTGGGATCGACCCTTACTCGCGTAAGGTTTATTACTTGGACGACCCAGTGCACTTGCTGGTTAGTTGTGCGAAGTTGTGTTTATGCCATGGTATTGAACACCAAGTTTTTGGATTCATTACCGGGGATTATTTGAGTTGTGAAAAGTATTGATCACAATTTCGTGCACCAATGGCCTTTCAATCACAGCTTGCTTGGAAAGCTGTCCAATCTACCTTTCTATGTTTCTTATGGAAGCTTCATTGTTCTTATTTGTGAGTTCTTGCTGTTTCATCATTTTTCCATCAAGATCTCCAAGTTGGAGATTCTTTGAGAGTCTTATGAGATTGGTGGTTAGTTGTGAGCTGTTGAGGGTGGATGATAGTTGTTTTGGTTGGTGGTTTGGTTATTGGATGGATAATGGTTGGAATTGGGGTAGTTGTTTTGGGGTTTTCTATATGAATTTTGGTTATTATTCTGCTGGTTGTAGTTCTGGTTGTTTCTTGAGTTGTTTTGGTTTGAATTTCTTTGCCATGGTTGCTGGTTCTGGTTGTGGCTATCTCCCCATCTAAGGTTTGGGTGGTTCTTCTAGGATGGGTTATAAGTGTCACCATAAACTTCATTTGATCCAGAACCTTGGTTGTGCATGTAGTTCACTTGTTCTTACTGTTGATCTTCACAAGCTTCTTCACATTGCCCCCATGTGGTTGATGGTTGGCTTGTATTCACTGCTGTAACTTGGAGGCTATCAATTCTCTTGGTCATTTGCTTAAATTGTTGCTGAATTTGCTGCTGCATCACTTTGTGTTGAGCTAGATTGTGTCCACTCCTTCCAACTCTAGCACTCCTTTCTTAAATCATGGATCAACTAAGCCCTCTCGGGGACTTGCTTAAGAATAAGAAGAATAAGAAAGAGGAATCTTATGTAAATACCATGGAATAAGGTTTGGTCCTATTCAAAAGCAGTATATAAAGCATACCCAGTAAAACTTACAAGTAAACCAGATATAGAGATAGCAACTAGGGTTGCTGTTTCCATTTTTCTCAAATTTCTTTGTGATGGTTGGTGCTGCTTTTGATGAGCAAAGAAATATTGGTTGTTAGCCCCCATATTAATGAGATTTTGTGCCTCCTCTATAGTCTTCATCAATTGTAAGGAGCCTCCTGCTGAGTGATCTAGTGCTTTTTGAGCCTTCAGAGTTAGTCCTTTATAAAAATTCTGAAGTATGTCCCATTCATTGAATATTTCAGGAGGGCACTTTCTGATCAGGGTCTTGTATCTCTCCCAAGCCTCATAGAATGACTCTCCATCCATCTGAGTGAATGTTTGGACCTCTGTTTTGAGCCTGATAATTCTTTAGAGAGGATAGAATTTGGCTAAGAACTTGTTCAGTAGATCTTCCCAAGTGTTGATGCTATCTCTTGGAAATGACTCCAACCATTAAGTAGCTTTGTCTATGAGGGAAAATGGGAATAGTAACAGCTTATAAATATCGGGATGCACACCATTAGTTTTGACAATGTCACAAATCCTTAGAAAAGTGGATAAGTGTTGGTTTGGATCTTCAAGTGGGCCTCCTCTATAGGAGCAGTTGTTTTAAACCAAAGTGATGAGCTGTGGCTTCAATTCAAAGTTATTTGCATTGACATTGGGAGTAAGGATGCTACTCCTACAATGCCTTGGATTTGCAAACGTGTAGGAAGCCAAAACTCTTCTCTGAAGTGGATTGTTATTGGCCACTCCTTCTGGTGGGATAGAATGAGAAGGATTCCCTTCAATTTCTTGATATTCTTCCTCAGGAACTTCTTCACCAATGACTCCCTTCCCTCTGGCTTCTCTTCTTATTCTTCTCAAAGTTCTTTCGTCAGGATCACCAGAGTTGGGAACCTCTCTTCTTGCCTCTGTCATACAAACAAAACACAAGAAACACACAAAACTAGAAAACCAGTAACAATGCACTCTATTGCTAGAGTGAGGTTATGGTTAGCTTAAGCAAATATTCAAACAGTTAGTGTGTTAGTAAAAAAAATGAAGAAAAGTAAAAAATGCTTAATCTAGACCACTACCTTACTTAATCATTGTCAATCTAATCAATCTCCGGTAACGGCGCCAAAAACTTGATGTGTGGAAAGCGATCCAACACAAAACTCACCGGTAAGTGTACCGGGTTGCATCAAGTAGTAATTACTCACATGAGTGAGGTCGATCCCATAGGGATTGAAGGATTGAGCAATTTTAGTTAGGTGGTTGATTTAGTCAAGTAAACAAGTGTTGATTTGAGTGATTTGTATCCAACAAAAGCTAAATTGCATGAAATTTAAAGGGAGAGGGATAATTGACTGTAAATTAAAGGGCAAAGGAAGTAAAGAAGCTGAATCTTAAAGTGCAAGTAATATAAATGACAAAAGCTTAGATTGCAAGAAATGTAAATAGTTGAAGCTTAGAGTGCAAGAAATGTAAATTTCTTGAATCATAAAGGGCTTTGGGAGCTGGAATTTCAGAAATTAAACAAGAGAAAGTAAATGACAATCAACAGAGAAGTGAAGGGTGAATTAAAATGCAGCAGATCTAAACTGCAAAGAGGAATTGCTTGAAGAAGCAAAATAGAAGCAAATTCAGTTCAATTGCAATAACTAAAAGAGAAGTTGAAGATCTCAGGGGTTGAATGAGACTAGGGAACAAGTCTAGATCTCAATTCCTTTCTTGATCCAACAGAGAACAATTGCAGAAGAAGTAGAGATGAAAACAGTAAAGGAAACTTAGATCCAAATCACAATTCTTTGAAATTATGAAGATAGTAAACAAAGAGAGATCTTATATCAAGAATGAAATAGAATTCCTTCAATTCTCAATCCAAGATTCAAAACAAAGAAAGAAGAGTGTAGAAGTAAGAACAAAGAAGAAGAGAACTCAATTTTCTCTTCCAATTCCCAAAACCAAAGCTCAAATCTCAAATTTAGCTCTCTAATGAAAATTAAAAGTGTCTAAAATTCCTAAAAGGTAAGAAAAGGTAAAAAATAGTCCTCTCTAAATCAAACTAACTTCTATTTATACATTTCCTATTTTTGGATTTTAGAATTTGGAGTGGGCTTTTTAATTTTGTGAAGATTTGAATTTAATTGGATTTTTGGTTGAATTTTGGCTCATGGGTACCACTCCCAAGGCAATGCTCGGTTGATGCCAAGAGCGTAGCATCCAAGCCTTGCTGGCCTTCCATGTTTGCGTGATAAGCTCCTTTGGGCAGCATCAGGGTAGCGCTCGGTTGTTGGTGGGAGCGCAGCATCCATGTTGCTTGTGTGTGTCAAATTGGGCGCTCCAAGCTCCCTTGGCCGTGTCAAGCATCACACCAAAATCCTTTGGCACTGCCTCCCTTGCGTGACAAGCTTGCTAGCACTCGGTGAATGGGAAGAGTGCAGCTCTCTTTGCTTGGGGTGATGCTTCAGGTTCGAGCTCTGGTGGAAGCACTTCAGCACTAACTTTGAGGAATAACCATCGCTAGCGCTCCTCCAGCTCCTTGGTTCGAACCTCCATGAATGCATTTCATCCAATTTTTGCTTGTTTTCCTGGCAATGAGCGCTTCTTCCTTCCCTAGGAACATGGGTTTAATAAACCCCATTTTTAGGGTTTATCTTGTGTTGGATTTAGAGTATTTTGCTAACCTTTTCTCACATTTAGCCAATGAATTAGCATGATTTTGTGATCTCTCCCTTATTTGTGACTAAGTGTAAAAAACATGCTTTTTTAGGTCTTTAATTAGATAATTTTAACTCCTCTTTGATTTCATAAGATGCCTTGATGTGTTTGGTAGTAGTCTCAGGTTGAAAAAGGCTAGGAATGGATCAAGGGAGTAAGGAAGGAAGCATGCAAATGGAGAAGATCATGGAAAGCCAAAGAATTGAACTCACCCATGGACTCGCGCGCGCTCCAGGAGCTTACGCGCACCTTGCGAAGTCACCCATGGATGCGTACGCGTGCTGTGCACGTACGCGTCGGTGCTGATATATGTTTTTTTTTATTAAAAATATGGCCAGCAAATTCTCAAAGCCTATGGGGCCCAATCCAAACCAACTTCGGTGCCAAAACACTCAAAAGGACCAAGGATTGAAGGGGAATGCATCTTTGATCATCTAGGATTCATTTTTATACTTTAGGATTAGTTTTAAAGAGAGAAACTCTCACTTCTCTCTAGGATTAGGATTAGTTTTAGAGAGAGAAGCTCTCACTTCTCTCTAGGATTAGGATTAGGTTAGATCTAGATTAGGATCTCTTAGATCTAGGTCAATTTCATGCTTTGATTTACTTTTCCTTTTGTAGTTCTTCTTCTTCTACGTCTCTTCTCTCTAGTTTAGCATTTAATTCTTGTAATTCTATACTTTTATGTTGATGCACTTTTGTTTCTTCTATTTTCCTTTAATCAATTTGAGGTAATTCATGTAGATCTTGTTTTCTTTGATTTGTTGTTGTTAAATACCTTACAATTGAGTAGTGTAGATTTACTTTTCTTGCAATTTTACTATGCTTTCCTTTTATTGCCTTCCAAGTGTTTGATGAAATGCTTGGTTGGATTTTAGTGTAGATTTTGCTCCTCTTGGCCTAGGTAGAGTAATTAGTGACGCTTGAGTTATTTAATTCCTTTATTGTTTGATAATTAGAAGTTGCTAATTATTTTGGATACCACTAGAGCTAGTCTTTTCCTTGGGAGTTGGCTAGGACTTGTGGAATCAAGTTGATTCATCCACTTGACTTTCCTCCATAGTTAGAGGTTAACTAAGTGGTAGCAATGGACAATTGTGGTCACAATTGAGGAGGATAACTCGGATAGGACTTCTAATTCTCACAACCTTGCCAAGAGCTTTCTAGTTGTTAGTTTATTTTCATTGCCATTTACCTTTCATGTCTAATATCTCAAAAACCCTAAACATAGCTCCATAACCAATAACAAGGTACTTTATTGCAATTCCTATGGAGAACGACCCGAGGTCCAATACTTCGGTTTATATATTTAGGGGTTTGTACTAGTGACAAACAAATTTTTGTATGAAAGGATGATTGTTTGTTTAGAAATTATATTGCAACGAGATTTCATTAGTGAAATTCTAGACCATCAAAAATCAGTTCGTCAAAATGGTGCCGTTGCCGAGGAATTGCAATGTAGTTATGTTATTGGTTATTGTACATATGTGAATATTGTGAATAGTTTGCTTGTTTGATTTAGTAGCTAGATTTTATCCCCTTGTTTTTGTGCCTCTTATTTTTTGTCTTTGCTATCATGAATTCTCACTTTGGCTATGAGTTTGGTTCTAATTGTATTGTAAGAAATGTGAACTTCAATGACCACATGCATCAAGGATGGAACCCACAAAGATGGGAGGAGCCTCAAGGAATTGATCACTCATATTGGCAACAACCTCCGGATACTTATAGGTATAATCACCATCCTAATGCATGTCAATTCAATGGCTATTGTGCATCTTTTCATGACAATCAATCACCACTATCATATGCCTATGACTCTTACCCTCAACATGAACTTCAACCATACTCACAAGCCTTTCCATATCAAGCACCTTCTTGTGACCCATATCCATCATATGACCAATCACCCATACCATATTCTTATGACCATTATGAGCAAGAACCTTTAGAACCACCACAACCTTATCAAGATTTCTGCCATGAACTACCTCAATACTTACCATCTCCATACCCTTACCAAAAAGAACCACCTTCCTACTATGAACTCTTTCTCCAAAATAATGAACCTTCCTATCCACCCCAAAACCCAATAGATGACTCTCTCACATTGCTACTTCAAGGACAAGTGGATATGCAAAGGAACACCCTAGAGTTTGTGACTAACTTGACCAAGGTAGTGCATACTTTAGCCTACCAATGCTTGAATACTCAAGGTGCTTTCGTGGCCACATATGAAAAAGCAAAAGAAGAGCAAAGTATAAAGGAAAAATTGGAAAATCCAGTGGAAAAGAAGGAAGAGTCAAATTTTGTGTTGGAACAATTGGATAAGCCTATGGTCATTGAAGAAAAGGAAGAAGTGGTTGAAGATATAGGAGATGCGGAACCACCATGGACGTCCCAACAACCTCCAGAACATATAAAGATTGAAGAATATGAGAAGGTTGACCAAGAGATGGATTCAAGCATTAATGACTTCTTATCAAAAATTGAATCCTTCCCCATGGGACATGAAATTGAAACCATTGAAGACAACTTAATACTAAATGTTGTTGGTAATCTCATTGAGGACTCTTCCATCTAATGTGAAGTTGATACGAAAGTAGATTTCACATAACCTCCTAAATTTGACTCGATTGATGAGGAGGAGGATTCGGATAGAGTCAACAAGCAAGAAGAAGATGAAAGAAGTTGTCAAGAGATGGAGGTACACGAAGAAGAGCATAAGATAGTCGACCTTGCATTGTCTAAGTGTGGGGAGGTTTCCCTCCCTAAGCCACCGTCCACCACAACAGTCAAGTGGGTAAAACCCTTATCCCTAAGCTTTACTTTCTCACATGAATATGGCTTGATCGAAACAGATGGACAACTTAGAGCTCTTTGTAGAATTAAGAGTAAGAAGGAGTTGTGTAGTGGTTGAAAGTTGGGAATTAGTCTCATGGAGGTCAAGTCTTCAAGGTATAAGGACCATGATTGGATGAATGCTACTTTACATGGGTCTAAGGAAAAGACTTGGTGAACTAAAGAGAATTCTATGTGTCAACCATCCATACGGAAAAATCATGAAATTCAACTCGCGGATGGGTGTGAAGATAAGATATGGGATCCTGGTTCGCTATATGAAGACCAACTATGGGGACTCATATCTTGGATAGAACTCTATCCTAGATTGGTGAGGATGGTTGGGAATTCTGTCAACCATTTGAGGTGCAAAGACCCTTGGAGATTCAAGGATGAGTACAAGCATAAGCCACCATGACAATGAGCCTCTCAAATGTCTAACTTAAGGACTTAAACTAAAAGTGCTAGGTAAGAGACACCCCACCATGGTATACTCTTTCCACTCCCTTGAAGATTTCATTAATAAGTGATTTGAGTTACCATTGTAGGTAGTTTTTCATGCCATTTTAGTTGTTTTAATAAATTGGTTGTTTGCATTCTAACATGTATGCTGTGCTTGTTAGTAGTTGAGTAAATTTCATAACCAAGATTAATCATTGTGAATTGTGTACTTTTTGATTGGTTAGAAGTTGTAGGTGTTGTTAGGGAGTTTGTGGGCATTAAGCTTTTAGCACTTCTGAAAAAAAAGGGGAGGGGGAGGGGAAAGGACGCACGCGCACACTGTACGCGCACGCATCCATGAGCAGATGCAGCCCCATATATTTTCCAGAGAGTTGAGCCTCTATTGTGCGAACGTTAAGCTTTTAGCCCAACTCGTCCCACGCGGATGCGCACAGTATACGTGCGCGTCCATGCAACTTTATGGCTATGCACGCGGACGCGCACTTGCCACGTATGCTTCCCTAGGCTGCTGGCACCAACCCATACATTTTCCAGAGAGTTGTGCTGACGTTGGGCAAGCATTAAGCCTTCAGCACAACTCATAGCACGTGGACGCGTACAGTACACGTACGCATCTTCAGCAATGTTCCTAGTCACGCGTGAGCGCACAGGACGCTCCCGCGTCCATCCCTAAATTCATCAATGCATATAGATGCGCGCCGTGCGTGCCCGCGTCGATTCAAAAATGGGATAACCCTAAGGACTTGACGAGAACTCGCGCAGACGCACCCCCAGATCCCTAAATTCATCAATGCATATAGATGCGCGCCGTGCGTGCCCGCGTCGATTCAAAAATGGGATAACCCTAAGGACTTGACGAGAACTCGCGCAGACGCACCCCCAGCCCCCTCCTTCTCTTCCAACAGTCCCCCAACCTCCTTCCTTCTTCCCAGTAGCAACTCCAACCACCGCCATCGCCCCTCTCTTCTCTCACCATCACCCCCATTCTCTCTCTCTCCTTCTCACTCATCCTTCCTCTCTCACTTTCCCTTTTTCACTACCGCAACCTCAACCGAGCGCCGCTGCCCTTAACCACCGGCGAGCGCTGCAGCGCCGTCGCAGACCTCCATCTCCTCTTTCCTCCCTTCTCCTTTTCTCTCTCTCTCGTACCACTGTCCTACGCCATCCGTCACTGCTCTGTGCGCTAACCCCTGCTGCGCCACCGTGGGTTCACCACCACCACTATCTGAGGCGGCAACTCTATTTCTGACTCTGCTCATCCCTACGGCCTAGCCCCCCATCCCATTCCACCCTGCCTCAAGGTTACTCTCCTGCTTGAGCTTCCATTCCGTTTCATTTATTTTATTTTCCATTAGTTACTGTTAGTTCTAGTTAGTTAGAATTTGATTTTGATTGTTAGGATTAGATAGAGATATCTGCTGTTAGGTAGCTAGGATGTGGTTAGAGGATTTTAGGCCTGCTAATTATGCCGTATTTGTTTACCTAATTGAGCACATATTGACTGATTGCTGAGTGGTATTTGATGCGTGAGCATCTTTCCCATCTTTTCCTAGTGAATTTGTATCTAATTTGTTGAGTTTAATAAAGAATTAATTATCTTTTAGCCAATATAGATGCTACTTTGAGTCTTTTGCAAATTTTGTTTATTTTAGGTAGCATTCGGCTGGATTTGGTGGTATTTCTGCAGCACAAGAATCAAAGTAGATGGCAGCGAGGAACGACGCGTTTGCATGACTGACGCGTGCGCGTGATTTGGAGCTTTCCATGGCGACGCGTGCGCGTGACTGACTGATGAGCGGATAATTTATACGCTTTTTGGCATTGTTTTTAGGTAGTTTTTAGTAAGTTCAAGCTACTTTTAGGGATGTTTTCATTAGTTTTTATGTTAAATTCACATTTCTGGACTTTACTATGAGTTTGTGTGTTTTTCTGTTATTTCAGGTAATTTCTGGCTGAAATTGAGGGACTTGAGCAAAACTCTGTTAGGAGGCTGACAAAGGACTGCTGATGCTGTTGGAATCTGACCTCCCTGAACTTAAAATAGATTTTTTGGAGCTACAGAACTCCAAATGGTGCGCTCTCAACGGCGTTGGAAAGTAGACATCCAGAGCTTTCCAACAATATATAATAGTTTATGTTTTATTTGGGAATTGACGACGTAAACTGGCGCTCAACGCCAGTTCCATGTTGCGGTCTGGAGTAAAACGCCAGAAACACGTCACGACCTGGAGTTGAACGCCCAAAACACGTTACAACTTGGCGTTCAACTCCAAAAGAAGCCTCAGCTCGTGGATAGATCAAGCTCAGCCCAAACATACACCAAGTGGGCCCCGGAAGTGGATTTATGCATCAATTACTTACTCATGTAAACCCTAATAGCTAGTTTATTATAAATAGGACTTTTTATTAGTGTATTAGACATCTCTGGATGCCTAGTCCTTAGACCATGGGGGCTGGCCATTCGGCCATGCCTGAACCTTTCACTTATGTATTTTCAACGGTGGAGTTTCTACACACCATAGATTAAGGGTGTGGAGCTCTGCTGTACCTCAAGTTTTAATGCAATTACTATTATTTTCTATTCAATTCTCTTTATTCCTATTCTAAGATATTCGTTGCACTTCAACTTGATGAATGTGATGATCTGTGACACTCATCATCATTCTCACCTATGAACGCGCGTGACTGATAACCACTTCCGTTCTACCTTAGGCCGGGCGCGTATCTCTTGGATTCCTTAATCAGAATCTTCGTGGTATAAGCTAGAATTGATGGCGGCATTCATGGGAATCCGGAAAGTCTAACCTTGTCTGTGGTATTCCGAGTAGGATTCCAGGATTGAATGACTGTGATGAGCTTCAAACTCCTGAAGGCTGGGCGTTAGTGACAGACGCAAAAGAATCAAGGGATTCTATTCCAACCTGATTGAGAACCGACAGATGATTACCCGTGCTGTGTCAGAGCATTTGGACCTTTTTCACTGAGAGGATGGGATGTAGCCATTGACAACAGTGATGCCCTACATACAGCTTGCCATAGAAAGGAGTAAGAAGGATTGAATGAAGAAGTAGAAAAGTAGAAAAAGAAAGGGCACAGTATCTCCATACGCTTATCTGAAATTCCCACCATTAATTTACATAAGTATTTCTATCCTAGGTTATTTATCTTTATTTCCTGTTTATTATTTATTATCATTCGAAAATCCATAATCAATTATAATCCGCCTGACTGAGATTTACAAGATGACCATAGCTTGCTTCATACCAACAATCTCTGTGGGATCGACCCTTACTCACGTAAGGTATTACTTGGATGACCCAGTACACTTGCTGGTTAAGTTGAACGGAGTTGTGTCCACACATAGCAAAGAGCCACAATAATGATTCCATACAATAACAAAGAGTACTACATTGATGTGATCACAATTTCGTCCACCAAGTTTTTGGCGCCGTTGCCGGGGATTGTTCGAGTATGGACAACTGACGGTTCATCTTGTTGCTGAGATTAGGTAATTTTCTTTTCAAAAATTTTTCAAAATTTTCTTTTCTTTTTTGTTTTTCCAAAAATATTTTCGAAAAAAATTAATAAAAATACAAAAAAAATTACAAAATCATAAAAACCAAAAATATTTTGTGTTTCTTGTTTGAGTCTTGAGTCAATTTTTAAGTTTGGTGTCAATTGCATGCTTAAAAAAATTTTTTCTAGCATATTTTTGAAAATTCCATGCATTCAAAGTGTTCTTCATGATCTTCAAGTTGTTCTTGACAAGTCTTCTTGTTTGATCTTGATGTTTTCTTGCTTTGTGTTGTTTGTTGTTTTTCATATGCATTTTTTGTTTGTTAGAGTCCATGCATTAAATATTTCTAAGTTTGGTGTCTTGTATGTTTTCTTTGCATAAAAAATTTTCAGAAAAATATGTTCTTGATGTTCATCATTATCTTCAAAGTGTTCTTGGTGTTCATCTTGACATTTATAGTGTTCTTGCATGCATCATGTGTTTTGATCCAAAATTTTTAATTTTGGGTCATAATTGTGTTTTTCTCTCTCATAATAAAAAATTCAAAAATAAAAAATATATCTTTTCCTTATTTTTCTCATAATTTTCGAAAATTTGAGTTGACTTAGTCAAAAAATTTTCAAAATTAGTTGTTTCTTACAAGTCAAGTCAAATTTTTAAATTTTAAAAATCATATCTTTTCCAATTTTTCCTCTTTTTCGAAAATTTCAAAAATCTTTTTCAAAATATTTTCAAAATCCTTTTCTCATCTTTATATCATATTTTCGAAATTACACTAACAAGTAATATGATTGATTCAAAAAAAATTTGAAGTTTGTTACTTTCTTGTTAAGAAAGGTTCAATCTTTAAAATCTAGAGTTCTATCTTTTTAACTTTCTTGTTAGTTAAGTAATTAATTTTAATTTTAAAATTAAATCTTTTTCAAAATATCTTTTTCTTAAAAATCTTATCTTTTATCTTATCTATTTATCTTATCTTTTTATCATATCTTTTTCAAAATTTTATCTTTTTCAAATTTTGATTTCAAAATATCTTATCTTATCTTATCTTCTTATCTTTTCAAATTTGATTTTAATATCTTTTTCAACTAACTATTTGACTTTTTGTTTGTTTCTTATCTTTTTCAAAACCACCTAACTACTTTTCTTTCTCTAATTTTCGAAAATACCTCTCTCTTTTTCAAAATTTCTTTTTAATTGTTTTAAATTTTAATTTTAATCATATCTTATCTTTAATTTTCAAAATTACTAACTCCTTTTCAAAAATAAAAAATTTAATTTTCGAATTCTCCCTCTCTTTTCTTATTCTATTTAATTATTTATTTACTAACACTTCTCTTCACCTCTCTTCATCCAAAAATCCGAACTCACTCCTCCCCCTGTGTTTGGATTCTTCACTCTTCCTTCTTCTATTCTCTTCTTCTTTTGCTAACATAAAGGAATCTCTATACTGTGACATAGAGGATTCCTCTTCTTTTCTTGTTTTCTTCTCTTTCATATGAGCAGGAGTAAGGAAAAAGGTACTCTTGTTGAAATTGATCCAGAACCTGAAAGGACTCTGAAGAGGAAACTAAGAGAAGCTAAACAATCCAGAAACAACCTTTCAGAAATTTTTGAACAAGAGAAGGAGATGGCAGCCGAACCCAACAACAATAATGCAAGGAGGATGCTTCGTGACTTCACAAAACCAACGTCCAAGTTTGATGGAAGAAGCATCTCCATTCCTGCCATTGGAGCAAACAATTTTGAGCTTAAGCCTCAACTAGTTGCTTTAATGCAACAGAACTGCAAGTTTTATGGACTTCCATCTGAAGATCCTTACCAGTTTTTAACTGAGTTCTTGCAGATTTGTGAGACTGTTAAGACAAATGGAGTAGATCCTGAAGTCTACAGGCTCATGCTTTTCCCTTTTGCTGTAAGAGACAGAGCTAGAATATGGTTGGATTCACAACCTAAGGATAGCCTGGACTCCTGGGATAAGCTGGTCACGGCCTTCTTGGATAAATTCTTTCCTCCTCAAAAGTTGAGCAAGCTTAGAGTGGATGTTCAGACCTTCAAACAAAAAGATGGTGAATCCCTCTATGAAGCTTGGGAAAGATACAAGCAGTTGACCAAAAGGTGTCCATCTGACATGTTTTCAGAATGGACCATATTAGATATATTCTATTATGGTCTATCTGAGTTTTCGAAAATGTCATTGGACCATTCTGCAGGTGGATCCATTCACCTAAAGAAAACACCTGCAGAAGCTCAAGAACTCATTGACATGGTTGCAAATAACCAATTCATGTACACTTCTGAGAGGAATTTCGTGAATAATGGGATGCCTCAAAGGAAGGGAGTTCTTGAAATTGATGCTCTGAATGCCATATTGGCTCAGAACAAAGTGTTGACTCAGCAATTCAACATGATCTCTCAAAGTCTGAATGGATGGCAAAATGCATCCAACAGTACTAAAGAGGCAGCTTCTGAAGAAGCTTATGATCCTGAGAACCCTACAATAGCAGAGGTAAATTACATGGGTGAACCTTATGGAAACACCTATAACTCATCATGGAGAAATCACCCAAATTTCTCATGGAAGGATCAACAAAAGCCTCAACAAGGCTTTAATAATAGTGGAAGAAATAGGCTCAGTAATAACAAACCTTTTCCATCATCTTCTCAGCAACAGATAGAGAATTCTGAACAAAGCTCCTCTAATTTAGCAAATTTAGTCTCTGATCTGTCAAAAGCCACTTTCAGTTTCATGAGTGAAACAAGATCCTCCATCAGAAATCTGGAGGCACAAGTGGGCCAGCTGAGTAAGAAAGTCATTGAAACTCCTCCCAGTATTCTCCCAAGCAATACAGAAGAGAATCCAAAAGGAGAGTGCAAGGCCATTGATGTAATCAATATGGCCGAATGCACAAGGGAGGAGGAGGACGAAAATCCTAGTGAGGAAGACCTCCTGGGACGTCTCTCAAGCAAGAGGGAGTTTCCTATTAAGGATCTAAAGGAATCTGAGGCTCATATAGAGACCATAGAGATTCCATTAAATCTCCTTCTGCCATTCATGAGCTTTGAAGACTATTCTTCCTCTGAAGAGAATGAAGAAGTGACTGGAGAGCAAGTTGCTCAATATTTAGGAGCTATCATGAAGCTGAATGCCAAGTTGTTTGGTAATGAGACCTGGGAAAGTGAACCTCCCTTGCTCATTAGTGAACTAGATACCTGGATTCAGCAAACTTTACCTCAAAAGAGACAAGATCCTGGCAAATTCCTAATACCTTGTACCATAGGCACCATGACCTTTGAAAAAGCTCTATGTGATCTGGGGTCAGGGATAAATCTTATGCCACTCTCTGTAATGGAGAAGCTGGGGATCATTGAGGTACAACCTGCCTTGTTCTCATTACAATTGGCAGACAAGTCATTAAGACAAGCTTATGGAGTAGTAGAGGATGTGTTAGTAAAGGTTGAAGGCCTTTACATCCCTGCTAATTTCATAATCTTAGACACTAGGAAGGAAGAGGATGAGTGCTTCATCCTTGGAAGACCTTTCCTAGCCACAGCAGGAGCTGTGATAGATGTCAACAGAGGTGAATTAGTCCTTCAATTGAATGGGGACTACCTTGTGTTTAAGGCACATGGCCATCCCTCTGTGACAAGAGAGAGTAAGCATGAAGAGCTTCTCTCAGTACAGAGTCAAGAAGGGCCCCCACAGTCAAACTCTAAGTTTGGTGTTGGGAGGCCACAACCAAACTCTAAGTTTGGTGTTAGGACCCCATATCCAAACTCTAAGTTTGGTGTTGGGACTATACACCATTGACCTGATCACCTTTGTGGCTCCATGAGAGCCCACTGTCAAGCTAATGACATTAAAAGAGCGCTTATTGGAAGGCAACCCAATTTTTATTTATCTAATTTTTATTTTATTTTATTATTATTATTTTGTGTTTTATTAGGTACGTGATCATGTGGAGTCACGAAAAAAAATATAAAAATTAAAAACAAAATCAAAAATAGCAGAAGAAAAATCATACCCTGGAGGGAGGACATACTGGCGTTCAACGCCAGTAAGGAGCATCTGGCTGGCGTTCAACGCCAGAACAGAGCATGAATCTGGTGCTGAACACCAGAAACAAGCAACATTCTGGCGTTTGAACGCCAGGAATGTGCCTTGAGGAAAGCTGGCGCTGAACGCCGGTAACAAGCATGGAACTCGCGTTCAACGCCAGAAACATGCTACACATGGGCGTTGAACGCCCAGAGTGTGCATCATCTCGGCATTTAAATGCCAGAATGGTGTGCAAAGGCATTCTACATGCCTAATTGGTGCAGGGATGTAAATCCTTGACACCTCAGGATCTGTGGTCCCCACAAGATCATCTCAGGATCTGTGGTCCCCACAGGATCCCCACTTAACATATTCCCACCTTACCTCCTAATCCTATAACACTCCTCCCCAAAACACACTTCCCAACAACTTCAATCTCTCTTCCCAATTACCCCCTTCACCACTCACATCCATCCACTCTTCCCCATAAACCTCACCTACCTTCAGAATTCAAAAACACTTTCCCACCCAAACCCACCCTAAATGACCGAAACTACACCCTCTCCCCTCCCTATATATACCCTTCCATTCTACTTCATTTTCACACAACACAAACCCCCTCTTCTACACCTTGGCCGAAACACCATCTCTCACTCTCCTCCATATTTTCTTCTTCTTCTTCTTCTCTTCTTTCTTATCTTGCTCGAGGGTGAGCAATATTTTAAGTTTGGTGTGGTAAAAGCATAAGCTTTTTATTTTTCCATTACCATCAATGGCACCTAAGGCCGGAGAATCCTTTAGAAAAGGAAAAGGGAAGACAAAAGCTTCCACCTCCGAGTCATGGGAGATGGAAAGATTCATCTCCAAAAGCCATCAAGATCACTTCTATGATGTTGTGACAAAGAAGAAGGTGATCCCTGAGGTCCCTTTCAAGCTCAAGAAAAATGATTATCCGGAGATCCGACATGAGATCCGAAGAAGAGGTTGGGAAGTCCTAACCAACCCCATGCAACAAGTCGGAATCTTAATGGTTCAAGAGTTCTATGCCAATGCATGGATCACTAGGAACCATGATCAAAGTATGAACCCAAGTCTAAAGAATTATCTCACAATGGTTCGGGGGAAATACTTAGATTTTAGTCCGGAAAATGTGAGGTTGGCGTTCCACTTGCCCATGATGCATGGAGATGAACGCCCCTACTAGAAGGGTCAACTTTAATCAAAGGTTGGACCAAGTCCTAATGGACATATGTGTGGAAGGAGCTCAATGGAAAAGAGACTCCAAAGGCAAGCCAGTTCAACTAAGAATACTGGACCTCAAGCCTGTGGCTAGAGGATGGTTGGAGTTCATTCAACGCTCCATCATTCCCACTAGCAACCGATCTGAAGTTACTGTGGATCGGGCCATCATGATTCATAGCATCATGATTGGAGAGGAAGTAGAAGTTCATGAAGTCATCTCCAATGAAATCTACAAAATAGCCGAAAAGCCCTCCACCATGAAAAGGCTAGCTTTTCCTCACCTTATTTGCCATCTATGTTACTTAGCTGGAGTTATCATAGAAGGAGACATCCCCATTGAAGAGGATAAGCCCATCACCAAGAAGAGGATGGAGCAAGCAAGAGAGACCCTCCACGGATCTCAAGAGATGCATGAGGAAGCTCATCATCAAGAAATCCCTGAGATGCCTCAAGGGATGCACTTTCCTCCCAACAACTATTTGGAACAACTCATCACTTCCTTAGAAGATTTGAGCTACAATGTGGAACAATTAAGGGTGGAACATCATGAGCACTCCGTCATTCTTCATGAAATAAGAGAAGATCAAAGGGCAATGCGGGAGGAGCAACAAAGACAAGGAAGGGACATAGAAGAGCTTAAGGACATTGTTGGTCCTTCAAGAAGAAGACGCCACTAAGGTGGATTCATTCCTTGTTCTTATTTCTTTCTGCTTTTCGGTTTTTATGTTGTGTTCATTTATGTTTTGTGTCTCTACTTCATGATCATTAGTGTTTAGTAACTATGTCTTAAAGTTATGAATAATTCCATTAATCCTTCACCTTTCTTAAATGAAAAATATTTTTAATTCAAAAGAACAAGAAGTACATGAATTTCGAATTTATCCTTGAATTTAATTTAATTATATTGATGTGGTGACAATACTTTTTGTTTTCTGAATGAATGCTTGAACAGTGCATATTTTTGATCTTGTTGTTTATGAATGTTAAAATTGTTGGCTCTTGAAAGAATGATGAACAAAGAGAAATGTTATTGATGATATGAAAAATCATAAAATTGATTCTTGAAGCAAGAAAAAGCAGTGAAAAAGCAAAAGCTTGTGAAAAAAAATGGCGAAAAAAATAGAAAGAAAAAGAAAAAGCAAGCAGAAAAAAGCCAATAGCCCTTAAAACCAAAAGACAAGGGTAAAAAGGATCCAAGGCTTTGAGCATCAATGGATAGGAGGGCCCAAGGAAATAAAATCCAGGCCTAAGCGGCTAAATCAAGATGTTCCTAACCATGTGCTTGTGTCATGCAGGTCCAAGTAAAAAGCTTGAGACTGAGTGGTTAAAGTCGTGATCCAAAGCAAAAAAGAGTGTGCTTAAGAGCTCTGGACACCTCTAACTGGGGACTCTAGCAAAGCTGAGTCACAATCTGAAAAGGTTCACCCAGTCATGTGTCTGTGGCATTTATGTATCCGGTGGTAATACTGGAAAACAAAGTGCTTAGGGCCACGGCCAAGACTCATAAGTAGCTGTGTTCAAGAATCAACATACTTAACTAGGAAAGTCAATAACACTATCCGAAATTCTAAGTTCCTAGAGAAGCCAATCATTCTGAACTTCAAAGGAAAAAGTGAGATGCCAAAACTGTTCAATAGCAAAAAGCTACAAGTCCCGCTCATCTAATTAGAATTAATATTCATTGATATTATGGAATTTATTGTATATTCTCTTCTTTTTATCCTAATTGATTTTAAGTTGCTTGGGGACAAGCAACAATTTAAGTTTGGTGTTGTGATGAGCGGATAATTTATACGCTTTTTGGCATTGTTTTTAGGTAGTTTTTAGTAACTTCAAGCTACTTTTAGGGATGTTTTCATTAGTTTTTGTGTTAAATTCACATTTCTAGACTTTACTATGAGTTTGTGTATTTTTCTGTGATTTCAGGTAATTTTTGGCTGAAATTGAGGGACTTGAGCAAAACTCTGATAGGAGGCTGACAAAGGACTGCTGATGCTGTTAGAATCTGACCTCCCTGCACTCGAAATGGATTTTCTGGAGCTACATAACTCCAAATGGCGCGCTCTCAATGGCGTTGGAAAGTAGACATCCAGAGCTTTCCAGCAATATATAATAGTTCATACTTTATTCGAGAATTGATGATGTAAACTGGCGCTCAACGCCGGTTCCATGTTGCTGTCTTTAGTAAAACGCCAAATACACGTCACGACCCGGAGTTGAACGCCCAAAACACGTTACAACTTGGTGTTCAACTCCAAAAGAAGCCTCAGCTCATGGATAGATCAAGCTCAGCCCAAACATACACCAAGTGGGCCCCGGAAGTGGATTTATGCATCAATTACTTACTCATGTAAACCCTAATAGCTAGTTTATTATAAATAGGACTTTTTATTAGTGTATTAGACATCTCTGGACGCCTAGTCCTTAGACCATGGGGGCTGGCCATTCGGCCATGCCTGAACCTTTCACTTATATATTTTCAACGGTGGAGTTTCTACACACCATAGATTAAGGATGTGGAGCTCTGCTGTACCTCAAGTTTTAATGCAATTACTACTATTTTCTATTCAATTCTCTTTATTCCTATTCTAAGATATTCGTTGCACTTCAACTTGATGAATGTGATGATCCGTGACACTCATCATCATTCTCACCTATGAACGTGCGTGACTGACAACCACTTCCGTTCTACCTTAGGCCGGGCGCGTATCTCTTGGATTCCTTAATCAGAATCTTCGTGGTATAAGCTAGAATTGATGGCGGCATTCATGGGAATCCGGAAAGTCTAACCTTATCTGTGGTATTCCGAGTAGGATTCTAGGATTGAATGACTGTGACGAGCTTCAAACTCCTGAAGGCTGGGCGTTAGTGACAGACGCAAAAAAATCAGGGGATTCTATTCCAACTTGATTGAGAACCGACAGATGATTAGCCGTGCTGTGACAGAGCATTTGGACCTTTTTCACTGAGAGGATGGGATGTAGCCATTGACAACGGTGATGCCATACATACAGCTTGCCATGGAAAGAAGTAAGAAGGATTGAATGAAGAAGTAGAAAAGTAGAAAAAGAAAGGGCACAGTATCTCCATACGCTTATCTGAAATTCCCACCATTAATTTACATAAGTATTTCTATCCTAGGTTATTTATCTTTATTTCCTGTTTATTATTTATTATTATTCAAAAATCCATAATCAATTATAATCCGCCTGACTGAGATTTACAAGATGACCATAGCTTGCTTCATACCAACAATCTCTGTGGGATCGACCCTTACTCACGTAAGGTATTACTTGGATGACCCAGTACACTTGCTGGTTAAGTTGAACGGAGTTATGTCCACACATAGCAAAGAGCCACAATAATGATTCCATACAATAACAAAGAGTACTACATTGATGTGATCACAATTTCGTCCACCACTGACGCGTACGCGTGATTTGAAGAATTGCATAGCAAGGCGTGCGCGTGACCGACGTGTCTGCGTGACTTGCGGAAAAGACCATCGATGTGTACGCGTGATTGATGCATACGCGTGACATGCGCCACGTGCAGAAAACACAAAAAAACATTGGGGGCGATTTCTGGGCTGTTTTGACCCAGTTTTCAGCCCAGAAAACACAGATTAGAAGCTGCAGAATGGACAAAACATGTGGTCCCCACCCATCAACTGAAGACTTGCTGATTATTCTGATTTAAATTCAAATCTTATTTTTAGGAAAAGATATTATTTTTTAAATTTTAGACAAATAGATTTCAAATTTATTAGGATTAGATATAAAAGGATATGCAACATTGAACTTTTCATTCCATTCCAGACTACCAAAATACATTTTATCAGAATCCTTATTTTCTTCTCTGAACCATGAGCAACTAATCCTCCATTGTTAAGGTTAGGAGCTCTGTCTATTTGTATGGATTGGTTTTATTACTTTTTCTATTTTAATTCATGTATGGATTTATAATTTAAGAATTATTTTCGCTCTTTATTTTATGAATTTGGGTGGAACGGAAGTATGACCCTCTTTTCTATTTGAGTTCTTGTAAAACTTGGAAAAGCTCTTTACTTGAACAACAGCTTGAAAATAATTTCTCCTAAATTTTAATTATTTGGATTTAACAGGATACGTGACATATAATCCTCTTATTTTTGGGTAATTAGAATTTTTGTGGCATATAAACTGGAATTTGAACTTCACCTTCTAATTGGAATTAATTGACCAAGGAATTGGCAGTTAATGAATTTTAGAGGAGACTAGAAAGGTGATGACAAGTCATCATATGCTAGCTTTGCAAGCATTTTTCACTTGTTTCATTAGGTTTTATGCACTTTCTTGCATTGTAAGTAAGTAATTTGGAGTGGAATTACATGGTTTTATTGAATCAATCAACCACCCTTTAATTGACACAAAATCATGAGGTTTAAGCTAAAATTAATTGGTTTTTAAATGAATTTTAAACCTTGTGAATTTGGTGATACTTTGATTGGTTGTTTTGATTACCTGTAGGTGAAGAAAAGAAAGAAATGAAGAAAGTGTAGCCTAAGGGAAGAGAAAAGCGTGGCACAATCAAGGACAAGGGCCATAGAGCTCTTACCAAGAGCTCAGTGCTCTCACAAGGAGCGCTACTCAAGGGACCAAGGCCAAGCAAAGGGAAAGCTAAGCTCTCCTTGTGAACCGAGCGCTACACAATAACAAGGAAGCAAGGCGAAATTGTTCAAAGCTCGTTTGGTGCCAAGAGCTTTATAGGGGGCCTTCCAAAAATAAATTCAAGGAAAAAGTTTTCTAGTGAAGGCCACAAGGTTCAAACCCATGACCAAAGGAGAGAAAGGGGCGCTACTCACAAAGGAAAATAAGCCAAAATTGGCCAAAATGCACTCCACAAGTTTCAAACCCAAGACAAGGAAAACCCAAAAGGAGTGCTACTCTTCAAAGATTTTTTCCAAAATGCACCCAGCAAGTCTCGAACTGAGAACCTCATTCCTCAAGCAAGGAAGCTGTGCTCTTGGGGAGAACCGAGCGCTAGGGAGTGTGTCACAAGGCTTGGTGTGTGAAATAAAAAGCAAGGCTAAGGCAAGGGAATGCTACGCTCATGCCATGAACCGAGCCTTGCACTGGGAGCAACACCCATGGGCTAAAAATTCAAGCAAAATTCTAAATTAATTCAAGTCTTCACCAAATAAAAAAGGCCCACTCCAAATTCTGAGATCCAAAAATAGGAAGTGTATAAATAGAAGTTAGTTAGAGTTAGAAAGGACTTTTACTTTCATTTTTGAACTTTCTTTTATTTTTAGTTTTATTTTGAGCTTACTTTTACATTTTAGCTTTGAATTGGGATTGAGAGCTGAGTTCTCTCCTCCTTGTTCTTACTTCTGCATTTCTTACTTTCTGTTTATGAATTTTGGATTGAGATTGAAGGAATTCTGTTTCAATCATTGATCTACAATTCATCTTTGTTTTCTTCTGCATAATTCTAAGATTTGGGAATTGGATTTAGCTTTCTATTTTCATTTTCATTTCTTCTGCTACTTTTGCTTTCTGTTTTTGTATTTGAATTGAGATTGAAGAGCTTTATTTATTAAAAGTTTGAGAATCATCTTTACCTCTCTTCTCAATTGTTCCAAGAATTGAATCTGAGTTTCCTTTACTGCTTTTATTTTCTTTTCATCTACAAATTATTCTCTGTTGGATCAAGGAAGGAATTGAGATCTATACTTGTTTTCTAGTCTGTTGACCCCTGAGATCTTTACTCTTTTAGTGAGAGTCTGCAATTTAAGTTTGGTTCATTTGCTGTTTGCTTCTTCAACCAATTTTACTCTTCTGTTTGAGATCCGTTTCAATTCAAGTCATCTTCTATTCTTCTGCTGATTGTTGTTTACTGTCTTTTGTTTAAATTCTATATTCCCATCTCCCTGACCCCTTTATGATTCAAGCAATTTACATTCGTTGCACTCTAAGCTTCAGTTATTTACATTTCTTGTGATCTAAGTCACTGTCATTTACTTTACTTGTTCTTTAAGATTCGGCTCTTTACTTCTTCTGCACTTTAAACTCTTGTCAATTTCCCCTCTCCCTTTACTCTTCATGCAATTTAGCTTCTGTCAGATACAAATCACTCAAATCAACTCTTGTTTGCTTGACTAAATCAACCACTAAATTAAAATTGCTCAATCCTTTAATCCCTGTGGGATCGACCTCACTCACGTGAGTTATTATTACTTAATGCGACCCGGTACACTTGCCGATTAGATTTGTATGTTGGGAATTCATTTTCCAAAAATACACCATTAAGTTTTTGGCGCCGTTGTCGGGGATTGATTAGATTGACAATGATTAAGTAAGGTGGTGATCTAGATTAAGCATTTTTTTCTTTATTTTTCTTTAATTTTGACTAACACACTAACTGTTTGAATTATTGCTTAAGCTAACTCAAACTTCACTCTAGCAATAGAGTGAAGTGTTACTGGTTCTCTGGTTTTGTGTGTTTCTTGTGTTTTGTTTGTATGACAGAGGCAAGAAGAGAAGTTCCTAACTCTGGTGATCTGGACGAAAGAACTTTGAGAAGAATAAGAAGAGAAGCCAGAGGGAAGGGAGTCATTGTTGAAGAAGTTTTTGAGGAAGAATACCAAGAAATGGAAGGGAACACTTCCAATGCTAATCAAGAGGGAGTGGCCAACAACAACAATGGTCAACCACAGAGGAGAGTTTTGGCTTCCTACACATTTGCGAATCCTAGACATTGTGGGAGTAGCATCCTTACCTCAAATGTCAATGAAAATAACTTTGAATTGAAGCCACAACTCATCACATTGGTCCAAAACAACTGCTCCTTTGGAGGAGGACCACTTGAAGATCCAAACCAACACTTATCCACTTTTCTGAGGATTTGTGATACTATCAAATCTAATGGTGTGCATCCTAACATCTACAAGCTGTTGCTCAATGGTTGGAGACATTTTCAAGAGAGAGCATCAACACTTGGGAAGATCTAGGGAGCAAGTTCTTTACCAAATTTTACCCACCTCAGAGGATTATCAGATTGAAGACTAAAGTACAAACATTCACACAATTGGATGCTGAATCTCTATATGAGGCATGGGAGAGATACAAGGCTTTAATTAGGAAGTGTCCCCCTGAAATGTTCAACGAATGGGACATATTGCAGAATTTCTATGAAGGTTTGACACTAAAAGCCCAAGAAGCACTAGATCACTCAGCAAGAGGATCCTTACAACTCATGAAGACTGCAGAAGAAGCCCAGAATCTCATTGATATGGTGGCAAACAACCAATATTTCTTTGCTCATCAGAGATAATGCCAACCATCACAAAGGAAAGGAGTGCTAGAGTTGGAAGGAGTAGACACAATCCTGGCTCAACACAAGGTAATGCAGCAGCAGATTCAACAATAATTTAAGCAAATGGCCAAAAGAATTGATAGCCTTTAAGTTACAGCTGTGAATACAAGCCAACCATCAACCACATGGGTACAAAATGAAGAAAACCAAGAAGATCAGTAAGAATAAATCCAATATGTGCACAACCAAGGTTCTGGACAGAATGAAGTGTATGGTGACACCTACAACCCATCTTGGAAGAACCACCCAAACCTTAGATGGGGAGATAACC
This sequence comes from Arachis stenosperma, assembly GCF_014773155.1. NCBI lineage: Eukaryota > Viridiplantae > Streptophyta > Magnoliopsida > Fabales > Fabaceae > Arachis > Arachis stenosperma. The sequence continues at coordinate 61,833,833 of NC_080378.1, read as the reverse complement.
ACAATCAAACCAAACAGCTATGGCAAAGAAATTCAAACAAAAACTACCCAAGAAATAACCAACAAAATAACAACCAAAATTCATACAGAAAACCCCAAAATAACTACCCCAACTCTAACTTTCATCCATCCAATAACCAAACCACCAACCAATACACTTATCATCAACCCTCAACATCTCACAACCAACCACAAATCTCACAAGAATCTAAGAGAATCTCTAATCTGGAGATCTTAATGGAGAAAATGATGAAGAACCAAGAGCTTACAAGCAAAAATCAGGAAGCTTCCATGAAAAATATGGAAAGGCAGATTGGATAGCTTTTTAAGCAAATTACTATTGAGAGACCATCAAGCTCATTACCAAGCGACACCATTCCTAATCTAAAAGAAGAGTGCAAAGCTATACAGCTAAGGAGTGGAAAGACATTGGTGGACAATGATGATTAGATTTTTGACGGTTTAGAATTTCACTAATGAAATCTCGTTGTAAAGTATAGTTCCTAAACCAAACAATAATCCTTTCATACAAAAAAAGTTGTTTGTCACTGGTACAAACCCCTAAAATTTATAAACCGAAGTATTGGACCTCGGGTCATTCTCCCTAGGAATTACAATAAAGTGTCTTGTTATTGGTTGTGAGTTATTTTGGGGTTTTTGAGATTTTAGACAAGAAATATAAATGGCAAAGAAAATAAACTAATAACTAACAAAGCTCTTGGCAAGATATGAGAACTAGAAGTCCTATCCTAGTTATCCTCCTCAATTGTGATAACAAATTGTCCATTGCTCCCACTTAGTTAACCTCTAACCATGGAGGAAAGTCAAGTGGATGAATCAATTTGATTCCTCAAGTCCTAGTCAACTCCTAAAGGAAAGACTAGCATTAGAGGCATTCAAATTAATTAGCAACTTCTAATCATCAATCAACAAAGGAATTAGATAACTCAAGAGTCACTAATTACTCTACCTAGGCCAAGAGGAACAAAACCTACACTAAAATCCAACCAAGCATTTCATCGAACACTTGGAAGGCACAAAAGAAAAGCATTGTGAATCAACAACAAGAACAAGATCTAACAACAATTATTGCAAAGAATTAACAACAACAATCAAGGAAATCACAATTATCATGAATTACCTCAAATTGCATTATTGAAAGAAAACAAAGGAACAACAATCTATCCAAAACAAAATGAAGAATTACAATTATTAAAGGGAGAAGAGTAAGAATTGATAAAGGAAAAGTGAAGTAAAGCATGAATTAAACCTAGATCTAAGAAGAGAGATTAACCTAAACCTAATCCTAATTCTAGAGAGAAGTGAGAGATTTTCTCTCTAAAACTACTCTAAACTAAAACTAATGATGCTAAATGATAGATTCCTTCCCCTTCTATCCTTGGTCCTTTTAGTGCATTTTGGCGCCAAAGTTGGTTCAGAAACTCCCCAAGATCGCCAGGCACGTGCTGCTTTAATGAAGTCATGTGCGGACTGCGATGCGTGTGCGCACGGTACGCGTGTGACGAATGGATTTTTGACGGTTTAGAATTTCACAAATGAAATCTCGTTGTAAAGTATAGTCTCTAAACCAAACAATAATCCTTTCATACAAAAAGTTGTTTGTCACTAGTACAAACCCCTAAAATTTATAAACCGAAGTATTTAGACCTCGGGTCGTTCTCCCTAGGAATTACAATAAAGTGTCTTGTTATTGGTTTGAGTTGTTTTGGGGTTTTGATAAGAGGCATGAAAGTAAATGGCGATGAAAGTAAACTAATAACTATAAAAGGCTCTTGGCAAGGTATGAAAATTAGAAGTCCTATCCTAGTTATCCTCCTCAATTATGATGAGAATTGTTCATTGCTACCACTTAGTTAACCCTTACTAAATAAAGGAAAGTCAAGTAGATGAATTGACTTGAGCCACAAGTCCTAGCCAACTCCCAAGGAAAGACTAGCTTGAGTGCACTCCAAACCAATTAGCAATCTCTCCAATTATCAATCAACAAAGGAATTAGATAACTCAAGTGTCACTAATTACTCTACCTAGGCCAAGAGGAGCAAAATCTACAATAAATCTAGAAGAGGCATTTCAACAAACACATAGAGTGCAATACAAGTAAACAACATAAATTGCAAGAATTAAAGAGAGATCTAACTATAAAGGCAAGAGATCAATAATAGAAAAGCAAAGAAGAACAATTATTATGAATTACCTCTTATTGAATTGAAAGAAAATGGAAGGAACAAAAGTAGATCTACAACAAAATGCAAGAACAATATAAAGGAAATTACAACAAAAGAATAGAGAAAGATGAATGTAACAACTAGAAATTAAGAGGATAGAAGTAGAAGAAGATGAATCTAAAATCTAGATCTAAGAACTAAACCTAATCCTAATTCTAGAGAGAAGTGAGAGCTTCTCTCTCTAGAAACTACTTCCAAAACTAAACTAATTGGTAACTAACTTCTAAAGTATGAAAAGTATGTAAAAGTATGAAAAAGTATGTTGATTCCCCTTCAATCCTTGACTTAAATAGCATCAGAAATGAGTTGGATTGGGCCCACAAGGCTTCTAAAATCGCTAGCCACATGTTGCATTAAGTGAACCAGATGGCAGCAACGGCGCGTGCGCGTACTTTGCGCATGCGCGCCACCATACGTGTGGCAACTATGGCAAATCTTATATCGTTTCGAAGCCCCGGATGTTAGCTTTCTAACCCAACTGGAACCGCATCATTTGGACCTCTGTAGCTCAAGTTATGGTCGTTTAAGTGCGCAGAGGTCGGCTTGATAGCTTTCCGGTTCTTTCATTTCTTCATGAGTTCTCCAACTTTTCATGCTTCTTTCTTCATTCCCTTGATCCAATCTTTGCCTCCTAAACCTTAAATCACTTAACAAACATATCAAAGCATCTAATGGAATCAAGGAGAATTAGATTTAGCTATTTTAAGTCCTAAAAAGCATGTTTTCACTCTTAAGCACAATTAAAGGAGAATATACAAAACTATGCTATTTCATTGAATAAATGTGGGTAAAAGGTTATAAAATCCCCTAAATTCAATACAAGATAAACCGTCAAATTAGGGTTTGTCAGCGTGCGCGTCCCTGGCCGATTCTGTAATGTGCGCGCGAGCGCCTTGTGCGCGTGCGTGTGCTTGGCTGATTTCACTTCTTTGACTTTTTATGCTTCTCTCCACTTGTATGCTTCCTTCCTTGCTCCCTTTGATCCATGCCTAGCCTATTTCAATCCTGGAATTACTAGCAAACACATCAAGGCATCTTATGGAATCAAAGAGGAATTAGAATTCATCAAAATAAAGTTTAAAAGGCATGTTTTTACACTTAAGCACAAATACGGGAGAGATTACAAAACCATGCTAATTCATAGGTTAAATACGAGAAAAGGTCATCAAAATACTCTAAATTCAATACAAGATAAACCCTAAAAATGGGGTTTATCAGACAACAAAGAAGCAACCAAGAAGCCTATGGAAAGCAACAAAGAGCCAACAGAGAAAGAGGAAGCTAACAACAAGGATGTGACAGCAAGCAAGCACACTCCAGAGAAGCTCAAAGAAAAAGAAGAACCAGCCCAAGGACAGAAGCAAGTGGGGAAAACTTTCACACCTCCATTGCCATACCCCCAAAGATTCAACAAAGAAGCAAAGGATCAACACTTTTACAAGTTCCTTGAAGTTTTCAAAAAATTGGAGATAAATATTTCACTGGCTGAAGCATTAGAGCAGATGCCTCTATATGCCAAGTTCTTGAAGGAGCTTATCAACAAAAGAGAAATTGGCATGAAAAGAAAACTATATTACTTACTGAAGAATGCAGTGCATTAATCCAGAAAGGGCTTCCCCCTAAACTTGAAGACCTTGGAAGTTTTTTTTTACCTTGTACCATTGGCAGTATGATTATCAACAGGGCAATGTGTGATTTAGGGGTGAGTATCAATCTAATGCCCTTTTCTTTGGTGAAAAAGCTGTGCATAGAGGAAGTGAAGTCAATACAAATGTCTCTAGAATTGGTGGACAAGTCAGTGATATGTCCCAGAGGTGTGATTGAAAACCTTCTAGTTAAGGTGGAAAAATTCATATTCCCTGCAGATTTTGTGGTCTTAGACTCAGATGAAGATAGAGGTGATTCCATTATACTTGGAAGACCATTCTTGGCCACAGCAAGGGCCATTATAGATGTGGAGCAAGGAGAGCTGACCCTCAGAATGCATGATGAAAGCATCACCTTGAATATCTTTCCAGAAACACAACACATTGATGAAAAGAGAAACTGCAAGGAAACTGATAAAGGAGACTTGCAATGGAAGAAAAAAACCAACAAGACAATCATTGATTACCTTCCAAAGCAAGAAACAAACAACACAGCAGGGCAAAAGGAGAATGAAACTGTGCGGAGTGATGAAGGAAAGCAGGAAGAAATTGAAGTGTTAGTTACTGAGAAGGAAAGTCCAAAGATGCAGTCCATTGTCAAAGAGGAAGGATCCACACACAGAAAGAAGAAAAGCAAGAAAAGGGGTAAAAAGGGTTAGAAGAACAAAAAGATCCCAACTGGGGGATTTTAAAAAGGGGATAAAGTGCAGTTAATCTACCAACAATTGGGAGCAAGCCAACAAGCTGATGACTACTACACTGTCAGCAAAATACTCTCACTAGAGCATGCTGAAATTGAGCATCAAGGCACTAAAAGGAAGATCACAGTGAGGTGAGACAAGCTGAGACACTATGGTCATCTACCACCCTAATGAGGGGCCAATGTCAAGCTAATGACAATAAAAGAGCGCTCCATGGGAGGTGAAGAACTGAAGATTGATGGTTTAGAAGTTATAATAAATTCTCGTTGCAAGTATAGTTTACCAACCAAGCAATCAACCTTTCCTACAAAAGTTTTGGTTGTCACAATTAACAAACCCCTTTGGAATTGATAACCGAAGTATTTAAACCTCGGGTCGTCTTCTCAAGGAATTGCAGGGAGGTGTGTTTTATTATTGGTTATGGAAAAAGATATGTTTTGAGGTTTTCAAAAGGGTTGAACAAGTAATGTAAAATAACAAGTCGTTAAAATAATAACTAAATAAGCTCTTGGCAAGGTATAAAAACTAGAAGTCCTATCCTAGTTATCTTTATCAGATGTGATGAGTATTGTCCGTTGCTCCCACTTAGTCAACCCTTACTAAATAAAGGAAAGTCAAGTGGACTAATTAATTTGACTCCTTAAGTCCTAGTCAACTCCTAAGGAAAGACTAGCTTTAGAGGGATCTAAATCAACTAGCAAACTTCAAATATCAATCAACTGCAGAGTTTGATAACTCAAGAGTCACCAATCAATCAACCAGAGCCAAAAGGGAAAAATCTAACTTATTTATATAAATAAAAGAAAACAATCATGAGTCTGAAATACCTCAAATTGCATTAGTTAAGAAAATCATAACATGAATGGTTCATAAACAAATAAAAGAGAAAATAAATAAAAAGAACATTGAACCTGAGATAAGGAAGATGAAAATATTCCTAAATCCTTTAAGAAGAATCCTAATCATAATCCTAAGAGAGAGGAGAGAACCTCTCTCTCTAAAAACTACATCTAAAATTATGAAAAGTGAATAACTGGAGATCTGAAGTGATGTCTTGAGTCTCTGCATGTTCCCTGACTTTAATCTGTGTTTCTAGGCTGAAAACTGGGTTGAAATGCGGCCCAGAATCTATGCCGGTGACTTCTGTAATTCTGCAGATCGCGTACGTCACATGGCCGCGTTGTCCACGCGTTCGCGTCACTCAGTGTTTCTCGTACCACGCGTGCGCGTCGTCCACGCATTCGCGTCGTTCGTGCAGCTTACAATCTGCGCGGTCGCGTCAGACACGCAAGTGTGTCACTGTGATTTCTTCCTTTTCCCGCGGTCACGTGAGCCATGCGACTGCGTGACTTCTCGCTGGTCATCTCTTCAATTCTTTGTGTTCCTTCCACTTTTGTATGCTTCCTCTTCATTCCTTATGCCATTCCTGCCCTATGAAGCCTGAAACACTTAGCACACAGATCACGGTATCGAATGGTAATAAGAGAGGATTAAGATTAGCTAAATTAAGACCAAAGAAGCATGTTTTCAAACATAGAACTAAACTAGGAAGGAATTGTAAAATCATGCAAATCATATGAATAAGTGGGTGAAAAGCTTGATAAAACCACTCAATTAAATACAATATAAACCATAAAATAGTGGTTCAAGCATGTCCTCATGCTAAGCTCAAGGAGACAAAATAAATGAGTAGGGAAAAACAGGACTCATGCAATGCAACCTATGAATGTGAATGCAACTACATGCTAAAATGATTCTACCTACTTGGTGCAAAAGTGAATAAATCTTTCAAGAACAGATATGAACTGGATTTCACTAATTCAAATCACAAAATAGAGTACAAACAACTATCCAGAAAAAAATAGCTCATGAAAGCAGGGAACAAGGAATCGAGCATCGAACCCTAACTAGAAGTGTATACACTCTAATCACTCAAGTGTTCGAGGTTCGATTCTCTCAATTCTCTACTAACTTTGCTTTTTAAAGCTTGCTCTTCATCTAATAATCAACAAAAATTTAATGCGAAAATACACAAATCAAGAGGTCTTTTAAGGGTTGTAATGAGGTTAGGGTCAAGGTAGGATTGTATTTGGTCAAGTGGATTAAAATCTGAATCCTTAATTAACCTAAACTTCCCACCTAACTTAAGACAATCCATTTAATTAAAATGCAGAATCTAACTTCCCATTAACTGTATTTTCTACATATTCATGCATCCTAAATTTGAGTACAACACATATGCATTGATACCAACACTTACTTTGGGACATCTTGTTCCCTATTGCTCTTTTTCTTTTCTTTTTCACTTTTTTTTATTTTTCTCAATACATATGGAAAAAGTATTGAATTTAATAATATGTGTTCAACTATTATTCTACACATTTTCACAAAAATATACAACACCCAATTACTCAAACCAAATATTTTCAAACCCAACTTCCCCATACTTAAATCATGAGCACTTTTACTAGTCTAAGCTAACCAAGGATTCAAATTAAGGACGTTATTGTTTTCCGCTTAGAGTTAGCAATGAGCTAAAGTAAAGAACAAAAGGGTAAAATAGGCTCAAATTGGTTTGCAAAGGATAATGAAAGGGTAAGGCCATATGGGTATGTAAGCTTAGTAAAACAAAGGCCTCAATCATATAAGTGCATGCATACATCAAACAATGGAAATATAGAATTAAGCAAGACAAAGATCACAAATTTAGAGAGAAAAACACACACAAAAAATAAAATATATTGGTTGATAAAATGTAACCAATCAAATAGGCTCAAAATCTCACTGGTTTTGTGTGTTCGAGCTCTAAACCATGTTCCAATATAATATTTCTTCAAACAAGTTTAACAAAAAATTTTAATTCAAATTAGTGAAATGCTCTAAAAAGTTTCTTGAAAAAGAAATTCTTACTTTAACCAAGTGATGGTAAAGTATGCAATCAAACATGCAAATACACATGCAAATGCAGCAATGAACTAACATAGAAAATTAAAAATTGGTGTTGAGAAGGGACTAACTAACCCGTGGAGCTCGGTATCGACCTCTCCACACTTAAAGATTGCACCATCCTCGGTGCATGCAATGATGTGCAGGTGGGCGGTGGTTGTGGTTCTTCAGCTGGTGCTCGTTGTAGAGGCTTTCTCTTTATCCTTCCTGGTGGCCATCCTGAAAAGGGAGAAGAGAAAGGGACATGAAGTCAAAGGGATAGAGCAGAGAGGAGGGCAGTACAAGTGATAATCATGCCAGAGTAAAGAAGAATGTCGTTAACACATGGTCGCGACTCCACGAAATTAGGATATCAATAGAAATATAGCATGATAAATTGAGGCAATTAAATGTAAGATGTTTATTGGCATACTGGCAAAGGCATGAGTAGCATAGATCAAGCATTAAAAGCCTTAATGTATTATTAGTCGTGAGAAACTAACAATAACTTTTGTATTGACAATCATATTTAATTAATAAAATATTGGAAAGGGTTTTGTGAAAAACAGGCATTAGAGTAGAAGGATAGAATAATGAGGAATGCACAATGGCATACGAGCTTTTTCACAAATACTTAGTATGCATCTTTAAAATGATAAGGGAAGAATGAATTTGGAACATGCAAGCATTTCGAAAACAAATAATATGAATTGTCAAACAACTCCATAATAATCCACAAGTAATAGTGAGAGACCTAAATAAATTTCCAACACTAATAAAAAGAAAAAGAAAGAAAAAGAATAAGAAGGGAAAGAAAAGATTTAGATTTGGGGAAAAAAAGATAAGATAGTTGGCGGTGATTTGGATAAGTTGTGCGGCACAGGTGACGCGGACACGTGGAGCACGCGTTCGCGTGGATGGCGCGATTTGTAAGTGACGCGGACGCGTCACCCACGCGGTCGCGTGGATCGATTTGTGCCATTAGCGCGAGGGCAGCCTCGCGGTCGCGCAACTCTCTGTTTGAAATTCATATTGCCAAATCTTTGGGTGACGCGGTCGCGTGGTTGACGCGATCACGTGGATGGCCTAAATTTGAAACGGCGCAGACGCGTGGGGCACGCGTACGCATGGCAGGGCTTGTACTTCTAGCACGAGTCCAGCCCAATTTCAGCTCAACTTTCGGCCATACACCCTTATACGTCGATTTACAGGGCACGCGTTCGCGTGGGTGACGCGGACGCATGGGAGGCAAATTTCCCACATGACGCGGATGCGTCAGCGACGCGGTCGTGTCGGGCAAATCGTGCGAAAATTTCTTATAATTTTTTTATAATGATGCAGTATGCAGAATGCAATGCTAACATGAATGTTATGCAAAAATTTCAAGTTCAATCAAAATTCAAAAACAGAGTAGAATGGAGAAGGAACGATCATACCATGGTGGGTTGTCTCCCACCTAGAACTTTTGGTTAAAGTCCTTAAGTTGGTCATTTGATGAGCTTCCTGCTATGGTGGCTTGTGCTTGAATTTGTCCAGAAATCTCCACCAGTGTTTGGAATGCCAGCATCCTCCGGGGTCCCAAACAAGGTACGTAAAGCCCTTAGGTGAGTTCAATCAGGCTTCAAGGCTCCCGGGGTATTGAATGTCAGAATAGATTCCAGGATCCCAAACTCTACTTTTACACCCATTTTTATCTTGATCTGCATTTTTCTAGCCGGGTGATAAGTAATCTGAATTCTCACTGCAGTGACCAAACAGCTTCCGAGATCCTTTCAATTGAGCTTGACACCAATCCTTGCACCTCAAATTGAAGTGTGAAAGCTCATTGAATCTCGCATACCAGCGCTGAGTGCGAGTCATTTCCCTTTTGCTCTTAAAGCCGCAAAGAGCTCTAAGCTGGCCATCTGTTTCAAGTAAACCATATTCAAGTGGAAAATTGAAGATAAAAGTCAAGGATTTTACCCACTTGAAGTTTGTGTTGGGTGGTAATGGCCTTGAGACAGGTGTTTCTGGTGGTTCTACAAGCTTTACTCCCTTGTGGTCTTCTGTGAATTCCTCCACTTCTTTGCAAATTTCTTCCATTTCAACCATGTCTTGATCAAAGTCTTCGATATCTTCCTCATTTCTCGAGTCATAATTGGGAGGTTGGGAAAAGTCAACCTCTGCATCATCTTCGTATTCACTTGGGGAAGATTCTTCTGTCTCAAAGAATTCACTTGCGGATGCAAGTTCATCACTAAGAGAAGTCGACTTGTGATTATCATCATCAAGGAAACTTGCGTCTTGGGTTATTCCGTCCAATTCCTCATAAGATGCCTGCTTTGGGGGTTGTGCACTATCCTCCCTAGCATCAATTGTAATGTCCTTGACAGAATTCTCCACAATTCTGGATTCCTGTGGAGGTTTGGCATCTCCTAAATCTTCAACCAACTCTTCTTCTTCTATAATGACAGCTTCCTCTACTTGTTCTAGTACGAAGTTAAGCTCTATACTGTCCACTGGAGTATCAAGTATTTCCTTCATGCTACGTTCTTGATTAAATTCTCCATATGAAGCAATGGGGGTCTGTTGAGTGTCCAAACATCTGGAGAATAATTGATTTATTGCTTACTCCAGTTGATGAAGTGTTGTATGAAATTGGTCTACTGATTCTTCAAAGCGAACCTGTGATTCTTGGCTCGATGGGTATAGACATGGTGCATAGGGGAATGGTGGTTCTTGGGAGTAATTGGATTGGTGTTGGGGCGGATAAGGATCATACGGTGGCAAATGGTGAAAAGAAACTTGTGAGGATGGTCTCTGAGCATAGGGTGGGGCTTGTTGGTAGCTACAAGGGGCTCCACCATATCTATCAGCTTGGTATGAATTGTGGAGTGGTCTCTGTCCATGGTATCTTGGAAGGTGTTGTTGCCTAAAGGGTTGATCAGATCCTCTTGGCTCCATCAATCTTTGATTACTTTGATTACTTAGCTTCCATTCCTTTCAACAAAATTAGAACCAAACTCAAAGCAAGAGTGGTGAGAATTCATAATAGCTATCAGAAATAGGAAGGGAAAACAAAAACAAATAAACAAGTAAAAGAAAAATATTTATAATAACCAATAATAAGGCACACGTTTGCAATTCCCCGGCAACGGCGCCATTTTGAAGAACTGAAGATTGATGGTTTAGAAGTTATAATAAATTCTCGTTGCAAGTATAGTTTCCCAACCAAGCAATCAACCTTTCTTACAAAAGTTTTGGTTGTCACAATTAACAAACCCCTTTGGAATTGATAACCGAAGTATTTAAACCTCGGGTCATCTTCTCAAGGAATTGCAGGGAGGTGTGTTTTATTATTGGTTATGGAAAACGATATGTTTTGGGGTTTTCAAAAGGGTTGAACAAGTAATGTAAAATAACAAGTCGTTAAAATAATAACTAAATAAGCTCTTGGCAAGGTATGAAAACTTGAAGTCCTATCCTAGTTATCCTTATCAGATGTGATGAGTATTGTCCGTTGCTCCCACTTAGTCAATCCTTACTAAATAAAGGAAAGTCAAGTGGACTAATTAATTTGACTCCTCAAGTCCTAGTCAACTCCTAAAGAAAGACTAGCTTTAGAGGGATCCAAATCAACTAGCAAACTTCAAATATCAATCAACTATAGAGTTTGATAACACAAGAGTCACCAATCAATCAACCAGAGCCAAAAGGGAAAAATCTAAATTATTTATATAAATAAAAGAAAACAATCATGAGTCTGAAATACCTCAAATTGCATTAGTTAAAAACAACATAACATGAATGGTTCAGAAACAAATAAAAGAGAAAATAAATAAAAAGAACATTGAACCTGAGATAAGGAAGATGAAAATATTCCTAAATCCTTTAAGAGGAATCCTAATCCTAATCCTAAGAGAAAGGAGAGAACTTCTCTCTCTAAAAACTACATCTAAAATTATGAAAAGTGAATAACTGGAGATCTGAAGTGATGTCTTGAGTCTCTGCATGTTTCCTAACTTTAATCTGTGTTTCTGGGCCGAAAACTGGGTTGAAATGCGGCCCAGAATCTGTGCCGGTGACTTCTATAATTCTGCAGATCGCGCACATCACGCGGCCGCATCGTCAACGTGTTCGCGTCACTCAGTGTTTCTCGTACCACGTGTGCGCGTCGTCCACGCATTCGCATCGTTCGTGCAGCTTCCAATCCACGCGGTCACGTCAGACACGCGAGCGCGTCACTGTGATTTCTTCCTTTTCGCGCGGTCGCGTGAGCCATGCGACCGCGTGACTTCTCGCTGGTCATCTCCTCAATTCTTTGTGTTCCTTCCACTTTTGTACGCTTCCTCTTCATTCCTTATGCCATTCCTGCCCTATGAAGCCTAAAACACTTAGCACACAGATCACGGCATCGAATGGTAATAAGAGAGGATTAATATTAGCTAAATTAAGACCAAAGAAGCATGTTTTCAATCATAGAACTAAACTAGGAAGGAATTGTAAAATCATGCAAATCATATGAATAAGTAGGTGAAAAGCTCGATAAAACCACTCAATTAAATACAATATAAACCATAAAATAGTGGTTCATCAGGAGGCAACCCATGATCTAAGATTTTTGTTGTTTTTAAATTCAATAATCTATGATTAGTCTAGCATGATTTTGAATTCTCATGAACATACCTGATAGTTTCATGCACTGTTTTGGAGCATATGCTAGACTTCTAAGTTTCGTGTGCCTGAAGGCACTCCAAATTGGCTTTTCAAGCTTTCTTAGACTATATGCTTAATTATTTTGATGAAGTATATGGCCAAACATTAAGTTTGGTGTCTACACATGCATTGATTTTTAGAAGAAATAATTTCTGTTCATAAAATCAAAGTCATGCATGAATGGATCATACATTGTTTCATTTTAGGAATTCATGATAGAAAATAAAATGTATCTTATGATGAAGATGCCAATTGTGATGAATTACTTGCATTTTACATTAATCCCTTAGCAAGAGACAAGTTTGGTGTTCACCAATTATTGGTTCACTGTCTAAGGAGCACAATTGGTTCTTTATGACTAAGGAACATGATAAATAAGTTTAAGTATTCATCACTACATCACCGTGCTATAGTTTTATCCCAAGGCTTACCATCTTGATTTAATTGAATAGAAAAAATGAAGATTGAGGTGAAGACAAGAAGAGAAGGCACGGCCATGACAAGACAAAGGAAAAGGGTCACATGTGCTTAGAGAAGTGTGCCCTTTGGGAAACAAAATTTGCATGCTAGCACCCTTGGAGGCCGAGCTTCATGCAACCAATGGGGGAGAGAATCCTTGGTAATCTTCAACAAAGCATGCAGACCGTTCATCTCATGAGCTTCCCATCATATTTAACTCAATCTTCACCGTTCATGCTCAATCGAAATTCTTCTCCAAATGAGTTTTTGCCCAAAGCTATGATGCCTTACCCATAAATAGGTTGAGACATTCCATGCATCACATATTCTTACAAGCCCTCCTCATAATTTTAAGCCTTTGCTCTACCTTTTGCATACCTAAAAACACATCCCATTCCCCATTCAACATCAATATTCCTTTCTTTACCCTTCTTGCACTACAAAATCGTGCCTCAACTAACCACAAATTCATCCTTGCTACTCCCTTCTATTTGAATCCATGGCCTCATCAAGTTCAAAGAGAAGAAAGGGCAAGGAACTAATGGTGGTCGAACCTCCTACCTATGATCCCAAGAAATTTAAATCTCAATTTCATGAAGCAAGGTATCATAGGCTCATGAAAATAAAGCATATCATTCATGAGATGGGCTTCAACTTGAAGGAGAGGGAGTATCCCATCATGAGGCAGATTACCAAAGAAAGGAGATGGGAACTTCTATGTGCACCTCTCACTGATATTAGTGCAGTTATGATACGAGAATTCTATGCCAATGCAGTGAAGGAAAGTGTAGACAGCCATCCGTACAAAAGATTTGTTAGAGGTGTTAAAGTAGACTTCAGCCCAGCCACAGTTATAAGAGTCCTGCAGTTGAGAAAGATAATATATAAAGAACTTAGTTTTGAAAGCAGAATGCAGGGACAGAATGACCCTGATGAGATACTACAGGGGATATGCTTGGAAGGCTCAGACTGGGAAAGAGATTCAAAGGGAACCCCAAGTCACTTGAAAAGAATGGATCTCACGCTTGAGGCCAAGGGGTGGTATGAGATAGTAAGAAGATCTATATTTCCTATTGGAAATACCTCAGCTGTCATAGTCAAGCGTGCACTCTTGGTATACTGTATCCTACATGGAGGAGAAATCGATCTTTCACAAATCATTGCTGACAGTATTCAAGAGATGGCGAAAAATACAAGCAAATCGGGTAGGCTGGGTCATCCAAGCACCATTCTAAGGTTATGCAACAGGGCTGGGGGTGCTCTTTGAAGACGAAGACACATAGAAAGTAAAAGTAGGAAAGGGAATCACAAAGAAAAGCATGGAAGGGATCAATGAAAAGGATGACCAAGAGGAGGTAAGAGCTCCCAGAAGGAGAAGGTCACAAAGAGGGAAAGAACAAGCTCCTAGTGCATTAGAGTTAAGTGAAATGAGAAGAACAATTGAGGAAATGTCTCAACAACTCATGCAGGCACAACAAGAGCAATATCTAGAGCACCGGGAGCAATATTTGAAGGATAGAGAGCAAAATGAAGCTTCGCACCGCAGAATGGAGGAGAGACAAGAGAGCTGGCAACAACAAATGTTGGCCCAACAACAAGAATTTCAAACAAGAATTCTTGTAGGACAGAAGGAACAATCAAAAGATTTTAGAAAATCATATGATAAATTATATTTGAGTCAAGGCAAGTGTGGGGAATATACTCAAAACTTGTATCAGTGGAAGAATATACATCATACCATTAAAAAAAGTAGGCACACAGATAGAATAGAGTATGATCAGGATACACAAGCAAAGTTAGATTATTTAACCCAGAGCATGCCAGCACTGAATCCACAAATCAAACCATTTGAGCAATGCCAAGAGCTCAACACTCTCACAAGGAGCACTACTCAAGGGACCAAGGCCAAGCAAAGGGAAAGCTAAGCTCTTGGTGAACCGAGCACTACACAATAACAAGGAAGCAAGGCAAAATTGTTCAAAGCTCGGTTGGTACTAAGAGCTATATCGAGGGCCTTCCAAAAATAAATTCAAGGAAAAATTTTGCTAATGAAGGCCACAAGGTTCGAACCCATGACCAAAGGAGAGAAAGGGGCGCTACTCACAAAGGAAACTAAGCCAAAATTGGCCAAAATGCACTCCACAAGTTTCGAACCCAAGACCCAAAAGGAGCGCTACTCTTCAAGGATTTTTTCCAAAATGCACCCAGCAAGTCTTGAACCGGGAACCTCATTCCTCAAGCAAGGAAGCTGCGCTCTTGGGGAGAACCGAGCGCTAGGGAGTGTGTCACAAGGCTTGGTGCACGCAACAAAAAGTAAGGCCAAGGCAAGGGAATGCTGCACTCATGCCATGAACCGAGCCTTGCCCTGGGAGCAACACCCATGGGCTAAAAATTCAAGCAAAACTCCAAATTATTTCAAGTCTTCACCAAATAAAAAAGGCCCACTCCAAATTCTGAGATCCAAAAATAGGAAGTGTATAAATAGAAGTTAGTTAGAGTTAGAAAGGACTTTTACTTTCATTTTTGAACCTTCTTTTATTTTTAGTTTTATTTTGAGCTTACTTTTACATTTTAGCTTTGAATTGGGATTGAGAGCTGAGTTCTCTCCTCCTTGTTCTTACTTCTACATTTCTTACTTTCTGTTTATGAATTTTGGATTGAGATTGAAGGAATTCTATTTCAATCATTGATCTACAACTCATCTTTGTTTTCTTCTGCTTAATTCTAAGATTTGGGAATTGGATTTAGCTTTTTGTTTTCATTTTCATTTCTTCTGCTACTTTTGCTTTCTATTTTGGAATTTGAATCGAGATTGAAGAGCTTTATTGATTCAAAGTTTGAGAATCATCTTTACCTCTCTTCTCAATTGTTCCAAGAATTGAATCTGAGTTTTCTTTACTGCTTTCATTTTCTTTTCTTCTACAAATTGTTCTCTGTTGGATCAAGGAAGGAACTGAGATCTAGACTTATTTTCTAGTCTCTTGGCCCCTGAGATCTTTACTCTCTTAGTGAGAGTTTGCAATTTAAGTTTGGTTCATTTGCTATTTGCTTCTTCAAGCAATTTTACTCTTCTGTTTGAGATCCTATTCAATTCAAGTCATCTTCTATTCTTTTGTTGATTGCTGTTTACTGTCTTTTGTTTAAATTCTGTATTCCCAGCTCCCTGACCCCTTTATGATTCAAGCAATTTACATTCCTTGCACTCTAAGCTTCAACTATTTACACTTCTTGTGATCTAAGTCACTGTCATTTACTTTACTTGTTCTTTAAGATTCGGCTCTTTACTTCTTCTGCACTTTAAATTCTTGTTAATTTCCCCTCTCCCTTTACTCTTCATGCAATTTAGCTTCTGTCAGATACAAATCACTCAAATCAACTCTTGTTTTCTTGACTAAATCAACCACTAAACTAAAATTGCTCAATCCTTCAATCCATGAGGGATCGACCTCACTCACGTGAGTTATTATTACTTGATGCGACCCGGTACACTTGCCGGTTAGATTTGTGTGTTGGGAATTCGTTTTCCAAAAATATACCATCAAAAGTTCTAAGGAATTAGGGTCTAGTCACATATAGTTTGCCATAAATTAAATCCTACATGATTAAAATAGTTAGTAAGAAAAGTTAATCCGGAAAAATGGACAATTCTGAAGCCTTAACTATTTCTCCAATATTTTATTTTCAACTTACTTACTTGCGTACATGCCTTCTGATATTTTCAAATTTAAACCTTTTGAATATCTCAAAACCCTTTTCTGCTTGCCTAACTAAGCCAATCAATCAATCATTGTTGCTTGATCCATCAATCCTCGTGGGATCGACCCTTACTCACGTAAGGTATTACTTGCTATGACCCGGTGCACTTGCCGGTTAGTCTGTGGTTGTTAACACCGCACCAACTTTTTGGCGCCGTTGCTAGGGATTGACTGTGATTAACAACTATCAGTTGTTTGATTGCTTAGGTTAGGCGTTTTACTTTTAATTTTATTTAAATTTTGCTTTAAATATTTTCGAAAAAAATATTTTCGAAAAAAATATTTTTAATAAATAAATAGCACCAATATTTTTCTTAATTTCTGAAATTAAGTTTGGTGTTTCCTAGTTAGTTTTATTTTAATTCTTAGAATTCTGTTCTTTCTTCTTTGCTTTTCTATTTATCACATGGTGCGTTTAATCCTTTTTGGTGTTTTGTGCTAAGGAAAACTAATGGAGAGAGATCACATGGGTTACTACTCACACCCGAGTAGTGATTTATATTATGGTGGATGGAGGAACTATCCAAATTTTGGTTGGCAAAGTCAAAACCAAAGAAACTTCAATGCTCCATGTTCCAACTATCAAAAGCCACCACCTCCATATTCATATCAAGAACCATCCTCTTTTTACACTTATCAAGAACCATCATCTCCTTCTTATGCATATCAAGAGCCACCATCTTCTTATCCATCTCAAATACCATCAGCTCTTGAGCTTTTCATGAAAGAATTCTTACATGATATAAAGACAAGTGTCAAAAATGTAGAGAAATATGTGCAGACGATGATTAAGAACCAGGGAGAGGAACAAGAAAATTCCTTCCAAAGAGATACAATGCAAGATCCTATGGAAGAAAGTGAGGAAACCAATCAAAGGAGTTTATACTCTGGTGAATTAGAGAACTTTCTACCCTCACATATGGAAGAAGAAGAAGATGCACAACCTCCCATGCCCTTGGTAAGCAATGAAGAAGAGATTGAATTAGAAGTAAGCTACTAAGAGGAAGAGGTTGAAATTGAGGAAGCTTGCAAAGAGGTAGAAGAATTCAAAGAAGAGCACAAAGGAGTGGAGCTTGCAAGACCTCTTCCAAAGCCATCACCATCCAATACAACAATCAATTGGGTAAAATTCTTATCCTTAACCTTTACTTTCCCACTTGAATATGGGCTACTGGAGACGGATGGTCAACTTAGAGCTCTTTGTTACATTAAGAGTAAGAGGAAGATAGTTAGTGGCAAGATTTATCAAGAAAAGTTTAATATGGTTGCATGCTCCAAATTGAAGTGCAAGGATTGGTATAGAGCTTAATTGAATGGGTCTAGAAGGTTATTTGGATGTCTCTGTGAGAATTCAGATTGCTTGCCACCCAGTGGGAATAATGGTGATCCACAAGAAGACGGGTGTAAAAGCAAGGTTTGGGACCTTGGAATTCATTCCCACAATCAACATTCTTAGGGTTTTGTCACTTGCTTCAACTTGCTCGAAGGTGTTATGTGCCTAGCTTGGAATCCCGGTGACCATTGGAATTACAAACATTGGTGGAGATTCCTGGATCAGTACAAGCACAAGTGATGAGCGGATAATTTATACGCTTTTTGGCATTGTTTTTAGGTAGTTTTTAGTAAGATCAAGCTACTTTTAGGGATGTTTTCCTTAGTTTTTATGTTAAATTCACATTTCTGGACTTTACTATGAGTTTGTGTATTTTTCTGTGATTTTAGGTAAATTCTGACTGAAATTGAGGGATTTGAGCAAAACTCTGAAAAAGGCTGACAAAAGGACTGCTGATGCTGTTGGAATCTGACCTCCCTGTACTCAAAATGGATTTTCTGGAGCTACAGAACTCCAATTGGCGCGCTCTCAACGGCGTTGGAAAGTAGACATCCAGGGCTTTCCAGCAATATATAATAGTCCATACTTTATTCGAAGAATGACGACGTAACTTGGCGTTGAACGCCAAGTACATGCTGCTGTCTGGAGTTAAACGCCAGAAAAACGTCATGATCCGGAGTTGAACGCCCAAAACACGTCATAACTCGAAGTTCAACTCCAAGAGAAGCCTCAGCTCGTGGATAGATCAAGCTCAGCCCAAGCACACACCAAGTGGGCCCCGGAAGTGGATTTACGCATCAATTACTTACTCATGTAAACCCTAGTAGCTAGTCTAGTATATATAGGACATTTATCTATTGTATTAGACATTTTTTGACAGTTTAATCTCTTTGAATATTCGGTCACTTGATCATGGAGAGGGCTGGCCATTCGGCCATGCCTGAACCTCTTTTTCTTATGTATTTTCAACGGTGGAGTTTCTGCACACCATAGATTAAGGGTGTGGAGCTCTGCTGTACCTCAAGTATTAATGAAATTCTATTTTCTTTTATTCAATTCCTCTTTTATTCTTATTCCAAGATATTCATTCGTACCCAAGAACATGATGAATATGATGAGTTAGATAACCCTCATTATCATTCTCACTTATGAACGCGCGTGATTGACAACCACTTCCGTTCTACATGCAACAGAGCTTGAATGCGTATCTCTTAGATTCCCCAACAGAATCATCGTGGTATAAGCTAGATAGATGGCGGCATTTATGAGGATCCGGAAAGTCTCACCTTGTCTGTGGTATTCCGAGTAGGATCCTGGGAATCCGGAAAGTCTAACCTTGTCTGTGGTATTCCGAGTAGGATTCCGGTAATGAATGACTGTGACGTGCTTCAAACTTGCAAGTGCTGGGCGTTAGTGACAGACGCAAAAGAATCAAGGGATTCTATTCCAGTAGGCGCGGGAACCAACCAGTGATTAGCCGTACTGTGACAGAGTGCGTGAGCATTAGTTTTCACTGCGAGGATGGGATGTAGCCATCAACCATGGGTGATGCCTCCAGACGATTAGCCGTGCGAGTGACAGCCGCATAGGATCATTTTCCCGAGAGGATTGAAAGTAGCCACCGCTGATGGTGAACCCCTATACAAAGCTTGCCATGGAAAGGAGTAAAAAGGATTGAGTAGAAGCAGTAGGAGAGCAGGCGTCCTTGAGCCATACAGCACCTCCATTCGCTTATCTGAAATTCCCACCAATGAATCTGCATAAGTATTCTATCCCTTTTATTATTTCTATTTTATTATTTGAATCTAATCAAGTATCATGTTTAATCCGCCTGACTGAGATCTACAAGATGACCATAGCTTGCTTCATACCAACAATCTCTGTGGGATCGACCCTTACTCACGTAAGGTTTATTACTTGGACGACCCAGTACACTTGCTGGTTAGTTGAACGGAGTTGTGAATTCAACCAGAGACACAATAGTTTTTGCGTACATACCAAAGAGCCAATATCAAGTATCACAATTTCGTCCACCAAGTTTTTGGCGCCGTTGCCGGGGATTGTTCGAGTATGGACAACTGACGGTTCATCTTGTTGCTCAGATTAGGTAATTTTCTTTTCAAAATTTTTCTTTTATTTTTCGTTTTTCTAAACTTTATTTTTGAAAAAATTAATAAAAATACAGAAAAATTCATAAAATCATAAAAATAAAAAATATTTTGTGTTATTTGTTTGAGTCTTGAGTCAATTTTTAAGTTTGGTGTCAATTGCATGCTTTAAAAAAATTTTCTTGCATTTTTCGAAAATTTCATGCATTCATAGTGTTCTTCATGATCTTCAATTTGTTCTTGACAAGTCTTCTTGTTTGATCTTGATGATTTCTTGTTTTGTGTTGTTTGTTGTTTTTCATGTGCATTTTTGCATTCATATTTTCCATGCATTAAAGATTTCTAAGTTTGGTGTCTTGCATGTTTTCTTTGCATCAAAAATTTTTTCAAAATTATGTTCTTGATGTTCATCATGATCTTCAAAGTGTTCTTGGTGTTCATCTTGACATTCATAGCATTCTTGCATGCATTCATTGTTTTGATCTAAAAATTTCATGCATTGAATATTTTTGTTGTTTTTCTCTTTCATAATTAAAAAAAATTCAAAAAAATCAAAAAAATATCTTTCCCTTATTTTCCTCCAAATTTTCGAAATTTTGGGTTGACTTGGTCAAAAAATTTTTAAAATTAGTTGTTTCTTACAAGTCAAGTCAAAATTTCAATTTTAAAAATCTTATCTTTGTAAAATCTTTTTCAAAATCATATCTTTTTCATTTTCTTTATAAATTTCGAAAATTTTAAAAATCTTTTTCAAAATATTTTCAAAATCTTTTTCTTATCTTTATATCAAATTTTCGAAAATTAGCTAACAATTAATGTGATTGGTTCAAAAATTTGAAGTTTGTTACTTTCTTGTTAAGAAAGGCTCAATCTTTAAAGTTCTAGAATCTTATCTTGTAGTTTCTTGTTAGTTAAGTCTTTTTAAAAAAAAAATTAAATCTTTTTCAAAATATCTTTTTCTTAAAACTTTTATTTTATCTTTATCTTATCTTTTTCAAAAATTTTATCTTTTTCAAAATTTGATTTCAAAATATCTTATCTAACTTCCTATCTTCTTATCTTTTTCAAAATTTGATTTCAAATCTTTTTCAACCAACTAACTAACTTGTTGTTTGTTTCTTATCTTTTTCAAAACCACATAACCACTTTTCCCTCTATAATTTTCGAAAATTCTCCCTCTCTTTTTCAAAAATTCTTTTTGTTTTAAATTTTAATTTTAATTATATTTTGTCTTTGATTTTCGAAAATTACTAACCTTTTTTTCAAAAATTATTTTCGAATTTTCTCCCTCTCTTCTCTTCTTCTTCTATTTAATTAATTAATTACTAACACTTCTCTTCACCTCTCTTCATCCAAAAATCCGAATCCATCCTTCTTCTTTCTTATACCCCTTTCTTCTTCTACTAACATAAAGGAATCTCTATACTGTGACATAGAGGATTCCTCTCTCTTTTCTTGTTTTCTTCTCTTTCATATGAGCAGGAACAGGGATAAAGGCACTCTTGTTGAAATTGATCCAGAACCTGAAAGGACTCTGAAGAGAAAATTAAGAGAAGCTAAATTACAACAATCCAGAAGCAACCTTTTAGAAATTTTTGAACAAGAGAAGGAGATGGCAGCCGAAAATAATAATAATAATGCAAGGAGAATGCTTGGTGACTTCACTAAGCCAACGTCCAAGTTTGATGGAAGAAGCATCTCCATTCCTGCCATTGGAGCCAATAACTTTGAGCTGAAACCTCAGCTAGTTGCCTTGATGCAACAAAACTGCAAGTTTTATGGACTTCCATCTGAAGATCCTTATCAGTTCTTAACTGAGTTCTTGCAGATCTGTGAGACTGTAAAGATGAATGGGGTTGATCCTGAAGTCTACAGACTCATGCTTTTCCCTTTTGCTGTAAGAGACAGAGCTAGAATATGGTTGGATTCACAACCTAAGGATAGCCTGGACTCATGGGAGAAGCTGGTCACTGCCTTCTTGGATAAATTCTTTCCTTCTCAAAAGCTGAGCAAGCTAAGAGTGGATGTTCAAACCTTCAAACAAAAAGATGGTGAATCCCTCCATGAAGCTTGGGAAACATACAAGCAGCTGACCAAAAGATGTCCATCTGACATGTTTTCAGAATGGACCCTATTAGATATATTCTATTATGGTCTCTCTGAATTTTCGAAAATGTCATTGGATCATTCTGCAGGTGGATCTATTCACCTGAAGAAAACGCCTGAAGAGGCTCAAGAACTCATTGACATGGTTGCAAACAACCAGTTCATGTATACTTCTGAGAGGAATTCTGTGAACAATGGGATACCTCAGAAGAAAGGAGTTCTTGAAATTGATGCTCTGAATGCCATATTGGCTCAGAACAAAGTGTTGACTCAACAGGTCAACATGATCTCTCAAAATCTGAATGGATTGCAACATGCATCCAACAGTACTAGAGAGGCAGCTTCTGAAGAAGCTTATGATCCTGAGAACCCTGCCATGGCAGAGGTTAATTACATGGGTGAACCTTATGGAAACACCTATAACTCATCATGGAGAAATCATCCAAATTTCTCATGGAAGGATCAACAAAAGCCTCAACAAGGCTTTAACAATGGTGGACGTAATAGGCTAGGCAATAGCAAGCCATATCCATCATCTTCTCAGCAACAGACAGAAAATTCTGAACAAAATAATTCTAATTTAGCCAATATAGTCTCTGATCTGTCAAAGGCCACTTTTAGTTTCATGAATGAAACAAGATTCTCCATTAGAAATCTGGAGGCACAAGTGGGCCAGCTGAGTAAGAAAGTAATTGAAACTCCTCCCAGTATTCTCCTAAGCAATACAGAAGAGAATCCAAAAGGAGAGTGCAAGGCCATTGATTTGGTCAAAGTGGCCGAATGCACTAGGGAGGAGAAGGACGAAAATCCTAGTGAGGAAGACCTCCTGGGACGTCCCTCAAGCAAGAAGGAGTTTCCTATTAAGAATCCAGAGGAATCTGAGGCTCATCTAGAGACCATAGAGATTCCTTTAAATCTCCTTCTGCCATTCATGAGCTCTGAAGAATATTCATCCTCTGAAGAGAATGAAGATGTGACTGGAGAGCAAGTTGCTCAATACTTAGGAGCTATCATGAAGCTGAATGCCAAGCTGTTTGGTAATGAGACTTGGGAAAGTGAACCTCCCTTGCTCATTAGTGAACTAGATACTTGGATTCAGAGAACTCTACCTCAAAAGAAACAAGATCCTGGCAAATTCTTAATACCTTGCACCATTGGCACCATGAGCTTTGAAAAAGCTCTATGTGATCTTGGATCAGGGATAAATCTTATGCCACTCTCTGTAATGGAGAAGCTGGGGATCATTGAGGTACAACCTGCCTTATTCTCATTACAATTGGCAGATAAGTCCATAAGACAAGCTTATGGAATAGTGGAGGACGTGCTAGTAAGGGTTGAAGGCCTTTACATCCCTACTGATTTCATAATCCTAGACACTAGGAAGGAAGATGATGAATGCATCATCCTAGGAAGACCTTTCCTAGCCACAGCAGGAGCTGTGATAGATGTCAACAGAGGTGAGTTAGTCCTTCAATTGAATGGGGACTACCTTGTGTTTCAGGCACATGGCTATCCCTCTGTGACAAAAGAGAGTAAGCATGAAGAGCTTCTCTCAGTTCAGAGTCAAGAAGAGCCCACACAGTCAAACTCTAAGTTTGGTGTTGTGAGGCCACAACCAAACTCTAAGTTTGGTGTTCAAACCCCATATCCAAACTCTAAGTTTGGTGTTGGGACTACACACTAAATTGACCTGATCACCATGTGGCTCCATGAGAGCCACTGTCAAGCTATTGACATTAAAGAAGCGCTTGTTGGGAGGCAACCCAATTTTATTTATCTAATTTTATTTTCTTTTGTTTCTTTGTTATTTTTGTGTTTTATTAGGTACATGATCATGAGGAGTCACGAAAAAAATCAAAAAAATTAAAAACAGAGTCAAAAACAGAAGAAAAAAATTTTCACCCTGGAGGTAGCGCAGACTGGCGTTCAACGCCAGTAAGGTGCATCTGGCCGGCGTTCAACGCCAGAACAGAGCACCATTCTGGCGCTGAACGCCCAAAACAAGCAACAACCTGGCGTTAAACGCCAGGATGGTGCACAGAGAGGACAAACTGGCGCTGAACGCCAGGAACAAGCATGAAACTGGCGTTCAACGCCAGAAACATGCATTACATGGGCGTTGAACGCCCAGAACATGCACCAATGGGCGTTTGAACGCCAGAATGATGCATGAAGGCATTTTACATGCCTATATGGTGAAGGAATGGTATTTGTTTTCACCTCAGGATCTGTGGACCCCACAGGATCCCCACCTCAGGATCTGTGGACCCCACAGGATCCCTGGTGGACGAAATTGTGATCACTGTTCTTTGATTTGCATTTATTATAGAATTGTGGAACTTAGGATTTTTGGTACGAGTGGACACAACTCCGTTCAACTAACCAGCAAGTGTACTGGGTCGTCCAAGTAATAAACCTTACGTGAGTAAGGGTCGATCCCACAGAGATTGTTGGTATGAAGCAAGCTATGGTCACCTTGTAGATCTCAGTCAGGCGGATTAAACATGATACTTGATTAGATTCAAATAATAAAATAGAAATAATAAAAGGGATAGAATACTTATGCAGATTCATTGGTGGAAATTTCAGATAAGCGAATGGAGGTACTGTATGCTCAAGGACGCCTGCTATTCTCCTGCTTCTACTCAATCCTTCTTACTCCTTTCTATGGCAAGCTTTGTATAGGGGTTCACCATCAGCGGTGGCTACTTTCAATCCTCTCGGGAAAATGATCCTATGCGGTTGTCAATCGCACGGCTAATCGTCTGGAGGCATCACCCATGGTTGATGGCTACATCCCATCCTCGCAGTGAAAACTAATGCTCACGCACTCTGTCACAGTACGGCTAATCACTGGTTGGTTCTCGCGCCTACTGGAATAGAATCCCTTGATTCTTTTGCGTCTGTCACTAACGCCCAGCACTTGCAAGTTTGAAGCACGTCACAGTCATTCATTACTGGAATCCTACTCGGAATACCACAGACAAGGTGAGACTTTCCGAATTCCCAGGATCCTACTCGGAATACCACAGACAAGGTGAGACTTTCCGGATCCTCATAAATGCCGCCATCTATCTAGCTTATACCACGAAGATTCTGTTGGGGAATCTAAGAGATATACATTCAAGCTCGGTTGCATGTAGAACGGAAGTGGTTGTCAATCACGCGCGTTCATAAGTGAGAATGATAATGAGGGTTATCTAACTCATCACATTCATCATGTTCTTGGGTACGAATGAATATCTTGGAATAAGAATAAAAGAGGAATTGAATAAAAGAAAATAGAACTTCATTAATACTTGAGGTACAGCAGAGCTCCACACCCTTAATCTATGGTGTGCAGAAACTCCACCGTTGAAAATACATAAGCAAAAGAGGTTCAGGCATGGCCGAATGGCCAGCCCTCTCCATGATCAAGTGACCGAATGAATAAAGACTTAAAGTGGTCAAAAGATGTCTAATACAATAGATAAATGTCCTATATATACTAGACTAGCTACTAGGGTTTACATGAGTAAGTAATTGATGCATAAATCCACTTCCGGGGCCCACTTGGTGTATGCTTGGGCTGAGCTTGATCAATCCACGAGCTGAGGCTTCTCTTGGAGTTGAACTCCGAGTTATGACGTGTTTTGGGCGTTCAACTCCGGATCATGACGTTTTTCTGGCGTTTAACTCCAGACAGCAGCATGTACTTGGCGTTCAACGCCAAGTTACGTCGTCATTCTTCGAATAAAGTATGGACTATTATATATTGCTGGAAAGCCCTGGATGTCTACGTTCCAACGCCGTTGAGAGCGCGCCAATTGGAGTTCTGTAGCTCCAGAAAGTCCATTTCGAGTGCAGGGAGGTCAGATTCAAACAGCATCAGCAGTCCTTTTGTCAGCCTTTTTTAGAGTTTTGCTCAAATCCCTCAATTTCAGTCAGAATTTACCTGAAATCACAGAAAATCACACAAACTCATAGTAAAGTCCAGAAATGTGAATTTAACATAAAAACTAATGAAAACATCCCTAAAAGTAGCTTGAACTTACTAAAAACTACCTAAAAACAATGCCAAAAAGCGTATAAATTATCCGCTCATCACAACACCAAACTTAAATTGTTGCTTGTCCCCAAGCAACTGAAAATCAAATAGGATAAAAAGAAGAGAATATACTATAAATTCAGAAATATCAATGAATATTAATTATAATTAAATGAGCGGGACTTGTAGCTTTTTGCTTCTGAACAGTTTTGGCATCTCACTTTTTCCTTTGAAGTTTAGAATGATTGGCTTCTCTAGGAACTTAGAATTTCGGATAGTGTTATTGACTTTCCTAGTTAAGCATGTTGATTCTTGAACACAGCTACTTATGAGTCTTGGCCGTGGCCCTAAGCACTTTGTTTTCCAGTATTACCACCGGATACATAAATGCCACAGACACATAACTGGGTGAACCTTTTCAGATTGTGACTTAGCTTTGCTAAAGTCTCCAGTTAGTGGTGTCCAGAGCTCTTAAGCACACTCTTTTGCCTTGGATCACGACTTTAACCACTCAGTCTCAAGCTTTTCACTTGGACCTTCATGACACAAGCACATGGTTAGGGACAGCTTGATTTAGCCGCTTAGGCCTGGATTTTATTTCCTTGGGCCCTCCTATCCATTGATGCTCAAAGCCTTGGATCCTTTTTACCCTTGCCTTTTGGTTTTAAGGGCTATTGGCTTTTTCTACTGCTCCTTCTTTTTTTTTCTTTTTTTTTTCGCCATTTTTTTTCTTTTTTTTTTCGCAAGCTTTCTTTTTCACTGCTTTTCTTGCTTCAAATCAATTTCATGATTTTCAGATCCTCAATAACATTTCTCTTTGTTCATCATTCTTTCAAGAGCCAACAATTTTAACACTCATAAACAACAAGATCAAAAGACATATGCACTGTTCAAGCATTCATTCAGAAAACAAAAAGTATTGTCACCACATCAATATAATTAAACTAAATTCAAGGATAAATTCGAAATTCATGTACTTCTTGTTCTTTTGAATTAAAACATTTTTCTTTTAAGAGAGGTGAAGGATTAATGGAATTTATTCATAGCTTTAAGGCATGGTTACATACTAATGATCATGAAATAAAGACACAGAACATAGATAAACACAATATTAAAAACCGAAAAACAGAAAGAAATAGAGAACAAGGAATGAATCCACCTTTAGTGGCGTCTTCTTCTTGAAGGACCAATGATGTTCTTCAACTCTTCTATGTCCCTTCCTTGCCTCTGTTGCTCCTCCCTCATTGCTCTTTGATCTTCTCTTATTTCTTGGAGAATGATGGAGTGTTCATGATGTTCCACCCTTAGTTGTTCAACATTATGGCTCAAATCTTCTAAGGAGGTGTTGAGTTGCTCCCAATAGTTGTTGGGAGGAAGGTGCATTCCTTGAGGCATTTGTTGATGATGAACTTCCTCATGTTCTTCTTGAGGGCCGTGAGGAACTTCTCTTGTTTGCTCCATCCTTTTCTTGGTGATGGGCTTGTCTTCTTCAATGGAGACATCTCCATCTATGATGACTCCAGCTGAGTAACATAGATGGCATATAAGGTGGGGGAAGGCTAGCCGTGCCATGTGTGAAGGCTTGTCGGCTATTTTGTAGAGTTCATTGGAGATGACTTCATGAACTTCTACTTCCTCTCCAATCATGATGCTATGAATCATGATGGCCCGATCCACAGTAACTTCAGATCGGTTGCTTGTAGGGATGATGGATCTTTGGATGAACTCCAACCATCCTCTAGCCACAGGCTTGAGGTCTAGTCTTCTTAGTTGGACTGGCTTGCCTTTGGAGTCTATTCTCCATTGGGCGCCTTCCACACAAATGTCCATTAGGACTTGGTCCAACCTTTGATTAAAGTTGACACTTCTTGTGTAGGGGCGTTCATCACCTTGCATCATGGGTAAGTGAAACGCCAACCTCACATTTTCCGGACTGAAATCTAAGTATTTCCCCCGAACCATTGTGATGTAGTTCTTTGGATTCGGGTTCATACTTTGATCATGGTTCCTAGTGATCCATGCATTGGCATAGAACTCTTGAACTATCAATATTCCAACTTGTTGCATGGGGTTGGTTATGACTTCCCACCCTCTTCTTTGGATCTCATGTCGGATTTCCGGATACTCATTCTTTTTGAGCTTGAAAGGGACCTCAGGGATCACCTTCTTCTTTGCCACAACATCATAGAAGTGGTCTTGATGGCTTTTGGAGATGAATCTTTCCATCTCCCATGACTCGGAGGTGGAAGCTTTTGCTTTCCCTTTCCCTTTTCTTGAGGAAACTCCGGCCTTAGGTGCCATTGGTAATGGAAAAACAAAAAAAAGCTTATGCTTTTACCACACCAAACTTAAAATTTGCTCGTCCTCGAGCAAGAAAGAAAAGAATAGTAGAAGAAGAAGAAGAGAATATGGGTAGAGAGGGAGAGAGTAGGTTCGGCTATATGGGAGAAGAAGGGGTTTGTGTTGTGTGAAAATGAAGAAGAATGGGAGGTTATTTATAGGAAGAGGGAGGGTGGGAGTTCGGCCATTTTGGGTGGGAATGGGTGGGAAATTGAATTTGAATTTTATGAGGGTAGGTGGGGTTTATGGGGAAGGGGAGGTTGATGTGAATGGTGAATGGGGTAATTGGGAAGAAGAATTGAGGTGATTGGTGAAGGTTTTTGGGAAGTGTGATATGGGGAAGGGTGAAATGAGATTTGGATTAGGAGAGTGTGATTAGGATTAAAAGGTAAGGTGGGAATATGGTAGGTGGGGATCCTGTGGGGTCCACAGATCCTGAGGTGAGAACAAATACCATTCCTTCACCATATAGGCATGTAAATTGCCTTCATGCATCATTCTGGCGTTCAAACGCCCATTGATGCATGTTCTGGGCGTTCAACGCCCATGTAATGCATGTTTCTGGCGTTGAACGCCAGTTTCATGCTTGTTTCTGGCGTTCAGCGCCAGTTTGTCCTCTCTGTGCACCATCCTGGCGTTTAACGCCAGGTTGTTGCTTGTTTTGGGCGTTCAGCGCCAGAATGGTGCTCTGTTCTGGCGTTGAACGCCGGCCAGATGCACCTTACTGGCGTTGAACGCCAGTCTGCGCTGCCTCCAGGGTGAAAATTTTTTCTTCTGTTTTTGACTCTGTTTTTAATTTTTTTTATTTTTTTTCGTGACTCCTCATGACCATGTACCTAATAAAACCCAAAAATAACAAAGAAACAAAACAAAATAAAATAAAATTAGATAAATAAAATTGGGTTGCCTCCCAACAAGCGCTTCTTTAATGTCAATAGCTTGACAGTGGCTCTCATGGAGCCACATGGTGATCAGGTCAATTTAGTGTGTAGTCCCAACACCAAACTTAGAGTTTGGATATGGGGTTTGAACACCAAACTTAGAGTTTGGTTGTGGCCTCACAACACCAAACTTAGAGTTTGACTGTGTGGGCTCTTCTTGACTCTGAACTGAGAGAAGCTCTTCATGCTTACTCTCTTTTGTCACAGAGGGACGGCCATGTGCCTGAAACACAAGGTAGTCCCCATTCAATTGAAGGACTAACTCACCTCTGTTGACATCTTTCACAACTCCTGCTGTGGCTAGGAAAGGTCTTCCTAGGATGATGCATTCATCATCTTCCTTCCTAGTGTCTAGGATTATGAAATCAGTAGGGATGTAAAGGCCTTCAAGCCTTACTAGCACGTCCTCCACTATTCCATAAGCTTGTCTTATGGACTTATCTGCCAATTGTAATGAGAATAAGGCAGGTTGTACCTCAATGATCCCCAACTTCTCCATTAAAGAGAGTGGCATAAGATTTATCCCTGACCCAAGATCACATAGAGCTTTTTCAAAGCTCATGGTGCCAATGGTGCAAGGTATTAAGAACTTGCCAGGATCTTGTTTCTTTTGAGGTAGAGTTCTCTGAATCCAAGTATCTAGTTCACTAATGAGCAAGGGAGGTTCACTTTCCCAAGTCTCATTACCAAACAGCTTGGCATTCAGCTTCATGATAGCTCCTAAGTATTGAGCAACTTGCTCTCCAGTCACATTTTCATTCTCTTCAGAGGATGAATATTCTTCAGAGCTCATGAATGGCAGAAGGAGATTTAAAGGAATTTCTATGATCTCTGTATGAGCCTCAGATTCCTCTGGATCCCTAATAGGAAACTCCTTCTTGTTTGAGGGACGTCCCAGGAGGTCTTTCTCACTAGGATTTTCGTCGTCCTCCTCCCTTGTGCATTCGGCCACTTTGATCACATCAATGGCCTTGCACTCTCCTTTTGGATTCTCTTCTGTATTGCTTGGGAGAATACTGGGAAGAGTTTCAATAACTTTCTTACTCAGCTGGCCCACTTGTGCCTCCAAATTTCTAATGGAGGATCTTGTTTCATTCATGAAACTGAAAGTGGCCTTTGACAGATCAGAGACTATATTGGCTAAATTAGAAGTGTTTTGTTCAGAGTTCTCTGTCTGTTGCTGAGAAGATGATGGATATGGCTTACTATTGTTCAGCCTATTGCGTCCACCATTGTTAAAGCCTTGTTGAGGCTTTTGTTGATCCTTCCAGGAGAAATTTGGATGATTTCTCCATGATGAGTTATAGGTGTTTCCATAAGGTTCACCCATGTAATTAACCTCTGCCATGGCAGGGTTCTCAGGATCATAAGCTTCTTCAGAAGCTGCCTCTCTAGTACTGTTGGATGCATGTTGCAATCCATTCAGATTTTGAGAGATCATGTTGACCTGTTGAGTCAACACTTTGTTCTGAGCCAATATGGCATTCAGAGCATCAATTTCAAGAACTCCTTTCTTTTGAGGTACCCCATTATTCACGGAATTCCTCTCAGATGTGTACATGAACTGGTTGTTTGCAACCATGTCAATGAGTTCTTGAGCCTCTTCAGGCGTTTTCTTCAGGTGAATAGATCCACCTGCAGAATGATCCAATGACATTTTCGAAAATTCAGAGAGACCATAGTAGAATATATCTAATATGGTCCATTCTGAGAACATGTCAGATAGACATCTCTTGGTCAGCTGCTTGTATCTTTCCCAAGCTTCATAGAGGGATTCACCATCTTTTTGTTTGAAGGTTTGAACATCCACTCTCAGCTTGCTCAGCTTTTGAGGAGGAAAGAATTTATCTAAGAATGCAGTGACCAGCTTATCCCAGGAGTCCAGGCTATCCTTAGGTTGTGAATCCAACCATATTCTAGCTCTGTCTCTTACAGCAAAAGGGAAAAGCATGAGTCTGTAGACTTCAGGATCAACTCCATTCGTCTTTACAGTCTCACAGATCTGCAAGAATTCAGTTAAAAACTGATAAGGATCTTCAGATGGAAGTCCATAAAACTTGCAGTTTTGTTGCATTAGAGCAACTAGTTGAGGCTTAAGCTCAAAGTTATTGGCTCCAATGGCAGGAATGGAGATGCTTCTTCCATCAAACTTGGACGTTGGCTTTGTGAAGTCACCAAGCATTCTCCTTGCATTATTATTATTATTTTCGGCTGCCATCTCTTTCTCTTGTTCGAAAATTTCTAGAAGGTTTCTTCTGGATTGTTGCAATTTAGCTTCTCTTAATTTTCTCTTCAGAGTCCTTTCAGGTTCTGGATCAATTTCAACAAGAGTGCCTTTATCCCTGTTCCTGCTCATATGAAAGAGAAGAGAACAAGAAAAGAAAGAGGAATCCTCTATGTCACAGTATAGAGATTCCTTTATGTTAGTAGAAAAAGAAAGGGGGTAGAGGAATGAGGAAGGAGGTTCGGATTTTTGGATGAAGAGAGGTGAAGAGAAGTGTTAGTGATTAAATAATTAAATAGAAGAAGAAAAGAGGAGGGAGAATTCGAAAATAATTTTGAAAAAGGGTTAGTGGTTTTCGAAAATTAAAGATAAATGTAATTGAAATTAAAATTTGAAACAATTAGTTAATTAAAAAGAATTTTTGAAAAAGAGAGAGATATTTTCGAAAATAGAAGAGAGAGAAGTAGTTAGGTGGTTTTGAAAAAGATAAGAAACAAACAAAAAGTTAGTTAGTTTATTGAAAAAGATTTGAAATCAAAATTGAAAAAGATAAGAAGATAATAAGTTAGATAAGATATTTTGAAATCAAATTTTGAAAAAGATAAAAGTTTTTGAAAAAGATCAAATAAAAGATAAAAAGATTTAATTCAAAAAAATTTTGGAATTATTTACTTCACTAACAAGAAACTACAAGATAAGATTCTAGAACTTAAAGATTGAACCTTTATTAACAAGAAAGTAACAAACTTCAAATTTTTGAACCAATCACATTAATTATTAGTGAATTTTCGAAAATTAGATTTAAAGATAAGAAAAAGATTTTGAAAATATTTTGAAAAAGATTTTTGAAATTTTCGAAAATTATATAAAAAAATGGAAAAGATATGATTTTTGAAAAAGATTTTGAAAAGATAAGATTTTTAAAATTGAAATTTTGACTTGACTTGTAAGAAACAACTAATTTTGAAAATATTTGACTAAGTCAACTCAAATTTTCGAAAATTATGAGAAAAATAAGGAAAAGATAATTTTTTTATTTTTGAATTTTTTTTAATTATGAGAGAGAAAAACACAAAAATGACCCAAAACATGAAAATTTTGGATCAAAACACAAGATGCATGCAAGATCACTATGAATGTCAAGATGAACACCAAGAACACTTTGAAGATCATGATGAACATCAAGAACATAATTTTGAAAAATTTTTTGATGCAAAGAAAACATGCAAGACACCAAACTTAGAAATCTTTAATGCATGAAAAATATGAATGCAAAGATGCACATGAAAAACAAGAAAAGACATAAAACAAGAAATCATCAAGATCAAACAAGAGGACTTATCAAGAACAACTTGAAGATCATGAAGAACACTATGAATGCATGGAATTTTTGAAAAAATGCAAGAAAAATTTTCAAAGCATGCAATTGATACCAAACTTAAAAATTGACTCAAGACTTAAACAAGAAACACAAAATAATTTTTTATTTTTATGATTTTCTAATTTTTTTGGATTTTTATTAATTTTTTTCGAAAAACATTTTTGGAAAAACGCAAATTAAAAGAAAAATTTTGAAAAAGATTTTTGAGAAGAAAATTACCTAATCTGAGCAACAAGATGAACCGTCAGTTGTCCATACTCGAACAATCCCCGGCAACGGCGCCAAAAACTTGGTGGACGAAATTGTGATCACTGTTCTTTGATTTGCATTTATTGTAGAATTGTGGAACTTAGGATTTTTGGTACGAGTGGACACAACTCCGTTCAACTAACCAGCAAGTGTACTGGGTCGTCCAAGTAATAAACCTTACGTGAGTAAGGGTCGATCCCACAGAGATTGTTGGTATGAAGCAAGCTATGGTCACCTTGTAGATCTCAGTCAGGCGGATTAAACATGATACTTGATTAGATTCAAATAATAAAATAGAAATAATAAAAGGGATAGAATACTTATGCAGATTCATTGGTGGAAATTTCAGATAAGCGAATGGAGGTACTGTATGCTCAAGGACGCCTGCTATTCTCCTGCTTCTACTCAATCCGTCTTACTCCTTTCTATGGCAAGCTTTGTATAGGGGTTCACCATCAGCGGTGGCTACTTTCAATCCTCTCGGGAAAATGATCCTATGCGGTTGTCAATCGCACAGCTAATCGTCTGGAGGCATCACCCATGGTTGATGGCTACATCCCATCCTCGCAGTGAAAACTAATGCTCACGCACTCTGTCACAGTACGGCTAATCACTGGTGGTTCCGCGCCTACTGGAATAGAATCCCTGATTCTTTTGCGTCTGTCACTAACGCCCAGCACTTGCAAGTTTGAAGCACGTCACAGTCATTCATTACCGGAATCCTACTCGGAATACCACAGAGAAGGTGAGACTTTCCGGATTCCCAGGATCCTACTCGGAATACCACAGACAAGGTGAGACTTTCCGGATCCTCATAAATGCCGCCATCTATCTAGCTTATACCACGAAGATTCTGTGGGGAATCTAAGAGATATACATTCAAGCTCGGTGCATGTAGAACGGAAGTGGTTGTCATCACGCGCGTTCATAAGTGAGAATGATAATGAGGGTTATCTAACTCATCACATTCATCATGTTCTTGGGTACGAATGAATATCTTGGAATAAGAATAAAAGAGGAATTGAATAAAAGAAAATAGAACTTCATTAATACTTGAGTACAGCAGAGCTCCACACCCTTAATCTATGGTGTGCAGAAACTCCACCGTTGAAAATACATAAGCAAAAGAGGTTCAGCATGGCCGAATGGCCAGCCCTCCCATGATCAAGTGACCGAATGAATAAAGACTTAAAGTGGTCAAAAGATGTCTAATACAATAGATAAATGTCCTATATATACTAGACTAGCTACTAGGGTTTACATGAGTAAGTAATTGATGCATAAATCCACTTCCGGGGCCCACTTGGTGTATGCTTGGGCTGAGCTTGATCAATCCACGAGCTGAGGCTTCTCTTGGAGTTGAACTCCGAGTTATGACGTGTTTTGGGCGTTCAACTCCGGATCATGACGTTTTTCTGGCGTTTAACTCCAGACAGCAGCATGTACTTGGCGTTCAACGCCAAGTTACGTCGTCATTCTTCGAATAAAGTATGGACTATTATATATTGTTGGAAAGCCCTGGATGTCTACTTTCCAACGCCGTTGAGAGCGCGCCAATTGGAGTTCTGTAGCTCCAGAAAATCCATTTCGAGTGCAGGGAGGTCAGATTCCAACAGCATCAGCAGTCCTTTTGTCAGCCTTTTTCAGAGTTTTGCTGAAATCCCTCAATTTCAGTCAGAATTTACCTGAAATCACAGAAAAATACAAAAACTCATAGTAAAGTCCAGAAATGTGAATTTAACATAAAAACTAATGAAAACATCCCTAAAAGTAGCTTGAACTTACTAAAAACTACCTAAAAACAATGCCAAAAAGCGTATAAATTATCCGCTCATCAATCCCCACCTCCCATATCCCCACCTTACCTTTTAATCCTAATCACACTCTCCTAATCCAAATCTC
This sequence comes from Arachis stenosperma, assembly GCF_014773155.1. Taxonomy (NCBI): domain Eukaryota; kingdom Viridiplantae; phylum Streptophyta; class Magnoliopsida; order Fabales; family Fabaceae; genus Arachis; species Arachis stenosperma. The sequence goes on along the minus strand of NC_080378.1, from coordinate 61,798,796 downwards.
ATTTCACTCTTCCCCATATCACACTTCCCAAAAACCTTCACCAATCACCTCAAATCCTCTTCCCAATTACCCCATTCACCATTCACATCAACCTCCTCTTCCCCATAAACCCCACCTACCCTCATAAAATTCAAATTCAATTTCCCACCCCTTCCCACCCAAAATGGCCGAAATCCCACCCTCCCCCTCCCTATAAATAACCTCCCATTCTTCTTCATTTTCACACAACACAAACCCCATCTTTTCCCACATAGCCGAACCTACTCTCTCCCTCTCTACCATATTCTCTTCTTCTTCTTCTACTCTTCTTTTCTTTCTTGCTCGAGGACGAGCAAAATTTTAAGTTTGGTGTGGTAAAAGCATAAGCTTTTTTTTTTGTTTTTCCATTACCAATGGCACCTAAGGCCGGAGTTTCCTCAAGAAAAGGGAAAGGGAAAGCAAAAGCTTCCACCTCCGAGTCATGGGAGAAGGAAAGATTCATCTCCAAAAGCCATCAAGACCACTTCTATGATGTTGTGGCAAGAAAGAAGGTAATCCCTGAGGTCCCTTTCAAGCTCAAAAAGAATGAGTATCCAGAAATTTGACATGAAATCCAAAGAAGAGGTTGGGAAGTCATAACCAACCCCATGCAACAAGTCGGAATATTGATGGTTCAAGAGTTCTATGCCAATGCATGGATCACTAGGAACCATGATCAAAGTATGAACCCGAATCCAAAGAACTACATCACAATGGTTCGGGGGAAATACTTAGATTTCAGTCCAGAAAATGTGAGGTTGGCGTTTCACTTACCCATGATGCAAGGTGATGAACGCCCCTACACAAGAAGGGTCAACTTTAATCAAAGGTTGGACCAAGTCCTAATGGACATTTGTGTGGAAGGCGCCCAATGGAGAATAGACTCCAAAGGCAAACCGGTCCAACTAAGAAGACTGGACCTCAAGCCTGTAGCTAGAGGATGGTTGGAGTTCATCCAAAGATCCATCATCCCTACAAGCAACCGATCTGAAGTTACTGTGGATCGGGCCATCATGATTCATAGCATCATGATTGGAGAGGAAGTAGAGGTTCATGAGGTCATCTCCAATGAACTCTACAAAATAGCCGACAAGTCCTCACCCATGGCACGGCTAGCCTTCCCTCACCTTATTTGCCATCTATGTTACTCAGCCGGAGTTATTATAGATGGAGATGTCTCCATTGAAGAAGACAAGCCCATCACCAAGAAAAGGATGGAGCAAACAAGAGAAGTTCCTCACGGCCCTCAAGAAGAACATGAGGAAGTTCATCATCAACAAATGCCTCAAGGAATGCACTTTCCTCCCAACAACTATTGGGAGCAACTCAATACCTCCCTAGAAGATTTGAGCCATAATGTTGAACAACTAAGGGTGGAACATCATGAACACTCCATCATTCTCCAAGAAATAAGAGAAGATCAAAGAGCAATGAGGGAGGAGCAACAAAGGCAAGGAAGGGACATAGAAGAACTGAAGAACATCATTGGTCCTTCAAGAAGAAGACGCCACTAAAGGTGGATTCATTCCTTGTTCTTTATTTCTTTCTGTTTTCGGTTTTTAATTATTGTGTTTATCTATGTTTTGTGTCTTTATTTCATGATCATTAGTATGTAACCATGCCTTAAAGCTATGAATAAATTCCATTAATCCTTCACCTCTCTTAAAAGAAAAATGTTTTAATTCAAAAGAACAAGAAGTACATGAATTTCGAATTTATCCTTGAATTTAATTTAATTATATTGATGTGGTGACAATACTTTTTGTTTTCTGAATGAATGCTTGAACAGTGCATATGTCTTTTGATCTTGTTGTTTATGAATGTTAAAATTGTTGGCTCTTGAAAGAATGATGAACAAAGAGAAATGTTATTGATGATCTGAAAAATCATGAAATTGATTCTTGAAGCAAGAAAAAGCAGTGAAAAAAAAAGGGAGCTAAAAAGAGTATATAGAAAAAGAAGGAGCAGTAGAAAAAGCCAATAGCCCTTAAAACCAAAAGGCAAGGGTAAAAAGGATCCAAGGCTTTGAGCATCAATGGATAGGAGGGCCTAAGGAAATTAAATCCAGGCCTAAGCGGCTAAATCAAGCTGTCCCTAACCATGTGCTTGTGTCATGAAGGTCCAAGTGAAAAGCTTGAGACTGAGTGGTTAAAGTCGTGATCCAAAGCAAAAGAGTGTGCTTAAGAGCTCTGGACACCTCTAACTGGGGACTCTAGCAAAGCTAAGTCACAATCTGAAAAGGTTCACCCAGTTATGTGTCTGTGGCATTTATGTATCCGGTGGTAATACTGGAAAACAAAGTGCTTAGGGCCACGGCCAAGACTCATAAGTAGCTGTGTTCAAGAATCAACATGCTTAACTAGGAAAGTCAATAACACTATCCGAAATTCTAAGTTCCTAGAGAAGCTAATCATTCAAAACTTCAAAGGAAAAAGTGAGATGCCAAAACTGTTCAGAAGCAAAAAGCTACAAGTCCCGCTCATCTAATTATAAGTAATATTCATTGATATTTTGGAATTTATAGTATATTCTCTTCTTTCTATCCTATTTGATTTTCAGTTGCTTGGGGACAAGCAACAATTTAAGTTTGGTGTTGTGATGAGCGGATAATTTATACGCTTTTTGGCATTGTTTTTAGGTAGTTTTTAGTAAGATCAAGCTACTTTTAGGGATGTTTTCCTTAGTTTTTATGTTAAATTCACATTTCTGGACTTTACTTTGAGTTTGTGTGTTTTTCTGTGATTTCAGGTAAATTCTGACTGAAATTGAGGGATTTGAGCAAAACTCTGAAAAAGGCTGACAAAAGGACTGCTGATGCTGTTGGAATCTGACCTCCCTGCACTCGAAATGGATTTTCTGGAGCTACAGAACTCCAATTGGCGCGCTCTCAACGGCGTTGGAAAGTAGACATCCAGGGCTTTCCAGCAATATATAATAGTTCATACTTTATTCGAAGAATGACGACGTAACTTGGCGTTGAACGCCAAGTACATGCTGCTGTCTGGAGTTAAACGCCAGAAAAACGTCATGATCCGGAGTTGAACGCCCAAAACACGTCATAACTCGAAGTTCAACTCCAAGAGAAGCCTCAGCTCGTGGATAGATCAAGCTCAGCCCAAGCACACACCAAGTGGGCCCCGGAAGTGGATTTACGCATCAATTACTTACTCATGTAAACCCTAGTAGCTAGTCTAGTATATATAGGACATTTATCTATTGTATTAGACATTTTTTGACAGTTTAATCTCTTTGAATATTCGGTCACTTGATCATGGAGAGGGCTGGCCATTCGGCCATGCCTGAACCTCTTTTTCTTATGTATTTTCAACGGTGGAGTTTCTGCACACCATAGATTAAGGGTGTGGAGCTCTGCTGTACCTCAAGTATTAATGAAATTCTATTTTCTTTTATTCAATTCCTCTTTTATTCTTATTCCAAGATATTCATTCGTACCCAAGAACATGATGAATGTGATGAGTTAGATAACCCTCATTATCATTCTCACTTATGAACGCGCGTGATTGACAACCACTTCCGTTCTACATGCAACAGAGCTTGAATGCGTATCTCTTAGATTCCCCAACAGAATCTTCGTGGTATAAGCTAGATAGATGGCGGCATTTATGAGGATCTGGAAAGTCTCACCTTGTCTGTGGTATTCCGAGTAGGATCCTGGGAATCCGGAAAGTCTAACCTTGTCTGTGGTATTCCGAGTAGGATTCCGGTAATGAATGACTGTGACGTGCTTCAAACTTGCAAGTGCTGGGCGTTAGTGACAGACGCAAAAGAATCAAGGGATTCTATTCCAGTAGGCGCGAGAACCAACCAGTGATTAGCCGTACTGTGACAGAGTGCGTGAGCATTAGTTTTCACTGCGAGGATGGGATGTAGCCATCAACCATGGGTGATGCCTCTAGACGATTAGCCGTGCGAGTGACAGCCGCATAGGATCATTTTCCCGAGAGGATTGAAAGTAGCCACCGCTGATGGTGAACCCCTATACAAAGCTTGCCATGGAAAGGAGTAAAAAGGATTGAGTAGAAGCAGTAGGAGAGCAGGCGTCCTTGAGCCATACAGCACCTCCATTCGCTTATCTGAAATTCCCACCAATGAATCTGCATAAGTATTCTATCCCTTTTATTATTTCTATTTTATTATTTGAATCTAATCAAGTATCATGTTTAATCCGCCTGACTGAGATCTACAAGATGACCATAGCTTGCTTCATACCAACAATCTCTGTGGGATCGACCCTTACTCACGTAAGGTTTATTACTTGGACGACCCAGTACACTTGCTGGTTAGTTGAACGGAGTTGTGAATTCAACCAGAGACACAATAGTTTTTGTGTACATACCAAAGAGCCAATATCAAGTATCACAATTTCGTCCACCAACAAGCCACCATGACAAGGAGCTCACCACATGTCCAACTTAAGGACTTTAACTAAAAGTGCTTGGTGGGAGACAACCCACCATGGTATGATCGTTCCTTTTCATTCTTAGTTATTTTTTGTAGTAGTAGTTTTCTTACTTATTTGATTTTTATTGAGTTCTTACAAATTTTCTGATTATGCAGCTATTTTAGAACAGGAATAGAAAAAAAGAGAGAGCATATGATGCCCAAGTGTCATTGATGCGTACACATCAGATGGGTGTGCATGAAAAATAAAAATGCATAGACTGTTGTGCGGGAGTGGCGCATGAATGATGCCTTTCGCACAAACAAAGACCAGGCGTACCTGGTGCACGAAATTGTGATCTCTAAGAATGGCATTCAACTTGCTATGCACATTTATAACTCAGCACTTTCTTCACAACATCGCACAACTAACCAGCAAGTGCACTGAGTCGTCCAAGTAATAAACCTTACGTGAGTAAGGGTCGATCCCACGGAGATTATTGGTATGAAGCAAGCTATGGTCATCTTGAAATTCTCAGTTAGGCGGATAATATATGGTTATGGAGTTTTCGAATAATAATAATAAATAAACAGAAAATAAAGATAGAAATACTTATGTAAATCATTGATGGGAATTTCAGATAGGCGTATGAAGATGCTGTGCTCCTTCTGAATCTCTACTTTCCTACTTCCTTCATCCAATCCTTCTTACTCCTTTCCATGGCAAGCTGTATGTAGGGCATCACCGTTGTTAATGGCTACATCCCATCCTCTCAGTGAAACAGGTCCAAATGCTCTGTCACAGCACGGCTAATCATCCGTCGATTCTCGATCATGCCAGAATAGAATCCATTGATTCTTTTGCGTTTGTCATCACGCCCAACAATCGCGAGTTTGAAGCTCGTCACAGTCATTCAATCCTTGAATCCTACTCGGAATACCACAGACAAGGTTTAGACTTTCCGGACTCTCATGAATGCCGCCATCAATTCTAGCTTATACCACGAAGATTTTGATTAAGGAATCTAAGAGATATGCGTTCGGTCTAAGGTAGAACAGAAGTGGTTGTCAGTCACGCGTTCATAGGTGAGAATGATGATGAGTGTCACGGATCATCACATTCGTCATGGTGAAGTGCAACGAATATCTTAGAATAGGAATAAACTGAACTGAATAGAAAATAGTAGTAATTGCATTAAAACTCGAGGTACAGCAGAGCTCCACACCCTTAATCTATGGTGTGTAGAAACTCCACCATTGAAAATACATAAGTGATGGTCTAGGCATGGCCGAATGGCCAGCCCCCAAAATGTGATATGAATTCGAAAATTAGGGAAAAGGACTCCTAGTACAATTGTAAAAAGTTCTATTTATACTAGACTAGCTACTAGGGTTTACAGAAGTAAGCAATTGATGCAGAAATCCACTTTCGGGGCCCACTTGGTGTGTGCTTGGGCTGAGCTTGAGCTTTACACGTACAGAGGCTTCTTTTGGAGTTGAACGCCAAGTTGAAACGTGTTTCTGGCATTCAACTCTGGTTCGTGACGAGTTTCTGGCGTTTGACTCCAGAATGCAACGTGGAACTGGCGTTGAGTGCCAGTTTGCGTCGTCTAATCTCGAATAAAGTATAGACTATTATATATTGATGGAAAGCTCTAGATGTCTACATTCCAACGCCGTTGAGAGCGTGCCATTTGAAGTTCTGTAGCTCCAAAAAATCTATTTCGAGTGCAGAGAGGTCAGGATGCAACAGCATCAGCAGTCCTTTGTTAGCCTTTTATTAGAGTTTTGCTCAGGTCCCTCAATTTCAGCCAGAAAATACATGAAATCACAAAAAAACACACAAACTCATAGTAAAGTCCAGAAATGTGAATTTAGCATAAAAACTAATGAAAACATCCCTAAAAGTAGCTAGATCATACTAAAAACTACCTAAAAACAATGCCAAAAAGCGTATAAATTATTCGCTCATCACAACACCAAACTTAAATTGTTGCTTGTCCCCAAGCAACTAAAAATCATTTAGGATAAAAATAAGAGAATATACTATAAAGCTCAGAATATTAATGAATATTAATTCTAATTAGATGAGTGGGACTTGTAGCTTTTTGCTTTGGAACAGTTTTGGCATCTCACTTTATCCTTTGAAGTTTAGAATGATTGGCATCTCTAGGAACTTAGAATTTCAGATAGTGTTATTGATTCTCTTAGTTAAGTTTATTGATTCTTGAACACAGCTACTTTTATGAGTTTTGGCCGTGGCCCTAAGCACTTTGTTTTCCAGTATTACCACTGGATACATAAATGCCACAGACACATGACTGGGTGAACCTTCTCAGATTTTGACTCAGCTTTGCTAAAGTCCCCAGTTAGAGGTGTCCAGATCTCTTAAGCACACTCTTTTTGCTTTGGATCACGACTTTAACCACTCAGTCTCAAGCTTTTCACTTGGACCTGCATGCCACAAGCACATCGTTACGGACAGCTTGATTTAGCCGCTTAGGCCTGGATTTGATTTCCTTGGGCCCTCCTATCCATTGATGCTCAAGGCCTTGGATCCTCTTTACCCTTGCCTTTTGGTTTTAAGGGCTATTGGCTTTTTCTGCTTGCTTTTTCTTTTTCTTTCTATTATTATTTTTTTTGCCACTTTTTTTTTCGCAAGCTTTTGCTATTCACTGCTTTTTCTTGCTTCAAGAATCAATTTCATGATTTTTCAGATTATCAATAGCATTTTTCTTTGATTATCATTCTTTCAAGAGCCAACAATTTTAACATTCATAAACAACAAGATCAAAAATATGCACTGTTCAAGCATTCATTCAGAAAACAAAAAGTATTGTCACCACATCAATATAATTAAACTAAATTCAAGGATAAATTCGAAACTCAAGTACTTCTTGTTCTTTTGTATTAAAAACATGTTTCATTTAAGAAAGGTGAAGGATTCATGGAATTATTCATAGCTTTAAGACATAGTTACTACATACTAATGATCATGTAATAAAGACACAAACATAAATAACATAAAGCTTAAAAATTGAAAAACAGAGAAATAAGAACAAGGAATGAGTCCATCTTAGTGATGGTGGCACTTTCTTCTTGAAGAACCAATGATGTCCTTGAGCTCTTCTATGTCTCTTCCTTGCCTTTGTTGCTCCTCCCTCATTGCTCTTTGATCTTCTCTAATTTCATGGAGAATGATGGAGTGTTCTTGATGTTCTACCCTTAATTGATCCATATTATAACTCAAGTCTTCTAGAGAAGTGTTGAGTTGTTCCCAATAGTTGTTGGGAGGAAAATGCATCCCTTGAGGCATTTCCGGGATTCCTTGGTGATGAGCTTCCTCATGCGTCTCTTGGGATCCATGAGTGGGCTCTCTTGTTTGCTCCATCCTCTTCTTAGTGTTGGGCTTGTCCTCTTCAATGAGGATGTCTCCTTCTATGATAACTCCAGCTGAGTAGCATAGATGGAAAATAAGATGAGAAAAAGCTAGCCTTGCCAAGGTAGAGGGCTTTTCGGCTATTTTGTAGAATTCAAGGGAGATGACTTCATGAACTTCTACTTCCTCTCCAATCATGATACTATGGATCATGATGGCCCGATCCACAGTAACTTTGGATCGGTTGCTAGTGGGGATGATGGAGCGTTGGATGAACTCCAACCATCCTCTAGCCACAGGCTTGAGGTCCAGTCTTCTTAATTGAACCGGCTTGCCTTTGGAGTCTCTTTTCCATTGAGCTCCTTCAACAAATATGTCCATAAGGACTTGGTCCAACCTTTGATCAAAGTTGACTCTTCTTGTGTAGGGGCGTGCATCTCCTTGCATCATGGGCAAGTTAAACGCCAACCTTACATTTTTCGGACTGAAATCTAAGTATTTCCCCCGAACCATTGTAAGATAATTCTTTGGATTCGGGTTCACACTTTGATCATGGTTCCTATTGATCCATGCATTAGCATAGAACTCTTGAACCAATAAGATTCTGACTTGTTGAATGGGGTTGGTCAGAACTTCCCAACTTCTTCTTTGGATCTCATGTCGAATCTCCGGATACTCATTTTTCTTGAGTTTGAAAGGGACCTCAGGGATCACCTTCTTCTTGGCCACAGCATCATAGAAGTGGTCTTGATGGGCTTTAGAGATGAATCTCTCCATCTCCCATGACTCGGAGGTGAAAGCTTTTGTCTTCCCTTTTCCTTTTCTAGAGGTTTCTCCGGTCTTAGGTGCCTAGGTGGTTATGGAAAAACAAAAAAAGCTATGCTTTTACCACACTAAACTTAGAATATTGCTCGCCCTCGAGAAAGAAAAGAAAGAATAGATGAAGAAAAAGAAAATATGGAGGAGAGGGAGAGAGGGTTGTGTTTCGGCCAAGGAGGAGAAGAGATGGTTGTGTTGTGTGAAAATGAAGAAGAATGGAGGGGTTTATATAGTAGAGGGAGAGGGAGTAAGTTCGGCTATTTAAGATGGGTTTGGGTAGGAAAGAGATTTTGAATATTGAAGGTAGGTGGGCTTTATGGGGAAGAGTGGAAGGATGTGAGTGGTGAAGAGGTGATGGGGAAGAGAGATTGAGGTGATTGGTGAAGGGTTTTGGGGAAGAGTGTTATTGGATTGTGTGAAGAGGAGAGAAAGTGAGTTGAGGTAGGTGGGAATCTTGTGGGGTCCACAGATCCTGAGATGATCCTGTGGGGTCCACAGATCCTGAGGTGTCAAGGATTTACATCCCTGCACCAATGAGGCGTGTAAAATGCCCTTTTTCATGCAATCCTGGCGTTCAATGCCAGATTGATGCTTGTTTCTGGCATTGAACGCCAGCTTCATGCTTGTTTTGGGCGTTCAGCACCCATTTGCAGCATGTTTCTGGCGTTGAACGCCAGTTCCATGCTTGTTTTTGGCGTTCAGCGCCAGCTCTCCTTAGGGTGTTTTCCTGGCATTTAAATGCCAGGATGTTGCTTGTTTCTGGCGTTCAACGCCAGATCCATGCTCTGTTCTAGCATTGAACGCCAGCCAGATGCTCCTTATTGGCATTTAAACGCCAGTAAGCCCTTCCTCCAGGGTGTGCTTTTTCTTCTGCTGTTTTTGATCCTGTTTTTAATTTTAATATTTATTTTGTGACTCCACATGATCATGAACCTAATAAAACATAAAAGAACAATAAAAGAAAAAAATAAAATAAGATAAATAAAAATTAGGTTGCCTCCCAATAAGCGCTCCTTTAATGTCAGTAGCTTGACAGTGGGCTCTGATGGAGCCTCAAAGGTGATCAGGTCAATGTTGTAGACTCCCAACACCAAACTTAGAGTTTGAATGTGGGGATTCAACACCAAACTTAGAGTTTGGCTGTGGCCTCCCAACACCAAACTTAGAGTTTGATTGTGGGGGCTCTATTTGACTCTGTACTGAGAGAAGCTTTTCATGCTTCCTCTCCATTGTTAAAGAAGAACACCCTTGGGTCTTAAACACAAGGTAGTCCTCATTCAATTGCAGGACTAATTCTCCTCTGTTAACATCTATCACAGCTCCTGCTGTGGCTAGGAAAGGTCTTCCAAGGATGATGCATTCATCCTCCTCCTTCCTAGTGTCTAAGATTATGAAATCAGCAGGGATGTAAAGGCCTTCAACCTTTACCAACACGTCCTCTACCAATCCATAAGCTTGTCTTACTGACTTGTCTGCCATTTGCAATGAGAATATAGCAGGCTGTACTTCAATGATCCCCAGCTTCTCCATTACAGAGAGTGGCATAAGATTTATGCTTGACCCTAGGTCACACAGAGCCTTTTCAAAGGTCATGGTGCCTATGGTACAGAGTATTAAGAATTTACCAGGATCTTGTTTCTTTTGAGGTAAAGTTTGCTGAACCCATGTATCTAGTTCACCAATGAGTAAGGGAGGTTCACCTTCCCAAGTCTCATTACCAAACAACTTGGCATTCAGCTTCATGATAGCTCCTAGATATTGAGCAACTTACTCTCCAATTACATCTTCATCCTCTTCAGAGGAAGAATAGTTTTCAGAGCTCATGAATGGCAGAAGGAGGTTTAATGAGATCTCTATGGTCTCTATATGACCTTCAGATTCCTTTAAGTCCTCAATAAGGAACTCCTTCTTGCTTGAGAGACGTTCCCTGAGGTCTTCCTCATTGGGATTCACATCCTCTCCTTCCTCTCTAGGTTCGGCCATGTTGATTATGTCAATGGTCTTGCACTCTCTTTTTGGATTCTCTTCAGTATTGCTTGGGAGAGTACTAGGAGGAGTTTCAGTGACTTTCTTACTCAGCTGGCCCACTTGTGCCTCCAAATTTCTGATGGAGGACCTTGTTTCACTCATGAAGCTTAAAGTGACCTTAGACAGATCAGAACTATATTTGTTAAGTTAGAGGTGCTCTGCTCAGAATTCTCTGTCTGTTGCTGAGAAGATGATGGAAAAGGCTTGCTATTGCTAAACCTGTTTCTTCCACCATTATTAAAGCCTTGTTGAGGCTTTTGTTGATCCTTCCATGAGAAATTTGGATGATTTCTCCATGAGGGGTTATAAGTGTTGCCAAAGGCTTCTCCCATGTAATTTACCTTAGCCATTGTAAGGTTTTCAGGATCATAAGAGTCTTCTTCAGAAGATGCCTCTTTAGTGCTGTTGGATGCATTTTGCCATCCATTCAGACTTTGAGAAATCATGTTGACTTGCTGAGTTAACATTTTGTTCTGAGCCAATATGGCATTCAGAGCATCAATTTCAAGAACTCCCTTCCTCTGAGGCGTCCCATTATTCACAGAATTCCTCTCAGAAGTGTACATGAATTGGTTATTTGTAACCATTTCAATAAGTTCCTGAGCTTCTGCAGGCATTTTCTTTAGGTGAATGGATCCACCTGTAGAATGGTCCAGTGACATCTTAGAGAACTCAGACAGACCATAATAGAATATATCTAACATGGTCCACTCTGAAAACATGTCAGAAGGACACTTTTTGGTCATCTGCTTGTATCTTTCCCAAGCTTCATAGAGGGATTCACTATCTTTTTGCTTGAAGGTCTGAACATCCACTCTAAGCTTGCTCAGCTTTTGAGGAGGAAAGAATTTAACCAAGAAGGCCGTGACTAGCTTATCCCAAGAGTCCAGGCTATCCTTATGTTGTGAGTCCAACCATGTTCTAGCTCTGTCTCTTACAGCAAAAGGGAAAAGCATAAGCCTGTAGACTTCAGGATCTACTCCATTAGTCTTAACAGTCTCACAGATCTACAAGAACTCAGTTAAAAACTGGTAGGGATCCTCTGATGGAAGTCTATGAAACTTGCAGTTTTGTTGCATTAGAGCAACTAGTTGAGGTTTCAGGTCAAAATTGTTTGCTCCAATGGTAGGAATTGAGATGCTTCTTCCATCAAACTTGGAAGTAGGTGTAGTATAATCACCAAACATCCTCCTTGCATTATTGTTGTTGAGTTCGGCTGCCATATCCTTTTCTTGTTCAAAAATTTGAGTAAGGTTATCTCTGGATTGTTGTAATTTAGCTTCTCTTAGTTTCCTCTTCAGAGTCCTTTCAGGTTCAGGATCTGTCTCAACAAGAATATTCTTGTCCTTGCTCCTGCTCATATGAAAAAGAAGGGAACAGAAAATAATAATAGGGATCCTCTTTACCACAATAGAGAGATTCCTTTATGTTAGTAGAAGAAGAAAGGAATAGAAGAAGGAAAAGGTAAGAATCCAAACACAAGGGTGAAGATAGGTTCAGATTCTTGAGATGAAGAGAAGTGTTAGTAAATAAATAAATAAATAGAAGAAGATGAGAGGGAAAGAATTCGAAAATTAATTTTGAAAAAGGGTTAGTGATTTTCGAAAATTAAAAGAAGAATTAAAATTAAAATTAAAAATTAAAACATTTAGTTAATTAAAAGAATTTTGAAAAAGAGGGAGGTAATTTTCAAAAATTAGAGAGAGGAAAGTAGTTAGGTGGTTTTGAAAAAGATAAGATATAGTTAAAACAAACAAAAAGTCAACTAGTTAGTTGAAAAAGATTTGAAATTTAATTTTGAAAAGATAAGAAGTTGGAAGATATTTTGAAATCAAATTTTTGAAAAAGATAAAATTTTGAAAAAGATATGATAGAAAAGATATGATTAAAAAGATATGGTTGAAAAAGATTTAATTTTTAAAATTAAAATTAATTACTTGACTAACAAGAAACTAAAAGATATGATTCTAGAATTTAAAGATTGAACCTTTCTTAACAAGAAAGTAACACTTCAAATTTTTGAATCAATCACATTACTTGTTAGTTAAGTTCCGAAAATTTGAAATAAAATTAAGAAGAAGATTTTGAAAAATATTTTTAAATTTTTGAAAAATAGTAAAAAAAATGAAAAAGAATTGACTTTTGAAAAAGTTTTGAAAAAGATAAGATTTTTAAAATCAAAATTTTGACTTGACTAACAAGAAATAACTAATTTTAAAAATTTTTGACTAAGTCAACCCAAAATTTCGAAATTTATGAGAAAAAAGGAAAAGATATTTTTTTATTTTTGAATTTTTAATGATGAGAGAGAAAAACATAAAAATGACCCAAAACATGAAAATTTTTTGATCAAAACCTATGATGCATGCAAGAACACTATGAATGTCAAGATGAACACCAAGAACACTTTGAAGATCATGATGAATATCAAGAAGATATTTTTGAAAAATTTTTTATGCAAAGAAAACATGCAGGACACCAAACTTAGAAATTTTCAATGCTTAGACACTATGAATGCAAAAATGCATATGAAAAACAACAAAAAACACAAAACAAGAAATTTTAAAGATCAAACAAGAAGACTTGTCAAGAACAACTTGAAGATCCTGAAGAACACATGCATGAATTTTTGAAAAATGCAAAAAATTTTTAAAACATGCAATTGACACCAAACTTAAAAATTGACTCAAGACTCAAACAAGAAACACAAAATATTTTTTATTTTTATGATTTTATTAATTTTTTTTGGATTTTTGTAATAAATTTTCCGAAAACATATTTTTGAAAAAGGAAGTAATGAATCCAAAGTCCTCAATCAGAATTCTAGGAATCATGTAATGTTAGTCAAAAGCTCCAGTCCAGTAATTAGGCATGGTTTTACAGCCAACCAGGCTTCAACATGTTACATGAAACTCTAGAATTCATTCTTAAAAATTCTAAAAATTTTCGAAAAACAGGTGATAAATTTTTGAAAGATTTTTGAAATTTTTTTTCAAAAATAAAACAAAAAAAAATTATCTAATCTGAGCAACAAGATGAACCGTCAGTTGTCCAAACTCGAATAATCCCCAGCAACGGCGCCAAAAACTTGGTGCACGAAATTGTGATCTCTAATAATGGCATTCAACTTGGTATGCGCGTTTATAACTCAGCACTTTCTTCACAACCTCGCACAACTAACCAGCAAGTGCACTGGGTCATCCAAGTAATAAACCTTACGTGAGTAAGGGTCAATCCCACAGAGATTGTTGGTATGAAGCAATCTATGGTCATCTTGAAATTCTCAGTTAGGCGGATAATATATGGTTATGGAATTTTCGAATAATAATAATAAATAAACAGAAAATAAAGATAGAAATACTTATGTAAATCATTGATGGGAATTTCAGATAGGCGTATGAAGATGCTGTGCTCCTTCTAAATCTCTGCTTTCCTACTACCTTCATCCAATCCTTCTTACTCCTTTCCATGGCAAGCTGTATGTAGGGCATCACCGTTGTCAATGGCTACATCCCATCCTCTCAGTGAAAAAGGTCCAAATGCTCTGTCACAGCACGGCTAATCATCTGTCGGTTCTCGATCATGCCAGAATAGAATCCATTGACTCTTTTGCATTTGTCATCACGCCTAACAATAGCGAGTTTGAAGCTCGTCACAGTCATTCAATCCCTGAATCCTACTCGGAATACCACAGACAAGGTTTAGACTTTCCAGACTCTCATGAATGCCGCCATCAATTCTAGCTTATACCACAAAAGTTCTGATTAAGGAATCTAAGAGATATGCGTTCGGTCTAAGGTAGAACGGAAGTGGTTATCAGTCACGCGTTCATAGGTGAGAATGATGATGAGTGTCACGGATCATCACATTCGTCATGGTGAAGTGCAACGAATATCTTAGAACAGGAATAAGCTGAATTGAATAGAAAATAGTAGTAATTGCATTAAAACTGAAGTACAGCAGAGCTCCACACCCTTAATCTATGCTGTGTAGAAACTCCACTGTTGAAAATACATAAGTGATGGTCCAGGCATGGCCGAATGGCCAGCCCCCAAAATGTGATATGAATTCGAAAATTAGGGAAAAGGACTCCTAGTACAATTGTAAAAAGTTCTATTTATACTAGACTAGCTACTAGGGTTTACAGAAGTAAGTAATTGATGCAGAAATCCACTTCTGGGGCCCACTTAGTGTGTGCTTGGGCTAAGCTTGAGCTTTACACGTGCAAAGGCTTCTTTTGGAGTTGAACGCCAAGTTGTAACATGTTTCTGGCGTTCAACTCTGGTTTGTGACGTGTTTCTGGCATTTGACTCCAGAATGCAACATGGAACTGGCGTTGAGCACCAGTTTGCGTCATCTAATCTCGAATAAAGTATGAACTATTATATATTTCTGGAAAGCTCTGGATGTCTGCTTTCCAACGCCATTGAGAGCGCGCCATTTGGAGTTCTGTAGCTCCAGAAAATCTATTTTGAGTGCAGGGAGGTCAGGATCCAACAGCATCAGTAGTCCTTTGTTAGCCTTTTATTAGAGTTTTGCTCAGGTCTCTCAATTTCAGCCAAAAAATATCTAAAATCACAGAAAAACATACAAACTCATAGTAAAGTCCAGAAATGTGAATTTAGCATAAAAATTAATGAAAACATCCCTAAAAGTAGCTAGATCCTACTAAAAACTACCTAAAAACAATGCCAAAAAGCGTATAAATTATTTGCTCATCAGTACGCGTACCCCACGCATGCGTGTCATTCGTGATTTTGGCACTCCACGCGTACGCGTCAGTGACACATACGCATGACCTTAAAAATCGACGTAAATAAGTATTTTGGCAGAGAGTTGGGCTGGCTTAGGGTTGAAAGTGTGCTAGAGGCCCAAATTTGATCACGCGTACGCGTCACTGACGCGTGCGCATCATCTGCACAAATGGCCATCCACGCATGCGCGTGCATGACGTGCACGCGTCGTATGAAAATATTGGTTCCCAAGCCATGCGAACAGCGAGTTGTGCGTACGCACGGCTACCTTCGCACGAATCGCACAAAACCCAGGGCACGCAGACGCGTGCCTGACGCTTACGCGTCATTAAGGAAATTTTGCGGCCCACGCGTACGCGTGCTACACGCGTACGCGTCGCCTGCGCCGCACAAACTACGCTAGTTTGCCGCCCAATTTTAATTTTCTTTCCCCCTCTCCCAATCCTAATTCTCTCTTGTTCATTTATTCTTTTCTTTTTCTTTCATTATAATATTTGTCTCTTTCTATTTTCAGTTCTGCTTTGCTTGAGGACAAGCAAACCTTTAAGTTTGGTGTTGACGCTTCGCTTAAGGGTATTCTGTTTATTCTTATGGCACCAAAAGGGAGGCGAATCATCTTCACTAAGGAGCACAACCTGAAGAATAAAACGACTGCTAGGATAACTAAGGTGGTTGAGTTCCTTTTATTTTTTATTCCTCCCCTCTTTTTTTCTATGTTATGTTCCGGCGTTCTACTATTTTGCTTTTTTGTTGCATGATCTTTTATTAGTTAGAATCCTAGGACTAGTTTATTTTTCTCTTAATTGCTTTAATTCTGAAAAGATGTCTTATGTATTACTCACTGAGCTTGAATTAAAAAAAATACAGAAGTGATGTATTATATTGCATGAGAAATTGAGTTAATTTTTAAGAGTAGTCTTATTTACTTAAATGTGGTGGTATTAATTATAATTCTGAATGCATGACATGAACAGTGCATATTTAAATTTGAATCAAAGAATGTTGATGTACAAGGAATAGGAATTTAGAGAATTATTATGATTTCTCTAAAATTAATGAAAGCTTAATCCTTGAAGCAAAAGAAACAGCAAAAGAAAAATAAAAGCAAAGTCCAAGGCTCTGACCATCAATGACTAGGGATGTGAGACATGATTAAAAGCTCAAAGAATTGTTTCCCTAGTCACATGCTTGTGGTGTTTCTGTGTCAAGTAATCCTTGAGACAAAACATTTAGAGTCGAGATCAATTGCAGAGTATGCCAAAGGCTTTGAGTACCACTGTCTGGGAGTAACTGAAAAAAAATATTAATAATAATAAAATAAAATTATTTAGAACTTAAAGAAAGTTCCCCAGTTAAGTGCTTGTGGTGTTTCTGTATCAAGTAAAACTTGAGACAAAACATTTAAAGTCATGGCTAGGCTCAAAGTGCAAAGCACCAAAGAAAAATTGTTGTGTTCAAGGATTAAATTGAGTTACAAAAGATCAAAGAATTCATAATATTATCCGAATTCTAATTCTAGATGACAGCAACATTCTTCTGATTCAAAGGAGAGTGAGATGCCAAAACTATTCAGGATTGTAGTTGTTAACCCCACTATAAGAAGAGAAATGGTCTTAATCGAACTCTCATTCGCATGCAAATTCACATTCTAAGCTTATATTAGTTTTGGTTGCTTGAGGACAAGCAACAATTTAAGTTTGGTGTTGTGATGCGTGAGCATCTTTCCTATCTTTTCTTAGTGAATTTGCATCTAATTTGTTGAGTTTAATAAAGAATTAATTATCTTTTAGCCAATATGGATTCTACTTTGAGTCTTTTGCAAACTTTGTTTATTTTAGGTAGCATTCGGCTGGGTTTGGTAGAATTTCTGCAGCACAAGAATCAAAGGAGATGGCAGCGAGGAGCGACGCGTATGCGTGACTGATGCATGCGCGTGACTGACGCGTACGCGTGATTTGAAGAATGGCACAGCAATGCGTGCGCGTGACCGATGCGTCTGCGTGACTTGCAGAAAAAACCATCGACGCGTATGCGTGACTAACGCGTACGCGTGACATGCGCCACGTGCAGAAAACGCAGAAAAACGTTGGGAGCGATTTTTGGGCTGTTTTGACCCAGTTTTCTGTCCAGAAAACACAGATTAGAAGCTGCAGAATGGACAAAATATGTGGTCCCCACCCATCAACTGAAGACCTGTTGATTATTCTGATTTAAATTCAAATCTTATTCTTAAGAAAAGATATTATTTTTTAAATTTTAGACAATTAGATTTCAAATCTACTAGGATTAGACATAAAAGGATATACAACATTGAACTTTTCATTCCATTCCAGACTACCAAAATACATTTTATCAGAATCCTTATTTTCTTCTCTGAACCATGAGCAACTAATCCTCCATTGTTAAGGTTAGGAGCTCTGTCTATTTGTATGGATTGATTTTATTACTTTTTCTATTTTAATTCATGTATGGATTTATAATTTAAGAATTGTTTTCACTCTTTATTTTATGAATTTGGGTGGAACGGAAGTATAACCCTCTTTTCTATTTGAGTTCTTGTAAAACTTGGAAAAGCTCTTTACTTGAACAACAGCTTGAAAACAATTTCTCCTAAATTTTAATTATTTGGATTTAATAGGATACGTGATATATAATCCTCTTATTTTTGGGTAAATAGAATTTTTGTGGCATATAAACTGGAACTTGAACTTCACCTTCTAATTGGAATTAATTGACCAAGGAATTGGCAGCTAATGAATTTTAGAAAGGTCTAAGGAATTAGGGTCTAGTTACATATAGTTTGCCATAAATTAAATCCTACATAATTAAAATCGTTAGTAAGAAAATTTAATCCAGAAAAATAGATAACTCTGAAGCCTTAACTGTTTCTCCAATATTTTATTTTCAACTTACTTACTTACGTACTTGCCTTCTGATATTTTCAAATTTAAACCTTTTGAATATCTCAAAACCCTTTTTTGCTTGCCTAACTAAGCCAATCAATCAATCATTGTTGCTTGATCCATCAATCCTCGTGGGATCGACCCTTACTCACGTAAGGTATTACTTGGTACGACCCAGTGCACTTGCCGGTTAGTCTGTGGTTGTTAACACCGCACCAGTATTGATCCTGTTTTGCCATTATGTACTCTTCATATTCTACTGCCTGCTGCATTTCTCATTCTGTGATTATGTTGCTACTACCTGGTTATGTGCAATTTACTTGTCATCATGATTATTGCTTTTCTCTACTGATTGATTATGCTTGTTGCTTTTTTGGATTCATATGACTTTCTTGCTATTTTTGGCTATCCGGGAACGTCTAAATTACAGCCGGGATGCTGCCCGATTTTACCAAAAAATTGTTTTAACCTTCAAATCTTGCCTAGGATTGAACTTGGGATTTTCAAATTAACCTTTGCCCAACTCCCACCAAGTTCAATTCCCGGGACATTTGGACTAGCTTTTCCGTTCTTATTTTGTCCCCCGTGATTAGCAATGACTAAATGAACTTAAAGAATTGCCTAAACATTTCATTGAACCATGATTTACAATTTCCTTACACGATGTTCATTCTTTCACAATAATTGGTGTATTCCCATGGTGTAACTCTCTTTTTCATTCTTTTTGGTTTTCACCTTTTCATAGTTACACAAATGCATTCTATTGCTTATAACACCAATTATTGCGAGTCCATTATCACATGCTTTTGGCATTCCTACATTCTCATGAGTGTGAACATGATTGTTGTACACACTTTGCGATTCTCTTTTAATTAGGCCACCCTCCATCAGACCACTAATTCTCAATCTCACTTTTTTTAACTCACTAACCTGTCTAACCTACTGACTTCATTTCTCATTTTACTTAACTCTTTAACCATTCTTTTGAGTTATGATGATTAATGTGCCTAATACATGAGCATTGTGTTACGTTGTTTGAAATGTTTGAATTCTTGGTCTATGGATATGTCTTCCGTGCTTACTTGTATTCCAAGTTTTCAATTTTGGTTCACATCATGATTGCTTGTCATTCATCTTACATCCTGAACATGTTCTTCCTTGCTCCCTGCTACATGTTTAATTGCTTAAATTTTACTCTATTCTATTTTTCAGGATGTCGGATAAGGGAAAAGGCAAAGCCACCTCCAAGAAGAGGAAAAGGGCCCAAGATTCTACTTTCTCTCCTTATGTGGATTATTCTAAAAATCCTATTAATGATGAGGAGAGGGCAAATCAATCACTAACAAGAAGAACTTAAACATTGAAAAGAAGAACTTGAACATTGAAAAGAAGTTGGTCCTCCCATCCAATTTGAGGCAGATGATTAATAACCGCATTGAGAGGATGGGCTTAAACTTTGTAGATCGGGAACTTAGCCGGGTGAACCAGTCTTGGGTGCAAGAATTCTATTGTAACTTCTTCTTCCACACCCTTGACTCAGTACTTGTTAGAGGTATTCAGGTGCCCATTACTGAGCAGGTCATTGAGGATACCCTTACTTGTAGGCCCAAGGCAGGTGATACTGATGCCTTTGAGCAGGCCGAGGTGGAGCTCCACTGCATGACCTTCGATTTTGATGCTTTGAGAGCAGTGGTAGCTACCCCGAAAGCTCTCTGTGTTATGGATGCGGACAACAAGGCACCCAAGGGGGATGCGCTTTACCTATCTGAGCAGATTAGCCAAGACATAGCAACAGATTTTCGCCCATTACCTCATGCCGACTACCCACTTCTCGGAGATCCCCGTTGCTATATTGATCTTGATCAACTGTGTGCTAGAGAGGAAGGAGGTCTATTTCCCTCGGCTGATCAGGCGGTTCATGTGGCTGGCCCACATCAGAGGATCCTTTCCATTTCCCGTCCTTATCACACAGATGGCTCAGCGGGCCAGTGTCCAGTCGCTACCGGAGGACATGTCACCACCCCCACCGCTCCCTGAGAAGGAACCATTGACCATTCTATGGGGGTCTTGGGTGACCGATAAGCCTCCTTCACGGTGCCGATCTCAAGCTAGGGAAGCAGTTGAGGGAGCTGGACCCTTTTCGTCATCAGCGCCAGCAAGAACATCTACATCAGCAGCAGCAACACTCCCTTTACCACCACCAGCGCCTCAGCCGACTCACTTACTGGTTCAGCGCTTTTCTGGTTCATGGAGCACAGTAAGCACCAGCTTATGCGTCGCCTAGACTGGATTGACCAGATATTTGTGGCCCAGGGCTTTGAGCTGCCCCCTCTTCCAGAATCCTCCAGTTCAGATGAGGAAGCCCATGAGGAAGAGCATGAGGATTTACATGATGAGGATACCCATGAGGAGGAGCCGGTTAACATGAAGGCACCACCACAGACCCAGGCTACCTAGGAGACACCTTAGCCATAGCCCAGGCCAGAGCCAGAGCCAACCAGTGTACCCCCCTGAGCCTGAGAATTAGCATCGGGGATGATGCTTGATCTTAAGTGTGGGGAGGTTGCCGTTGGCACAGTCGGTAGATCGGTGAACACTTCGGCTATTTTCCTAGTTATGCTTTCCTAGATATCTTATTTTGCACACTACTGTATATATTGGTTGTTTTGGATATTTTGGATTCTTCCTTGTTGCATACTCTCTCATTTTGGATGTAGATATTGTGGATGTTGGATTTTATATTTTAGTTGGGTTTTTCTTCATATAGTTATCCTCTTAGCTTGTGGTTGTGATTAGAAATTGTTTTGAAATTGTTAAGACCTAGTTAACCCTTTTTCATATGAAACTTGTTTTGATTGAAAAAGAAAAGGGTAAACTAAGGAATTTTTGGAATTTCTCAATCACAACAATGCTTAGTCAAAATGATAAAATTTTCAAAAAAAAATCCATCTATAGAGCATAACCCAATTAATTGAAAATTTTTGTAACTTGCTTGAATTCATATTTTGTGGAGCATGTATTGAGCTAAGAACACAAGCATGTGAGATTTGAGCCAATTGATGTGGTTACATTTTATAACCACCTATTTTCCATTCTTGTGTGTGATTGTTCTCTTCCTATGATTGTGATTCTTTATTTGTTTGATTCTTTATGTCCATTATTCCCTGTATTCATGCATTTATATGATTGAGGCCATTATTTCAATTAGCTCACTTACCCAAATAGCATACCTTTTATCTTCCATTGTTAGCCAAATTTGGGCCTATGCTTAACCCATTTGTTCTTTAATTTAGCACATTACAAGCCTTAAAGCGGAAAACAATAAATGTCCTTAGTTTGGATCTTTGATTAGCTTAGGCTAGTGAATGTGTGACATTCAAGTATGGAAAATCTTGGGACATTGGTTGAGTAAAAGGGTAGTTTTGTATTTTTTGTTGAAGATATTGAGAATTGGGAACATACTCATGTATTAATCAAATGTATAGACCTTATGCATTGACACTATGTATATAGTTTGAAAGAAAGAAAAAAATGGGAAAAACAAAATAAAAAGAAAAAAATAAATGAGAAAAAAATGAAAAAAATATAGAAAAGAAAAGAAAAAAAAGAAAGCAATAAAAAGGGGACAAAATGCCCCAAAGTAAAGTTCAATAAAAGTCAATGCATATGTATTGTGAAGCAAAAAGAAAATGCATGAGTATGTGAAAAAAAAAGTGAAGGATGGGTAGTTAGGCTAGCTTTTATTTGTATAGGTTATTATATAGGTTAGGTGGGAAAGTCTAGGCTAAGCAAAGATTCGAATTCTAGTCCACTTATCCATTTATGATCCCACCTTGACCCTAGCACCATTACAACCTATGAGAAAGACCTCATGATGAATGAATGCATACATTGAATAATTGTTGATTGTTAGATGAAGAACAAATTTTGGAAAGCATGATTAGGAGAGGATTGAGTGGATCAACCCCTAAACACCGAGCGAATAGAGTGCAAACACATCCGGTGAGGGTTCAATAGCTCAATTACATGTGTTCACCCCTATTATCTATATTCTTGCAAGTTTGAAATTCTTTTGATAATTCAATACAATTATGGTTTGGACTTGATTCCTATTGCTCTAGCTCTTATGCTCACATATATTCTCTTGGAAGTTGAATTATTTTGACCAAGCATTTGCATTCACCCTAGGTAGTTGCATTTAGATAGGATTCATGTAGTTTAGTGGCATTAAATAAAGATCATACCCTTTGTTTCCTTTTTAATTTAGCATAAGGACATGCTAAGGTTTAAGTATGGGGAGGTTGATAAACACCGATTTTAGGGTTTATCTCGTGTTGGATTTAGAGTATTTTGCTAACCTTTTCTCACATTTAGCCAATGAATTAGCATGATTTTGTGATCTCTCCCTTATTTGTGCCTAAGTGTAAAAAACATGCTTTTTAGGTCTTTAATTAGATAATTTTAACTCCTCCTCGATTCTATAAGATGCCTTGATATATTTGTTAGTAGTCTCAGGTTAAAAAAGGCTAGGAATGGATCAAGAGAGCAAGGAAGGAATCATGCAAGTGGAGAAGATCATGGAAAGCCAAAGAATTGAACTCGCCCATGGACGCGCGTGCACACCAAGCACTTACGGGCACCTTGTGAAGTCACCCATGGACGCGTACGCGTGCTGTGCACGTACGCGTCAGTACTGATATATGATTTTTTTAATAAAAACATGGCCAGCGAATTCTCAAAGCCTATGGAGCCCAATCCAAACCAACTTCGGCGCTAAAACACTCAAAAGGACCAAGGATTGAAGGGGAATGCATCTTTGATCATCTAGGATTCATTTTTACACTTTAGGATTAGTTTTAGAGAGAGAAGCTCTCACTTCTCTCTAGGATTAGGATTAGTTTTAGAGAGAGAAGCTCTCACTTCTCTCTAGGATTAGGATTAGGTTAGATCTAGATTAGGATCTCTTAGATCTAGGTCAATTTTATGCTTTGATTTACTTTTCCTTTTGTAGTTCTTCTTCTTCAACGTCTCTTCTCTCTAGTTTAACATTTAATTCTTGTAATTCTATACTTTTATGTTGATGCACTTTTGTTTCTTCTATTTTTCTTTAATGCAATTTGAGGTAATTCATGTAGATCTTGTTTTCTTTGATTTGTTGTTGTTTAATTCCTTGCAATTGAGTAGTGTAGATTTACTTTCCTTGCAATTTTACTATGCTTTCCTTTTATTGCCTTCCAAGTGTTTGATGAAATGCTTGGTTGGATTTTAGTGTAGATTTTTCTCCTCTTGGCCTATATATAGTAATTAGTGATGCTTAAGTTATCTAATTCCTTTGTTGATTGATAATTAGAAGTTGCTGATTGATTTGGATACCACTAGAGCTAGTATTTCCTTTGGGAGTTGGCTAGGACTTGTGGAATCAAGTTGATTCATCCACTTGACTTTCCTCCATAGTTAGAGGTTAACTAAGTGGTAGCAATGGACAATTGTGGTCACAATTAAGGAGGATAACTAGGATAGGACTTATAATTCTCACAACCTTGCCAAGAGCTTTCTAGTTGTTAGTTTATTTTCATTGCCATTTACCTTTCATGTCTAATATCTCAAAAACCCCAAACATAGCTCCATAACCAATAACAAGGCACTTTATTGCAATTCCTAGGGAGAACGACCCGAGGTCCAATACTTCGGTTTATAGATTTTAGGGGTTTGTACTAGTGACAAACAAATTTTTGTATGAAAGGATGATTGTTGGTTTAGAAACTATATTGCAACGTGATTTGATTAGTGAAATTCTAGACCGTCAAAAATCAGTTCGTCAGGGTTCGAACCTTGTGGTCTCTAATAGCAAACATTTCACCTTGAATTAAATTAGAATGGAGCCCGATAAAGTTATTTGTGTTAACCGGGCATTGTGATTTTTTCCTTGCTTCTTTGGTGCTCAGTTAATAAGGAGAGCACAACATTCCTTGCTTTGCTTCCTTGGCTTTGAGTAGGGCTCTCATAGAGAGCGCTGAGCTCTTTGAGAGAGTGCTATAGTTTTTCTTTATTGATGTGCCACGCTTTTCTTCTTCCTTATGCCACGATTTCCTCATTTCTTTCTTTTCTTCACCTACAAGAAGTCAAACAACCAATCAAAGTATCACCAAATTCACAAGGTTTACAACTCATTCAAAAACCAACTAATTTTAGCTTAAACCTCATGATTTTGTGTCAATTAAAGGATGGTTGATTGATTCAACAAAACCATGCAAATCCACTCCAAACCACTTACTTATAATACAAGAAAGTGCATAAAACCTAATGAAACAAGTGAAAAATGCTTGAAAAGCTAGCATAAAATGACTTGTCATCAATAGGGTTCATTAATTGTTTGGGGATCAAGAGCCACCAATTGAGAAATATTTGAAGTTGAATTCGTCCACTTTCAATGAAGATTCATTGGATGAAGATCCACAACAATATTTAGAGGATGCAAAGAAAGTTATTCGGGCTCTCAAGTGCACCAAAGAATGGGGTGTTGAGTTAGTATCCTACAACTTGCATGGTTCGGCAAGATAATGGTATGAGTCTCTTCTTGAGAGCAAGGAAGCAGCTGAATTACCCCCTCCTTCCTAGGAAGAGTTCACTGAAGAGTTTCTCGCTCGATTTTATCCAGCTAACAAGCAAACAGAGGATGCAATTGCCTTTGAAAGATTAAGGCAAGAGAATATGACTGTGACCGAGTATGCTAAGGAGTTTACTAGACTTTCTAAGAGTGCTCCATACTTGGAAAATTTAGAAGAGATGAAAGTACGTCAATTCGTTCGTGGGTTGGCAGAACCTATGTTCACTACTCTTATGCCTGAAGTCGGACGCATGTCTTTTAAGGATATCCTAAATTCTGTCTATGGAATTGAAGCTGGGATAGCGGAAAGAAATGCTTATAAGGATGTTGGTGAGAATCCCAAGATGAAGGGACAATGTTCTAGTGGATCTAGTGCAGGAGGATTTCAGTCTCATCATGGTCAGACTAATCAACAAGGTTATTCGGGTTATCGAGCTCGTCCTCAAACATCTTTTGGTGGGGTTGCTTCTTCTGGATATGCTCCCATGAGTGTTTTGAGTCCCAGACCTTTTGTTAAGGGCACTTCTCAATCTAGTGCACAAGGTTCAAATCAGACAAGGCCGGCTCAGCCGTACTGCCATCAGTGTGGGAGTTATCATTCTGGTATATGTTTCAAGGCCACTGGAGTATGTTTTAGTTGTGGCCAATCTGGTCATCTCAGGAGAGATTGTCCTAATTCTAGAGGAGGCTTTGCTCTAGGTATTGCACGACCGACAACACCAATGTTATCATCTTCAGCTATGTCTATTGGGAATTCTTCTAGTCCTAGTGGCAGAGGAGCAGGTGGTAGGGGTCAAACTTATAACAGAGGAGGGAGCCAAAGAGGAAGAGGTCAGGCACATGTATATGCTTTAACACGTCAAGATGCTCAAGCTTCTAATGCTGTGGTGGCAGGTAACTTACAAGTTTATTCTTTAGATGCTCGAGTGTTATTTGATACGGGATCTCATTATTCATATGTATCTCCACATCTTGCATCTCGTTTCGATAAACAACATGAACTGTTATCCCACCCATTTCATGTTGGCACTCCACTTGGAGTATCCACGGTAGTTCGAGTCGTGTTTCGGTCTTGTGTTGTTAGAATTAATACGATTAAAACCTTAGCTGACTTGATTCTTCTAGAACCAATGGAAGATATTGATGTTATCCTAGGCATGGATTGGTTAGCAGCTTGTCATGCTGATGTGGGATGTTACTCCAAAACTGTGGAGTTTGACATACCAGGTATCTCACCTTTTGTTTTTAAGGGTGATGATTGAAGAGAGAACTTTTGCGTGGTCTGGAATTCAGAATAAATTCCCGTTGCAAGTATAGTTTCTAAACCAACAAAAGTCTTTTCTTAAAAACGTTTTGGTTGTCATAAGTAACAAACCCAATAAAAATAATTAACCGAAGTATTCAAACCTCGGGTCATCTTCTCAAGGAATTGCAGGGAGGTGTGTTTTATTATTGGTTATGGAAAATAGTGTTTTGGGTTTTGAAAAGGGTTTTTGAGCAGAAGAATTAGATTGCAAGAATTAATAAATTAATAACTAATAAAACTCTTGGCAAGGTATGAAAAAATGGAAGTCCTATCCAAGTTATCCTTATCGATGGTGATAAAAATTGAGTTTTAATCCCACTTAGTTAACCTTTACTAAAGCAAAAGAAAGTCAAGTAGACTAATTAATTTGATCCTCGGGTCATAGCCAATTCCTAAGAAAGGACTAGAGTTATTGGAATTCAATTCAATTAGCAAAAATAGCAATTATCAATCACGATGAGTTTGATAACTCAAGAGTCACCAATAAATCAACTAAAGCCAAGAATATAAAAATCTAGATAAAAATCATATGTCTGAAAATACCTTAATTTATATCAAATAAAGAAAATCATAACATGAATGGTCATTAAACAAATAAAAGAGAAAACAAATAAATAAGAACATTGAACCTGAGATGAAGAAGAAATATTCCTAATTTCTAAAAATCCTAATCCTAATCCTAAGAGAGAGGAGAGAACCTCTCTCTCTAAAAACTACATCTAAATTATAAAAAGTGAATTATGATCTGATCTGAAGTGATGTCTTGAGTCTCTGCATGTTTCCTGACTTTAATCTGTGTTTTTGGGCCAAAACCTGGGTTGAAATGCGGCCCAAAATCTGTGCCAGCGACTTCTGTAATTCTGCAGATCGCACACGTCACGTGGCCGCGTCGTCCACGCGTTCGCGTCACTCAGCATTTCTTGTACCACGCGTGCGCATCGTCCACGCATTCGCGTCGTTCGTGCAGCTTCCAATCCGCGCGGTCACGTCAGGCATGCGAACGCGTCACTCTGATTTCTTCCATTTTGTGCGGTCGCGTGAGCCATGCGACCGCGTGACTTCTCGCTGGTAATTTCCTCAATTCCTTGTGTTCCTTCTATTTTTACACGCTTCCTCTTCATTCCTTATGCCATTCCTACCCTATGAAGCCTGAAATACTTAGCACATAGATCACGGCATCGAATGGTACGAAGGAAAATAAAAATATACAACTAAAAGGTCTTTAGGAAGCAAGTTTTCAATCACAGAACAATTCAGGAAGGAATTGTAAATACATGCTATTCATATGAATAAGTGGGTGAAAAGCTTGATAAAACCACTCAATCAAACACAACATAAACCATAAAATAGTGGTTTATCAACCTCCCCACACTTAAACATTAGCATGTCCTCATGCTAAGCTCAAGGAGACAAAATAAATGAGTAGGGAAAAGCAGGACTCATGCAATGTAACCTCTGAATGTGAATGCAACTACATGCTAAAATGATTCTACCTACTCGGTAAAAAAGTAAATAAATCTTTCAAGAATAAATATGAACTGGATTTTACTAATTCAAATCACAAAATAAAGTACAGATAACTTGCAAGAAGAAGATAGCTCATGAAAGTAGGGAACATAGAATTAAGCACTGAACCCTTACTGGTAGTGTATATCATTCTAACTCTCAAGTGTCTAGGGTCAATTCTCTCAATTCTCTACTAATCTTGCTTTCTATAGCTTGCTTTTCAGCTAACAATCAACAAAAATTTAATGCACCAATACACAAATCAAGAGGTCTTTTAAGGGTTGTAATGGGGTTAGGGTCAAGGTAGGATTGTATTTGGCCAAGTGGACTAAAATCTGAATCCTTAATTAACCTAAACTTTCCACCTAACTTAAGACAATCCATTTAATTAAAATGCAGAATCTAACTTCCCATTAACTGTGTTTTCCACATATTAATGCATCCTAAATTTGAGTACAGTACATATGCATTGATACCAACACTTACTTTGGGGCATTTTGTCCCCTTTTATTAATTGCTCTTTTTTCTTTTCTTTTTCTTTTTTTTTCTTTTCATTTTTTTTCTATTATTATATTTTTTTTTCTTTTCTCTTGTTTTTCTCAATGCGTATGAAAAAAAGTATTGATTGCAATAATATGTGTTCAACTATTATTTTGCACATTTTCACAAAAATATACAACACCCAATTACTCAAGCCAAATATTTTCAAACCCAACTTCCCCACACTTAAATCTTGAGCACTTTTACTAGTCTAAGCTAACCAAGGATTCAAATTAAGGACAATATTGTTTTCTGCTTAGAGTTAGTAATGAGCTAAAGTAAAGAACAAATGGGTAAATTAGGCTCAAATTGGTTTGCAAAGGATAATGAAAGAATAAGGCCATATGGGTATGTAAGCTTAGTGAAACAAATGCCTCAATCATATAAGTGCATGCATACATTAAAAAATGGAAATATAGAATCAAGCAAGACAAAGATCACAATTTTAGAGAGAAAAACACACATCAAAAATAAAATATTGGTTGATAAGATGCAACCAATCAAATGGGCTCAAAATCTCACTGGTTTTGTGTGTTCAAGCTCTAAACCGTGTTCCAAAATAATATTTCTTCAAACAAATTTTTCAAAAAGTTTAATTCAAATTAGTGAAATGCTATAAAAATTTTCTTGAAAAAGAAAATGTTACTTCAACCAAGTGGTAAAATATGCACAAAATTAAACAAACATGCAATCAAACATGCAAATGCAACAATGAAAAACAAAAATTGGTGTTGAGAAGGGACTAACTAACCTGTGGAGTTCGGTATCGACCTCCCCACACTTAAAGATTGCATTGTCCTCAGTGCATGCAAAGATGTGCAGGTGGGCGGGGGTTGTGGTTTCTCAGCTAGTGCTCTTGTCGTTTCGCTCTTCGCCGGTGGCTTGTTAGAGGCTTTCTCTTTACCCTTTTTGGTGACCATCCTGAAAAAGGGAGAAAGGAAAGGGACATGTAATTCAAATAGCTAGAACCGGGAGGAGGAAGGTTCAAGTGATAATCAATGCCAAGGTAAGGGATAATGTCTTAAATACATGGTCACGACTACATGCAATTAGGACATCAATGGAAATATAGCAAGGCATATTAAATCAATTAGATGCAAGATGTGTAAAATCATGTAGGCAAAGGCATGAGAAGCATAGGTCAAGCATCAATTGTAAAAATAAGTTGGATTAAAGAGCACTTGTATGATGACAATTGTGAATGATAATCTCAAATACAGGTGGATTACAAGTTTTGTGAGTTAAAAGAGGAATGAAAGTAATAAATCCAAATATATATGAGATCCAAATTTAAAATGTCAATTTTCAAACCAATCCTTATAATATCCACAAGCTCCATTATAATAAATTAAAATCCAAATAAAGCTCCAACATCAACATAAAAATGCATGAAAATAAAAAGAAAGAAGAAAGAAAGAAGAAGAAAGAAGGAAAAAGGAGGAAGGGGGAAGAAAGAAATAAGAAAGGAAAAGAAAAAGTAGGATTTGGGAAAGAAAAATATAAGATATTGTGGCAGATTAAGATAAGTTGTGCGGTGATGCGTGAGCATCTTGTCTATCTTTTCCTAAGTGAATTTGCATCTAATTTGTTGAGTTTAATTAAGAATTAATTATATTTTAGCCACTATGGATGCTATTTTGAGTTTTGTGCAATATTATTTATTTTACGTAGCATTCGGAGGGATTTGATGAAGTTTTTGCAGAGAAGAAGAAGAAACCAAAAAGATGACCAGCGAATACCGACGCGGACGCGTAGCTTACGCGACCGCGCGGAATGGAGAAATCGCAATGACGCGATCGCGTGCCTGACGCGAGCGCGTGGACTGGAATCTTCACAAATGACGCGAGCGCGTGGACGACGCGGATGCGTCACATACATAATCTGCAATAATACAGAAAATGCTGGGGTGATTTTTGGGCTGTTTTGACCCACTTTCCAGCCCAGAAAACACAGATTAGAAGCTGTAGAATGGACAAAGCAAGTGGTCCCCACCCATCAACTGAAAATCTATTAATTAATTCGAATTTCAATTCAAATCTTATCTTTTAGGAAAAGATATTATTTTTATTTTTAGATAATTAGATTTAAAATTAATTAGGATTAGTTATAAAAAGGAAAGACTTCTCTTCTATTAGGGACACTACATTAGAGGGATTCCATTAGGGAATTCAATACAAATTTACATTCTACATTCCATGAGCAACTAAACCTCCACTGTTAAGGTTAGGAGCTCTGTCTATTTGTATGGATTGATTTTATTACTTTTTCTATTTTAATTTATGTTTTGGATTTATATTTAAGAATTGTTTTTGTTCTTTATCTTATGAATTTGGGTGGAACGGAAGTATGACCCTCTTTCTATTTTAGTTCTTGTATAACTTGGAAAAGCTCTATACTTGAACAACAGCTTGAAAACATATTCTCCTAAATTCTAATTATCTGGATTTAACGAGATAGGTGACATATAATCCTTTTATTCTTTGGGTAATTAGAGTTTTGTGGCATGCAAACTGGAATTTGATCATGTACCCTTTAATTGGAATTAATTGACCAAGGAATTGGCAGTTAATGAATTTTAGAGGAGACTAGGAAGGTCTAAGGAATTAGGGTCTAGTCACATATAGTTTGCCATAAATTAAATCCTACATAATTAAAATAGTTAGTAAGAACAGTTAATCCGGAAAAATAGATAACTCTGAAGCCTTAACTGTTTATCCATATTTTATTCCCAATTTATTTAATTGTCTATACTTTTGATATTTTGAATTCGAACTTAAACCTTTTAAACATCTCAAAATCAATTTCTGCTTGCCTAACTAAGCTTATCACTCAATAACTGTTGCTTAATCCATCAATCCTCGTGGGATCGACCTTTACTCACATAAGGTATTACTTGGTACGACTCGGTGCACTTGCCAGTTAGTAGTGTGGGTTATAAATTCCACACCAAGTTTTTGGCGCCGTTGCCGGGGAAAAATGGGTAAAATCTTGTTTTATCTTGTTCCATCAATTCGCTTATTGGTTTTCTGGCACAAAAGGGAGGCGAATCATCTTCACGGAGGAGCACAACCTGAAGAATAAAGCGACTGCTAGGATAACTAAGGTGGTTGAGTTCCTTTCATTTTTATTCCTCTCCTCTTTTTCTATGTTATGTTCCGGTTTTCTGCTATTTTACTTTGTCTGTTGCATGATCTTTTATTAGTTAGAATTCTAGGACTAGTTTTTTTTAATGCTGAAAAGATGTTTCATGTACCACTCACTGAACTTGAATCTAAAAAGAAAAGAAAAAGAAGTGATGTATTGCATGAGAAATTGAGTTTAATTCTAAGAATAGTCTTATTTACTTAAATGTGGTGGTATTTTCTGTGATTTTTGAATGCATGATATGAACAGTGGATATTTGAATTTGAATCAAGGGATGTTGATGTATAAGGAACAGGAATTTAGAGAATTATTATGACTTCTGTGAAATTATATTTAAAAAAAATTCTGTTCTTTCTTCTTTACTTTCTTGGTTACCACATGGTGCGTTTAATCCTGTTTGGTGTTTTGTGCTGAGAAAAAAAAACTGACTAGGGAGGTCAGACATGATTAAAAGCTCAAATAGTTGTTTCCCTAGTCATATGCTTGTGGTGTGATTGTGTCAAGTAATCCTTGAGACAGAACACTTAGAGTCGAGACCAAGCGCGTTTAACAGAGTATGCCAAAGGCTTTGAGCACCATTGTCTGGGAGTAATTGAAAGAAAAATCAGAACTCAAAGAGAGTTCCCCAGTTAAGTACTTGTAGTGTTTCTGTGTCAAGTAATCCTTGAGACAAAACATTTAAAGTCACAGCTAGGCTCAAGGTGCAAAACACCAAAGAAAAATAAATTAAACTAAAATTTGCTGTGTTCAAGGATTAAACTGAAATATAAAAGATCAGAGAATTCATAATATTATCCGGATTCTAATTCCATGTGACAGTGACATCCTTCTGATTTAAAGGAGAGTGAGATGCCAAACCTATTCAGGATTACAGTTATAAACCCCACTATAAAAAGAGACATGAGCATAATCAAACTCTCATTCTCATGCAAATTCACATCATAAGCTTATATTAGTTTTGGTTGCTTGAGGACAAGCAACAGTTTATGTTTGGTGTTGTGATGCGTGAGCATCTTGCCTATCTTTTCCTAAGTGAATATGCATCTAATTTGTTGAGTTTAATTAAGAATTAATTATATTTTAGCCACTATGGATGCTATTTTGAGTTTTGTGCAATATTATTTATTTTAGGTAGCATTCGGAGGGATTTGATGAAGTTTCTGCAGAGAAGAAGAAGAAACCAAAGAGATGACTAGCGAAGACCGACATGGACGCATAGCTCACGATACCGCACGGAATGGAGAAATCGCAATGACGCGATCGCGTGCCTGACGCGAACGCGTGGACTGGAATCTTCACAAATGACGCTAGCGCGTGGACGACGCGGACGCGTCACATACGTAATCTGCAATAATACAGAAAACGCTGGGGGGATTTTTGGGCTGTTTTGACCCACTTTCCAGCCCAGAAAACACAGATTAGAAGCTACAGAATGGACAAAGCAAGTGGTCCCCACCCATCAACTGAAAATCTGTTAATTAATTCGAATTTAAATTCAAATCTTATCTTTTAGGAAAAGATATTTTTTATTTTTAGATAATTAGATTTTAAATTAATTAGGATTAGTTATAAAAAGGGAAAACTTCTCTTCTATTAGGGACATTACATTAGAGGGATTCCATTAGGGAATTCTATACAAATTTACATTCTACATTCCATGAGCAACTAAACCTCCACTGTTAAGGTTAGGAGCTCTGTCTATTTGTATGGATTGATTTTATTTCTTTTTCTATTTTAATTTATGTTTTGGATTTGTATTTAAGAATTGTTTTCGTTCTTTATCTTATGAATTTGGGTGGAACGGAAGTATGACCCTCTTTCTATTTGAGTTCTTGTATAACTTGGAAAAGCTCTATACTTGAACAACAGCTTGAAAACATATTCTCCTAAATTCTAATTATCTGGATTTAATGGGATAGGTGACATATAATCCTTTTATTCTTTGGGTAATTAGAGTTTTTGTGGCATGCAAACTGGAATTTGATCATGTACCCTTTAATTGGAATTAATTGACCAAGGAATTGGTAGTTAATGAATTTTAGAGGAGACTAGGAAGGTCTAAGGAATTAGGGTCTAGTCACATATAGTTTGCCATAAATTAAATCCTACATAATTAAAATAGTTAGTAAGAACAGTTAATCCGGAAAAATAGATAACTCTGAAGCCTTAACTGTTTATCCATATTTTATTCCCAATTTATTTAATTGTCTATACTTTTGATATTTTGAATTCGAACTTAAACCTTTTAAACATCTCAAAATCAATTTCTGCTTGCCTAACTAAGCTTATCACTCAATAACTGTTGCTTAATCCATCAATCCTCGTGGGATCGACCTTTACTCACATAAGGTATTACTTGGTACGACTCGGTGCACTTGCCAGTTAGTAGTGTGGGTTATAAATTCCACACCAAGTTTTTGGCGCCGTTGCCGGGGAAAAATGGGTAAAATCTTGTTTTATCTTGTTCCATCAATTCGCTTATTGGTTTTCTGGCACAAAAGGGAGGCGAATCATCTTCACGGAGGAGCACAACCTGAAGAATAAAGCGACTGCTAGGATAACTAAGGTGGTTGAGTTCCTTTCATTTTTATTCCTCTCCTCTTTTTCTATGTTATGTTCCGGTTTTCTGCTATTTTACTTTGTCTGTTGCATGATCTTTTATTAGTTAGAATTCTAGGACTAGTTTTTTTTAATGCTGAAAAGATGTTTCATGTACCACTCACTGAACTTGAATCTAAAAAGAAAAGAAAAAGAAGTGATGTATTGCATGAGAAATTGAGTTTAATTCTAAGAATAGTCTTATTTACTTAAATGTGGTGGTATTTTCTGTGATTTTTGAATGCATGATATGAACAGTGGATATTTGAATTTGAATCAAGGGATGTTGATGTATAAGGAACAGGAATTTAGAGAATTATTATGACTTCGGTGAAATTATATTTAAAAAAAAATTCTGTTCTTTCTTCTTTACTTTCTTGGTTACCACATGGTGCGTTTAATCCTGTTTGGTGTTTTGTGCTGAGAAAAAAAAACTGACTAGGGAGGTCAGACATGATTAAAAGCTCAAATAGTTGTTTCCCTAGTCATATGCTTGTGGTGTGATTGTGTCAAGTAATCCTTGAGACAGAACACTTAGAGTCGAGACCAAGCGCGTTTAACAGAGTATGCCAAAGGCTTTGAGCACCATTGTCTGGGAGTAATTGAAAGAAAAATCAGAACTCAAAGAGAGTTCCCCAGTTAAGTACTTGTAGTGTTTCTGTGTCAAGTAATCCTTGAGACAAAACATTTAAAGTCACAGCTAGGCTCAAGGTGCAAAACACCAAAGAAAAATAAATTAAACTAAAATTTGCTGTGTTCAAGGATTAAACTGAAATATAAAAGATCAGAGAATTCATAATATTATCCGGATTCTAATTCCATGTGACAGTGACATCCTTCTGATTTAAAGGAGAGTGAGATGCCAAACCTATTCAGGATTACAGTTATAAACCCCACTATAAAAAGAGACATGAGCATAATCAAACTCTCATTCTCATGCAAATTCACATCATAAGCTTATATTAGTTTTGGTTGCTTGAGGACAAGCAACAGTTTATGTTTGGTGTTGTGATGCGTGAGCATCTTGCCTATCTTTTCCTAAGTGAATATGCATCTAATTTGTTGAGTTTAATTAAGAATTAATTATATTTTAGCCACTATGGATGCTATTTTGAGTTTTGTGCAATATTATTTATTTTAGGTAGCATTCGGAGGGATTTGATGAAGTTTCTGCAGAGAAGAAGAAGAAACCAAAGAGATGACTAGCGAAGACCGACATGGACGCATAGCTCACGATACCGCACGGAATGGAGAAATCGCAATGACGCGATCGCGTGCCTGACGCGAACGCGTGGACTGGAATCTTCACAAATGACGCTAGCGCGTGGACGACGCGGACGCGTCACATACGTAATCTGCAATAATACAGAAAACGCTGGGGGGATTTTTGGGCTGTTTTGACCCACTTTCCAGCCCAGAAAACACAGATTAGAAGCTACAGAATGGACAAAGCAAGTGGTCCCCACCCATCAACTGAAAATCTGTTAATTAATTCGAATTTAAATTCAAATCTTATCTTTTAGGAAAAGATATTTTTTTATTTTTAGATAATTAGATTTTAAATTAATTAGGATTAGTTATAAAAAGGGAAAACTTCTCTTCTATTAGGGACATTACATTAGAGGGATTCCATTAGGGAATTCTATACAAATTTACATTCTACATTCCATGAGCAACTAAACCTCCACTGTTAAGGTTAGGAGCTCTGTCTATTTGTATGGATTGATTTTATTTCTTTTTCTATTTTAATTTATGTTTTGGATTTGTATTTAAGAATTGTTTTCGTTCTTTATCTTATGAATTTGGGTGGAACGGAAGTATGACCCTCTTTCTATTTGAGTTCTTGTATAACTTGGAAAAGCTCTATACTTGAACAACAGCTTGAAAACATATTCTCCTAAATTCTAATTATCTAGATTTAATGGGATAGGTGACATATAATCCTTTTATTCTTTGGGTAATTAGAGTTTTTGTGGCATGCAAACTGGAATTTGATCATGTACCCTTTAATTGGAATTAATTGACCAAGGAATTGGCAGTTAATGAATTTTAGAGGAGACTAGGAAGGTCTAAGGAATTAGGGTCTAGTCACATATAGTTTGCCATAAATTAAATCCTACATAATTAAAATAGTTAGTAAGAACAATTAATCCGGAAAAATAGATAACTCTGAAGCCTTAACTGTTTATCCATATTTTATTCCCAATTTATTTAATTGTCTATACTTTTGATATTTTGAATTCGAACTTAAACCTTTTAAACATCTCAAAATCAATTTCTGCTTGCCTAACTAAGCTTATCACTCAATAACTGTTGCTTAATCCATCAATCCTCGTGGGATCGACCTTTACTCACATAAGGTATTACTTGGTACGACTCGGTGCACTTGCCAGTTAGTAGTGTGGGTTATAAATTCCACACCAAGTTTTTGGCGCCGTTGCCGGGGAAAAATGGGTAAAATCTTGTTTTATCTTGTTCCATCAATTCGCTTATTGGTTTTCTGGCACAAAAGGGAGGCGAATCATCTTCACGGAGGAGCACAACCTGAAGAATAAAGCGACCGCTAGGATAACTAAGGTGGTTGAGTTCCTTTCATTTTTATTCCTCCCCTCTTTTTCTATGTTATGTTCCGGTTTTCTGCTATTTTACTTTGTATGTTGCATGATCTTTTATTAGTTAGAATTCTAGGACTAGTTTTTTTTTAATGCTGAAAAGATGTTTCATGTACCACTCACTGAACTTGAATCTAAAAAGAAAAGAAAAAGAAGTGATGTATTGCATGAGAAATTGAGTTTAATTCTAAGAATAGTCTTATTTACTTAAATGTGGTGGTATTTTCTGTGATTTTTGAATGCATGATATGAACAGTGGATATTTGAATTTGAATCAAGGGATGTTGATGTATAAGGAACAGGAATTTAGAGAATTATTATGACTTCTGTGAAATTATATTTAAAAAAAATTCTGTTCTTTCTTCTTTACTTTCTTGGTTACCACATGGTGCGTTTAATCCTGTTTGGTGTTTTGTGTTGAGAAAAAAAATGACTAGGGAGGTCAGACATGATTAAAAGCTCAAATAGTTGTTTCCCTAGTCATATGCTTGTGGTGTGATTGTGTCAAGTAATCCTTGAGACAGAACACTTAGAGTCGAGACCAAGCGCGTTTAACAGAGTATGCCAAAGGCTTTGAGCACCATTGTCTGGGAGTAATTGAAAGAAAAATCAGAACTCGAAGAGAGTTCCCCAGTTAAGTGCTTGTAGTGTTTCTGTGTCAAGTAATCCTTGAGACAAAACATTTAAAGTCACAGCTAGGCTCAAGGTGCAAAACACCAAAGAAAAATAAATTAAACTAAAATTTGCTGTGTTCAAGGATTAAACTGAAATATAAAAGATCAGAGAATTCATAATATTATCCGGATTCTAATTCCATGTGACAGTGACATCCCTCTGATTTAAAGGAGAGTGAGATGCCAAACCTATTCAGCATTACAGTTATAAACCCCACTATAAAAAGAGACATGAGCATAATCAAACTCTCATTCTCATGCAAATTCACATCATAAGCTTATATTAGTTTTGGTTGCTTGAGGACAAGCAACGGTTTAAGTTTGGTGTTGTGATGCGTGAGCATCTTGTCTATCTTTTCCTAAGTGAATATGCATCTAATTTGTTGAGTTTAATTAAGAATTAATTATATTTTAGCCACTATGGATGCTATTTTGAGTTTTGTGCAATATTATTTATTTTAGATAGCATTCGGAGGGATTTGATGAAGTTTCTGCAGAGAAGAAGAAGAAACCAAAGAGATGACTAGCGAAGACCGACATGGACGCATAGCTCACGATACCTCACAGAATGGAGAAATTGCAATGACGCGATCGCGTGCCTGACGCGAACGCGTGGACTGGAATCTTCACAAATGACGCTAGCGCGTGGACGACGCGGACGCGTCACATACGTAATCTGCAGTAATACAGAAAACGCTGGGGGTGATTTTTGGGCTGTGTTGACCCACTTTCCAGCCCAAAAAACACAGATTAGAAGCTACAGAATGGACAAAGCAAGTGGTCCCCACCCATCAACTGAAAATCTATTAATTAATTCGAATTTAAATTCAAATCTTATCTTTTAGGAAAAGATATTTTTTTATTTTTAGATAATTAGATTTTAAATTAATTAGGATTAGTTATAAAAAGGGAAAACTTCTCTTCTATTAGGGACATTACATTAGAGGGATTCCATTAGGGAATTCTATACAAATTTACATTCTACATTCCATGAGCAACTAAACCTCAACTGTTAAGGTTAGGAGCTCTGTCTATTTGTATGGATTGATTTTATTTCTTTTTCTATTTTAATTTATGTTTTGGATTTGTATTTAAGAATTGTTTTCGTTCTTTATCTTATGAATTTGGGTGGAACGGAAGTATGACCCTCTTTCTATTTGAGTTCTTGTATAACTTGGAAAAGCTCTATACTTGAACAACAGCTTGAAAACATATTCTCCTAAATTCTAATTATCTGGATTTAACGGGATACGTGACATATAATCCTTTTATTCTTTGGGTAATTAGAGTTTTTGTGGCATGCAAACTGGAATTTGATCATGTACCCTTTAATGGGAATTAATTGACCAAGAAATTGGCAGTTAATGAATTTTAGAAGAGACTAGGAAGGTCTATGGAATTAGGGTTTAGTCACATATAGTTTGCCATAAATTAAATCCTATATAATTAAAATAGTTAGTAAGAAAAGTTAATCCGGAAAAATAGATAACTCTGAAGCCTTAACTGTTTATCCATATTTTATTCCCAATTTATTTAATTGTCTATACTTTTGATATTTTGAATTCGAACTTAAACCTTTTAAACATCTCAAAACCAATTTCTGCTTGCCTAACTAAGCTTATCACTTAGTAACTTTTGCTTAATCCATCAATCCTCGTGGGATCGACCCTTACTCACGTAAGGTATTACTTGGTACGACCCGGTGCACTTGCCGGTTAGTAGTGTGTGTTATAAATTCCGCACCATGCGGCACATTTGACGCGGACGCGTGAGTGACGCGTTCGCACGAATAGCGCTTCTATGAAATGACACGGACGCGTCATCCACGTGGTTGCGTGGATCGATTTGTGCCATTAGCGCAAGGGCAGCCTCGTGGTCGTGCAACTCTCTGTTTGAAATTCATATTGCCAAATTTCTGGGTGACGCAATCGCGTGTATGGCCTATTTTGAAAAATGACGTGGACGCGTGGGGCACGGGTACGCTTGGCATGGCTTGTGCTTCTAGCACGAGTCTAGCCCAATTCTAGCTCAACTTTCGGCCATACACCCTTTTAACATCGATTTTGAGGCACGCGTTCGCGTCGGTGACACAGACGCGTGGGAGGCATTTTTTCCACATAACGCGGATGCGTCATCGATGCGGTCGCGTGGGCCAATTTGTGCCAAAGGCACGCCTCCAGCCGCGCTTTCGCATGACTCTATGTTCTGTTTTCTTTTCTTCCGAATGCACTTGTGACGCGGACGCGTCAGCAACGCTGTCGCGTCGCGTGCAAATTTTTTTTTATTATGTAGTATGCAGAATGCAAAATGCAATGAATGTCATGCAAAAATTTCAGGTTCAATCAAAATTCAAAAACAGACTAAAATGGAAGAGGAACGATCATACCATGGTGGGTTGTCTCCCACCTAGCTCTTTTAGTTAAAGTCCTTAAGTTGGACATTTGATGAGCTTCCTGCTATGGTGGCTTGTGATTGAATTCGTCCAGAAATCTCCACCAGTGTTTGGAATGCCAGCATCCTCCGGGGTCCTAAACAAAAATAGGTTTCTAGGCTCCCGGGGTGTTGAATGTCGAAATCGATTCCAGGATCCCAAACTCTTCTTTTACATCATTTTTGTCTTGATCTGCATTTTTCAGTTAGGTGGTGAGCAATCTGAATTCTCACTACAGTGACCAAACAGCTTCTGAGATCCTTTCAATGGAGCTTGACACTAATCTTTGCACCTCAAATTGAAGTGCAAAACCTCATTGAATCTTGCATACCAGCTCTGAGTGTGAGTCATTTCCCTTTTACTCTTAAAGCCGCAGAGAGCTCTAAGCTGGCCATCTGTCTCAAGTAAACCATTTTCAAGTGGAAAAGTAAAGATAAAGGTCAAGGGTTTTACCCACTTGAAGTTTGTGTTGGGTGGTAATGGCCTTGGGATCAGTGTTTCCAATGGTTCTGCAAGTTCTACTCCCTTGTGGTCTTCAGTGAATTCCTCCACTTCTTTGCAAATTTCCTCAATTTCAACCATGTCTTGATCAAAGTCTTCGATATCTTCCTCATCACTTGAGTCATAATTGGGAGGTTGAGAAAAGTCGACCTCTGCATCATCTTCGTATTCACTTGGGGAAGATTCTTCTATCTCAAAAAATTCACTTGCGGATACAAGTTCATTGCTACGAGAACTCGACTTGTGATTGTCATCATCAAGAAAACATGTGTCTTGGGTTATTCCATCCAATTCTTCATAAGATATCTGCTTCGGGGGTTGTGCACTATCCTCCTTAGCATCAATTATAACGTCTTTGACGGAATTCTCCACAACTCTATATTCCTGTGGAGGTTTGGCATCTCCTAAATCTTCAACTAACTCTTCTTCTTCTACAATGACAGCGTCTTCTACTTGTTCTAGTACGGGGTTATGCTCTATGCTGTCCACTGGAGTATCAAGTATTTCCTTCATGCTACGTTCTTCATTAGATTCTCCACATGAAGCCATGGGGATTTGTTGAGTATCCAAACATCCAGAAGGTAATTGATTTATTGCTTGCTCCAGTTGATGAAGGGTTGCATTAAATTGGTCTACTGATTCTTCGAAGCGAACCTGTGATTCTTGGCTTGATGGATATGAACATGGTGTATAGGAGAGTGGTGGTTCTTGGGAGTAGTTGGATTGGCTTTGGGGTGGTAAAGGGTCATACGGTAGCGGATGGTGAAAAGAAGGTTGTGAGTGTGGTGGTTCAAAGTTATGTTGAGAGGATGGTCTCTGAGCATTGGGTGGGGCTTGTTGGTAGCTACAAGGGGGTCCACCATATCTATTAGTTTGGCATGCATTGTAGAACGGTCCTTGTCTATGATATCTAGGAAGGTATTGTTGCCTAAAGGGTTGATCATATCCTCTTGGCTCCATCTATCTTTGATTGCTTTGACCGTGATGCATAGTCCTGTTATAGCTTCCATTCCTTTCAACAAAATTAGAACCAAACTCAAAGTGAGAGGGGTGAGAATTCAAAGTAGCTATCAGAAATAAGAAGGGAAAACAAAAACAAAGAAACAAGTAAAAGAAAAATATTTACAATAACCAATAATAAGGCACACGTGTGCAATTCCCCGGCAACGGCACCATTTTTGAAGAGAGAACTTTTGCGTGGTCTAGAATTCAGAATAAATTCCCGTTGCAAGTATAATTTCTAAACCAACAAAAGTCCTTTCTTACAAACGTTTTGGTTGTCACAAGTAACAAACCTAATAAAAATAATTAACCGAAGTATTCAAACCTCGGGTCATCTTCTCAAGGAATTGGAGGGAGGTGTGTTTTATTATTGGTTATGGAAAATAGTGTTTTGGGTCTTGAAAAGGGTTTTTGAGCATAAGAATTAGATTGCAAGAATTAATAAATTAATAACTAATAAAACTCTTGGCAAGGTATGAAAAATTGGAAGTCCTATCCTAGTTATCCATATCGATGGTGATGAGAATTGAGTTTTAATCCCACTTAGTTAACCTTTACTAAAGCAAAGGAAAGTCAAGTGGACTAATTAGTTTGATCCTCGGGTCCTAGCCAATTCCTAAGAAAGGACTAGAGTTATTGGAATTCAATTCAATTAGCAAAAATAGCAATTATCAATCACGATGAGTTTAATAACTCAAGAGTCACCAATAAATCAACTAAAGCCAAGAATATAAAAAGCTAGATAAAAATCATATGTCTGAAAATACCTCAATTTATATCAAATAAAGAAAATCATAACATGAATGGTCATTAAACAAATAAAAGAGAAAATAAATAAATAAGAACATTGAACTTGAGATGAAGAAGAAATATTCTTAATTTATAAAAATCCTAATCATAATCCTAAGAGAGAGGAGAGAACCTCTCTCTCTAAAAACTACATCTAAATTATAAAAAGTGAATTATGATCTGATCTGAAGTGATGTCCTGAGTCCCTGCATGTTTCATGACTTTAATCTGTGTTTTTGGACCGAAAACTGGGTTGAAATACGGTCCATAATCTGTGCCAGTGACTTCTGTAATTCTGCAGATCGCGCACGTCACGCGGCCGCATTGTCCACGCGTTCATTTCACTCAGCGTTTCTCGTACCACGTGTGCGCGTCGTCCACGCATTCGCGTCGTTCGTGCAGCTTCCAATCCGCACCATCGCGTCAGGCACGCGAACGCGTGACTCTGATTTCTTCCATTTCGCGCGGTCGCGTGATCCATGGGACCGCGTGACTTCTCACTGGTAATCTCCTTAATTCCTTGTGTTCCTTCCATTTTTGCATGCTTCCTCTTCGTTTCTTACGCCATTCCTGCCCTATGAATCCTGAAACACTTAGCACACAGATCACGGCATCGAATGGTACGAAGGAAAATAAAAATATACAACTAAAAGGTCTTTAGGAAGCAAGTTTTCAATCATAGAACAATTTGGGAAGGAATTGTAAATACATGCTAATCATATGAATAAGTGGGTGAAAAGCTTGATAAAGCTACTCAATCAAACACAATATAAACCATAAAATAGTGGTTTATCAATGATTGTCCCACTTTAGCTAGCATCATTTCATCTATGAGTGCTATGCAACTGATAGATAAGGGAAACCAAGGATTTCTTGCAGTTGTTAGAGATGTTAATGCGAAGTGCCTAGTCTTGATCAGGTTCCTATTGTTAGAGAATTCCCTGACGTGTTTTCTAATGAGCTTCCGGGGATGCCACCTGACCGCGAAGTTAAATTTTCCATAGAATTAGCTCTGGGAGTCCAACCTGTGTCCATTCCTCCCTATCGTATGGCTCCAACTGAGTTACGAGAATTAAAAGTTCAATTGGAAGATATGGTAGAAAAAGGATTCATTCATCCTAGCACTTCTCCGTGGGGAGCTCCTGTTCTATTCGTAAAGAAGAATGATGGAACGATGTGACTATGTGTGGATTATCGTCAGCTCAATAAGATAACTGTTCGTAACAAGTATGCATTGCCAAGGATTGATGATTTGTTTGATCAACTTCAAGGAGCTACTTCTTTCGCAAAATCGACCTGCGTTCAGGGTACCATCAATTAAAGATAAAAGAGGAAGACATTCCAAAAACTGCTTTTTGTACTCACTATGGGCACTATGAGTTCTTAGTAATGTCCTTTGGTCTGACGAATGTGCCTGCAGCTTTCATGGACTTAATGAATCGAGCCTTCAAACCTTTCTTAGATCGCTTTGTTATCGTCTTCATCGATGATATCTTGGTGTATTCGAAAAGTGCTACAGAGCATGAATATCATTTGAGGATTATGTTATAAACCTTAAGGGATCACAAGCTTTATGCTAAGTTTTCTAAATATGAGTTTTGGCTTGATCAAGTGACATTTTTGGGGCATGTGGTATCAAAGGATGGAATCATTGTGGATCCAAAGAAGGTTGAAGCTGTCCAAAAGTGGCCAACGCCTACTACAGTGATGGAAATTCGTAGTTTTCTAGGGTTGGCCGGCTACTATCGGCGATCCATCAAGGACTTCTCGAGAATTTCTGCACCATTAACTAAGTTAACTCAGAAGAATATGAAATTTCAATGGTCAGATGCTTGTGAGGAAAGTTACCAGACGCTTAAGGCTTGTCTAACCTCAGCACCTGTTCTTGTTTTATCTTCTGGGTCTGGGGGGATTCTTAGTCATTTGTGATGCATCTCAGATAGGATTGGGTTGTGTATTGATGCAGCATAGCCGTGTTATTGCCTATGCCTCGCGATAACTCAAGAAGCATGAGCAGAATTATCCAACTCATGACCTGGAAATGGCAGCAGTCATTTTTGCTTTGAAGATTTGGAAACACTATCTTTATGGTGAGACCTGTGAGATCTATACGGATCACAAGAGTTTGAAGTATATATTTCAACAGAAGGATTTAAATTTGAGGCAACGGAGATGGATGAAGTTGCTAAAAATTATGATTGTACCATTTTGTATCATCCTGGAAAGGCAAATGTTGTAGCAGATGCCCTCAGTAGAAAATCTATGGGTAGCTTGGCCCATATAACTCTTGGAAGGAGACCAATTGTTGAAGAAGTCCATCAATTGGAGGCCATTGGAATTCAATTTGACCTTGGA
The DNA here is from genome assembly GCF_014773155.1 of Arachis stenosperma. Lineage (NCBI taxonomy): Eukaryota > Viridiplantae > Streptophyta > Magnoliopsida > Fabales > Fabaceae > Arachis > Arachis stenosperma. Next base: position 61,754,429 of record NC_080378.1, on the reverse strand, counting down.
GAATCAGGAGTTTTTTTAGCACATGTTCGAGCCCAATCTTCCCTGATAGAACAGATCAAGGCTGCACAACGTGATGACCAGAAACTAAGAAAGCTTATAGAAGATGTTCGCAATTGGAGGAACTCAGAATTTTCTCTTGATCAAGATGTTTTGCGTTATGGTCAACGCTTATGTGTGCCAGATAACCCCGACTTGAAGAAAGCTATTTTGGAGGAGGCTCATAATTCTAAGTACACAGTTCATCCAGGCTCCAACAAGATGTATCAAGATTTGAAACAATTATTTTGGTGGGAAGGCATGAAGAAAGACATAGGAGTTTTTGTTTCTCATTGCTTAACTTGCCAACAGGTTAAAGTTGAACATCAAAGACATGTTGGGCTATTACAACAGATTGAGATACCTGAATGGAAATGGGAAAGGATTACGATGGATTTTGTGACAGTTTTACCTCGTAGTTTTAAAGGTTTTGATTCAATTTGGATAATTGTGGATAAAATGACAAAGTCAACCCACTTTCTTCCAGTGAAAACAACTTTTAGTGCAGCTTGGTATGCTCAACTTTATGTTGATAAGATAGTTAAACTGCACGGGATTCCTGTATCCATTATTTCATATCAGGACCTCAGTTTACCTCTCATTTTTGGAAATTTTTTCAGAAAGTGTTAGGAACTCGTCTGGATCTTAGCACTTCTTTTCACCTTCAAACCGATGGATAGTCGAAAAGGATGATTCAAACATTGGAAGACATGTTAAAGTGTTATGTTCTTGATTTTGGTGGAAATTGGGACAACTATCTACCTTTGATCGAGTTCTCTTATAATAATAGCTATCAATCCAGCATTCAAATGGCACCATTTGAGGCTCTTTATGGGAGAAGATGCAGGTCACCTATTGGGTGGTTTGAGGTTGGTGAGGTTAAGCTTTCGGGGCCAAATTTGGTACAAGATGCAGTTGAGAAGGTTCGCATAATAAGAGAATGTTTATTTGCAGCTCAGAGTAGGCAGAAGGCTTATGTTGATAACAGAAGGCGTAACTTAGAGTTTTCAGTAGGTGATCAGGTATTTCTTAGAGTGTCGCCTATGAAGGGAGTGATAAGGTTTGGGAAAAGAGGCAAGCTTAGTCCTTGCTAAATTGGTCTATTTGAAATACTGGACAGAATAGGTGCAATTGCTTACCGCTTGGCATTGCCGCCTGAGTTGTCTATCATTCATCCAGTCTTTCACGTATCAATATTGCGCAAATACCTTCCCGACCCATCTCATGTGCTTGCACCATAAGCCATAGAGCTAAAGGAGGATTTATCATTTGAAGAGGAACTAGTGGCTATAGTTGATCACCAAGTAAAAAAACTACGTTCTAAAGAGATAGCATCTGTGAAAGTTGTTTGGAAGAATCATTCGGTAGAAGAAGCAACTTGGGAAGTAGAGGACGCTATGCGCGACAAATATCCGTATTTGTTTGAGTCTGAAGGTAACTATCAAACTTATCATAGTTTATAGGTTTGAAATTCGGGGACCAAATTTCTTAAGGGGGAGAGAATGTAATAACCGAGAGAATATGAAAAAAGAGAGGGGAGAACACGTGGGGGGCACATGCCCCCACTTAAAATTTTCTTTCTCTCTTCTCATCTTCTTCGACACTCCCCCTCCCCCTCTGTTCTCCTTCCCTTTCATTTCCTTTCAAAAATAAAAAAATGTAAAACCCTCATTTCGCTTATCTTACCAACTAGATTTCTTCATCTCTTCTCCTTGCAACCAACCACTCAATACCATCAAACTCACTTTCATCATCTTGCTTCCTTTTCTTTTCTATTCTATCTCCATTTATTCAAATCTCATTTTCTAAAAATCTCCAAATTAGGGAATTTCAACTTAATGAGTGAAGGAAGCATTTAACTTTGAGTCCTGGTTATTATTGAGACTTCAAGGTAACTCTTTGACTCAATAATTAGCCACATCCCCAATTTTTGTGATCTCTATATTTATGGGTATATATAAATCCAAATTAGGGTCATTAGGGTTAAAAAATTTGGGACTTTTGTCAAAGTGAGTAAACATTAGTAGCTCACAAATATTATTATTGTCATATTTCTAGAGTTGTAAAGTTATTGGACATCAATTGGTAGCTTGGTGGCGTGCTCATAGTTGCTTTCGGTTCTTTAGAACCAAGTTGTGAGTAGATATTATGTCTATAATTGTTTTTAAATATATTATTATCAATATTTATGTTGAATAATTATTTTTGTAGTTTGAAAATATTTGATTATTGTTATTTTTGAATTTTTGAAAATAAAAATTGATTTGTGAAACTTATAATTTTATAAAAATACACATGAGACGATATTTATATATTTGTAAAGCATACATGTTTTCTCATTTGACTTCATTGAATTTTAATTAAAATTTTAGTGTGCAATCTTATACATATTGGATTTGCTATGGAATTTAGTAGTATGTTATAAGCATTAGAGATTTTTATAAGTAATTTGGTTTGGATTGGTTTGGGAGACTCTGACTAGAAAACCGTAGTTAACGGCGGTTATTACGTTAACCTAGATGCATCTAGCTCAGACTTCAGCTAGCAGGGGCGTTGCTAGCCTAACGTGTAGGCCACTGATAAACGAAATTTAACATGTCGATATAGAATTCAATAGTGAATATAATCGTGAGTATAGTCCAATTGACATTCAAACCTCGCATCAAACAATTTTACAATCTATAATCGAGAGTACTAGTCTCCCGAGTCGTCCTCCCTTGGAATTGCTAGAGAATCCATGTTATTGATCAGGAAGCTTTTGTTATGAATCTTTTGAAGGTCGGTATATTAATAGCAAAAGTAGATGACACACAATCAATATTAAAGGACTTGGCCTAGGGTTGGCATTAGAAATTCTATCACTATAGTTTCCTTCAATGATGATAACAATTAAGCCTTGCTCCACTTAGTTGACCTCTAAGTATAGAGGAAAGTCAAGTGAAAGTAATTAGCTTGAATCACAAGTCTTAGCTTCACCCTAAGGGAATCTAATTTTAGTGCATCCCAAACCAATTAGCAATCCTTAGTTCTCAATCAACAATTGACATTTACTATTCAGCTTTTCCTAATGGTCCAAACCCTAAGCCAAGTGAGAAACTTTTACTCCATAACTAGTATTGGCATTTTATCAAACAATTGATGAGCATTCATAAGAGCCATTAAGGAATTAGAATGAAGAATGGAAATGAAGAGATCTAGATTACACAATTATCTACAATTAAACAATCACAAGTAATGGATATGAAATTACCTCAATTCACTAGTTCCAAATCCAAGTAACAAAAGCAAAGCTAGATCCAAAGTGAAAGGATCAAAGAACACTAATTGAGAATATGAGAAGAGTAGATCTACTAATTGCATCAAAGTAAAAGTGTATTACAATGGATCACACCAAGGAAAATCAAAGGAGAATTGTAATGGAGATTGAGGAGAATGAAATCCTAGAGAGAAGTTGGAGATTCTCTCTCTACCCAAAGTGTAACTAACTCTCAGAAAATATCTAAGGAAATGTAAAATGAGCTAAAATAATACCTTAACCCTTCAATCCTTGGTCTTCTTAAGCTTTTCCCGCCAAAGTACTTCCCCAAAATAGGGTCTCTAGCTCTCTCCACGTTCTGGTCACGTGCTCTCTTAAAAATCATGTGAGACCATCGGCGCGTACGCGCACAGCACGCGCACACGCCCCCCTGGGGCAATTTGAAATTTGCGCACAAGCGTAACCTACGCGGACGTGTCCAAGAGGATCAAGATTTAGCCGCTACACGCGCCGGCTTATAGCTTGGCTCTTGATGGCGCACATTCACGCGGACGCGCCATGTGCGCGTATGCGTCAATGCTGAAGTTTCCAAAGCTTATTTTCTCATGCTCCTTTTCTTTGTACATACTTCCCTTCTCTCCTCCGGGTCATCCCTACCCTATACTCTAAAACCACTTAACACACAGGTCACGGCATCAAATGGCACCAAGGGAGGATTAGAAATATATCTAATTTAGTGCAAAATAAGCATATTTTCATCCATGAGGCAAAATTAGGAAAGGAATACAAAGTCATGTATTTTCATACGAAAACTGTGTAGAATCATTGATAAAACCCTCGAAATCAATACTGAATAAACCCTAAAAATGGGGTTTATCAACCACACGTTGGATCTGTTATACCGTACGGGCACACTAGAGGAAAGGGCTACCCTTAGAGGTGGAGCCGCCCTAAGTGTGTAATATTTGATTTGATTTGACTTCTGGAATGAGAACTCCCATTTCAGTTCATCCGCTTAACTACTCATTTATTTATTTGCATAATTAATTAATATGAATTTCTCATCTCTGAAAAGAAATATAATTTTCAAGGTAAACTTTGTATGGTCTCGTGTGGGTTATAGATGTAATGTTTGCTCATTGAGTTGCAAAACTCACCCTATTATATTTCCATGTTTTTCAGATACAGGAGTCATTCCAGGTTCCATTCCACCTGCCCCTCAGTAGATCTTAGTCATTTTGGTGAGCCCTTCTTCTTTCCAAGGGCTAAGTAATTATGTAATGGAACCTTTGCTCAAAATTTAGATTATGTCGATGCTCCATATGTCACAGGCAGGATCCTCATTTGAGTTATGTTATTTTGAATCTTGAACTGTTTAGATAGTAATTATAAGTTGGTTATGTAAGACTTATGGATTTAACTATATACTCTAGTTATCAACTTTATATATATATATGGGCAATTTACCAAATTAAAATGATTGGATGAAAGCTTTACCAAATTACAACATATGGAATGTGGTTACCATTTTGCGTTGAATCCATTTATATAGAAACCGTGGGAGCCAACCACGGATTCCAATTGCACATAAACCGTGGGAGGTAGGGAGGTTTTATGATCAAATCTTGTTGCATGTAAACCGTGGTAGGCAGCCACGGTTTACGTTAAGAGAATCTGATGCATAAACCGTGGTAGGCAGCCACGGTTTATGAGTAAATGGTTTCAAACATAAACCCTTAGAGGCAGCCACGGTTTATGAGTGAGTAGTATAAATAGCGAAGCCGTGGCTGGTGAGGGCGGATCATTTGTGAGTTTTGTGAGTGAGGGGAAGGTTGGTGGGTGAGAGAGGAAAAAAAAATTTTTTTGTTAAGTTGCTGGTTTGAGAAGTTGAACCGGTTTATGGGTGAACCGATGGAAGAAGAAGACCGGCTGTACCGGTTAAACCGCATTGCGCATGTGGCTGGATTTATCGACCAAGAGGTTGGTTAAACCGGCTTTTTATTATTATTTTTTGTTTAATGCTCTTATCGTTAATGGTAAATGTTAAATTAATATTTTAACAGTTATAATAGAATTTTTTGCTGTTATCATGATAGTGAGTATTTTATATTTATTGAATTTGTAATTTATATTGTTGGCAGAAATAATTTTTGTGGTTTACGTGTTAGTAATATTGTTAGTGTTATTTTCTCTATTGTTGTTATGCTTAGGGTTTTTTATTGATATTACTGTAAATTGTTGCTGTTGTTGTCTGTTGAGAGTTCGCTATCTTTCTTTTTACAGCCTGCTAGGGTTATTAGTGGTGTGAGAAGACAACAGAATATGCCTTTACACGAGCGTATCATACCGTATCTAGAGACGGCGGGCTTATATCACTTGGCTAGGCTGAACAGTCAGTGGTTCTGGGTTGATGAGCCTCTACTTAGCGCATTCATTGAGAGGTGGCGTCCTGAGACCCACACATTTCACATGCCCTTTGGGGAGTGTACGGTCACCTTGGAGGACGTGGCCTATCAGCTGGGTTTACCGATTGATGGTGAGCCTGTGAGTGGGTGCCTTAGTGAGTTTGAGAATTTCATGGAAAATGGAAGACCGGCATGGGTGTGGTTCCGTGAGCTGTTTGGGGAGTTACCTCCGCAGAATAAAGTGAAGCAGATGACAGTGTGCTACACATGGTTCCATGAGCGGTTTCGGGTTTTGCCAGCAGATGCTACTGAGGACATCGTGCGTATATACGCGAGGGCCTATATTATGATGCTGTTGTCATCTCAGCTGTTTGCGGACAAGAACGCCAACCGTGTCCACCTTCGCTGGTTGCCATATGTGGCATCGTTGGATGACTTGGGTAGATATAGCTGGGGCTCGGCCGCGCTGGCGTGGTTGTACAGATGTCTTTGTCGTGGAACAAACAAAAATGTTGTCAACTTGGCTGGGCCACTTCAGCTTCTACAGTCTTGGATCTTCTGGAGATTTCCTTGTCTGAGGCCAAGTGATTTCAACAGATTCGGGTTTCCACTTGCATCCAGGTAAAGAAATATGATGCTAGAGTTTGAAATTGTTCATTTACATGTCCCATTAGATGTTATGACATTCTTTTATTTGAACTTGTAGGTGGGCTCAGTATCTACCGAGGAACGACGCAGTAGATCAGCGAGTGGTGGCTGCACGCCTCTCTTTGGATAGATTGCGTGTGCATGATGTGAGTAATTTACTTGTAGTTCATTCAGTTATGTTTTGCCTGTTATAGAATTTGTTTTACGTAAAGTTTCATTACGTGATGTAGATCGTGTGGGAGCCCTATTCCACTCCGGATGTCGCAGCTATTGTTCATCCAGAGATACTACTAGACCAGCACCGCAGGCTATGGACGGCAGTTACGAGTCTCATTTATTTTGCTGCGATTGAGTGGCACCAGGTGGATAGGGTTATGCCTCAGTTCGGCGGGGTTCAGCATCTCCCTCGTTTGGCTCTTAACATAGACTGGCTTCATGCGAAGGACGGCAGGGGTGGAGATAGGTGGTTCCCCTCATATTATCGGGAGTGGCATGAGCATTGGCAGGATCGGCATGCCTCAGTTTTACCCGTTGACCGAGTTGCTGATCCTGGGCCATCAGCTGAGTACCTGGACTGGTGGTGTCGTGTGGCGCACCGATTTCTATCCCCAGAGGTTGCATTTCAGGATCCCAGGCCTATTGTGTTGACTGAGGAGGCTCACCATAGAGGGTCATCGCAGGCACCTCCTATGGTGCAGGTTGTCGACAGACCGGACAACCGCCGCGTGGACAGGCGTAGGCGTATCGGCACACGTGCTACGGATCGAGAGTGGCGATGGCTGGCCGACCAGTTAGATGAGGGTCAGGGTGTTGGTGGTCAGGGAGGTGATGTTGATCATCGTGTTCCGAGACGTAGGGCCAGACGACATGGTCAGCGGGATGGTGGTGGACGTGCCCGTGGTAGAGGACCATCTGGAGAGTATCACAGTGGTCAGGATGCTGTTGGTGAGGACATTGGTGGTGTGGGCACAGGGATGGATCAGGGTACGTACGAGGTGGGGGGTTCTTCTCAGATGTTTGAGGTGGGGGGTTCTTCTCAGATGTTCGCCGACTTTACTACGGCGGCCGTCGGTATGGATATTGATGATCCTGTGAGTCAGTCAGAGTTTTTCAGAGATATAGCAGACATCTTGGGAGAGGATGATGGCACTCATTATAGGCCACAGATGGATGAGGGACATTCACAGTTTGCCGAGCACCAGCCACATGTTCAGGATGTACAGCCAGGTTTGCCGGTTGACCTGAACGAGCCTGCGCCTTCACCATTGGAGCCATGGTTCGCGTTGGGAGGTACCCCAGCTTCGGCTTTCAGCGTAGTTCCGCCACAGGCACAGGTGCCACAGGTGGATGAGAGACCACGGAGGGCTCGTCGTGCTCCTTTACGTGGCACTGGAGGTCACCTTATTGGTCAGTTGCAGGATGACGACAGTGACACGATCGAGGACTCTGATTAGTTAGCTATGTATTTCCCTTTTGTCTATGTCCTTTCTTTCGTTATGTACTTGGATTAATGTTTAAACATTTGTTATGCTTTCTGGTGTTGTATCTTAAATTGATGTATCCTGGTATTAAGTATGATTAATGATCTAGTCGTTTCTATTTTATTTGTCCAAACAAATACAACGACATTAACACTAAATTAGGCTTTCTTAATATACCAAGTCAAGAAACAAATATTCTTACAGGACGATACATAAACATATGAATAACAACAATGCTACTTATAAAACTGAAATTAAACATACATTGATAACCCAGCATGAACCTAAATAATACAACCTAATGATCCCCGCCAGCAGTATCTCTTCGCTGGCCACAGTTCCGCCGCGTGTGACCTGGCTGTCGACAGAGCCCACAGCGCTTGGGCTGGTTCTCAGCAGATCGATCCATGGGACCACGGATCCTAGTGGCCTTCGGCCGACCTTCCCTGGCTCGCCTCATGTTAGGATCAGGAATGATAGTAGGCCCGGCATATGGTGGCCATAGCCCTTCTGGTATGGGCGGAACAAACCCGTTACTGTAAACTTTGAACACCTCACTCATACGATACACCTCATGCACATATGCTGCCCAATTAAGCCGGGAGTGGGCGCAACAAGCAATGGCGTGACAGCATGGATAATGGAGGGCCTGAAAGTACCCACAATCACATGTGTGATCCTTCAGCGAGACCCTGTAGCTACCCAAGGAGAAGTTTCCAGTCGGTGTAGTCTCAGCAACCGTGTACTCCGACTGGTGCCTGTCGTACAACGTGACGGTGAAGCACCTTGACTCCCTTATGTTCCTTTCAATACCCTTGACCAATGCCTGACAAAACTCTTGTCCAGCTCCAAGTTGCGCCTCCGCTGTTTGTCCCCGGATAACGAATAGCTCAGCAAGCCTTCCGTATGTGGACTTAACCAACGACGTGACCGGGAGGTTGCGAGTTCCCTTCAAGACGGAGTTCACACATTCACTGATGTTTGTTGTCATGTGCCCGAACCGTCTACCGCTATCCTGGTGTTGCGTCCACTTCTCATACTCCATCCGGTTCGCCCAATCACACATTGCCGGATTCTCTGTACGCATGATGTCGAACCAGTAATAGAACTCCACCTCAGTTTTTGCGTACGCAGCATTAACCAGCATTCTTCTCGCATCTTTACCTTTGAAAGAAAGGCTGAAATTTGCTGCCACATGGCGGATACAGTACGCCCGATAAGCACGTGGGGGCAGCCAACCATTCACGGGATCCTCTAGTGCAGACTTGATACCGTTATGCCTATCCGAGATAACAAGGAGACCCTCCTGTGGAGTCACGTGCCTTCTCAAGTTGGACAAGAAAAATGCCCATGACTCGGCATTTTCTCCCTCCACAAGGGCGAATGCTATGGGGAGGATGTTTGAGTTCCCATCCTGTGCAATCGCCAGCAGTAAGGTGCCTCCATATTTGCCGTACAAGTGGGTACCATCAATACTCACAAGCGGCTTGCAATGTTGGAAGGCCTCAACGCAAGGTGGAAATGTCCAGAACAGATGGTGAAAGTACACTGTTGACTCATCAATCTGGTCCCCAACTATAACAGGAGACGTCTGCAACACAGTAACTGTCCCGGGCATCGTCAACTCCACGCCTAGCATCCAACGTGGCAATTCGGCATAAGACTCTTCCCAGTCTCCATATATTTGTGCAACTGCCTTCTGTTTTGCTTTCCAAACCTTCCGGTAACTGGGCTTGAAGCCGTAATCAGCTTCAGTCGCTTGTTGCAAGACCTTGATCGGTACTGCAGCATCCGCACTAACCAACGGAAAAATCCTCGCACAGATAACGTGGTAATCAAGCTGACGGTGATCACTGGAAACAGATGTTGCTAAGCAAGTGTGCGGACCGTTGTACCTCCTAACCTCCCAAGTTCCCTTCCGTGCACGGAGCGAAATCCGAATCATCCAACTACAACTTTTGCCGAAATCCTTGCACCTTCCATGATACTTCAAATGGTCCGATTCCATCACTCGGTACTCAACACCTCGACGGATGCTGTAGTCCTTCACACTAAGAACAGCTTCTTCTTTACTCTGGAAAGATTGCCCAATCTGAAATTCGGTTGACGAACCACCTACTGTAGCAACTCCGGCCGTATGTTCACCCAGAGCCTCCAAGTTTAACGTCGAGAAGTGTGGAGGGTAATGCTGTGTGCCGGAACTTGAAGGACCTTGTTGTGCTTGTGGATTGGCACCGGTGTCATCGTCGCTGTCCCCAAATATATTTACAGGCTCCTCATCAGAGTCATCGTCCCGCATTGCATTCTCTACTCGATCAGGTACCCCGAATTCTTGATGTTCATCATCTGTGGCACGACCTGATTCCCCCAGAAATGCCTGTTGCAGGACCCCTTCATTAGGGGAGCGTGCAGTTGGAACTGCAACCGCTGGTACCAGATCAGCCGCAAAAGAAGGAGAGGCAACCTGCGGAACAGAAAACCGGTTTGCTGGCGCCGAGCAAGACGCACCGCCAGCGGCAGTCGAGCTATGAACAGGAGCCGATGCCCCAGAACTATCCAGAGTTACCTCCAACTTCGCATACAACTCGTGTATTCTGACCTCAGGAAAACTCCTCACGCAATGAAATAGAACCCTAATATCTTCGTCAGCCCCTAACACGAATGTATCATACATCACACCGCTAGAAACTACAGCAATGGGAATCTTGTAGAAGATCTTCTTCACAACCTTGCTCCCAAAAACTCCAAGCTTCTGCAAGATGGTGCTCTTCAAATCTGACAAACTGTTTGACGAACTAACAAATACACTCAACGGTTCTCTATCAGTGAACTTCACACCATATTTTTTGCTTTTTTTAATTTTTCCAGAGCAGTGCACTAACACAAGAACACTCTCTCCCTCACTTGACATTGTGATAATGATCTCCTCAGCAACTACATTCTCACTCAAATATATATAGATTTTCATTATATATAAACCGTGGTAGGTTACAGGGTTTTATGATCATTTGAATGCCCTTCATAAACCGTGGTTGTCAGCCACGGTTTATGATTTTTCTTCTTCATAAACCGTGGCTACCACCAGCGGTTTCTGCTTTTCATTTATAAAGTGTAAACCGTGGCTGCCTACCACGGTTTACATTGTGCATTTCCAACTCATAAAACCCTGCTGCCTCCCACGGTTTATGTGCATTTAGAATCCGTGGTTGGCTCCCACGGTTTCTATATAAATGGATTCAACGCAAAATGGTAACCAAATTCCAAATGTTGTAATTTGGTAAAGCTTTCATCCAATCATTTTATTTTGGAAAATTGCCCTATATATATATATATATATATATATATATATATATATATATATGTGTGTGGTTGTGGATATAGTTGGAATATGTTGTTGTTGTTGTCTTTGGAAATGGATGTTTATTATTGATACAGGGAGTTAATATTTATGTTGGTAAGGTCCTAGAAACAGAGGAGATTCTGTCCATTTTTCTGAAAACTTGGTTGTTTGGCTTGCTGAGGGACTTGTCCCTTAAGCGCCAGTCATGGCTTGGTTCGGGACATGACAGAATTAGCACAACTATGCAAGTATTTGATCAAATAAATTGATTTTTTGTATTTCTGATATTTAACCAAGAGTTGAATTATAAATGAATCTAAGCCAACTTATAAAAAATTTTTCTCGTTCTTGTTTACATTGCCATTGCTATAATTATTATTTCTCTTTTGAAACCACACTTTGATTGCTCAATATTTAATTCATGCTACTTTATTCAAGTTTTTTTCTTTCATTTTCTTCAATTATTTTGCTCCCGTAATAAAGAGATCCAATTATAGTTTTAACCAACGAATTCAAAACATGAATTTACAATACAATAAGAAAAAAAATCCAAAAATTAAATTGAATGACAATTGAGAGGCAAATAACCACTTATATATTCTTTTATTTTAATTTTCAATACGACATAGCCTCTTATAAGGTATACACTAACCTATATACTTGAACCATTTTACCTTAATATACAACTATATTTAGTTGTATATTATCAATCTGTATTTCATTGTTGATTGATCTTCTTTAAGTATATCTGGTACTATTATTTTTCTATTATACATTTCTGCGTCGAAGTCTTATATACAGGATAATACAATCACGCCAATAAAAAAACCGTCAGACAGTGCTATAGATAATCTCACTAAAACAACTGCAGCAACAGTACCGCCATGCAGATTATAACTTGGACAATTTGCACTTTCCAACAACCACTTGACACCAAAATCAATATACAAAGACTAGCCTAACAAGTGTATCACGACTTCGCTTATAAGACGACAATATAGTGATGTTTTATTTCTTCATTATGAAATATCTTTACTCTTTCTTTTTTTTTTCAATTTTTTCTATCATTTTCATTATTTCTAATTGATCTATAAGTCATCTCATACACGATAAACATAAAACCGCTCCGCCACGAATCTTCAGAATCATATACAAATCTCCGACCGAGATATACTCCGCCATAAAGCACGTTACCAAGTTATATATCACCCATTCTTTTCATACCAAAATAAACTTACAATTCGGATGGTCAAATTCCAAAAGCAAATTACAAATCCATTGACATTGAGTCAATCGCTCAAACTTATCTAAAAGGATAACCAAATCCATTATTCAAATTCAGCTATCCTTACTGAATTATAATTTGGTTTTCAAGCAAATCACAACTTTTAGTCCTTTATTGTCTGAAGATACTATCCACAAACAAATATCTGTGGCTTAATCAACTAATCAAAATCAAGCTATACTTCGGTTTTCAAACGTACAAGCTACTAAGCTATCTATCAATTCAAACAAACAGACATCTATAAGTCGGACTCATTTCAAACAACCCGACACCTATGAGTCAGAATAATTTCAAGCACACCGATCTATAAGTTGGTACAACTCCAAATATGCTATGCCCAATCCCAAACCTGTCTATTACATCGGTTCACTAATTTTCCAAACAACCCAACAAAAACCAATGATATTCATTTGACCTATCAACAATGGTCCTTACTGATTACTACTAGTCATACCTATTCAATCTTATAATTTCAAGAGCAACACATATCACTCAGCCTATCTTGTATAATTTTACCTCTTTTTCTCATCAATATTTCTACTCCTTATAAGTCAAAAACACTTTTTTTTTATCAAACTATTCCAAAGCATCAACTGGCATACAAAACAATTATCATGCAAATCATGCTACCTCTATTAACCTCACTTTACTCAAACATCATCTGCAGTAAATTTATAGACATATCGAAGCAAAAGCAACACATATATAAAGCAAATGAGTTCACCTAACAATGTTGGGTACCAGTTCATCAAAGCACAAACAGTTTCCAACAAAACTAAATCCAAACAATCCGACAATTATGCGTCGAAACAAATCCAATCATATTTTCATCTATAAAGTCTAATTGAATCAAAACGACCCGACACTTATATGTCTGAATAATAACTCCAAACAAATTTGCATCTATAAGTCGAAATCAGTCAAAATCAAACCGATGCATACCAAGAACCTTTTTCAACGAAATATTTTATTCTCCATGCATCAGATTAAACTTGGGGGCTTATCCTCATTATTTAACCATTATTCCTATTCATTCTCAAATTTCTTTTACTTTACTATTCACTTACACCAAATTTGTGACTATCATTTTTTAACACAGAATAAGTTAAGCTTGGGGGCTCTTACTATCCTGATTCTGAGTTATAGATCAAAAGCTCAACTTGTTTATAGCTAAACAATCCCACAGGTCAAGCCTGGAGGCTATGATCCATTTGTCACAAGTTGATTTAAAAGACCTATACACTCGGAATCAAGCTAGAGTCAAAATAAACACGTGCCAATCTCAACACACCACAAAGACCTCTTCACAAATCTCTCTAAATAAACTCATAACAAGCCAACAAAGCTCAGTTTGTAAGAACCGGAGTTTTCACATAAAATCGCTTTAATAAAATAATAATCTAATTTCCTGAAATAGGTTTAAAAATATAAAAATGCTCTTTTTAAAATATAAAAGTAAAATTTCATTTCAATAAATTTTTCTGAGCCGGAAAATGTATCTTTTGTGAAAAATTTTTGTAAAAATGTGTGCTCATGCTTAAGCCAGCAGTACCGGCTTTAGTGTTTCTGGTACCCTGTTTTGAGAAAAATAAGATTTTAAAAATTGAATTTATTATTTTGAAAGGAAAAAAATAATTTAGAATCGAAAACTGGACGCTAATCTTAAAGGTTTTGGCTCAAAGTAGGCCAAACAGACCAAAAATGCCAACGGGTTGGACCGGGTCCAAACAGAGCCCAAGGCCCAACATATATATACTTTATTAATGAGCAATTCAGCTCATTTTCACCCACAAGCAAGAAGGGAGGTGTTAAGATAGAGAACGGAGACGAGAGAAGAAGTTACTATTCACTTTCTCACTCTTTTGCTTATAACTTGAGCTATAGAGCTCCAATTGACGAGCCGTTTGAGTTCACGCAAAACACTTGTTGAGCTCTTCGTTTCTATCTAAGCTTTATTGGTAAGAAATCGAAACTCAACACTACAAGAAAAAAGGCCTATCGGTACACTTTTTTCTTGCCATGCTTTAAAAGCGTGGCCAAAATTGGTTAATGGGCACGCTTTTATAAGGGTGACAACTGATAAGTGATTTGGCCACATTTTTTTGCCACGCTTCAAAAGTGTGGCCATAGAGGGAAACATGCACGCTTTTGTGAGGGTGTCGATTGATTACTGATTTAGCAACACTTTTTTTGCCACGCTTGAAAACGTGACCATAGAAGAAAACAGGCACGCTTTTAAAACGTGGCTAGTTAGTTTTTATATGGTCACATTTTAAAAGCGTGGCGATATTCTCTAATTAATTGGTTACCCCAAAAAAGCGTACCGAAAGAGTTCCCCCAATTTTTTTTCCAAAGCCTTCAATTTTTTCTAGAGTTAAACACTTTAAGACTAAACCCTCTAAGTGATAACCCTTCATCATCACCCACCCGTCGAGCACACCCTACTCAGCCCTCTCCACCTAGCTGCAGACCTTTCACTGCCGATGAGGACCCTCGCCACCCCGGTGTGCTCTCTCCCAGCCCTTCATCTTCATCACTGTGCTATGAGAACGCTTGCACCCTCAACGCAAGCCTCCTACTCAGATTCGCAACCTCGCACCTTCTCTTGTAACCTTCCATCGGTGCTGCCCCGTCGGTGCTGCTCTGTCGGCGTGTCCTCCCTCAATCGGCGCTGTCTATCACTGCCTATCTCTCACTCGGCGCTCAACCCTTGAGGTTTCTTTCATTTTTTATTTAAACTCTGTGGTGGCAGCAGCTCCACCATGACCATGATTAATGAGACCTATGAATTCTTGGTGCTGAGGTTCTTTGATTTCATCAATGGGGAAACCAAGAAGGACGAGCGTAAGGCTCAGCTATGGTTCGATACTGCACTCTCCTACGCACCTTCACGTAAGTTTCATTTCTTTAATTTGTCATTGGGTGAAGAATTAGGATTTTAGGGTTTAAGGTAACACATAGGATCGAAGCAAGGCTTGTTTTGCGTGAATGTTATGTTAAAGAATTGTGTGTTTTCAATGGGCTCGAATCTCTTATTTGATAGTTTCAACATGAATTTTAGGGTTTATTGCGTAGATTTTTGGAAATATATTTGATGATTTTATTTTGGTCATTCTGCCAAGAAATTGTGGTAATCACTTATTGATTGCTTTCTTTTGTATAGAGGGATTTGTTGAAATGAAAAAGAGAAGTTAGGTTTCCTTTATGATTGATACTAGTGATCCGAATAATTCGCTTTTTTGTGTCAAATTGTCTTGTTTGTCTTGCATCGTAGTGAAAATCCTTGCTGATATCTTATCAGTGGTTTCTCCTGTGGCTGCTATTCTGCAAATTCTTCAAGTAAATGTTAGATAATTCGCCTAATAGGCATTTCAATTCTTTTTGCACCAACACCTTTTAGGTTGCGGGGGTTTATCCTCTTTAAACGTTACATATTGTTCTCTCTACAGAAAGGTTAAATGGATGGCTATCGGGATAAAAAGTTCAAACTGTTGTTTAGTTTGTTTTCTAATTGATGTTTATTGTATGAAATCCTTACGTGATTGATCTTTACTTGGTTCATCAAATTATTGCAACATTCATTCCAAAAATCAAGGTTGGTAGATCTATCACTGTACTTACCTTGTGTGATTTTAATGAAGCTGACAAAATAGACATGGTACTCTTACTTCTACATTGATGATATAATGTTGTGCTTAAAATTTGATTGAATTATCATCACTGATCATAAATTGTTTTACTAGACATCCGAAAATGTTGAGGAGACTTTTCAGGAAACAATTAAACAGCCACAGAGCATGACTACTGAAATAAAGGAAGATGATTCACCTTGCAGTGAAGTCAAAGAAGAAAACAACACAACTACTTCTCATGTGGTAATTATTGCTGCAATCTGACCATGCCTTTTGGAAAATTTGTTCCCTCATTATTGACTTAAGTTTTCATATAACAATTATGATCAATGGATATCAGGTTCTTGTTTATACGAAAAGAAGTGAAGATGTTTGCAAAGGAGAGAGCTCATGCTTAGGGATTTCATCATCTGGAGATGGGTCTGCTGAAGTAGGAAAATATGCTTGCACTCCCAAACCAACATTGCAAAAAAGATTGACAACCACCACCTCCAAGAAGCAAGAGACAGCTAAAATGATAGGCACTAGTAGAAAAGCAGAGTAACAGTCATCATCCATGAAAACCAGCACTGTTGGGACTCCCCATTTGGCCCAAGAGAATAAAGCTATTAAAAGGCAAAAATTAGAAGGAGGAAAGAGTAGACAGGAAAATTTTGTCCTTTTTCTTCCACATTTTGCATGTATAATTTTTTTGCTTATCTTGACTGTATCCTTTTTTCTTTCTTCTTCAAAACTATCCAGATTCTGAATGTCAAGCATCTGAATTTGTCTCATAAGTCTAAATTGGGTTTATACAGTTATGCACTTATTTTGCTTTATATTTTGCTTTTGTTAAAGCTAAAAAAAGGAAAAATGAGTTACTTGTTCACTCTTCCTAGTCTATGGCAGAGAGTTAGTTGATCTCAATCAAAGGAATGGCTTTAATGGTATAAATAGGTTTGAGCAGCGAAAAAGGTTTCAAAGGAAAAAGGGTAATAGTGCTAATTGAATTCACACATCCGTAAAAAGGTTTCTTTTACCCTTTTGCTTTCTCCCTTCAATTATTTGTTCCATCAATTCCTCTTTTGCCTATTTAACAACTTCTTCTTTTTTCTCTGTTGTTTTTCCTCTCTTGTTTTTGAAAACGTGATTTTGCAAGTTGCTTAAAATGAGGAAGAAATCCTCCGCTTCACTCAAGAAGAAATGTTCCAAGCACTCCTCTAAGTCTAAGGTTGGTACTGGTCAGTGTATTATGCATTTTGATATGTAGTTCATGTGTGCCTCAACTAATTCTGCAACATTTTTTATGGCATTTTAGTTGCTTTTGTACATTTTTTCTGACTAGAACATATTTCAGGAAGCCATGAGTCAGCAAATTGATGAAGTTGTGTCTGGGAGTGCTCTTTTCCCTTCATTCGAATTTGAATTGGTATGCTTGTGATAATTACTTGGCCACTGTTAGAATTTTAAGGTTATCCAGGTGATAGGAGCAATGTATGAGGTGTCTTGTGTTGTACTACACATTCTGCACTAGTGCATTATTAACATAAAGAGGAATATTGGGTCAATGGTTTGAAAATCATCTCCTTATTCCGATACAGAGCTTCTTTTCCATTTTTCCTCCCATTTTTATCTATTCTCTATAACTTAAAATTTTAAACAGCTGCACTTATATTTATGCCACAATATTTTGTTGGTTTCAAGTTATTTTCTCAATATATGAAGCTGGACATTGGTACTGATTAACATTTGGTAACTCAGGCAAAAGGTAGAGCAATTCAGGTTGAGGACAATATGATTGAATGCAAACCATCAATGGATGTAAAGCGCCCATGCAATTAGGATTCTGATGTCATTATACAGGTGAACTTTAAAGGAACTTTTATCTGCTTTTGAATTCTTATTATTCTTAAGACTTGCACATCTTTTAAGCATTTTTCTAATTCTTGAGGCTGTATAGAATCCTCATTATTATCCACTATTATCAATTGATTACAAGAGATAATTAAGGGGAGAAGCTAATTAAGTTACTATATATGCTCTCTTGATGATCTGGTACTTGAGTTATGTCTCATGATTATGTGTATTTTTACCAAGCAACTTGTACATAACATATCACCTACAGAAGATTTGTAACATCCTACCACACAAAGTCTTATGCTTAAGTCATAAAACTAAGGTGGTGAGGTGTTACGACCTCTAAAAAAAAAAAAAAAAAAAAAAAAATATATATATATATATATATATATATATATATATATATATATATATATATATATACTATAGTCGAAAATATTTTATATCTAGGAGGCTTTGAAGGAAAGTTTAAAACAAAATTCGTAATACTCACGTAAATGAAAACTTGCGTACGAAGAAACGTAAGATATTTGTGTATGAATAATAAAAAGGGAGTGTCAAAGGTATAATTAACAAAGCTTCCAGCTCAGTTTGCAAAGATAAATCGGCCAGAACATACAAGTATATATATATATATATATATCCCAAAATGACCCAAAGCAAAAAATGCAACCTGTTTCTTCGAGTCGACCTCTAAGAGGGACAAACATAAAATACAAGGTGGAGAATCTATATACATTCATAAATATAAACCAAGATACGGCCCTGAATCCCAAGAGTTCTTCGCTTCGTCAGTGTCTCCAGAATACAGAGTGGTGCTTCTCAACCTGCATCTGAAAAACAACAATATTGTATTGGATGAGAACCGGAGGTTCTCAGTATGGTTAAGGTGCCCACATATATAATAAGCAAGGTCTCAAGAAAGCCAAGGCCAATCCTAGAACGCCGTAAGGTTCTAAACTTGGTCAATATCTAATAAAAACCTTCAATCTCTTCGCCTTTCCTCTGTTTCTCCAACTCCGATAAAATTGCATAGACAGAAAAAACAAACAAGTCAAACACATACAGAAAGCATATATAACAAGTAGGCAATTAGCAATTAACGTGAATAAACAATTAAGCAAGCCAAGACAATGCATGCTCAAACAAAATATACAAATGCACATGGTGCATGTCTTTCCTAGCGCAGGCCATGAGCTCATGCATCGGTTGTCTACCCGCAACCCGACGTTACCCGGAGTGAACCCTGAATATGGTCCCTTTACTGTGTCAATTAGACACCATGGCATCACGGTTACCCGTGTCAGTTAGGCCTCATCATAATAACATTTTAATGTATGTCACAGTAAGGAACAATGCTATTAGTTAGGCAAACATTCCTGCATTAGCAATCTCAAGCTATCCGTTAGGCAGGCACTTTCGCATTAGCAGTTTGGCACAAGGCCCACTCAACATACACTTTTCATAATTTACTTATTCGTTTCAATTATCTCTTTCATACATGGTTTCTCATTTACTTTCTCTTTATCATGCCTCCGCATCATTAACACTATAAAACATACCTCCGCATCATCGCCTAACTATACATACCTCCGCACCACTGTCTAATTATACATACCTCCGCATCACCCATTAACCTTAAACCTTCTTGGGGACAACTTACACATTTTTATTTAACTAAGTCCCTGAATATTTATAGAAATTCGAACATAATCTCCTCTAAAATAGCACTAAAACCACCCTTACGGGTTCCCTCAGCTTTAACAACGTTCAAACTTCCCTTAACAATTTACCAGATAAACATTCTTAATTGGTCATTATACTCTCTTTAATCCCTTTAGTTATTATAAAATCACGGATTTAGAGAATAAAACTTGGTTCTGGAGCATTCCGACCATAATTGTAACTTGTACAAATCTTTTAAAATTCTGCTATCATTGCAGAAAAATATCTGTGAGCAGTAAATTTGTTAAATTCACTAAAATTCCAGTTTTCACCCATTGCCTTTCAAAATTCATGTACTTAAACAAGACTTTTTCATATTTCCAGAAAACTAAATTTCAGATTATTACCATGTCACAAGAAAACATTATGAGCCTAGGAATATAGCCCTGTCTTTTAGAATTCTGTTTTCAAAATCCAACGAGCTATCCTTACTCTTTGCAACATAACTAATTGGTTAAAAAGAGTTTTGACACAAAATTTAAGCTAAAACTTTTAGACACTTAAAGCTTGAGACTGCCTTTAGTTTCAGCCCAAATACTCATTAGAATTGTAAATTCAGTGGATTGGAAGTTGGTGCTTCTGCAGTAGAGAAACAGAATTTCCTGCAGAAAGCATCAATCTTTAAAAATTCATTTCCTCCAAATCACTCATTAATAAATTCTGAATTTTTTATGAAACACTCATAACACATTAAAGTTTCATAAAAAATAGTTTCATTCAAAAATAGGGCTTGGTCTGCTCCCAGAAACTGGTTTATTCCACTATCAACTATACAGAAAATTCTGCCTTGGACCTTTTCAACAACTTTACATGCCATAACTCACATTTGAACTTATATCCCTTCCCAAAGTCACATTTCCAACCTTTGCTCAGTTATCTAGGGTTTCTTTCACAGCTAACATAACCCAACAAGATCATCAATAATTCATTACATATATATACATATATATATATATATATATATATATATATATATATATATATATATATATATATATATATATATATATATATATCATTCTCATCATCCTTATCATTCATCATTAAAATAATCATGTATCAATACATTCTCACTACAACATTAGTTACCAAAATTCATATTCAATCGAAATCAACAATTTAATTCAACAACCAACAATTAATTCAACTTATCCTATGGGTCAATTAGCCTAAGTTTTCACGACACATTACATATTATATACGAGAAACCAAAACCATACCTTGGCCGATTTCTCGATAACTCGGAACACCTCAAGCGTTTTCGAACCACAAGCTCCACAACTCCAGCCCCCTCACCAACGATACCCAGCCTCCAAAGCTAATTCTCTAGCTTCTAATTTCTCAAATTGACTCCAATCCACAACCAATTTCAATCTAACATCATAATATTCACTATAATCAATATAGAATCCTCTGACTCAACATTTCACAAAGAAATTAAGGAAGCTTATCTTGTCCATAGCCCAAGTGAGCTAAATCCAACAAAACCCGCAAGCTAATTCAGTCCTAAGATACCAAAATCACAAAATCCTTAATACCAAAATCCCCTTAAATTTGAAACTGAAGAGGAAATATTTGGGTAAGATTAAAGCAAATTTCTTACCAAATTGATTAGTGGGCTTTGTAGAGGATTCTGAGATGAATGCGTGGCCGCTGATGGCTCGTCAATCGGAGCTCCGGATCAAAAGTTATATGAAGTTGAAATCTAATAGAGGGTTAGGTTATTTTCTCAAGTTCTTTCCTCCATGAACTTGCTTCAGCGTTCTTTCTGAATGGTGAAGGAAGAAAGGTTTTATTTAAGTGAGTGTGACTTGTGGGTTAGGCCTTGTGTGTAATAGCCCAGACCACCCACTAGCACGATATTGTCCGCTTTGGCACACAAGGCCTCACGGTTTTGCCTTTGACGATAGGGATGATAGCCGAAGCCTGACGATCGGATTTTCTATCGGTAAAGAAATATAAAAATAATCGCGTTGTAAGTATAGTTTCTAAACTAATAGAGAATCCTTTCGTACAAAAGTTTTGGTTGTCACAAGTAACAAACCCCTTTGAAATTGATAACCAAAGTATTTAAACCTCGGGTTGTCTTCTCAAGGAATTGCAGGGAGGTGTTCTTATTATTGGTTATGCAAAGGTATATTTTGGGGATTTCAAAAGGGTTGAACAAGTAATGTAAAATAACAAGTCGTTAAAATAATAACTAGTAAAGCTCTTGGCAAGGTTTAAGAATTGGAAGTCCTATCCCAGTTATCCTTATCAATTGTGATGAGAATTGGATTTTTCTCCCACTAAGTCGACCTCTAACTATGAAGGTAAGTCAAGTGAATGAATTAATTTTGATTCCTCAGGTCCTAGTCTTTCCTTGGAAAAGGCTAGAGTTATTAGAACTCGAACTAATTCTTGAAGAATTCCAATTTTCAATCAACAATGAGTTTGATAACTCAAGAGTCTCCAATGACTCAACCAAAGCCAAAAGGGAAAAATCTAAATTATTTATATAAATAAAAAAAACAAATCATAGATCTGAAAATACCTCAAATTATATTAAATAGAATATTCAAATCCCAAAAAGAAAAGTTCATAAATTAAATTGGAAAAATAAATAAAAGGAACATTGAACTTGTGATTGAAGAAGATGAAATCCTAATTCTAAAAATCCTAATCCTAATCCTAATACTAAGAGAGAGGAGAGAACCACTCTCTCTAAAAGCTACATCTAAATTATGAAAAGTGAATTGTGAATCGTCTCTCCTTCATTCCTCCACTTTGCAGCCTTTAATCTGTGTTTTTTGGGCTTGAAACTGGGCTGAAAATGGCCCAGGATTCGCTGGAAACGAATTCTGCCACGCTGATTTTCGCAGATGCGATGAGTCCACGTGGAGCACACGTTCGCATCACCTAACTATATGGCCACTGTTCATACCCTGGGTCAACCTGTCCGACCCGGGATGTTTAGCGACAAGCCGACCGACCTCTTCAGGTCAGACTATCCGACCTCTTCTAGAGCTCGGCTAAATGCCCGACCTCTTCTCAGAGAGCTCGGCTAAATGCCCGACCTCTTCTCAGAGAGCTCGGCTAAATGCCCGACCTCTTCTCAGAGAGCTCGGCTAAATGCCCGACCTCTTCTCAGAGAGCTCGGCTAAATGCCCGACCTCTTCTCAAAGAGCTCGGCCAACTCGCCAAAGGAGCCTAAAGCATGCCCAAAACGAAGGAACACAGCCCAATCTAAAGGCAGCTAAAACCCAGAAAGATAAAGGCGGTTCCCTTGAAGATATGATGACCTCACTTAAAGATAAGATAAAGATAAGATAAGATAACTAAACTTATCTTATCCACAGGAGGCCACATCTCACCATTATAAATACACTGGAGCACCCAGGTATAACTCATACTCTAATTCTACTCAATATCTGCTTGGACCCATGCTAACTTAAGCATCGGAGTGTCATTGCAGGTACCACCACCAACCACTCAGCATATCAAGCTCGGGTCATCAATCCCCCCATCTCGGGCCTCCCTAAGACGACCGAGCTGCACGTTTCAGGTAACCCTCGGAACATTGGCGCCGTTGCCGGGGAACCTGGAAGTCATCCCATCACCATGGCGGACAACCATGACAACGACCATGGTTCAGATCTAGAGGATAGAACACCGCACAAAGACGCGGATACTACACCAAAAGATACTCTTCAACCCACCAAAGGCGAGAATTTGCCAAAAGAGGAGGCTATGGAGGCACTTCAAGATCGCTTAAAGCAACTCGAAAAAAAGGTGGAACATCAACAAGAAGCTGAGAGAGACCTACGAAGGGAAGTTAGGTGATGCCACGAGTTAAAGGACAAGCTCCTAAAACTCGAAGCAGATCTCAAGGCCAAAACAACTCGATCCGGCCACGAAGACAGCCCCTACAAAGATCAAGACCCATTCACCAAAGATATCATGAAAGCTAAAGTCCCAAAGGACTTCAAGGCTCCCGACATGATCCCGTACGGCGGCACATTGGATCCAAGCCATCATCTCAGTAATTTCAGAAGAATGTACCTCACCGACACATCGAACGCCATTCGATGCAAAGTCTTCCCGACTACTCTAACGAAGACAGCAATATGGTGCTTCGACAGTTTGTCTCCAAGATCCATCACAAGTTTGACGACCTTGTTAAGAAGATTCCTCGCCAGGTTCTCCATCCAGAAGGATAAAGCCAAACACATTTCAAGCTTGCTGGGAATTAAACAAGGAGATCAGAAAAGCCTTCACGGCTACATGGAAAGATTCAACAACGCATGCCTTGACATACAAAGTCTTCCAACAAAAGCGGCCATCATGGGACTCATCAATGGCCTAAGAGAAGGACCTCTCAGCCACTCAATATCCAAGAAGCACCAACATCTCTGAACGAGGTACAGGAATGGGAACAGAAATACATCAACATGGAAGAGAACTCTCGACTAGGAGAAAGCTAAAAAACCGAATTCTCCTAACCCACCACGGGACAAGGATAAAGAGTCCAAAAAAAGAGAAGATCAATCGGAGAAGATCCCACCACCTCGCCCAATCAAAAGCAAAAGGAGAAAGAGGTCGGACGAGTTGAAGGCCCACCTCATAACAAAGAATTGGGCAAGTTGAAGGTCCACCTCACACCGAAGAGGTCGGGCGAGTTGAAGGTCCACCTCACACCAAAGAGGTCGGACGAGTTGAAGGTCCACCTCACACGGAAGAGGTCGGGCGAGTTAAGGTCCACCTCACAACAAAGAGGTCGGACAAATTGAAGGTCCATCTCACAACAAAGAGGTCGGACGAGTTGAAGGTCCACCTCACACGGAAGAGGTCGGGCGAGTTAAGGTCTACCTCACACCAAAGAGGTCGGACAAGTTGAAGGTCCACCTCACACTGAAGATGTCGGGCGAGTTTAAGCTCCACCTCACACCAAAGAGGTCGGACAAGTTGAAGGTCCACCTCACACCGAAGATGTCGGGCAAATTGAAGGTCCACCTCACACCAAAGAGGTCGGACAAGTTGAAGGTCCACCTCACAACCAAGAGGTCGGACGAGTTGAAGGTCCACCTCACACCAAAGAGGTCGGACAAGTTGAAGGACCACCTCACAACCAAGAGGTCGGACGAGTTGAAGGTCCACCTCATACCAAAGAGGTCGAACGAGTTAAACACCTACCTCACACCAAAGAGGTCGGACGAGTTGAACGTCCACCTCACACCAAGGAGGTCGGACGAGTTGAAAAGGACAACGGAGTACGAACAAGCCTTCCGAGATTTCAAAATTCTTGGGGCAACCACCCATCCTTTACAGACCACGGGAAAGTGAAGAACTCATTATACCTCGCAGTGGGAAGTCAGGCAATAGCCTCAGCACTAGTCAGAGAAGACGAAAGTGGGAAACAACCCGTCTACTTCATCAGCAAAGCTTTACAAGGGACCAAACTAACCTATCAACAGATAGAAAAAGTTCGCCTACACCCTCATACTCACCTCTCGACGACTCCACCCATACTTTCAAGCTCACACTATCAGAGTTCCAACCAACCAGCCAATAAAGGGCATCCTGCAGAAAACAAACTTAGCTGGAAGAATCCTACAGAGGACAGCTCGGATAATTCGGGAGACCTTGGACAAAACCAGAGAACATCTCGGACAATTCGGGGGACTCTGGACAAAAACAGAAAATAGCTCGGACAAATCGGGGAAAATGAAGTCTGACACATAGAATGCCCGAGCTAATGCAGCCAGCACCAACAACTCGGACAAATCGGAGAAAAATGAAGCCCGACACATAGAATGCCCGAGCCTATGCATTTTCAAAACCAGCCAGCACCAACAGCTCGGACAATTCGGGGATATGAGGTCCGACACATACCTTGAGAGCAGAATGCCCGAGCTGATGCATTTTCAAAACTAGCCAACCAAGGGGCAATAACAGAAGCCTCATCCGAGCTACATTACAAGACCACAACAAATCGGTATCGAAGGCGGTATAAGGGATGTACTCAGGGTCAGCCACAGTAACACGCAATTAAACTATGAAATCCAGCTAATCAGACACGCTGTCCGGGATCTTAGTAGACATCTCAAAGACATAGGTCGACTATGGAATTACTACCAAACAACTCGGGCAAATAAGGAAACAACTCGGACAATAACAGTAAAACATAAAGTGACAGACGTGGCAGTAAAAGGGAAACCCCAGGACTCACACAAAAGTCCAAGGGCATCCTTTGGAGGCAACAACAGAGCAAAAACCCAAATACAAAGTCAAAGCTTTACATCAAAAAGCATGCCAACTTCCACATTGCCCCACCAGAGGAGCTCATCAGTGTAACATCACCTTGGCCGTTCGCAAAGAGGGGACTCGACCTCCTCGGACTATTTTTCCAAGGATCGGGACAAGTCAAGTTCCTCATTGTAGGGGTGGATTACTTCACAAAATGGATTGAGGCAGAGCCCCTAGCTAATGCCACTGCTCAAAGAAGTCAGAAATTCTTGTACAAGAACATTATTACAAGAACACCCACAAGCCAATGGACAAGCAGAAGCTGCCAACAAAATCATACTAGCTAGGTTAAAACGGAGACTAAAGGACACAAAGGGAGCTTGGGCTGAAGAGCTCCCACAAGTCCTATGGGCATATCGGACAACTCCACACTTCACCACGGGGGAATCACCCTTCCGATTGATTTACGAAATAACTTAGAAGAGATCGACATAAAGAAGTCGGTCTCCTACAACGGACAAGTTATAAAAGTAATCCCTGAAAGAGATCTGACAAAGGTCCAAGAAAGAGGATTACAAAAATAACTTGGAGAAGGGACTGACGTAAAGAAGTCGTCCCATAAACAAAAAGTTATAAAAAGTAATCCCTGAAAGAGACCTGGCAAAGGTCCAAGAAAGAGGGTTACGAAATAACTTAGAAGAGATCGACATAAAGAAGTCGGTCTCCTACAACGGACAAGTTATAAAAGTAATCCCTGAAAGAGATCTGACAAAGGTCCAAGAAAGAGGATTACAAAAATAACTTGGAGAAGGGACTGACGTAAAGAAGTCGTCCCATAAACAAAAAGTTATAAAAAGTAATCCCTGAAAGAGACCTGGCAAAGGTCCAAGAAAGAGGGTTACGAAATAACTTAGAAGAGATCGACATAAAGAAGTCGGTCTCCTACAACGGACAAGTTATAAAAGTAATCCCTGAAAGAGATCTGACAAAGGTCCAAGAAAGAGGATTACAAAAATAACTTGGAGAAGGGACTGACGTAAAGAAGTCGTCCCATAAACAAAAAGTTATAAAAAGTAATCCCTGAAAGAGACCTGGCAAAGGTCCAAGAAAGAGGGTTACGAAATAACTTAGAAGAGATCGACATAAAGAAGTCGGTCTCCTACAACGGACAAGTTATAAAAGTAATCCCTGAAAGAGATCTGACAAAGGTCCAAGAAAGAGGATTACAAAAATAACTTGGAGAAGGGACTGACGTAAAGAAGTCGTCCCATAAACAAAAAGTTATAAAAAGTAATCCCTGAAAGAGACCTGACAGAGGTCCAATAAAGAGGATTACTAGAAATAACTTAGAAGCGACCGACATGAAGAAGTCGGCCCAAAGCTACAGCTTGGAACAACAAGAAAAAGTCGGACCAAACAAAAGCTACAGCTTGGACCGACAGGAAGAAGTCGGACCAACGAAAACCACAGCTTGGACCGACAAGAAGTCGGACCAACGAAAGCTACAGCTCGTCGACACGAGAAATTGGACCAACGAAAAGCGTGCGCTAAAAGGGACATAGCTTTGCCCAAAAAGCCACGGCTCCATGACAAGGCTATCAAAATTGTTCAGACCAACTAAAAAGGTTCTACCAAAGAACACTAAAAAGTTGTCGGACAAGTTAGCCCCAAGGACCACCTCAACCAAGCAGGAAGTGGACAGAACCGGCAGTGATCGAAAGAGGTCGGACAACAAAATATCGACACTCTACAAAGATCCACAAAGGGGACAAAGACATCTCGCAATGGCCAGAGGAATGCCAGGAATGCTTTGCTAAAAGGTACGAAGTCTTGAAAAAAGACACTACTTAAAAGGCAAAAGCACAAATCAAAACGGCGCTAAAAAGTCATCCAAACAGACTATAAAAGGTTTCCCATCAGGAACTATACCTAAAAAGTTGTTGGATTATGACTAAAAAGCCCGAACAGTGAAGACAAACAAGTCGGAAGAAGGCTGAAAAGACCTCTCAAACAAACTAAAAAAGGCAATGCCAAACTCGCACAAGATAAAACTACTC
Organism: Arachis stenosperma; assembly: GCF_014773155.1. Classification (NCBI taxonomy): domain Eukaryota; kingdom Viridiplantae; phylum Streptophyta; class Magnoliopsida; order Fabales; family Fabaceae; genus Arachis; species Arachis stenosperma. The sequence continues at coordinate 61,726,503 of NC_080378.1, read as the reverse complement.
AAGATCGACCAAAGTCAGGATGCTTGAGTACGACTTCCCCCAAAGAGAGCACGATCTCACGGAAAGATCGAACTCAAGCAGGGGCAAAGTCGTACAGGTCGACGTCAGCTAAGAAGAGGCGCAAATACAATCTCAAAAAAGAACAAGCCAAAAGGTTAAGAAAAAACCTTAAGGCTCAAAAGTGCTTAGCTAAAAGGGATACAACTCCACTCAAAGAAGGCACAATCTCAAACAGGGCTACGTACGTCATCCGAGACTAAAAAGGTTCTATACAAAGAACACTAAAAGTCATCAGACAAGTCACTAAGAGTCCGGATATCAAGCCGCAAGGATAACTTCACCAAAGCAGAGGGTTGTCAACACAAAAGCAAGGCGTGATCCAGAAGGCAAGGGTAGAAAACCCACACTACTACTCAAAAGAGGACGGACTGTGAAGTACCAAACCTCTAGAAAATCTGCAAAAGATTTCAAAGCAATGAAGAATCAAAGCCAGACAGATGCTCGAGCACGACTTCCAAAGAGATCGAAGCTCTGAAAAGCATGATCTCATGGAAAGATCGAACTCAAGCAGGGGCACTGTTCATACCCTGGGTCAACCTGTCCGACCCGGGATGTTTAGCGACAAGCCGACCGACCTCTTCAGGTCAGACTATCCGACCTCTTCTAGAGCTCGGCTAAATGCCCGACCTCTTCTCAGAGAGCTCGGCTAAATGCCCGACCTCTTCTCAGAGAGCTCGGCTAAATGCCCGACCTCTTCTCAGAGAGCTCGGCTAAATGCCCGACCTCTTCTCAGAGAGCTCGGCTAAATGCCCGACCTCTTCTCAAAGAGCTCGGCCAACTCGCCAAAGGAGCCTAAAGCATGCCCAAAACGAAGGAACACAGCCCAATCTAAAGGCAGCTAAAACCCAGAAAGATAAAGGCGGTTCCCTTGAAGATATGATGACCTCACTTAAAGATAAGATAAAGATAAGATAAGATAACTAAACTTATCTTATCCACAGGAGGCCACATCTCACCATTATAAATACACTGGAGCACCCAGGTATAACTCATACTCTAATTCTACTCAATATCTGCTTGGACCCATGCTAACTTAAGCATCGGAGTGTCATTGCAGGTACCACCACCAACCACTCAGCATATCAAGCTCGGGTCATCAATCCCCCCATCTCGGGCCTCCCTAAGACGACCGAGCTGCACGTTTCAGGTAACCCTCGGAACAGCCACTATGGCAAATTATATATCAAATCTAAGCCCTGGATGTTAGCTTTCCAACGCAACTGGAACCGCATCATTTGGATCTCTGTAGCTCAAGTTATGATCGTTTTAGTGCGAGAGGGTCAGGTTGACAGCTTTGCAGTTCCTTCAGCTTCTTGTATTCCTTCCACTTTTGCATGCTTCCTTTCCATCATCTAAGCCATTCCTGCCCTGTAATCTCTAAAATCACTTAAAATACATATCAAGGCATCGAATAGTAATAAGAGAGGATCAAGATTAGCTAAATTAAGACCCAAGAAGCATGTTTTCAGTCATAGCATAAAATCAGGAAGGAGAATGTAAAACATGCGAATAGTATGAATAAGTGTATGAAAGATTGATAAAATCCACTCAATTAAGCACAAGATAAACCATAAAATAGTGGTTTATCAACCTCCCCACACTTAAACATTAGCATGTCCTCGTGCTAAGCTCAAGGGAAGCTATAAGGGAGTGAAGAGGAATGATAGAGAGTATGCAATGCAACCTATCTATGTGAATGCAACTACATGCAAAATGTTACTTGGTTAAAAGCAAAGAAGTTCTTCAAGACAAATAAAAACCAAATTCCACTAATTCAAATCATATAATAAAAATCAAGTAAACTTGTAAGAAGATAGCTAATGAAAGCAGGGAACATAGAATCAAGCATTGAACCCTCACTTGTAGTGTATATCACTCTAGTCTCTCTAGTGTATAGGGTAATCACTCTATTCTTCTCTAATCATGCTTTCTAAACTTTGTTCTTCATCTAACCAATCAACAAATATTTAATGTATACATACAAACATCATGAGGTCTTTTTCAAGGTTGTAATGGGGCTAAGGTAAAGGTAAGGGTATATATAAGGCTAAGTGAGCTAATAATTGAACCCTTGATTAGTATAAGATGTCACCTAACATATACATACTCTATATAATCTAAAAAATCTTGCCTAGCTGCCCAATTTTTCCACTTGTGTGTTACATACTCATGCACCAATTTTATTTTTGATTTTATCCCATGTGCATTGATTCTTTAATTTTTGTACTGGGGTAATTTTTTTGTCCCCTTATTTAATTACTTAAAAAAATTTTATTTTTTTCTCCTTTTTTTTTTCAATCTTCTTTTTTTTGAAATATAAGAATAATATATCAATGCACATGGTGTTTTAATTATTTTGATTTCACATGAGCATGCTCCCAAATTTCAAATAATTTATTCACTTTAATACATTTTTTCTATCACCCTTTGTTCCCATAAATTTCTCCACACTTAGTTAATACACAATTTCTATCTTAAGCTAACCAAGGATTCAATTTGGAAATTTTAATTTGTTTTTCTGCTTAAGGCTAGTAATGTGGTTATAGAACAGAAGGGGATTAAAAGGCTTAAGGGGGCTAACAAGGATGATGTAAAAGGTAGGCTTATTTGGGATAAGTTAGCGAAAATTCAAATAATGGCCTCAATCACATGCAGGTATGTAAATACACTAAATAATGGACATATAGAATGGAACAAAGCAAAGATTGCAATTATAGAGAAGAAAACACACAAGAAAAAAAATAGTTATGGTTTAAATAATGTAACCATGTATTTAAGCTCAAAGTTTTCACGGGTTGTGTGTTCTTTAGCTCAAAAACCATGTTCCAATTACAACTTCCAAACAAATTTAACACATAGAAAATTTTAATTTTTTTAATTTAAATTAGTAAAATTTTTCAAAAATAGGGTCTTAAAAAGAAACTTATTATTTTTCAACCAAGTAGTACTTAGATGCAAACAATCAATACACATGCAATTTATTATGCAATGCAACAATGAGCAAAGAAAGAAAACAGAATATTGGTGTTGAGAAGAGAATAACTAACTCGTGGAGATCGGTATCGACCTCCCCACACTTAAAGATTGTACCGTCCTTGGTGCATGCTATGATGTACAAGTGGACGGGCTGCTCCAACTGATGTCTTACTCTATAGATTGTGCAGATTGACTTGCCTGTCTCCCCATTAAGAAGCTTTTTCTCTCTCTTCGTGGTGGCCATCCTGAAAGAAGAGAAAAAGAAAGGAAAGTAACCCATAAATAAAATATGGGTGTTAATGCCAAATAATAAAGGTCTCAATTACATGGTAGCTACAACATGCAAGTGAGAAAATAGTGAAAGCAAATGGCATATCAATAGTGCAAAAGTTGCAACAATGGAGAAGAGAGTGTGGGTAATGCAAGATAGTGTAAGTGCATATCAATGCAAAAGGAATATCAGTATTATAAAAATTAGCATTGACTTATGAATAATAGTACCCAATTAGAATAAAACAAGTCATGAAGCACTAGAATAATTCAAGAAAAGATGCAATAGTTGAAGAAGAGAATTTTAACACCAGTGGAAAAGAAAAAGAAAATAAGAATGGAGGAAGAGAGAAGAAGAGATAGAAGAAATTAGGATTAGAAAAGAAAAGATAAGATAATTGGCGCTGGTCTGGATAAGTTATGCGTCGTATATGACGCGAACGTGTGGTGCATGCGATCACATGGGGTGTGATAAATTCAAGAGATGCGGACGCGTGGGGCACCCGGACGCATGACTCGATTTGTGCTAGTGGCGCGAGAGTAGCCTCGCGTAGGCCCAACTCTCTGTTTAAATGCATTTTTGCCAAAAATCTGGGATGACGCGTTCGCATGGGTGACGCGTTCGCGTGGTAGGGCTTGTGCTTCTAGCACGATTCCAGCCCCACTTCATCATAACTTGCTGCCATACACCCTCTTTACGTTGATTTTTAGGGCACGCGTTCGCGTGGGTGACGCGGACGCGTGGGAGGCATTTTTCCCACATGACGCGGACGCGTCGGGGACGCGGTCGCATGGATCAATTTGTGCCAAAGGCACGCCTCCAGCCACGCTTTCGCATGACTTTTTGTTTCTTTTCTTCTCGTGTCCAAGGCACCTATGACGCGGACGCGTCATCGACGCTGTCACGTCGCGTGCTCCCTTTTTTATTTTTTTATTTTTTTATAATGCAGTATGATGAATGCAATGCTTAATATGAATGCTATGCATGATTCCAGGTTCAATAAAAAACTCAAAAACAGACTAAAATTAAAACTGAAAAAGGAACGATCATACCATAGTGGGTTGTCTCCCACCTAGCACTTTTAGTTAAAGTCCTTAAGTTGGACATTTGTTGAACTCCCTGTTACGGTGGCTTATGCTTGTACTGATCCAGGAATCCCCACCAATGTTTGTACGTCCAGTATCCTCCGGGATCCCAAACTTTGCTTGTGCACCCATCTTCAAGTGGATCCTGATGATTTTATCCGGGTGGCAAGCAATCTGAATCCTCAGGGGAGCTGTCAAATAACTTCCTAGAATCCTCAGGGGAGCTGCCAAATAACTTCATAGACCCATTCAACTTAGCGCTACACCAACCTTTACGTTTAAACTTTGAGCACACAACCATGTTGAACCTTGCTTGACAATTCTTACCACTGACTATCTTCCTCTTACTCTTAATGCCACAAAGAGCTCTAAGTTGATCATCCGTCTTCAGTAGCCCATATTCAAGTTGAATTAGAAAGCTAAGGGATATGAATTTTACCCACTTGAATGTTGTGAAGGATGATGGCAACTTAGGGGGAGGGGTTTCTAATGAACTTGCAAGCTCCACTCCTTTGTGTTCTTCTTTGACAACTACCACCTCTTTGCAAGCTTCTTCAATATCAACCTCTTCCTCTTGATAGCTTTTTTCCAATTCAATCTCTTCTTCATTACTCACCAAGGGCATGGGAGGTTGTACTTTTTCTTCTTTAATCTCCATGTCAAGTCCAATAGAAGAGGATTCAAATGTAGATAAGAATTCATCAATGATTGAATCTATCTCTTGATCATCCCCTTCAAAGTCTTTAATCATGATATGCCTTGGAGGTTGTACACCCTCCTCAACATCAATTGCAAACATCTTAGAAGGAGGCTCTACGACTTGAGTTTCCCATGGAGGTTCTGCATCTCCTAAGTCTTCAACCACTTCTTCCTCTTCAATGGCAGGCATAGCTTCTTCCAATTGTTCCAATATAAAGTCGTGCTGCTCACTGTCCACTGAAGTTTCCAACTTCTCCTTTACGCCACGTTTTTCAGTAGATTCTCCACATGAAGCCATGGGGGTTCCTTGAATGTCCGAATGTTGGGAAGGTAATCGAATTATCGCTTGATCCAGTTGGCGAAGGGTTGCATGAAGTTTTTTCACTCTTTCCGTGAGACGATCCCTTGATTCTTGTTGCGCTCGGCTTCAATTTTAAAAATCAAATCTTTTTTTTAATCTTTTTCAATCATATCTTTCTAAAATCATATCTTTTTCAAATCAAATTTTTTCAATCATATCTCTTTTAATTTGATTTCAAACTTTTTTTATCTAACTTCTTATCTTTTCAAAATTATTTTCAAATCTTTTTCAACTAATCACTATTTCTTATCTTTTTCAAAACCACCTAACCACTTTTCTATCTCCAATTTTCGAAAATCACTAACCACTTTTTCAAAAATCTTTTTAATTTTCGAAAACTCTCTCTCTCATCTCTTTCTATTTAATCACTAACACTTATCCTCCTTTAATAATTTGAACCCCCTCCCTCTCTATAAGTTCGAATTCTTCTCTCTACTTCATCCTTCTATTCCTATTTTCCTCTAACACTGGTGCACGAAATTGTGATCTCAATGGCGCCAACAACTTGGTACGCACAATTGTAATCTCAACTCTTTTTCACAACTTCGCACAACTAACCAGCAAGTGCACTGGGTCGTCCAAGTAATAAACCTTACGTGAGTAAGGGTCGATCCCACGGAGATCGTTGGCTTGAAGCAAGCTATGGTCATCTTGTAAATCTTAGTCAGGCGGATTCAAATGGTTATGGAATTTTGATAATTAAAAGATAAATAAACATAAAATAAAGATAGAGATACTTATGTAATTCATTGGTGGGAATTTCAGATAAACATATGGAGATGCGTTATTCCTTCTGAATCTCTGCTTTCCTACTGCCTTCATTCAATCCTTCATACTCCTTTCTATGGCAAGCTGTATGTTTGGGTATCACCGTTGTCAATGGCTACCTCCCGTCCTATCAGTGAAAATGGTCCAGCTACGGGTTACGTAGGGCTAATCATCTGTCGGTTCTCACTTGTGTTGGAATAGGATCCAGTGATCCTTTTGCATCTATCACTATGCCCAATAGTCATGAGTTTGATGCTCGTCACAGTCATCCCATCCCAGATCCTACTCGAAATACCACAGACAAGCTTTAGACTTTCCGGATCTTAAGAATACTGCCAATTGATTCTAGCTTATACCACGAAGACTCTGATCTCAATGAATTGAAGGCTCTGTTGTCAAGAGAGGCAATCAAACGCATGGACCAGGAATCCAAGAGATTTGCATTCAAGCTTGTTTTCATGTAGAACGGAAGTGTTTGTCAGGCACGCGTTCATAAGTTGAGAATGGTGATGAGCGTCACATAATCATCACATTCATCATGTTCTTGTGTGCAAATGGATATCTTAGAACAAGAATAAGCATGAATTGAATAGAAACAATAGTAATTGCATTAATACTCGAGGAACAGCAGAGCTCCACACCTTAATCTATGGTGTGTAGAAACTCCACCGTTGAAAATACATAAGTGATAATGGTCCAGGCATGGCCGAATGGCCAGCCTCCCAAAAGTGATCAAAAGATCAAAAGATGATCCAAAGATGTTCCAAACGCTCAAAAGATCTCAGTACAATAGTAAAAAGTTCTATTTATACTAAACTAGTTACTAAGGTTACAGAAATAAGTAAATGATGCAGAAATCTACTTCCGGGCCCACTTGGTGTGTGCTAGGGCTGAGCATTGAAGCTTTCACATGTAGAGGCCTTCTCTGGAGTTAATCGCCAGTTTGTAACTTGTTTCTGGCGTTTGACTCTAGCTTGCAACTTGTTTCTGGCGTTTAACGCCAGAATAGGGCAGAAAGCTGGCGTTGAACGCCAGTTTGCATCATCTAAACTCGAGAAAAGTATGGAGTATTATATATTTCTGGAAAGCCCAAGATGTCTACTTTCCAACGCAACTCAGAACGCACCATTTCAATTTCGGTAGCTCCAAAAAATTCATTTTGAGTGCAGGGAGGTCAGAATCCAACAGCATCAGCTGTCCTTTTTCAGCCTCTGAATCAGATTTTTGCTCAGGTCCCTCAATTTCAGCCAAAAAATACCTGAAATCACAGAAAAACACACAAATTCATAGTAAAGTCCAGAAATGTGAATTTTGCTTAAAAACTAATAAAAATATACTAAAAAGTGACTAAATCATACTAAAAACTATGTAAAAACAATGCCAAAAAGCGTATAAATTATCCGCTCATCACAACACCAAACTTAAATTATTTCTTGTCCCTAAGCAACTGAAAACAAATAGGATAAAAAGAAGAGAATATACAATGAATCTCACAATATCAATGAAACTTAGTCCCAATTAGTTGAGCGAGGCTAGTAGCTTTTTGTTTCTGAACAGTTTTGGCATCTCACTTTATCCTTTGAAATTCATAATGATTGGCATCTATAGGAACTCAAAATTTTAGATAGTGTTATTGATTCTCCTAGTTCAGTATGTTGATTCTTGAACACAGCTACTTTATGAGTCTTGGCCGTGGCCCTAAGCACTTTGTTTTCCAGTATTACCACCGGATACATAAATGCCACAGACACATAACTGGGTGAACCTTCTCAGATTGTGACTCAGCTTTGCTAAAGTCCCCAGTTAGAGGTGTCCAGAGTTCTTAAGCACACTCTTTTTTCTTTGGATCACGACTTTAACCACTCAGTCTCAAGCTTTTCACTTGGACCTTCTTGACACAAACACATGGTTAGGAACAACTTGATTTACTTGCTTAGGCTTGGATTTTATTTCCTTGGGCCCTCCTATCCATTAATGCTCAAAGCCTTGGATCCTTTTTACCCTTGCCTTTTGGTTTAAAGGGCTATTGGCTTTTTCTGCTGGCTTTTTCTTTTTTTTTCTTTTTCTTTTTCTTTTTTGCAAATTTTTTTTGAATATTTTCTCTTTTTCACTGCTTTTTCTTGCTTCAAGAATCAATTTCATGATTTTTCAGATTATCAATAACATTTCCCTTTGTTCATCATTCCTTCAGGAGCCAACAATTTTAACATTCATAAACTTCACTCTCAAAAATATGCACTGTTCAAGCATTCATTCCGAAAACAAAAAGTATTGCCACCACTTCAAAATAATTAAACTAATTTCAAGATAAAATTTGAAATCCAAGTACTTCTTATTCTTTTGTAATTAGGCACATTTTTCATTTAAGAGAGAGAGGTGAAGGATTCATGGAGTTATTCATAGCTTTACGATATAGACACTAGACACTAATGATCATGTAATGAAAACACAAACATAAATAGCACTGGTGCACGAAATTGTGATCATCAACAATGGCGCCAATAAACTTGGTAGCGCTCTCAAACGTGAATCACACTTTGTCACAACTCTGCACAACTAACCAGCAAGTGCACTGGGTCGTCCAAGTAATAAACCTTACGTGAGTAAGGGTCGATCCCACAGAGATTGTTGGTATGAAGCAAGCTATGGTCATCTTGTAGATCTCAGTTAGGCTGATTCAAACGGTTATGGAGTTTTCGAATATAAAGATAAATAAAACATAAAATAAAGATAGAAATACTTATGTAAATCATTGGTTGAAATTTCAGATAAGTGTGTGGAGATGCTTTATCCCTGTTGAATCTCTGCAACATACTGCTTTCTTACTTTCAATCCTTCATACTCCTTTCCATGGTAAGCTGTATGTAGGGCATCACCGTTGTCAATGGCTACTTCCCATCCTCTCAGTGAAAAAGGTCCAAATGCTCTTGTCACAGCATGGCTAATCATCTGTCGGTTCTCGATCATGCCGGAATAGAATCCATTGATTCTTTTGCGTTTGTCATCACGCACAACAATCGCGAGTTTGAAGCTCGTCACAGTCATTCAATCCCTGAATCCTACTCGGAATACCACAGACAAGGTTTAGACTTTTCGGATTCTCATGAATGCCACCATCAATTCTAGCTTATACCATGAAGATTTTGATTAAGGAATCTAAGAGATATACGCTCGGTCTAAGGTAGAACAGAAGTGGTTGTCAATCACGCGTCCATAGGTGAGAATGATGATGAGTGTCACGAATCATCATAATCTTCATGTTGAAGTGCAACGAATATCTTAGAATAAGAGTAAGCATGAATTGAATAGAAAATAGTAGTACTTTGCATTAAAACTCGAGGTACAGTAGAGCTCCACACCTCAATCTATAGTGTGTAGAAACTCCACCATTGAAAATACATAAGTGATGGTCCAGGCATGGCCGACTGGACAATCAAAGACACTAGTACAATAGTAAAAAGTTCTATTTATACTAAAACTAGCTACTAGGGTTACAGAGATAAGTAATTGATACAGAAATCCACTTCCGGGGCCCACTTGGTGTGTGCTTGGGCTGAGCTTGAGCTTTACACATGTAGAGGCTTCTCTTGGAGTTAAACGCCAAGTTGTAACATGTTTTTGGCGATTAACTTTGGTTTATGACGTGTTTCTGGCGTTTGACTCCAGAATGCAGCATGGAACTGGCGTTGAATGCCAATTTACGTCGTTTAATCTCGAATAAAGTATGGACTATTATATATTGCGAGAAAGCTCTGGATATCTACTTTCCAACGCCGTAGAGAGCGTGCTATTTCGAGTTCCGTAGCTCCAGAAAATCCATTTTGAGTATAGGGAGGTCAGAATCCAACAACATCAGAAGTCCTTTGTCAGCCTCCTTATCAGAGTTTTGCTCAGGTCCCTCAATTTCAGCCAGAAAATAGCTGAAATCATAGAAAAATACACAAACTCATAGTAAAGTCTAGAAATTTGAATTTTACATAAAAACTAATGAAAACATCCCTAAAAGTAGCTAGATCCTACTAAAAATACCTAAAAACAATGCCAAAAAGCGTATAAATTATCCGCTCATCATAACACCAAACTTAAATTGTTGCTTGTCCCCAAGCAACTGAAAATCAAATAGGATAAAAAGAAGATAATATACTATAAATCCTAAAATATCAATGAATATTAGTTCTAATTAGATGAGCGAGACTTGTAGCTTTTTGCTTCTGAACAGTTTTGGCATCTCACTTTATCCTTTGAAGTTCAAAATGATTGGCTTCTATAGGAACTCAGAGTTCAGATAGTGTTAATTGATTCTCCTAGTTAAGTATGTTGATTCTTGAACACAGCTACTTTTATGAGTCTTGGCCGTGGCCCTAAGCACTTTGTTTTCCAGTATTACCACCGGATACATAAATGCCACAAACACATGACTGGGTGAACCTTTTCAGATTGTGACTCAGCTTTGCTAAAGTCCCCAGTTAGAGGTGTCCAGAGCTCTTAAGCACACTCTTTTTTCTTTGGATCATGACTTTAACCACTCAGTCTCAAGCTTTTCACTTGGACCTGCATACCACAAGCACATGGTTAGGGACAACTTGATTTAGCCGCTTAGGCCTAGATTTACTTCCTTGGGCCCTCCTATCCATTGATGCTCAAAGCCTTGGATCCTTTTTACCCTTGCCTTTTGGTTTTAAGGGCTATTGGCTTTTTCTGCTTGCTTTTTCTTTTCCTTTCTATAATCTTTTTTTGCCACTTTTTTTTTCGCAAGCTTTGTTCTTCACTGCCTTTTCTTGCTTCAAGAATCAATTTTATGATTTTTCAGATCATCAATAACATTTATCTTATTCATCATTCTTTCAAGAGCCAACAATTTTAACATTCATAAACAACAAGATAAAAAATATGCACTGTTCAAGCATTCATTCAGAAAACAAAAAGTATTGTCACCATATCAATATAATTAAACTAATTTCAAGGATAAATTCGAAACTCATGTACTTCTTGTTCTTTTGTATTAGAAACATTTTTCATTTAAGAGAGGTGAAGGATTCATGGAATTATTCATATCCTTAAGATATAGTTACTAATGATCATGAAGTAAAGACACAAAACATAGATAAACATGAAGCTTAAAAACCGAAAAACAGAGAAATAAGAACAAGGAATGAGTCCACCTTAGTGATGGTGGCGCCTTCTTCTTGAAGGACCAATGATGTCCTTGAGCTCTTCTAAGTTTCTTCCTTGCCTTTATGGCTTGATCCCTAGTGATTTTGGTGCTCCTATCCTTAGTTGCTTCCAATAATTATGTAGAGGAAAATGTATCCCCTGAGGTATCTCAGGGATTTCTTGATGAAGGAATTTCTTGATGTGCGGAAAACGATCCGACACAAAACTCACCGGCAAGTGTACCGGGTCGCATCAAGTAATAATAACTCACATGAGTGAGGTCGATCCCACAGGGATTGAAGGATTGAGCAATTTTAGTTTAGTGGTTGATTTAGTCAAGCGAATTAAGTTTTGGTTGAGTGGTTTGTATTTAACAGAAGCTAAATTGCTTGGAATGTAAAGGGAGAGGGGAGAATTGCAGTAAATTAAAGAGCAGGAAAGTAAACTTGCAAAATCTTAAAGAACAAGAAAGTAAATGACTGAAACTTAAAGTGCAAGAAATGTAAATTGCAGTAACTTAAATTGCAAGGAATATAAATTGCTTGAATGTAAAAGGGATTTGAGGACAGGGATTTCAGAATTTAAGCAAGAGAAATTGAATTGCAACAATCAATAGAGCAGAAATTTAATTAGAAGCAATTAGAACTCAAACAGAAGGAAATTAAATGCAGCAAAGGTTCACAGAAGAACCAAGAGTAAATTGAGACCTCAGGACTCCAGAGACTAGGTAGCTAAGCCTAGATCTCAATTGCCTTCCCAGATCCAAGTTCACAAAGCAATTAACAAGAAATTGAAGAAGAAGCAGTAAAGGAAATGTGTTTGAATTCAATTATGCAGAAATGAAATCAAAGAGATTTTGAATGGAAATTGAGACAGAATTTCCTCAATTTTTCACACCCAAAACTCAAAACAAGAAAAGTAAAAGTGCCCAAGCAAGAACGAGGAAGAAGAGAGATCAATTCTCCTCCCCAATTCTCTGAAATCTCAGTGAAGTCACTAAGAGAAGTTGCAAAATTCAAAGTTCCAAAGAAAGTGCCAAATTCAAAAGTCAAGTAAAAGTTGAAAAGTAAAGGTCCTAATTACATCAAACTAACTCCTATTTATACACTTTCTATTCTTGGATCTTGGGATTTGGATGGGCTTTTGATTTGGGGAAGAAATGAATTTTATTGGATTTTTAATCCAATTTTAGCCCATGAAGGATTGCTTCCAGGAGGCTGCCCTGCCCTTGTGGAGGGCAGGGCAGGATTTGGTGCGTGCGGCTATGGTGCCGGGCGTGGTGCGTTGGTGTGCGCTGCAGGATGCTGCCCTGCCCTCGCGGAGGGCAGGGCAGAAAAGTTTGGTGCGCCAGGTTGGTGCCTTGGTGCGCTGCTGGTGCTGCCGAATGATGCTTTGGTGCGCCAGATTGGTGCGCTGGCCGTGCCACAACAAAATGCTGCCCTGCCCTCGCGGAGGGCAGGGCAGTGTTTCCAAACTGAAGCCCCGCGTTCGAGACATGGCTGAAACACACGCTACTCATTTTACTTGGCTTTCTTGGCACCATAATCAAGCCTAGTTCCTTGCTTCTTCCTTGTTCCGTGTTCGACTCTTGTGGCATGCATGGGTGACCTTTTTCCTTTGATTTATTTTCCATGAAGGCCCGATACTGCCCTTGTGGAGGGCAGGGCAAGGTTTTTCCTTCCTTTAATCCAAGGCACCATTTTGTGCTCTGCCCTTGTCGTGGGCAGGGTAGAGTTGCCTAGCAAGCTTTGTTCCCTTATGTTGCCCTCCTAGAGGGCAGTGTGCCCTTGTGGAGGGCAATGCTTGCTTCCTCCATTTATGCGGCACACTTTTCCTCCCTTTGACCACATTTTCTTCTCCTTGGGCCACACTTTCTTAGGCCACGCTTTTCCTTTTTTTCTTTTCTTCACCTACAATAAACCAAAACAACCACTCAAAGAAGTTATGCATTTCCATTCCAAATCACTTACTTAGGATGCAAGAAAGTGCATAAAGACTAACAAAACAAGTAAAATTAGCTTGAAAAATGGGTATATGATGACTTGTCATCACAACACCAAACTTAAATCTTGCTTGTCCCCAAGCAAGCATCAAAACTGAGAGAAATTGAAATGAACAAGAAAAGAACACATATCCTTATTAGGCATATAGCAGAACTTGATTTATGGGGTCTTTATGCAGACAATGATAACTCAAGTTATTGTTTGTTGTTACATAGTATACATTTTTCATCAAAGGCTTGCTAAACTTGCTGTTATAAGACTTACTTATTTAATTACTCCCTTGCTAACTTTTCTTTCTGATAATGCTTAACAAGCTTATTCTTTTGGAGGTTTGGTGTCTAATGTTGCAGTAGTAGCCTTTGGCTTTATTGTTTTCTTTCTTTTACTCAACATCTTTCCACCACAGACACATGGCTCACTATTTCTTCCTAGGATCATTGATGCCCAGCATCTCTTTGGATAACTAAATGTTCTGTATCTAAGTTGCTCTTTATTGTGGACTTTCAATTGGCCATCCCAAATCAGTTGATCTAAGTGACCGGATTTTAAAATACCCCTCAGAATTTACTCATCCAAGCATATCTTAGTACAAGAACACCACAGGCATATGTCCTAGGGTCCAAGCTATTGGTGTCCAACCTTTATTCTTTGTTTTTCTTGCCACTTTGGCTTTTTCTTCTTCCTTTTCTTTCTTATTTTTGTTTTTGTTCTCAAGGGCTTTTTATTTATTGATGAGGATCTTTATAACAGCAAGCTAACTTACACTTGAATGAAAATGATATTATGCAGCAATTATTTCATGAGTTATGCATTTAATCAAACACATACACCACCATTAACTTCCATTCTACTTATGCAACATTGGATATTTACTTTTCAATTCAAACCAAATCTCTTTTATTCAAGCATATGGGAAACAAAACAAAATTAAAGCTAAGTGATGAATGACAAGCATTATGCAGATCATTCATAATCAAACAATTTCACTTGCAACTAAATAAACACTTTAGCAGGATATATAATGGTTTCCATGTTCAAAATAATACACAGTAGCAAGGATTAAGTTTGGATACAACCTTTGAAGTTGCAGCCCTTTGATTCTTCCTTCTGTTGTGTTTTCTTTGAGTTAGGATGCACAATATCTTCAATTGTTGACTTATGTCCTACATATTTCTCAAAGTTGCTTGCTTCTCAAGCCCTTAAGTGTATGGTTAGTATGCATAAAGTGTGACTCTTGGATTTGTTTTGGTGTATGAACACCAAACTTAATTGTTTGCCACTGTCTCAGATGCAACAAGTTAACCATATTTGAAACCCCTATGTCCTTGCTAAAGGTTATGGAATCTTAAGCTAGAAAGCAGTTAAATAGTTGAATAATTTGTCTGATTGCTTGGAGCTAGCATTATGCAAGAAATGAGAATGTGCTTTTAAGTGAGATTTTTGGTGGAACACCAAACTTAGAATCCTTCATTCTCCCTTAAATTGTTTTGGTGTGCAACACCAAACTTAGCTCCTTGCAATGCATACCAATTATTCAACATTTTTATTGAAAGAGCTATGAAAAGAAAACTACCTCAGGTTGGGTTGCCTCCCAACAAGCGCTCTTTTATTGTCACTAGCTTGACATCTTCTGTTCTGCTGATCATGGAGGTTGAAAATCACAGTGCCTTAGCTTGTCTTTCTTCACTGTGAACTTCCTTTCGGTTTCCTCTATGATGACCTCTATAAATTCTTGTGGAAGGATCTTAGTCACAATGTAGTGATCAGACAACTGTGGGGATACCTTCATGGTTTGAATATTGATCATCACTCGATCCCCTAGTGAAAACTTTCCAGTGGGGATTTTCTGCTTTTCTTTAGTTCTATCCTCTGTCTCTCCTTGAAAGAATTCCTTGTTGTGTTCTTCTTGGCTGGTACTTCCTTTGTCCAGTGTTTTCTCGTTGTCCTCTATGATCCTTTTCCATTCTTCCTTCTTTGTAGCATCTTTGTTGTTGGTTGGTTTGTCTTCAATGGTTTTGAGGAAAGTATTTAGTTTCTTCTCACCCATTTCTGCCAAGTACATTGCCAGTTGAGCTATTTGCTCCTCAATTCCTCTGATTAACATCTCTTGGTTCCTTGTTGTCTCCTCTTGGTGTTTCATCATTCTCTCTATTAGGATTTCCAAGTTTGTGATTCTCTGAGAGTCTTGTGAGGTTGGTTGGTTATGAGATGCAAAAGGTTGGAAGAGTGGGTGTGGTGGTGGCATGTAGTGGTTGTTATTGCTGTAATGGTGTTTTTGCTGGTTTGAGAAGTTGGGGTTGTTATAATTGAAGTTCCTTGGTTCGTGATTTTGGTTTTCAGTCCTTCTCCAGTTGGAGTGAGTCTGGCAGTGTGTGTTTTGTGAGTATTGGCTTTGATTGGCATTGGTGGATAAGTGATGTTGGTTGTTTGTGGTCATGAATTTGCCCTGGCTGAAACTTTGTTGTTCTTGATATCGGGCCTCCCCCATTCTTAGATAAGAATGAGGTCTCCATGGTGGAAATTTGGCATTCACTGCAGTGGACTGCAGGCCATCAACTTTTCCATCCCTCAGCCCCATGTGTTGCTGTGTTTGACTGTTCAGGTTCGTGGATGCCTTCATTCCTTCAAGTTTCATCACTTCTTTTTCCGAAATTGCATTCTGTGGTTTCTCACATGAGTGTTGGTTGATGACTCCTTTGTCATTAAAATTTGCAATTCCTTGGGTAGTTGTTGTTGCTTTGAGTAGGCCATCTGAGAAGTAATCCACTACTTTTCTTGTTTCTGGGGTTAGTCCTTCATAAAAAGCTCGGAATCCCACCTTATCAGTTGCTTTCTTGTATCTTTCCCAGGCCTTGAAAAGTGGTTCTTCCTCCCCTTGTGTGAATAGATGTTCCTCCTCTTTTAGCTGGATGATCTGTCTAGATGAGGTGAATTTGGCCAGAAATTTGGTAACCAAATCATCCCAACTAGTGATACTTCCTTGGGGAAAAGTTTCAAACCATTGTGCAGCTTCACCCTTTAATGAGAAAGGGAATAACAGAATCTTATAAGTGTCATGATCTGAACCATCAGTTTTGACCGCATTATAAGTCTTCAGAAAAGTGGATATGTGCTGCTGAGGATCTTCTGATGGATTTCCGTCATAAGAGCAATTGTTCTTGATGAGTGTAATAAGTGGTGGCTTCATGTCATGATACCCTTTGTCTATAGAAACTTGATTTCCTGTGGTACACAAACAATCTGGATGACCAAACAACAGCACGCTTGAGAATTGAATGCAGTTAATTGAGATAAATTGTTAGTGAGTCAATAGAGGCAATTTCTCAAATAGTTAGTATGTTAGTGAAACGGAAAAGAAAAAGTGCTTAATCTAGACCTCCACTTCACTTAATCATTGTCAATCTATTTCAATCCCCGGCAATGGCGTCAAAAACTTGATGTGCGGAAAACGATCCGACACAAAACTCACCGGCAAGTGTACCGGGTCGCATCAAGTAATAATAACTCACATGAGTGAGGTCGATCCCACAGGGATTGAAGGATTGAGCAATTTTAGTTTAGTGGTTGATTTAGTCAAGCGAATTAAGTTTTGGTTGAGTGGTTTGTATTTAACAGAAGCTAAATTGCTTGGAATGTAAAGGGAGAGGGGAGAATTGCAGTAAATTAAAGAGCAGGAAAGTAAACTTGCAAAATCTTAAAGAACAAGAAAGTAAATGACTGAAACTTAAAGTGCAAAAAATGTAAATTGCAGTAACTTAAATTGCAAGGAATATAAATTGCTTGAATGTAAAAGGGATTTGAGGACAGGGATTTCAGAATTTAAGCAAGAGAAATTGAATTGCAACAATCAATAGAGCAGAAATTTAATTAGAAGCAATTAGAACTCAAACAGAAGGAAATTAAATGCAGCAAAGGTTCACAGAAGAACCAAGAGTAAATTGAGACCTCAGGACTCCAGAGACTAGGTAGCTAAGCCTAGATCTCAATTGCCTTCCCAGATCCAAGTTCACAAAGCAATTAACAAGAAATTGAAGAAGAAGCAGTAAAGGAAATGTGTTTGAATTCAATTATGCAGAAATGAAATCAAAGAGATTTTGAATGGAGATTGAGACAGAATTTCCTCAATTTTTCACACCCAAAACTCAAAACAAGAAAAGTAAAAGTGCCCAAGCAAGAACGAGAAAGAAGAGAGATCAATTCTCCTCCCCAATTCTCTGAAATCTCAGTGAAGTCACCAAGAGAAGTTGCAAAATTCAAAGTTCCAAAGAAAGTGCCAAATTCAAAAGTCAAGTAAAAGGTGAAAAGTAAAGGTCCTAATTACATCAAACTAACTCCTATTTATACACTTTCTATTCTTGGATCTTGGGATTTGGATGGGCTTTTGATTTGGTGAAGAAATGAATTTTATTGGATTTTTAATCCAATTTTAGCCCATGAAGGATTGCTTCCAGGAGGATGCCCTGCCCTTGTGGAGGGCAGGGCAGGATTTGGTGCGTGCGGCTATGGTGCGGGCGTGGTGCGTTGGTGTGCGCTGCAGGATGCTGCCCTGCCCTCGCGGAGGGCAGGGCAGAAAAGTTTGGTGCGCCAGGTTGGTGCCTTGGTGCGCTGCTGGTGCTGCCGAATGATGCTTTGGTGCGCCAGATTGGTGCGCTGGCCGTGCCACAACAAAATGCTGCCCTGCCCTCGCGGAGGGCAGGGCAGTGTTTCCAAACTGAAGCCCCGCGTTCGAGACATGGCTGAAACACACGCTACTCATTTTACTTGGCTTTCTTGGCACCATAATCAAGCCTAGTTCCTTGCTTCTTCCTTGTTCCGTGTTCGACTCTTGTGGCATGCATGGGTGACCTTTTTCCTTTGATTTATTTTCCATGAAGGCCCGATACTGCCCTTGTGGAGGGCAGGGCAAGGTTTTTCCTTCCTTTAATCCAAGGCACCATTTTGTGCTCTGCCCTTGTCGTGGGCAGGGCAGAGTTGCCTAGCAAGCTTTGTTCCCTTATGTTGCCCTCCCAGAGGGCAGTGTGCCCTTGTGGAGGGCAATGCTTGCTTCCTCCATTTATGCGGCACAAATTTCCTCCCTTTGACCACATTTTCTTCTCCTTGGGCCACACTTTCTTAGGCCACGCTTTTCCTTTTTTTTCTTTTCTTCACCTACAATAAACCAAAACAACCACTCAAAGTATCACTAAATTCAAGAGGCTTATAAATCAATTAAAATTCAATTAAATTTAGCTTAAACCTCATGAGTTAACATTAATTTCATGGTGGTTGTTTGATTTAAAGAAGTTATGCATTTCCATTCCAAATCACTTACTTAGGATGCAAGAAAGTGCATAAAGACTAACAAAACAAGTAAAATTAGCTTGAAAAATGGGTATATGATGACTTGTCATCATTTCTCATACTCTTGTTGAGGTCCATGGGTGGGCTCTCTTGATGTGCAGTCAAATGCTCTACTACTGAGCTATGAACCCTTGAGATGAATCTCTCCATCTCTCATGACTCGAAGGTGGAAGCTTTTGTCTTTCCTTTTTCTAGAGGTTTCTCCGGCCTTAGGTTCCATAAATGGTTATGGAAAACAAAAAAGCTTTACTTTTACCACACCAAACTTAGAATGTTGCTCGCCCTCGAGCAAAGAAAGGAAAGAATAGAAGAAGAAGAAGAAGATATGGAGGAGAGGGAGAGATGTTAGTGTTTCGGCCAAGGGGGAGAAGAGAGGGTTGTGTTGTGTGAAATTGAAGAACAATGGAGGGGTTTATATAGTGGATGGAGAGGGTAGTAGGTTTGGTCATTTAGGGTGGGTTTAGTTGGGAAAGAGATTTTGAAATTTGAAGGTAGGTGGGGATCCTGTGGGGTCCACAGATCCTGAGATGATCCTGTGGGGTCCACAGATCCTGAGGTATCAAGGATTATCATCCCTGCACCAATGAGGCGTGTAAAATGCCCTCTGCATGTAATCCTGGCATTTAACGCCAGGATGATGCTTGTTTCTGGCGTTAAATGCCAGTTCTATGCTTGTTTTGGGCGTTCAACGCCAGTCTGTAGCATGTTTCTAGCGTTGAACGCCAGCTTTCCTCAGTGTGCAATCCTGGCGTTTAAACACCAGATTGTTGCATGTTTCTGGCGTTCAACGCCAGATCCATGCTCTATTCTGGCGTTGAACGCCAGCCAGATGCTCCTTACTGGCGTTTAAACGCCAGTAAGCCCTTCCTCCAGGGTGTGCTGTTTCTTCTGCTATTTTGATTCTGTTTTTAATTTTAGTATTTGTTTTGTGACTCTACATGATCATGAACCTAATAAAACATAAAAGAATAATAAAAATAAAATTAGATAAAAAAAATTGGGTTGCCTCCCAATAAGCGCTTCTTTAATGTCACTAGCTTGACAGTGGGCTCTCATGGAGCCTCACAGGTGATCAGGTCAATGTTGTGGACTCCCAACACCAAACTTAGAGTTTGAATGTGGGAGTTTAACACCAAACTTAGAGTTTGGTTGTGGCCTCCCAACACCAAACTTAGAGTTTGATTGTGGGGACTCTGTTTGACTCTGTATTGAGAGAAGCTTTTCATGCTTCCTCTCCATGGTTGCAGAAGAAGATCCTTGAGCTTTAAACACAAGGTAGTCCCCATTTAATTGAAGGACTCGCTCTCCTCTGTCAACATCAATCACAGCTCTTGTTGTGGCTAGGAATGGTCTTCCAAGGATGATGCATTCATCCTCCTCCTTCCTAGTGTCTAAGATTATGAAATCAGCAAGGATGTAGAGGCCTTTAACCTTCACTAACATGTCTTCTACTAATCCATAAGCTTGTCTTACTGACTTGTCTGCCATCTGTAATGAGAATGTGGCAGCCTGTACCTCAAAGATCCCCAGCTTCTCCATTACAGAGAGTGGCATAAGATTTATACCTGACCCCAGGTCACACAGAGCCTTCTCAAAGGTCATGGTGCCCATGGTATAGGGTATTAAGAATTTGCCATGATCTTG
The DNA here is from genome assembly GCF_014773155.1 of Arachis stenosperma. Lineage (NCBI taxonomy): Eukaryota > Viridiplantae > Streptophyta > Magnoliopsida > Fabales > Fabaceae > Arachis > Arachis stenosperma. Next base: position 61,706,142 of record NC_080378.1, on the reverse strand, counting down.
TTTCTTTTGAGGTAAACTTTGCTGAACCCATGTATCTAGTTCACTAATGAGCAAGGGAGGTTCATCTTCCCAAGTCTCATTACCAAACAACTTGGCATTTAGTTTCATGATGGCTCCTAGATATTGAGCAACTTACTCTCCAGTTACATCTTCATCCTCTTCAGAGGAAGAATAGTTTTCAGAGCTCATGAATGGCAGAAGGAGGTTTAATGGGATCTCTATGGTCTCTATATGAGCCTCAGATTCCTTTAGGTCCTCAATAGGGAACTCCTTCTTGCTTGAGAGACGTCCCATGAGGTCTTCCTCACTGGGATTCACGTGCTCCCCTTCCTCTCTAGGTTCGTCCATTTTAATTATGTCAATGGCCTTGCACTCTCTTTTTGGATTCTCTTCAGTATTGCTTAGGAGAGTACTAGGAGGAGTTTCAGTGATTTTCTTACTCAGCTGGCTTACTTGTGCCTCCAAATTTCTGATGGAGGACCTTGTTTCACTCATGAAACTTAAAGTGGCCTTAGAAAGATCAGAGACTATATTTGCTAAGCTAGAGGTGCTCTGCTCAGAATTCTCTGTCTGTTGCTAAGAAGATGTTGAAAAAGGCTTGCTATTGCTGAGCCTGTTTCTTCCACCATTATTAAAGCCTTGTTGAGGCTTTTGTTGATCCTTCCATGAGAAATTTGGATGATTTCTCCATGAGAAATTATAGGTGTTCCCATAAGGTTCACCCATGTAATTTACCTTTGCCATTACAGGGTTCTCAAGATCATAGGCTTCTTCTTCAGAAGATGCCTCTTTAGTACTGTTGGATGCATTTTGCCATCCATTCAGACTTTGAGAAATCATGTTGACTTGCTGAGTCAACATTTTTTCTGAGCCAATATGGCATTCAGAGCATCAATTTCAAGAACTCCCTTCCTTTGAGGCGTCCCATTATTCACGAAATTCCTCTCAGAAGTGTACATGAATTGGTTATTTGCAACCATGTCAATGAGTTCTTGAGCTTCTGCAGGCGTTTTCTTTAGGTGAATGGATCCAAGGTAGAACGGAAGTGGTTGTCAATCACGCGTCCATAGGTGAGAATGATGATGAGTGACATGGATCATCATATTCGTCATGATGAAGTGCAACGAATATCTTAGAATAAGAATAAGCATGAATTGAATAGAAAATAGTAGTACTTTCCATTAAAACTCGAGGTACAGCAGAGCACCACACCTTAATCTATGGTGTGTAGAAACTCCACCGTTGAAAATACATAAGTGATGGTCCAGGCATGGCCGAATGGCCAGCCCCCATGAATGATCAAAAGACTGAATGGTCAAAAGACTAGACAATCAAAGACACTAGTACAATAGTAAAAAGTTCTATTTATACTAAAACTAGCTACTAGGGTTACAAATATAAGTAATTAATGCAGAAATCTACTTCCGGGACCCACTTAGTGTGTGCTTGGGTTGAGCTTGAGCTTTACACGTGTAGAGGCTTCTCTTGGAGTTAAACGCCAAGTTGTAACGTGTTTTTGGCGTTTAACTCTGGTTTATGATGTGTTTCTGGCGTTTGACTCTAGAATGCAGCATGGAACTGGCGTTGAACGCCAGTTTACGTTGTCTAATCTCGAATAAAGTATGGAATATTATATATTGCTGGAAAGCTCTGGATGTCTACTTTCCAACGCCATTAAGAGCGCGCCATTTGGAGTTCTGTAGCTCCAGAAAATGCATTTCGAGTGCAGAGAGGTCAGAATCCAACAGCATCAGTAGTCCTTTGTCAGCCTCCTTATCAGAGTTTTGCTCAGGTCCCTCAATTTTAGCCAAAAAATACCTGAAATCACAGAAAAACACACAAAATCATAGTAAATTCCAGGGAATAAATTATCCGCTCATCAAGCACATAAAGCATAAAAATCAAAAAATAGAAAAAATAAGAACAAGGGAATTAAAGAACAGGTCCACCTTAGTGATGGCGGCTAGTTCTTTCTCTTGAAAATCTAATGGAATGCCTAAGCTCCTCTATGTCTCTTCTTTGCCTTTGTTGTTCCATCCTTAGTGCTTTTGGTGCTCCTATCCTTAGTTGCTCCCAATAGTTGTGTGGAGGAAAATGTATCCATTGAGGCATCTCAGGGATTTCTTGATGAGGGAATTCCTCATGCTCTTGTTGAGGTCCATGAGTGGGCTCTCTTGTTTGCTCCATCCTTTTCTTAGTGATGGGCTTGTCCTCTTCAATGAGGATGTCTTCCTCTATGACAATTCCAGCTGAATTGCATAGGGATCACCTTTTTCTTGGCCACAACTTCATAGAAGTGGTCTTGATGAACCTTTGAGATGAATCTTTCCATCTTTCATGACTCGGAGGTGGAAGCTTTTGCTTTCCCTTTCCTCTTTCTAAAGGTTTCTCAGGCCTTAGGTGCCATAAATGGTTATGGAAAAACAAAAAGCAATGCTTTTACCACACCAAACTTAAAAAGTTTGCTCGTCCTCAAGCAATAGAAGAAAGAAAGAAGGGGAAGAAGAAGAAAATGGAGGAGATAAAGGGAGATAGAGAGAGAGGTAGGGTAGGTGGGGATCCTGTGGGGTCCACAGATCCTGAGGGGTCAAGGATTTCTCATCCCTGCTCCTTTTAGGCGTGCAAAACACCCCTATTGTGCATTCTTGGCATTAAACGCCAGCTTTTATTCCATTCATGGCGTTAAACGCCAAGCTGCAACCTGTTTCTGCCGTTTAACGCCAGTTTGTTGCTTCTTTCTGGCGTTTAACGCCAGTCTGGTGCTTCTTTCTGGCGTTTAAACACTAGTAAGTTCCTCCTCCAAGATGTGCTATTTTTAATGCTATTTTTTATTTTTCTTTAATTTTTACAGTTGTTTTTGTGACTCCACATGATCATCAATCTAAAAAAAGAAAATAACATAGAAAAATAAAATTGGGTTGCCTCCCAATAAGCGCTTCTTTAATGTCAATAGCTTGACAATGAGCTCTCATGGAGCCTCACAGATGTTCAGAGCACAATGGGATAACTCAAAAGAAAGGAGTTCTTGAGATTGATACTCTGAATGCCATATTTGCTTAGAACAAAATATTGACTCAGCAAGTCAATATGATTTCTCAGAATCTGACTGGATTGCAAGCTGCATCTGGCAATGCTAAAGAAGCCTCCTCTGATGGAGAAGCTTATGACCCTGAGAATCCTGCAATGGAAGAGGTGAATTACATGGGAGAACCCTATGGAAACACCTACAATTCTTCATGAAGGAATCACCCAAATTTCTCATGGAAGGATCAATAGAAGCCTCAACAAGGCTTCAATAACAATAATGGTGGGAGAAACAGGTTTGGAAATAGCAAACCTTTCCCATCATCTTCTCAGCAACAGATAGAGAATTTTGAGTAGAGCTTCTCTAGCTTAGCAAACATAGTCTCTGGTCTATCTAAGACCACTCTCAGTTTCATGAATGAAACAAGGTCCTCCATCAGAAATCTGGAGGCACAAGTGGGTCAGATGAGTAAAAGAGTTACTGAAACTCCTCCTAGTACTCTCCCAAGTAATACAGAAGAGAACCCAAAAAGAGAGTGCAAGGCCATCCACACATCCAACATGGCCGAACCTGGAGAGAGTGAGGAGGACGTGATTCCCAGTGAGAAAAACCTCATGGGACGTCCTCTGGATAAAAAGGAGTCCCCTATTGAGGAACCAAGGGAATCTGAGGCTCATACAGAGACCATAGAGATTCCATTGAACTTACTTCTACCATTCATGAGCTCTGATGAGTATTCCTCCTCTGAAGAGGATGAAGACATTACTGAAGAGCAAGTTGCTAAGTACCTTAGAGCAATCATGAAGCTAAATGCCAAGTTATTTGGTAATGAGACTTGGGAGGATGAACCCCCCTTGCTCACCAATGAACTGAATGACTTAATTAGGCAGACTTTACCTCAGAAGAAACTGGATCCTAGAAAATTCCCTAAACCTTATACCATAGGCACCATGACCTTTTGAGAAGGCTCTGTGTGACCTGGGGTCAGGTATAAACCTCATGCCACTCTCTGTAATGGAGAAACTGGGAATCTTTGAGGTACAAGCTGCAAGAATCTCACTAGAGATGGCAGACAAATCTATGAAACAGGCTTATGAACTTGTAGAGGATGTCTTAGTAAGGGATGAAGGCCTTTATATCCCTGCTGACTTCATAATCCTGGACACTGGGAAGAATAAGGATGAGTCTATCATCCTTGGCAGACCCTTCTTAGCCACAGTAAAAGTTGTGATTGATGTTGACAGAGGAGAGTTAGTCCTTCAAGTGAATGAGGACTACCTTGTGTTTAAGGCTCAAGGATCTCCTTCTGTACACATGGGAAAGAAGCACGAAAAGCTTTTCTTAATACAGATTCAACCAAAGCCCCCACATTTAAACTCTAAGTTTGGTGTTAGGAGGCTCCAACCATGCTCTGAACATCTGTGAAGCTCCATGAGAGCTCACTATCAAGCTATTGACATTAAAGAAGTGCTTATTGGGAGGCAATCCAATTTTATTTATCTATGTTAAATTCCCATTTTCCAATGTTACTTTATGTTTTCTTTAGGTTGATGATCATGTAGAGTCACAAAAACAACTACAAAAATCAAAGCGAATTCAAAAACAGTATTAAAAATAGCACACCCTGGAGGAGGAGCTTACTGGCGTTTAAATGCCAGTAAGGGTAGCAGAATGGGCGTTAAACTCCCAGTCTGGCATCATTCTGGGTGTTTAACACCAGAAAAGGGCACCAGACTGGCGTTTAACGCCACAAAAGGGCACTAAGCTGGCATTAAACGCCAGAAAGGGAAGAAAAGCTGGCGTTAAACACCAGAAATGGGCAGCAACCTGGCATTTAACGCCAGGATTGGCACTCAAAGGGGCATTTACACGCCAGAATGGTGCAGGGATGAGAAATCTTTGACACCTCAGGATCTGTGGACCCCACAGGATCCCCACCTACCGCAACTCACACCTCTCTATCTCCTCCATTTTCTTCTTCTTCTCCTCCCTTCTTTCTTCTTTTGCTCGAGGACAAGCATACCTTTTAAGTTTGGTGTGGTAAAAGCATTGTTTTTTATTTTTCTATAACCATTTATGGCACCTAAGGCCGGAGAAACTTCTAGAAAGAGGAAAGGGAAGGCAAAAGTTTCCACCTCCGAGTCATGGGAGATGGAGAGATTCATCTCAAAGGTCCATCAAGACCACTTCTATGAAGTTGTGGCCAAGAAGAAAGTGATTCCTGAGGTCTCTTTCATGCTCATCAAGACCACTTCTATAAAGAGGTTGGGAAGTTCTCACCAACTCCATTCAACAAGTCGGAATCTTAATAGTTCAAGAATTCTATGCTAATGCATGGGTCACCAAGAACCATGATCAAAGTGTAAACCCAAACCCAAAGAATTGGCTTACAATGGTTCAGGGGAAATACTTAGATTTCAGTCCGGAAAATGAAAGGTTGGGATTTAACTTGCCAATGATGCAAGGAGATGTACACCCCTACACTAGAAGGGTCAACTTTGATCAAAGGTTGGACCAAGTCCTCATGGACATATGTATGGAAGGAGCTCAGTGGAAAAGAGACTCCAAAGACAAGCCGGTTCAACTAAGAAGGCCTGACCTTAAACCCATGGCTAGAAGATGGTTGGAATTTATCCAACGCTCCATCATTCCTACTAGTAACCGATCCGAAGTGACTGTAGATCGGGCTATCATGATGCATAGCATCATGATTGGAGAGGAAGTAGAAGTTCATGAGGTCATATCTCTAGAACTCTACAAGGTGGCTGACAAGACTTCCACCTTGGCAAGGTTAGTCTTTTCTCATCTCATTTGTCACATATGCAGTTTAGCTGGAATTGTCATAGGAGAAGACATCCTCATTGAAGAGGACAAGCCCGTCACTAAAAAGAGGATGGAGCAAATAAGAGAGCTCACTCATGGACCTCAACAAGAGCATGAGGAAGTTCCTCATCAAGAAATCCCTGAGATGCCTCAAGGGATGCATTTTCCTCCACACAACTATTGGGAGCAACTCAACACCTCTTTGGGGGATTTGAGTTCCAATATAGAGCAACTAAGGATGGAGCACCAAGAGCACTCCATTATTCTCCATGAAATCAGAGAGGATCAAATAGCCATGAGGGAAGAGCAACAAAGGCAAGGAAGAGACATAGAGGAGCTCAAGCGTTCCATTGGATCTTCAAGAGGAAGAACTAGCCGCCATTACTAAGGTAGACTCGTTCTTTGATTTCCTTATTCTTTTCTTTCTGTTTTTCGATTTTTTTGCTTTATGTGTTATCTATGTCTTCATTACATGATCATTAGTGTCTAGTGTCTATGTCTTAAAGCTATGAATAATTCCATGAATCCTTCACCTTTCTTAAATAAAAAATGTTCCTAATTACAAAAGAACAAGAAATACATGAATTTCAAATTTTATCTTCAAATTAGTTTAATTATTTTGATGTGGTGGCAATACTTTTTGTTTTCTGAATGAATGCTTGAACAGTGCATATTTTTTATAGTGAAGTTTATGAATGTTAAAATTGTTGGCTCTTTAAAGAATGATGAACAAAGAGAAATGTTATTGATAATTTGAAAAATTATGAAATTGATTCTTGAAGCAAGAAAAAGCAGTGAAAAAGAAAAAATGGCGAAAAAAAAGAGAAGAAAGAAAAAGCAAGCAGAAAAAGCCAATAGCCCTTTAAAACCAAAAAGCAAGGGTAAAAAGCATCCAAGGCTTTGAGCATTAATAGATAGAGGGATTAAAGGAATAAAATCCTGGGCTAAGCGGCTGAATCAAGCTGTCCCTAACCATGTGCTTGTGGCATGCAAGTCCAAGTGAAAAGCTTGAGACTGAGTGGTTAAAGTCGTGGTCCAAAGCAAAAGAGTGTGCTTAAGAACTCTGGACACCTATAACTGGGGACTTTAGTAAAGCTGAGTCACAATATGAAAAGGTTCACCTAGTTATGTGTCTGTGACATTTATGTATCCGGTGGTAATTCTGGAAAAACAAAGTGTTTAGGGTTACGGCCAAGACTCATAAAGAAGCTGTGTTCAAGAATCAACATACTGAACTAGGAGAATCAATAACACTATCTAAATTCTGAGTTCCTATAGATGTCAATCATTCTGAATTTCAAAGGATAAAGTGAGATGCCAAAACTTTTCAGAAGCAAAAAGCTACTAGCCCCGCTCATCTACTTGGGACTAAGTTTCATTGATATTGTGAGATTCATTGTATATTCTCTTCTTTTTATTCTATTTTGTTTTTAGTTGCTTGGGGACATGCAACAATTCAAGTTTGGTGTTGTGATGAGCGAATAATTTATACGCTTTTTGGCATTGTTTTTAGGTAGTTTTTAGTATGATTTAGTTAGTTTTTAGTATATAATTATTATTTTTATGCAAAAATCACATTTCTGGACTTTACTATGAGTTTGTGTGTTTTTCTTTGATTTCAGGTATTTTCTGGCTGAAATTGAGGGACCTAAGCAAAAATCTGATTCAGAGGCTGAAAAAGGACTACAGATGCTGTTGGATTCTGACCTCCCTACACTCGAAATGGATTTTCTGGAGCTACAAAAGCTCAATTGGCACGCTCTCAAATGCGTTGGAAAGTAGACATCTTGGGCTTTCCATCAATGTTTAATAATTTATACTTTGCCCGAGATTTGATGGCCTAAACTGGCGTCAAAACGCTGGTCAGAGACCCTTTTCTGGCGTTAAATGCCAGAACTGGCATAAAAGCTGGAGTTAAACGCCCAAACTGGCACTAGAACCAGCGTTTAACACCAAGAAAAGCCTATGCACGTGAAAGCTTCAATGCTCAGCCCAAGCAAACACCAAGGAGGCCCCAGAAGTGGATTTCTGCATCATTTACTTATTTCTATAAACCCTAGGTTACTAGTTCATTATAAATAGGACCTTTTACTATTGTATTTTCATCTTTTGATCATCTTTGATCTTGGGATCAGGTCTTTGAACCATTTTTCGATTGTTTCATGTTATTTGGGAGGCATGGCCATTCGGCCATGTCTGGACCTTCATCATTTATGTATTTTCAACGGTGGAGTTTCTACACCTCATAGATTAAGGTGTGGAGCTCTGATGTTCCTCATTAATTAATGCAAAGTACTATTGTTCTTCTATTCAACTTAAGCTTATTCTCATTCTAAGATATTCACTCGCACTTCAACCTGATGAATGTGATGATCCGTGACACTCATCATCATTCTCCCTTATGAACGCGTGCCTGACAACCACTTCCGTTCTACATGCAATAGCTTGAGTGTGTATCTCTTGGCCTCCTGGTCCATGATGCATGGTTGCCTCTCCTGACAATAGAGCCTTCCATTCCGTGAGATCAGAGTCTTCGTGGTATAAGCTAGAATCAATTGGCAGCATTCTTGAGATCCAGAAAGTCTAAACCTTGTCTGTGGTATTCCAAGTAGGATCTGGGATGGGATGATGATGAGCGGATAATTTATACGCTTTTTGGCACTGTTTTTAGGTAGTTTTTAGTAAGTTCAAGCTACTTTTAGGGATGTTTTCATTAGTTTTTATGTTAAATTCACATTTCTTGACTTTACTGTGAGTTTGTGTATTTTTCTGTGATTTCAGGTCATTTCTGGCTGAAATTGAGGGACTTGAGCAAAACTCTGAAAAAGGCTGACAAAAGGACTGCTGATGCTGTTGGAATCTGACCTCCCTGCACTCGAAATGGATTTTCTGGAGCTACAGAACTCCAAATGGCGCGCTCTCAACGGCGTTAGAAAGTCGACATCCAGAGTTTTCCAGCAATATATAATAGTCTATACTTTATTCGGAAATTGACGACGTAAAGTGGCGCTCAACGCCAAGTACATGCTGCTGTCTGGAGTTAAACGCCAGAAACACGTCATAACCCGGAGTTGACCGCCAGAAACACGCTATAACTCGGCGTTCAACTCCAATAAACACCTCAGCTCGTGGATAGATCAAGCTCAGCCCAAACATACACCAAGTGGACTCCGGAAGTGGATTTATGCATCAAATACTTACTCATGTAAACCCTACATCAAATACTTACTCATGTAAACCCTAGTAGCTAGTTTAGTATAAATAAGACTTTTTACTAGTGTATTAGTCGTCTTTTGACCACGTTACATCTTTGGTCTCAGTTTTGTTTAATTCTTCATCTTAAGAGGCTATTGATCACGTTTGAGGGGGCTGGCCATTCGGCCATGCCTGAACCTTTTACTTATGTATTTTCAACGGTGGAGTTTCTGCACACCATAGATTAAGGGTGTGGAGCTCTGCTGTACCTCAAGTTTCAATACAATTACCATTACTTTCTATTCAATTCTCTTTTATTCTTATTCCAAGATATACGTTGCACTTCAACTTGATGAATGTGATGATTCGTGACACTCATCATCATTCTCACCTATGAACGCGCGTGACTGACAACCACTTCCGTTCTACTTTAGGCTGGGCGCATATCTCTTAGATTCCCCAACAGAATCTTCGTGGTATAAGCTAGATAGATGGCAGCATTCATGGGGATCCGGAAAGTCTAACCTTGTCTGTGGTATTTCGAGTAGGATTCCGGTATTGAATGACTGTGACGAGCGTCAAACTCCTGAAGGCTGGGCGTTAGTGACAGACGCAAAAGAATCAAGGGATTCTATTCCAACCTGATTGAGAACCGACAGATGATTAGCCGTGCTGTGACAGAGCATTTGGACCATTTTCACTGAGAGGATGGGATGTAGCCATCGGCAAGGGTGATGCCTCCAGACGATTAGCCATGCAGTGACAGCGCATAGGACCATTTTCCCGAGAGGATGAAAAGTAGCCATTGACGACGGTGATGCCTTACATACAGCTTGTCATGGAAAGGAGTAAGAAGGATTGGAGGAATGTAATAAGAAAGTAGAAATACAAGAGGAGCACAGCATCTCCATACGCCTATCTGAAATTCCCACTATTGATTTACAAAAGTATTTCTATCCCTTTTTATTTTCTGTTTATTATTAATTTTCGAACTCATCATAAACTATTTAATCTGCCTAACTGAGATTTACAAGGTGACCATAGCTTGCTTCATACCAACAATCTCTGTGGGATCGACCCTTACTCACGTAAGGTATTACTTGGATGACCCAGTACACTTGCTGGTTAAGTTGAACGGAGTTGTGTCCACACATAGCCAATAGCCATTAAATAAATCTCATGCAGATACAAAGAGGGTCACAATTTCGTCCACCAAGTTTTTGGCGCCGTTGCCGGGGATTGTTGAGTTTGGACAACTGACGGTTCATCTTGTTGCTCAGATTAGGTAATTTTCTTTTCAAAAACTTTTCAAAAATCTTTTTCAAAATTTTTCTTTTCTTTTTCGTTTTTTCCCAAAAATATTTTCAAAAAAATCAATAAAAATCCAAAAAAATCATAAAATCATAAAAACCAAAAATATTTTGTATTCTTGTTTGAGTCTTGAGTCAACTTTTAAGTTTGGTGTCAATTGCATGCTTTAAAAATTTTTTGCATTTTTCAAAAATTCCATGCATTCATAGTGTTCTTCATGATCTTCAAGTTGTTCTTGATAAGTCCTCTTGTTTGATCTTGATGTTTTCTTGTTTTGTGTTGTTTGTTGTTTTTCATATGCATTTTTCATTTGTTAGAGTCCATGCATTAAAGATTTCTAAGTTTGGTGTCTTGCATGTTTTCTTTGCATCAAAAATTTTTCAAAATTATGTTCTTGATGTTCATCATGATCTTCAAAGTGTTCTTGGTGTTCATCTTGACATTCATAGTGTTCTTGCATGCATCATGTGTTTGATCCAAAATTTTCATGTTTTGGGTCATGTTTGTGTTTTTCTCTCTCATAATTAAAAATTCAAAAATCAAAAATATATCTTTTCCTTTTTTCTCTCCAAATTTTCGAAATTTTGGGTTGACTTGGTCAAAAATTTTTAAAATTAGTTATTTCTTACAAGTCAAGTCAAATTTTCAATTTTAAAAATCTTATCTTTTCAAAATCTTTTTCAAAAATCATATCTTTTCCAATTTTTCCTCTTTTTCGAAAATTTCAAAAATCTTTTTTAAAATATTTTCAAAACCTTTTTCTTATCTTTTATATCATATTTTCAAAAATTAGCTAACAATTAATGTGATTGATTCAAAAATTTGAAGTTTGTTGCTTGCTTGTTAAGAAAGGTTCAATCTTTAAGTTCTAGAATCTTATCTTTTAGTTTCTTGTTAGTAATTAATTTTAATTTAAAAATTAAATCTTTTTCAAAATATCTTATCTAACTTTTTATCTTCTAATTTTTTCAAATTTGATTTTAATATCTTTTTCAACTAACTAATTAACTTTTTGTTTGTTTCCCATCTTTTTCAAAACCACCTAACTACTTTTCCCTCTCTAATTTTCGAAAATATCTCACCTCTTTTTTAAAAATTCTTTTTGTTCTAAATTTTAATTTTAATTATATCTTATCTTTAATTTTCAAAAATTACTAACCCCTTTTTAAAATTAATTTCGAATTTTCTATCCCTTCTCACTTATTCTATTTAATTATTTAATTACTAACACTTCTCTTCACCTCTCTCCATCTAAATATCCGAACCCACTCTTCTACATTCTTCTCCCCTTTCTTCTTCTACTAACATAAAGGAATCTCTATACTGTAACATAGAGGATTCCTCTTCTTTTCTTGTTTTTTTCTCTTTCATATGAGTAGGAACAAGGAAAAAGGCACTCTTGTTGAAATTGATCCTGAACCTGAAAGGACTCTAAAGAGAAAACTCAGAGAAGCTAGACTACAACAATCTAAAGGTAACCTTTCAGAAACATTAGAACAAGAGAAGGAGATGGCAGCCGCACCCAACAACAATAATGCAAGGAGAATGCTTGGTGACTTCACAAAGCCAACGTCCAAATTTGATGGAAGAAGCATCTCCATTCCTGCCATTGGAGCAAACAATTTTGAGCTGAAACCTCAGCTAGTTGCCTTAATGCAACAAAACTGCAAGTTCTATGGACTTCCATCTGAAGATCCTTATCAGTTTTTAACTGAGTTCTTGCAGATTTGTGAGACTGTAAAGACGAATGGAGTAGATCCTGAAGTCTACAGGCTCATGCTTTTCCCTTTTGCTGTAAGAGACAGAGCTAGAATATGGTTGGATTCACAACCTAAGGATAGCCTGGACTCCTGGGATAAGCTGGTCCAGCCTTCTTGGATAAATTCTTTCCTCCTAAAAAGCTGAGCAAGCTTAGAGTGGATGTTCAAACCTTCAAACAAAAAGATGGTGAATCCCTCTATGAAGCTTGGGAAAGATACAAGCAGTTGACCAAAAGGTGTCCATCTGACATGTTTTCAGAATGGACCATATTAGATATATTCTATTATGGTCTATCTGAGTTTTCGAAAATGTCATTGGACCATTCTGCAGGTGGATCTATTCACCTAAAGAAAACGCCTGAAGAGGCTCAAGAACTCATTGACATGGTTGCAAATAACCAATTCATGTACACCTCTGAGAGGAATTCTGTGAATAATGGGACACCTCAGAGGAAGGGAGTTCTTGAAATTGATGCTCTGAATACCATATTGGCTCAGAACAAAGTGTTGACTCAGCAAGTCAACATGATCTCTCAAAGTCTGAATGGATGGCAAAATGCATCCAACAGTACTAAAGAGGCAGCTTCTGAAGAAGCTTATGATCCTGAGAACCCTGCAATGGCAGAGGTTAATTACATGGGTGAACCTTATGGAAACACCTATAATTCATCATGGAGAAATCATCCAAATTTCTCATGGAAGGATCAACAAAAGCCTCAACAAGGCTTTAACAATGGTGGATGCAATAGGCTGAGCAATAGCAAGCCTTTTCCATCATCTTCTCAGTAACAGACAGAGAATTCTGAACAAAGCACTTCCAATTTAGCCAATCTAGTCTCTGATCTGTCAAAGGCCACTTTTAGTTTCATGAGTGAAACAAGATCCTCCATCAGAAATCTGGAGGCACAAGTGGGCCAGCTGAGTAAGAAAGTCATTGAAACTCCTCCCGGTATTCTCCCAAGCAATACAGAAGAGAATCCAAAAGGAGAGTGCAAAGCCATTGATGTAATCAATATGGACGAATGCACAAAGGAGGAGGAGGACAAAAATCCTAGTGAGGAGGACCTCCTGGGACGTCTCTCAAGCAAGAAGGAGTTTCCTATTAAGGATCCAAGGGAATATGAGGCTCATATAGAGACCATAGAGATTCCATTAAATCTCCTTCTGCCATTCATGAGCTCTGAAGACTATTCTTCCTCTGAAGAGGATGAAAATGTGACTGGAGAGCAAGTTGCTCAATATTTAGGAGCTATCATGAAGCTGAATGCCAAGTTGTTTGGTAATGAGACTAGGGAAAGTGAACCCCCTTGCTCATTGGTGAACTAGACACTTGGATTCAGAAAATTTTACCTCAAAAGAGACAAGATCCTGGCAAGTTCTTAATACCTTGTACCATAGGCACCATGACCTTTGAAAAAGCTCTATGTGATCTAGGGTCAGGGATAAATCTTATGCCACTCTCTGTAATGGAGAAGCTGGGGATCATTGAGGTACAACCTGCCTTGTTCTCATTACAATTGGCAGACAAATCATTGAGACAAGCTTATGGAATAGTAGAGGACGTGTTAGTAAAGGTTGAAGGCCTTTACATCCCTGCTGATTTCATAATCTTAGACACTAGGAAGGAAGAGGATGAATGCATCATCCTTGGAAGACCTTTCCTAGCTACAGCAGGAGCTGTGATAGACGTCAACAGAGGTGAATTAGTCCTTCAATTGAATGGGGATTACCTTGTGTTTAAGGCACATGGCCATCCCTCTGTGACAAAAGAGAGTAAGCATGAAGAGCTTCTCTCAGTTCAGAGTCAAAAAGAGTCCCCACAGTCAAACTCAGTTTGGTGTTGGGAGGCCACAACCAAACTCTAAGTTTGGTGTTAAGACCCCATATCCAAACTCTAAGTTTGGTGTTGGGACTATACAACATTGACTTGATCACCTTTGTGGCTCCATGAGAGCCCACTATCAAGCTATTGACATTAAAGAAGCGCTTGTTGGGAGGCAACCCAATTTTATTTAACTAATTTTTATTTTATTATTATTTTGTGTTTTATTAGGTACATGATCATGAGGAGTCACGAAAAAAATATAAAAATTAAAAACAGAATCAAAAACAGCAGAAGAAAAATCACACCCTGGAGGGAGGACAGACTGGCGTTCAACGCCAGTGAGGAGCATCTGGCTGGCGTTCAACGCCAGAACAGAGCATGAATCTGGCGCTGAACGCCAGAAACAAGCAACATCCTGGTGTTTGAACGCCAGGAATGTGCCTTGAGGAAAGCTGGCGCTGAACGCCAGTAACAAGCATGAAACTGGCGTTCAACGCCAGAAACATGCTGCACATGGGCGTTGAACGCCCAGAGTGTGCATCATCTCGGCGTTTAAATGCCAGAATGGTGTGCAGAGGCATTTTACATGCCTAATTGGTGCAGGGATGTAAATCCTTGACACCTCAGGATCTGTGGATCCCACAGGATCATCTCAGGATCTGTGAACCCCACAGGATCCCCACCTACCTCACTCTCTCTCTCTCTCCATTCATGGTCATCCCTTCTGTTTTTCATTCACCACCTACATCTATCCACTCTTCCCCATACACCCCACCTACCTTTAAAATTCAAATTCTCTTTCCCACCCAATCCCACCCATATAATCGAATACACACATCCCTCAATCTCCTCCACATCTTCTTCTTATTCTTCATCTTTTCTTTCTTCTCTTGCTCGAGGGCGAGCAATTTTCTAAGTTTGATGTGGTAAAAGCATAGCTTTTTGCTTTTCCATAACCATTAATGGCACCTAAGGCCAGAGACATCCAAAAAATAAAAAAAAAAGAAGAAGAAAAGAAAAAAGGGAAGACAAAAGCTTCCACCTCTGAGTCATGGGAGATGGAAAAACTCATGTAAAGGGTTTATGGCTTAGTGGTAGAACATTTGACTGCAATTCAAGAGATCCCTGAGATACCTCAGGGGATAAATTGTCCTCCACACAATTATTGGGAGCAACTAAGGATAGAAACACCAAAATTACTAGGGATCATGCAACAGAAGCAAGGAAGAGACATAAAGGAGCTCAAAAAGCACCATTGGACCTTCAAGAAGGCTCCACCCTCACTCAGGTGGATTCATTCCTTGTTCTTATTTCTTTCTGCTTTTCGGTTTTTATGCTGTGTTTATCTATGTTTTGTGTCTCTACTTCATGATCATTAGTAGTTAGTAACTATGTCTTAAAGTTATGAATAATTCCATGAATCCTTCACCTCTCTTAAATGAAAAAAATATTTTAATTCAAAAGAACAAGAAGTACATGAATTTCGAATTTATCCTTGAAATTAATTTAATTATATTGATGTGGTGACAATACTTTTTATCTTCTGAATGAATGCTTAAACAGTGCATATTTTTTTATCTTGTTGTTTATGAATGTTAAAACTGTTGGCTCTTGAAAGAATGATGAACAAAGAGAAATGTTATTGACAATCTGAAAAGTCATGAAATTGATTCTTGAAGAAAGAAAAAGCAGTGAAAAAGCAAAGGCTTGCGAAAAAAAATATAGAAAGAAAAAGAAAGAGCAAGCAGAAAAAGCCAATAGCCTTTAAAAACAAAAGGCAAGGGTAAAAAGGATCCAAGACTTTGAGCATCAATGGATAGGAGGGCCCAAGGAAATAAAATCCAGGCCTAAGCGGCTAAATCAAGCTGTCCCTAACCATGTGCTTGTGTCATGAAGGTCCAAGTGAAAAGCTTGAGACTGAGTGGTTAAAGTCGTGATCTAAAGCAAAAGAGTGTGCTTAAGAGCTCTGGACACCTCTAACTGGGGACTCTAGCAAAGCTGAGTCACAATCTGAAAAGGTTCACCCAGTCATGTGTCTGTGGCATTTATGTATCCGGTGGTAATACTGGAAAACAAAATGCTTAGGGCCAAGGCCAAGACTCATAAGTAGTTGTGTTCAAGAATCAACATACTAAACTAGGAGAATCAATAACACTATCCGAAATTCTAAGTTCCTAGAGAAGCCAATCATTCTAAACTTCAAAGGAAAAAGTGAGATGCCAAAACCGTTCAAGAAGCAAAAAGCTACAAGTCCCACTCATCTAAATAGAATTAATATTCATTGATATTTTGGAATTTATAGTATATTCTCTTCTTTTTATCCTAATTGATTTTCAGTTGCTTGGGGACAAGCAACAATTTAAGTTTGGTGTTGTGATGAGCGGATAATTTATACGCTTTTTGGCACTGTTTTTAGGTAGTTTTTAGTAAGTTCAAGCTACTTTTAGGGATGTTTTCATTAGTTTTTATGTTAAATTCACATTTTTGGACTTTACTATGAGTTTGTGTGTTTTTCTGTGATTTCAGGTAATTTCTGGCTGAAATTGAGGGACTTGAGCAAAACTCTGAAAAAGGCTGACAAAAGGACTGCTGATGTTGTTGGAATCTGACCTCCCTGCACTCGAAATGGATTTTCTGGAGCTAAAGAACTCCAAATGGCGCGCTCTCAACGGCGTTGGAAATTAGACATCTAGAGCTTTCCAACAATATATAATAGTCCATACTTTATTCGGAAATTGATGACGTAAAGTGGCGCTCAACGCCAAGTACATGCTGCTGTCTGGAGTTAAACGCCAGAAACACGTCATAACCCGGAGTTGAACGCCAGAAACACGCTATAACTCGGCGTTCAACTCCAATAAACACCTCAGCTCGTGGATAGATCAAGCTCAGCCCAAAAATACACCAAGTGGGCCCCGGAAGTAGATTTATGCATCAAATACTTACTCATGTAAACCCTAGTAGCTAGTTTAGTATAAATAAGATTTTTTACTAGTGTATTAGTCGTCTTTTGACCACGTTACATCTTTGGTCTCAGTTTTGTTTTATTCTTCATCTTAAGAGGCTATTTATCACATTTGAGGGGGCTGGCCATTCGGCCATGCCTGAACCTTTTACTTATGTATTTTCAACGGTGGAGTTTCTGCACACCATAGATTAAGGGTGTGGAGCTCTGCTGTACCTCAAGTTTCAATACAATTACCATTACTTTCTATTCAATTCTCTTTTATTCTTATTCCAAGATATACGTTGCACTTCAACTTGATGAATGTGATGATCCGTGACACTCATCATCATTCTCACCTATGAACGCGCGTGACTGACAACCACTTCCGTTCTACTTTAGGCCGGGCGCATATCTCTTAGATTCCCCAACAGAATCTTCGTGGTATAAGCTAGATAGATGGCGGCATTCATGGGGATCCAGAAAGTCTAACCTTGTCTGTGGTATTCCGAGTAAGATTCCGGTATTGAATGACTGTGACGAGCGTCAAACTCCTGAAGGCTGGGCATTAGTGACAGACGTAAAAGAATCAAGGGATTCTATTCCAACCTGATTGAGAACCGACAGATGATTAGCCGTGCTGTGACAGAGCATTTGGACCATTTTCACTGAGAGGATGGGATGTAGCCATCGTCAAGGGTGATGCCTCCAGACGATTAGCCATGCAGTGACAGCACATAGGACCATTTTCCCGAGAGGATGAAAAGTAGCCATTGGCGACAGTGATGCCTTACATACAGCTTGCCATGGAAAGGAGTAAGAAGGATTGGAGGAATGTAATAAGAAAGTAGAAATACAAGAGGAGCACAGCATCTCCATATGCCTATCTGAAATTCCCACTATTGATTTACATAAGTATTTCTATCCCTTTTTATTTTCTGTTTATTATTAATTTTCGAACTCATCATAAACCATTTAATCTGCCTAACTGAGATTTACAAGGTGACCATAGCTTGCTTCATACCAACAATCTCTGTGGGATCGACCCTTACTCACGTAAGGTATTACCTTGATGACCCAGTACACTTGCTGGTTAAGTTGAACAGAGTTGTGTCCACACATAGCCAATAGCCATTAAATAAATCTCATGCAAATACAAATAGGGTCACAATTTCGTCCACCAGATGACTGTGACGAGCTTCAAACTCGCAAATTCTGGCCACAGTGACAGTGTGCAAAAGGATCATTGGATCTTATTCTGACACGATCGAGAACCGACAGATAATTAGCCCTACGTAGCCGGACCATTTTCACTGAGAGGACGGACGGTAGCCATTGACAACGGTGATCCCCCAACATACAGCTTGCCATGGAAAGGAGTATGCATGACTGAATGAAGGCGGTAGGAAAGCAGAGATTCAGGAGGAACAAAGCATCTCCGTACGCTTATCTGAAATTCCCACCAATGAATTACATAAGTATCTCTACCTTATTTTATGTCTTCTTCATCTTTTAATTATCAAAACCCCATAACCATTTGAATCTGCCTGACTGAGATTTACAAGGTGACCATAGCTTGCTTCAAGCCGACAATCTTTGTGGGATCGACCCTTACTCACGTAAAGTATTACTTGGACGACCCAGTGCACTTGCTGGTCAGCTGCATGGAGTTGTGAAGATGTGTGAGAATCACGATTTCGTGTACCACATGCCTTGAGCTTCCAACCATAACGAACCTAGGATGGTGTTGCCAACCACTAACCATCTCCCTCTTACTCTTAATGCCACAAAGAGCTCTAAGTTGACCATCCGTCTCAGGTAAACCATATTCAAGTGGGAAAGTAAAGGTCAAGGATAAGAATTTTACCCACTTGAATGTTGTATTGGATGGTAATGGCTTTGGAAGAGGTGTTTCTAATGATCTTGCAAGCTCCACTCGCTTGTGCTCTTCTTTGAATTCTTCCACCTCCTTGCAAGCTTCTTCAATATCAACCTCTTCCTCTTGGTACCTTTCTTCTAATTCAATCTCTTCTTCATTACTCACCAAGGGCATGGGAGGTTGTGCTTCTTCTTCCTTAATCTCCATGTCAAGTCTAATGGGAGAGGATTCAATTATTGATAAGGATTCATCAATGATTGAATCCATCTCTTGATCAACCTCTTCAAAGTCTTCAACTAGGATATGCCTCGGAGGTTGTACACCCTCCTCAACATCAATTTCAAACGTCTCGGAAGGAGGCTCTATGACTTGACTTTCCCATGGAAATTCTGCATCTCCTAAGTCTTCGACCACTTCCTCTTCTGTGATAATATTGGCTTTCTCTACTTGCTCTAAGACAAAATCAGACTCCTCCTTATCCATTGGAGTTTCTAGTGTCTCCTTCATGATACACTCTTTTATTTGATTCTCCACATGTAGCTATGGGAGCACTTTGAGTGTCAAAACGCCAAGAGGCTAAATCACCTACTACTCGCTCCAATTAATGAACGGCTGCTTCAAAATTGATCCAGTGTCTCCTTGAGATGATCCCTTGACTCTTGTTCCTCTTGGATAACGTAATTGGGATCATAAGGCTCTTGGATTGATGGATATGGACATGGTGTATATGGAGGTGGTGGTTCTTGGGAGTAATTGGATTAAAATTGGGGTGGTTTTAGATATGGTTCATATGGCTCATAAGGTGGTTGGAATGGTGGATGATGATAAGGGTCATATGAAGGTGAATGGTGAAAAGGGGCTTGTGAGTAGGGTGGTTTAGAGCTATGTTGAGGAGGGGGTTCATAGACATGTTGTGGTGGGTATTGAGTATCATGAAAAGGTCCACCACAACCATTGTCTTGGTATGCATCATGGAATGGTTGTTGCTTGTAGTACATTGGAGGGGTTGTTGCCAAGTGGATTGTTAAAATCCTTGTGGCTCCTCCCATCTTTGATTGTTCCAACCATGGTGCATGTTGGCATTATAATCTCTTCTTCCTATAACATAATTATAACCACGCTCGTAGCCAAAGGGGTGAGAAGTCATAGTAGAAAAGAAAAGCAAAAACTAATAAAAATAAGCAACTAAGTCCTAAGCTAACAAAAACTAACAAATAAGCAAAAAGTAAATATTTACAATAACCAATAATAAGGCACACATTTGCAATTCCCCGGCAACGGCGCCATTTTGACGAACGGATTTTTGCTAGTAAAGAATTCACAATAAATTCTCGTTGAAAGTATAGCTTCTAAACCAGCAAAGAATCCTTTCGTACAAAAGATTGGTTGTCACAAGTAACAAACCCCTAATAAAATTGATAACCGAAGTATTTAAACCTCGGGTCGTCTCTCAAGGAATTGCAGGGAGGTGTTCTTATTATTGGTTATGAGTCATGTAATTTGGGGTTTTGGGTTGAGAAATAAGAAGAGAAAATTGCATAGAAAATAAATAATAACAATAAAAAGCCTTGACTAGGAGAAGATTAATCGTAAGTTCTATCCTTGTTGGACGTTCCCAAGATCAGTTAATAATTGATTGTTGTTTCTACTGAGTTATCCCTTATCTAATAAAGGAAAGTTAAGTAGGGAGCCAACTTCTATTCACAAGTACTAATCCTCTCCCTCGGGAAGGATTAGCGTTAGTAACTTGAGTGCTAGCCAACAACTTCCAATTACCAATTAATTCTTGAGTATTCCAACTCAAGGGTCTCCTCTTAATCAACTCCCAAGTCAAGTTGGGAGCTAGAATATCAACATTAATACCATCTTCCTTGTTATGTAAAAGGAATAGAAAAGAGACATGATAATTAGAATAAAATTGGAAGCAATTAAATAAATAATAAAATTAAATTCATAAAAGCAATCCAATTATAACTCTGAACAAGGATTAAGAATATGGAAGAATAAGTAACAAGTAAGGAGCAAACTAGAATGATGAAGTCCTCAGCAGAGGTAGTGACTCTGTAAATATCAAATCCAACATCATGAAACTAAGAATCCTAAATCCTAGAGAGAGGAGAGAGCCTCTCTCTCTAAAACTACATCTAAAACCTAAAATTATGTGAATGTGAAGTGTCCCCTTGATTCCTCCACTTTGCAGCCTCTAATCTGTATTTTCTAGGCCAAAAACTGGGTCAGAAATAACCCAGAAATTGCTGGTTGCGAATCTTAATATGCTGGTTTTCTGTCAATGCAATGCGTGCGCGTCGCCTAGCTGTACGACCACTATGGCAAATTATATATCAATTCGAAGCCCCGGATGTTAGCTTTCTAACGCAACTAGAACCGCCTCATTTGAACCTCTGTAGCTCAAGTTTTGACCATTTGAGTGCGAAGAGGTCAGGGCTGATAGCTTTGCAGTTCCTTCAATTTCTTGTATTCCTTCCACTTTTGCATGCTTCCTGATGAGCGGATAATTTATACGCTTTTTACATTATTTTTAGGTAGTTTTTAGAATGATTTAGTTAGTTTTTAGTATATAATTATTAGTTTTTATGCAAAAATCACATTTCTGGACTTTAATATGAGTTTGTGTGTTTTTCTGTGATTTCAGGTATTTTCTGGCTGAAATTGAGGGACCTGAGCAAAAATCTTATCCAGAGGCTGAAAAAAGACTGCAGATGCTGTTGGATTCTGACCTCCCTACACTCGAAATGGATTTTCTAGATCTATAGAGGCCCAATTGGCGTGCTCTCAATTGCGTTGGAAATTAGACATCTTGGGCTTTCCAGCAATGTATAATAGTTTATAATTTTTCCGAGATTTGATGGCCCCAATTCGCGTCAAAACGCCGGTCAGAGACTCTTTTCTGGCGTTTAATGCCAGAACTGGCATAAAAGCTGGAGTTAAACCAAACTGGCACCAGAGTTGGTGTTTAACTTCAAGAAAAGCCTATGCACGTGGAAGCTTCAAAGCTCAGCCCAAGTACACACCAAGTGGGCCCCAAAAGTGGATTTCTGCATCGTTTACTTATTTCTGTAAACTCTAGGTTACTAGTTCATTATAAATAGGACCTTTTACTATTGTATTATCATCTTTGATCTTGGGATCAGGTCTTTGAACCCTTTTTTCGATTGTTTCATGTTATTTCGGAGGCCATGCCTGTACCTTCATCACTTATGTATTTTCAACGGTGGAGTTTCTACACCTCATAGATTAAGGTGTGGAGCTCTGCTGTTCCTCATGAATTAATGCAAAGTACTATTGTTCTTCTATTCAACACAAGCGTATTCTTATTCTAAGATATTCACTCGCACTTCAACCAGATGAATGTGATGATCTGTGACACTCATCATCATTCTCTTTTATGAACGCGTGCCTGACAACTACTTCCATTCTACATGCAATACCTTGAGTGTTTATCTCTTGGCCTCCTGGTTCATGATGCATGGTTTCCTCTCCTGACAACAGAGCCTTCCATTCCGTGCGATCAGAGTCTTCGTGGTATAAGCTAAAATCAATTGGCAGCATTCTTGAAATCCGGAAAGTCTAAACCTTATCTGTGGTATTCCGAGTAGGATCTGGGATGGAATGACTATGACGAGCTTCAAACTCACGAGTGCTGGGCGCACTGACAGTGTGCGAGAGGATCAGTGGATCTTATTCCGACACGATCGAGAACCGACAGATGATTAGCCCTACGTAACCCGTAGCCGGACTATTTTCACTGAGAGGACGAATGGTAGCCATTGACAATGGTGATCCCCCAACATACAGCTTGCCATGGAAAGGAGTATGTAAGATTGGATGAAGACAATAGGAAAGCAAAGGCTCAGAGGGAACAAAGCATCTCCATACGCTTATCTGAAATTTCCACCAATGAATTACTTAAGTATCTCTATCTTATCTTATGTCTTATTTATCTCTTAATTATCAAAACTCCATAACCATTTGAATCTGCCTGACTCAGATTTACAAGATGACTGATGAGCGGATATTTTATACGCTTTTTGGGGGTAATTTCATGTAGATTTTAGCATGTTTTAATTAGTTTTTAGTTAAATATTATTAGTTTTTAAGCAAAAATCATATTTCTGGACTTTACTATGAGTGTGTGTATTTTTCTGTGATTTCAGGTATTTTCTGGCTGAAATTGAGGGAGCTGAGCAAAAATCTGACTTAGGCTGAAACAGGACTGCTGATGCTGTTGGATCCTGACCTCCCTGCACTCGAAATGGATTTTCTGGAGCTACAGGAGTCCAATTGGCTCTCTCTCAACGGCGTTGGAAAGTAGACATCCAGGGCTTTCCAGCAATATATAATAGTCCATACTTTGCGCGAGGATAGACGACGTAACTTGGCGTTAAACGCCAAGTTCATGCTGCTGTCTAGAGTTAAACGCCAGAAAAACGTCATGATCCGGAGTTGAACGCCCAAAACACGTCAAAACCTGGAGTTTGACGCCAAGAAAGGCCTTTACACGTGGAAAGCTTTAGTCTCAGCCCCAGCACACACCAAGTGGGCCCCAGAAGTGGATTTCTGCACCAATTATCTTAGTTTATTCATTTTTCTGTAAACCTAGGTTACTAGTTTACTATTTAAACAACTTTTACAGACTTATCTTGTACCTCATGACATTTTTACAAATCGGAATTACATACTTTTGACGGCATGAGTCTCTAAACTCCATTGTTGGGGGTGAGGAGCTCTGCAGCGTCTCGATGAATTAATACAATTCCTTTATTTTCCATTCAAACACGCTTACTCGTATCTAAGATGTTCATTCGCGCTTAATTGTGAAGAAGGTGATGATCCGTGACACTCATCACCTTCCTCAATCCATGAACGTGTGCCTGACAACCACCTCCGTTCTACATCAGACTGAATGAGTATCTCTTAGATTCCTAATCAGAATCTTCGTGGTATAAGCCAGATGGATGGCGGCATTCATGAGAATCCGGAAAGTCTAAACCTTGTCTGTGGTATTCCGAGTAGGATTCCGGGATTGAATGACTGTGACGTGCTTCAAACTCCTGAGGGCTGGGCGTTAGTGACAGACGCAAAAGAATCAATGGATTCTATTCCAACCTGATTGAGAACCGACAGATGATTAGCCGTGCTGTGACAGAGCATAGGAACGTTTTCACTGAGAGGATGGGAGGTAGCCATTGACAACGGTGACACCCTACATAGAGCTTGCTATAGAATGGGTTTTGCGTGTGGAGAAAGGATTTCAAGGAAGAGTTGAAATTCAGAGGACAAAGCATCTCCAAAACTCCAACATATTTCTCACTACTGCACAACAAGTAACGCTGTTATTCTCTATTCTTTTAACTTACAACTTTAAGTAGTTTGTAGTTTGGCTTTTTACAAATAAATCCAAATAACTTCCTTAGCCTCCTGACTAAGATTAATAAGATAACATTGATTGCTTCAAGCCAATAATCTCTGTGGGATCGACCCTTACTCACGTAAGGTATTACTTGGACGACCCAGTGCACTTGCTGGTTAGTTGAACGAAGTTGATCTTGGACCAAGCTCTATTATCATATTCTATAAAGAGATACAATTTCGTCCACCAAGTTTTTGGCGCCGTTGCCGGGGATTATTGAGTTTGAACAATTGAAGGCTTATTTTATTTCTTAGATTAGGAATATAGTATTGATGTTACAGAGTCATTAAATTTGAGTCTTTTATTCCCTTTTCAAAAATATTTTTCGAAAATATTACTTTTTCCTTATTAACTGTTGGTTTTTCGTGAGCCTAGTGTCTTGTTCTAAGTTTGGTGTCAATTGCATCTTTTATATTTTTCTTTGAATTTTTCGTGTGAGTGTCCTTTGTTTTTCCTTAATCTTCAAGTTGTTCTTGTCTATTTTTCTTGTTTGATCTTTAATTTTTCTTGTTCTGAGTCTTTTCTTGTGTTTCTTGTGCTTTTTCAAAACAATCGTTATATTTGCTGCCCATTTGGCTAGAATAGAAGGGTCATATTCTTGATAAGGGAGCACCAGTACTTTTGAAAATCTTTTTCAAAAATAATTTTTCTTGGTTTAATCCTGTGCCAAACTCTAAGTTTGGTGTTTTATTGTTAATCTTTTTATAATTTTCGAAAATTTATTTTGATTTTCTAAAAATTTTAAGTTTGGTGTTCTTTCTTTTGTTCTTGGTGTTCTTGTGAATCTTCAAGGTGTTCTTGAGTTTTTCTTGTGTCTTGATCTTAAAATTTTTAAGTTTGGTGTTCCTTGGTGTTTTCCCTCCAAAAATTTTCGAAAATAAGGAGCACTAGATCTAAAAATTTTAAGTCTTGTGTCTTTTGTGTGTTTTTCTCTTTCATCATAAAATTCAAATTTCAAAAATTTTATTTTCTAACTAACTTTGAACTAATTTTTTCGAAAATTTTATATTAAAAATTAAATTTTCAATTTCAAAAATATTTCCACTTTCTTTTATTTATTTCGTTTTTATTTTACAAAATATATATATATATATATATATATATATATATTTTCACAAAATATTTTCAAAAAAAATATTTTTATATATTCCACTTTTATTTATTCCATAACTATAAATTCTCAACTTGTATTCAATATGGAAGCAAGTGGGAATGAACAGTCCAAGAGGACCCTGGGGTCATATGCTAACCCCACTACTGCTTCATATGGGAGTAGTATCTGTATATCCTCCATTGGAGTTAGTAGCTTTGAGCTGAATCCACAGCTCATTATCATGGTGCAGCAAAACTGCCAATATTCTGGTCTTCCACATGAAGAACCTACAGAGTTTCTGGCACAATTTCTGCAAATTGCTGATACAGTACATGATAAGGAAGTAGATCAGGATGTCTACAGGCTATTACTGTTTCCATTTGCTGTAAAAGATCAAGCTAAGAGGTGGTTAAATAATCAGCCTAAAAACAGCATAAAAACATGGAAACAGCTGTCAGAAAAATTCCTGAATCACTATTTCCCTCCCAAACGGATGACACAGCTAAGGCTAAACATTCAAGGCTTCAAACAAGGAGATAATGAATCCCTTTATGATGCTTGGGAGAGGTACAGAGAGATGCTAAGAAAATGTCCCTCTGAAATGTTTTCAGAATGGGTGCAATTAGACATCTTCTACTATGGGCTTACAGAAAAAGCTCAGATTTCTCTAGACCACTCAGCAGGTGGATCTATACACATGAGAAAAACAATTGAAGAAGCTCAAGAGCTTATTGATACAGTTGCCAGAAATCAGCATCTGTACCTAAGCAGTGAATCCTCCATGAAAGAAGAAGCTAAAATAGTAACTGCAGAACTCAGTCCAGTGGATCAGGCTAATGAATTCAATCAGCAATTAGATTTTCTAACTCAGCAACTAGCCGAATTCAAGGAAATATTACAGGAAACAAGAATGGCTAACAGGAACATGGAAGTGCAATTAAAGCAGACAGAAAAGCAACTGTCAAAACAAATAACAGAAGAATGCCAAGCAGTTCAATTAAGAAGTGGGAAAGCATTAAATACCTCACTTCAAAGCAGCAGGAAACCAAGAAATGAACAAGAGGATACTCAAAATCCCTCTGAGGACAATCAGAGCCCAGAGAGGAACAGAGCTGGCGCTGAACGCCCAGACCATGCTCATTCCTGGCGTTCAACGCCAGAAACAAGCATGGATCTGGCGTTGAACGCCCAAAAGGGACATGGTTCTGGCGTTCAAACGCCAGTAACCAACAAGGAGATGGCGTCTAACGCCACTCCATCTCCCACCTCTGGCACTCAATTGCCAGTGGGGGATAAGTCACCTACGAGTGCTGATGATAACCCTTCTAAAAAGGCTTCCCAACCCACTTCTGTAGGTAATAAACCTGCAGCAACTAAGGTTGAGGAATACAAAGCCAAAATGCCTTATCCTCAAAAACTCCGCCAAGCGGAACAGGATAAGCAGTTTGCCCGCTTTGCAGACTATCTCAGGACTCTTGAAATAAAGATTCCGTTTGCAGAAGCACTTGAGCAAATACCCTCTTATGCTAAGTTCATGAAAGAGATCTTAAGTCATAAGAAGGATTGGAGGGAGACTGAAAAAGTCTACCTCACTGAAGAATGCAGTGCAGTCATTCTGAAAAGCTTACCTGAGAAGCTTAAAGATCCTGGGAGCTTTATGATACCATGCACATTAGAGGGTAATTGTACCAAGCAAGCTTTATGTGATCTTGGGGCAAGTATCAACTTAATACCTGCATCTACTATCAGAAAGCTTGGTTTAACTGAAGAAATTAAACCAACCAGGATATGTCTTCAACTTGCTGATGGCTCCATTAAGTACCCATCAAGCGTGATTGAAGACATGATAGTCAAGGTTGGGCCATTTGCCTTTCCTACTGACTTTGTGGTGCTGGAAATGGAGGAGCACAAGAGTGCAACTCTCATTCTAGGAAGACCTTTCCTAGCAACTGGCCGAACCCTCATTGATGTCCAAAAAGGGGAAGTAACCTTGAGAGTCAATGAGGAGGAGTTCAAGTTGAATGTTGTCAAAGCAATGCAACATCCAGACACCCCAAATGACTGCATGAGTGTTGATATTATTGACTCTCTGGTAAGAGAGGTCAATATGGCTGAGAGTTTGGAATCAGAGCTAGAGGACATCTTTAAAGATGTTCAGCCTGATTTGGAGGAGTCAGAGAAGATAATAGAACCTCTGAAAATCCCTCAAGAAGAGGAGAAACCTCCAAAACCCGAACTCAAACCATTACCACCATCCCTGAAATATGCATTTCTGGGAGAAGGTGATACCTTTCCTGTAATTATAAGCTCTATCTTAGAGCCACAGGAAGAGGAAGCACTAATTCAAGTGCTAAGGACACACAAGACAGCTCTTGGGTGGTCCATCAGTGATCTTAAGGGCATTAGCCCAGCGAGATGCATGCATAAGATCCTATTGGAAGGTGACGCCAAGCCTGTGGTCCAACCACAGAGGCGGCTGAATCCAGCCATGAAGGAAGTGGTGCAGAAGGAGGTCACTAAATTACTAGAGGCTGGGATTATTTATCCTATTTCTGACAGCCCCTGGGTGAGTCCTGTCCAAGTTGTCCCTAAGAAAGGTGGCATGACAGTGATTCATAATGAAAAAAATGAACTGGTTCCTACAAGAACAGTTACAGGGTGGCGTATGTGCATTGATTATAGAAGGCTCAATACAGCCACCAGAAAGGATCATTTTCCTTTACCATTCATAGACCAGATGCTAGAAAAACTAGCAGGTCATGAATACTACTGCTTCCTGGATGGATATTCAGGTTACAATCAAATTGCAGTAGATCCCCAGGATCAGGAGAAAACGGCATTCACATGTCCATCTGGAGTATTTGCATATAGAAGGATGTCATTTGGCCTGTGCAATGCACCTGCAACCTTTCAAAGGTGCATGCTTTCAATTTTCTCTGATATGGTGAAAAAATTCCTGGAAGTCTTCATGGATGACTTTTCAGTATTTGGAGACTCATTCAGCTCCTGCCTTAACCATTTAGCACTTGTTCTGAAAAGATGCCAAGAGACTAACCTGGTTTTGAACTGAGAAAAATGTCACTTTATGGTGACTGAAGGAATTGTCCTTGGGCACAAAATTTCGAACAAGGGAATAGAGGTGGACCAAGCTAAGGTAGAAGTAATTGAAAAATTGCCACCACCTGCTAATGTTAAGGCAATCAGAAGCTTTCTGGGGCATGCGGGATTCTATAGGAGGTTTATAAAGGACTTTTCAAAAATCGCCAAACCTCTGAGCAACCTGCTAGCTGCTGACACGCCATTTATCTTTGATAAAGAGTGTCTGCAGGCATTTGAGACCCTGAAAGCTAAATTGGTCTCAGCACCAATCATCTCTGCACCAGACTGGACATTGCCATTTGAATTAATGTGTGATGCCAGTGACCATGCCATTGGTGCAGTGTTGGGACAAAGGCATGACAAGCTTCTGCATGTCATTTATTATGCTAGCCGTGTTTTAAATGATGCACAGAAAAATTACACAACCACAGAAAAGGAGCTACTTGCAGTGGTTTACGCCATTGACAAATTCAGATCCTATTTAGTAAGATCAAAAGTGATTGTGTATACAGATCATGCTGCTCTTAAATATCTACTCACAAAGCAGGATTCAAAACCCAGACTTATAAGATGGGTACTGCTTCTGTAGGAGTTTGATATAGAAATAAGAGACAGAAAAGGGACAGAAAACCAAGTAGCAGATCACCTGTCCCGAATAGAACCAGTGGAAGGGGCGTCCCTCCCTCTCACTGAGATCTCTGAAACCTTTCCGGATGAGCAACTGCTGGCCGTCCAGGAAGTGCCATGGTTTGCAGACATTGCAAACTACAAGGCAGTGAGATTCATACCCAAAGAGTACAGTAAGGTGCAATCAAAGAAATTAATCACAGATGCAAAGTACTATCTTTGGGATGAACCATATCTCTTTAAGAGATGCACAGACGGAGTAATCCGTAGATGTGTGCCTAAAGAAGAAGCACAGAAGATCCTTTGGCATTGCCATGGATCACAGTATGGAGGACATTTTGGAAGTGAACGAACAGCCACAAGAGTCCTCCAAAGTGGCTTCTACTGGCCTACTCTCTACAAAGATTCCCGAGCATTTGTGCTTAATTGTGACAGTTGCCAAAGATCTGGCAATCTACCCCACAGTTACGCCATGCCTCAACAAGGGATCTTGGAGATTGAGTTGTTTGATGTATGGGGCATTGACTTCATGGGACCTTTTCCACCATCATACTCAAACACTTATATTCTGGTGGCAGTGGATTATGTATCCAAATGGGTGGAGGCTATTGCAACACCCACTAATGACACTAAAACAGTGTTGAAATTCCTCCAGAAACATATCTTCAGCAGATTTGGTATCCCTAGAGTGTTAATCAGTGATGGGGGCACTCATTTCTGTAATAAACAACTTTATGCTGCTCTGGTACGTTATGGAGTCAACCACAGGGTAGCTACTCCATATCATCCACAAACTAATGGGCAAGCTGAAGTCTCAAATAGAGAACTCAAAAGAATCCTGGAACGGACTGTAATTAACCGTAGAAAGGATTGGGCAAGAAGCTTGGATGATGCTCTGTGGGCATACAGAACAGCATTTAAGACCCCTATAGGGACCTCTCCATACCAGCTTGTGTATGGAAAGGCATGTCACTTGCCAGTGGAACTGGAACACAAGGCCTACTGGGCAACCAGATTCCTGAACCTTGATGCCAAGTTAGCTGGGGAAACACGATTACTCCAGTTAAATGAGCTAGAGGAATTTAGACTCAATGCTTTCGAAAATGCAAAAATTTACAAAGAGAAAGCAAAAAGATGGCATGATAAGAAATTGTCATCCAGAGTCTTTGAGCCAGGACAGAAAGTTCTGTTATTTAATTCAAGGCTCAAATTATTCCCTGGGAAATTAAAATCCCGGTGGAGAGGTCCATATGTAATTACAAGCGTATCACCATATGGATACATAGAACTTCAGGATAGTGACTCTAATAAAAAGTTCATTGTTAATGGACAAAGAGTCAAACATTATCTTGAAGGCAATTTTGAGCAAGAATGCTCAAAACTGAGACTTGATTAAAACTCAGTAATAGTCCAGCTATTGACATTAAAGAAGCGCTTGCTGGGAGGCAACCCAGCCAATCACAAAATTTAATTTTATTCGTATTCATTAATTAATTAATTTTGTTTCAGGTATATGTCAAGTATCTTCAAAGGTGAAATAGCAATTGATTGAAGTCACAGAGTTACAGGGAAATTTGGAAGCTCACTGGCATGAAAAAGCCAGTGAGAAATACTTTGGGCGTTAAACGCCCAAAAGAAGCTCCCACTGGGCGTTTAACGCCAGTAAGGGTAGCCATATGGGCGTTAAACGCCAGAAAGGAGCACCTTCTGGGCGTTAAACGCCAGAAAGATGCACCTTCTGGGCGTTTAACGCCAGTCTGCTAGTATCCTGGGCGTTCAGGAAAATGCCCAGTGACAAAGGACTTCCTGGCGTTCAACGCCAGAAAGAAGCACCAAATGGGCGTTGAACGCCCAGGAGAAGCAACATGTGGGCGTTAAACGCCCAAAACATGCACCATGTGGGCGTTTAACGCCAGGATGGTGGGGAGGAGGTAAAATTCATTTTTCTTTACAATTTTTCTAAATTTTTATGTTTCAATTCATGATTTCTTGCATAAACATGTTTCAAAATGTCATCCTTCAAAATCAAATTGGTTTTCTAAAAAACCTAATTTCTAAAATGTATCAAATGTATCTTAATTTATAAACACACATCTTCTGTCCTTCATTTTGCTTGAGGACAAGCAAACCTCTAAGTTTGGTGTGATTTGCCATGATCACTGAGCTAAAACTCATTAAGATCATGGCACCTAAGAGAACAGGAAGAGCAAGGATGTGAACTTAAGGGAGCTGAAGTGTCAGAAATTAATTCTTGAAGGCACCCCACAGACTTGAGGAACATCCACTTCCCAAAATACAGGTTGTTAAGTTCTAATTCCAGCTTTAACTCTGTGATAGTATTATTTTAGAAATTTACCTTAGGAGATATATAGTAGTAGTAGTAATCAGTATGTCTATTTTGATTTTATTTCCAATTAAGCTATAAGTTATTTTTCTCATCATCATCAGGCATAAATAAAGTAGTAGAATTTTTTTTAGAATAAAGAAGTAATCTATATTTATGAGTTCTTAGTAATAAAGACTATAATTAATTATATGTGGTGGCAATACTTTTTGTTCTCTGAATGAATGCTTGAACAGTGCATAAATTGTACCTTGAATTTGATGAATATTGGCTCCTGAAAGGATGAGGAACACGAAAAATATTATTGATGATCTGAAAAATCATGAAATTGATTCTTGAAGCAAGAAAAAGCAGTTCAAAAAACAAAACAAAAAAAAAACAAAAAAAAAATATTTACAATCAAAAGGAATAAAAGCCAAGCAGCCCTTAAAACCAAAAGGCAAGGGTAAAAAGGATCCAAGGCTTTGAGCATCAATGGAGAGGAGGGCCCAAGGAAATAAAATCCAGGCCTAAGCGGCTAAACCAAGCTGTCCCTAACCATGTGCTTGTGGCATGCAGGTCCAAGTTACAAACTTGAGACTGAGTGGTTAAAGTCGTGATCCAAGACAAACAGAGTGTGCTTAAGAGCTCTGGACACCTCTGACTGGGGA
Source organism: Arachis stenosperma (assembly GCF_014773155.1). Classification (NCBI taxonomy): domain Eukaryota; kingdom Viridiplantae; phylum Streptophyta; class Magnoliopsida; order Fabales; family Fabaceae; genus Arachis; species Arachis stenosperma. The sequence goes on along the minus strand of NC_080378.1, from coordinate 61,674,136 downwards.
CTTTAGCAAAGCTAAGTCACAATCTGAAAAGGTTCACCCAGTTATGTGTCTGTGGCATTTATGTATCTGGTGGTAATACTGGAAAACAAAGTGCTTAGGGCCACAGCCAAGACTCATAAAATAACTGTGTTCAAGAATCAACATACTACACTAGGAGAGTCAATAATACTATCTAAATTCTGAGTTCCTAAGGATGCCAATTATTCTGAAAATTTAAAGATACAGGGGGATGCCAAAACTGTTCAGAAACAAAAAGCTACAAGCCCCGCTCATCTAATAAGAATATGAGCTTCATGTTAAAACTCTAAAATATTATTACTTCTTAATTTCTGTTAAAACCTATTTTATTTATCTAGTTGCTTGAGGACAAGCAACAGTTTAAGTTTGGTGTTGTGATGAGCGGATATTTTATACGCTTTTTGGGGGTAATTTCATGTAGATTTTAGCATGTTTTAATTAGTTTTTAGTTAAATATTATTAGTTTTTAAGCAAAAATCATATTTCTGGACTTTACTATGAGTGTGTGTATTTTTCTGTGATTTCAGGTATTTTCTGGCTGAAATTGAGGGAGCTGAGCAAAAATCTGACTTAGGCTGAAACAGGACTGCTGATGCTGTTGGATCCTGACCTCCCTGCACTCGAAATGGATTTTCTGGAGCTACAGGAGTCCAATTGGCTCTCTCTCAACGGCGTTGGAAAGTAGACATCCAGGGCTTTCCAGCAATATATAATAGTCCATACTTTGCGTGAGGATAGACGACGTAACTTGGCGTTAAACGCCAAGTTCATGCTGCTGTCTGGAGTTAAACGCCAGAAAAACGTCATGATCCGGAGTTGAACGCCCAAAACACGTCAAAACCTGGAGTTTGACGCCAAGAAAGGCCTTTACACGTGGAAAGCTTTAGTCTCAGCCCCAGCACACACCAAGTGGGCCCCAGAAGTGGATTTCTGCACCAATTATCTTAGTTTATTCATTTTTCTGTAAACCTAGGTTACTAGTTTACTATTTAAACAACTTTTACAGACTTATCTTGTACCTCATGACATTTTTACAAATTGGAATTACATACTTTTGACGGCATGAGTCTCTAAACTCCATTGTTGGGGGTGAGGAGCTCTGCAGCGTCTCGATGAATTAATACAATTCCTTTATTTTCCATTCAAACACGCTTACTCGTATCTAAGATGTTCATTCGCGCTTAATTGTGAAGAAGGTGATGATCCGTGACACTCATCACCTTCCTCAATCCATGAACGTGTGCCTGACAACCACCTCCGTTCTACATCAGACTGAATGAGTATCTCTTAGATTCCTAATCAGAATCTTCGTGGTATAAGCCAGATGGATGGCGGCATTCATGAGAATCCGGAAAGTCTAAACCTTGTCTGTGGTATTCCGAGTAGGATTCCGGGATTGAATGACTGTGACGTGCTTCAAACTCCTGAGGGCTGGGCGTTAGTGACAGACGCAAAAGAATCAATGGATTTTATTCCAACCTGATTGAGAACCGACAGATGATTAGCCGTGCTGTGACAGAGCATAGGAACGTTTTCACTGAGAGGATGGGAGGTAGCCATTGACAACGGTGACACCCTACATAGAGCTTGCTATAGAATGGGTTTTGTGTGTGGAGAAAGGATTTCAAGGAAGAGTTGAAATTCAGAGGACAAAGCATCTCCAAAACTCCAACATATTTCTCACTACTGCACAACAAGTAACGCTGTTATTCTCTATTCTTTTAACTTACAACTTTAAGTAGTTTGTAGTTTGGCTTTTTACAAATAAATCCAAATAACTTCCTTAGCCTCCTGACTAAGATTAATAAGATAACATTGATTGCTTCAAGCCAATAATCTCTGTGGGATCGACCCTTACTCACGTAAGGTATTACTTGGACGACCCAGTGCACTTGCTGGTTAGTTGAACGAAGTTGATCTTGGACCAAGCTCTATTATCATATTCTATAAAGAGATACAATTTCGTCCACCAATGACCATAGCTTGCTTCAAGTCGACAATCTCCGTGGGATTGATCCTTACTCATGTAAGGTATTACTTGGACGACCCAGTGCACTTGCTGGTCAGCTACGCGGAGTTGTGAAGAAGTGTGAGAATCATGATTCCGTGTACCACTTCCTTTCCATCCTCCAAACCATTCCTGCCCTGTAATCTCTGAAATCACTTAACGCACATATCATAGCATCGAATGGTAATAAGAGAAGATTAAAATTAATAAAATTAAGTTCAAAGAAGCATGTTTTCAATCATAGCACAAAATCAAGAAGGAAAATGTAAAGCATGCATTTTGTATGAACAAGTGTATGAAAGATTGATAAAATTCACTCAATTGACCACAAGATAAACCGTAAAATAGCAGTTTATCACCGACAGATGAGACTCATCAGCCACTAGGACAGGCATACATCATATGCATTATATGTGATTTGTTTGGAATGCCTAATTGATTGCATTATTACTTGCTAACTGCCTAATTGTCTTACTTACTTCCTACTTGTGCATTTCTCTATGTGATCTAATTGTGTTTGCATATCTATTACTGATGGCGGATGGGAGATTTGAAGGATTTGAAAAAGGGGGTATTTAGTTAGATTGGAGATCCTTAGTTAGTTGCCTGTTTTCATTTCTCATGGTTTAGTTATATTTATACGCTTTGAATTATGAATTGGAAGTTCTAGGATTGCCTTCGGCTTTTCCAGGACATTACATGTTAGATATTTGGGCACTGTTACCATGCTGAGAACCTCCGGTTCTCACCCATGTGAATTTTGTGGTTTTCAGATGCAGGACGTGAGGCTCCTCACTGAGACATGCTGGAGACTTCTATTTTTGGCAAAGATCCTTAGCTCTCGGGGTTCTTATGTATTTCTTTAGATGCTTATATTCTCCACTGTGTGTATATATATACATATACATATATATATATATATATATATATATATGTATATATATATATGTATATATATATATATATATATATATATATATATATATGTATGTATATATACATATATGTACATATGTATATATATATATTGTATTGACTCCTTTTAGAGGTTATTTTGGAGAAACAGGTTTTGTATTTTTGTTTTTTTGGGTGCATTTGGTATTTCCTACTATATATGTATGAATACTTTTATACTCGGGCCGGCTACGTTCACAAACCGAGTCTCGAGTCTTGATATCTGTATCTTTTTGGCCCTCTCTTGTATCTTCTGTCTCCCATTAGCTTATCCTTTATATGTTCGACTACGTTATCGATCGGAGTGTTGCACTTTTCGATTTAACGGTTTTGAATTACCCCTTTTTCTCCAAAGGCTCCTAGTTATAAACCTTTTTTTACACTAATGTATGTACTAAATTTTGTCTCTAGATGTCGTAATACCTCGCCACCTCTATTTTATGACTCAAGCATAAGACTCTGTGTAGTAGGATGTTATAGATGACCACTTTACCAAATTATTTTCAAATGAGCCAAAACTAACAATATATCAACAGAGGAAAAAACATAATGAAGAAGACGATAAAAGTGAAAGATGAAGAAAGAAAAAAACGAACGAATAGCGATTCCTGAATGGCGAAAGGGCGCACGCGGATACGGAACGGTAAGACGCAATGACTGCGGTTCTAGAACGGGGCAGCGATGGCAAGCACACGCGACGGGCTTCTTCTTCAGGTAATTGAGTAGCCGCTAGGTTTCTGATAGTAAGTGAGGGGAACTGCTACCCCAATAACATGAGTTTTCAAGGGAAGAGGGGAAGGTAGAATTATGAGGGTAGGAGAGGGAGTTGAATCACTGAATGGTTGGGTTAGGGATGTTTGCTCTGTTTGTGATTGGGCTTGGGTGGGTTAGGGAGTTTTTGGGTTAATTGGATTCTATTTAGCCTGTGTCCCGTATCAAAAAAAAAGCTCTATAGATGTATTTTTTGTAATATCTATTTAGGTTAATTTTTATTTTTTTTATAGGTTACAGTTATTTTTAAAATATTTATTTAATACATCATATGTTAATATTAATAGTATTTCTTAAAAAGATATTTATAAAAATAAATATAACATGATTACAAATATAATATAAATAAATATGTCAAATAAAAAGTTAAATATTTTTCTAAAATAAATGTAGAAGAGAGAATAGTACAATCATTTTAGAAGAAAAATGGATTCATGAGGAAGTGACAACTCACCATCATAAATTGGGGGAAAATCCAGTTTTAGTATATTAAGTAAATATCTCTTCTTTTAGCTCTTTCCAGGTAGTTCACTATTACATATTTCCATGTATGTATATATCAATGAATTGGAAATCATTGTTTTCCTATCACATGATGTATTGATTATTATATTCCAAACTTAGCTCTCCTATAAGTTTCCTTGATCTAAGGTTGCAAATGTAATTTTTCGGTAAAATGTATTGCAAGCAAAAAAGAATAAAAAGCATAGAAGCGTGGGAACATTCCAAACGTAATTATCCTACGCTAAAGATATAAAATTAATTGTAGAGTATTAATTTCTTATTTTTACCTAATAAAATACTTTACACATTCCCGCTAACTCATTTTTCTTCAGTTTTCAAACACTCCTAATATACTCTACATATATAACAATTCTGAATTTGAATTACCTCAAGTTTAGTGTGTTATTTTAACCTCTTATCAATGGAGAGTGAAAATTTAAAGATAAATTTAAGACTTGCAAAGATTAGGCGAAGAATAATTCTAGACAGTCAAAGAAGAAGAAAAAGAACATGTCTTTGTTTATAGAGTGCACCTTAAGGTAATTGCCATTCATAATTATCTCATCCTAGTTCTTTCATGGCATGCTTTCTTTTTGTTTCCTAATGTTACATTCTTTTAAAATATTAATTATTTCAAGACACCTACAATGAAACAAAAAGAATAAATGTTGCCAAAGAGAGTTTTGCGGCCAGTAGCAGCTCATATAATCAAAGCTCTCTTGATTAACAAATCAATATGCACACAAAATGAGATCAACGAAAAATCATTGCATGCAATGAGGCCCAGTTCAGCTAGCACAAGGACTCCATTAACAAATGTTACAAGTAAGTTAATTTACTTATTCTTATTTGGAGTGTGCTTCTTTATTAGCGTTTCTACCATTTATAAAATTAGAAAATTATTTAGATGTGATTTGTATTACCACCTGTGTTATTACCATATGTATTATTACTAAATTACCACAAAATTATTGTAGTTATTTATGTATCAATATTAAGAACATGGAAAACCTTGAACTATGGGCAGCATTTTATTAACAAGACAATTAGTCTCAGAAAATATAGAAAAAATTAAATATTTATAAATTTAATATTTTTAATAAAATGTGTTAGATATGAAATTGTCTTATGCATTTTTTTCTATATTTTTTACGTGTACAAACTTTAACTTATATTTTATAAAAATTATGAACATAATTAGTTTTAATTAAAAAAATACATTTACTTTCTCCGAAATAAATTTCACAATTTTAACAGCTTCACACAGCAACTAAAAAGTTACACCCTATGGAAAACGTTGCATGGTTTGTAATGAATTATTTAAGTACTCAATATCAATAATAGTAGATAGGGATTATTGGGTGATTTGTCAATTTGATTATATATATGTTTTGGCTCCTCGTGGCTCTTATCCAATTTTTTATTTTATTTCTTTCTTCTATTTGCTCTTTTGTTTTAATTAATAATTCTATTTCTTTTAGGGTACTATAATATTTGTTTTTTTTTAACTTAATTTCATATTTAGTGAATAAAAAATCTCCTGTTCCTTTGCTCTCAATTGGAAACTCAAGACGTGGATGAGAAAGCATAATTCAAACACCAATTACAGTAACAACTAATTCAGGACAGAACACCGATAGTATCAAAAATCGTGATGATTATCATGGTAATCATCAATGTTCTTCGATTCTTCAGTCAACTACTATACTGGTTTTTGAAACTTTATCAAACAGGCACATGTGAAAATTACACACTATATATATATAACCTTAACTATTCCAATATTTCTTTGCTATTATCTTAGTGGAAAAAATGCTAATGACATTAGGATAGCTATTGGAAAGACAGTGATCCAAACTTCACAAGTTATAAAGTCTGTCGTGAAGAGTGGAAATGAATTGTTTAGAGACTCACAACATTGAATTGGTGAATCATCAATTCAAGCATCTAGAATTTCTAACATTGATCCTATTAGAGATTATAAAGGTCAACATCTATGTTTTCGTTTTATTCTTGATAATGTTGGAATTGATTTCTAATACTATTTTTTTCTGAAAAAAAATGTGAGAATTCAAACTTTTGTTAATCTATTGATGTACGTTTATCTCAATTTAGTGATCAAAGCCGTTGATGATATCAATTATGAACCAGAAGATATTAAAATAACACATGAGTATGATGGTCTAAAGCCAATAGATGAAGAAGGTATTGATGTATTCTCTTTTTTATTTTTAAATCTCTTGATTTCTGGACAGCAATTAACTATTGTAATTATCATTTAGATACATTGGATCTTGGAGATCCCATATACCAATGTCTATACTATCAGGCCTTGATGTGGCTAGATGAATGCTTGGAAAAGTCAAGAGGTAGCTCCAATCCTATATTTTCTTTATGTTGTATGGAAGGAAAGGTTGAATTGCCTTTCTTGAAGCATCCACCTCAAATGCTGCAAGAGTTACATAGTGGAATGGACGAAAAAAGCCAATACTTCCTTAAAAATATAAAGGCTTTCAATGGAATGTTTGCATTCACTTCTTTGGCAGGAAGAGTTGACCATTCAATTAACAAAGGTGGTGCACCTCCTATCTTTCGCATTAGAGGTCAAAATTATCACCATATTGACAGTTTATTACCACCAGAAAGTGAGAAGCCAAAATTTGCCCAGCTATACATTTATGATACTGAGAATGAGATTACAAACCGCATGGAATCATTTAGGTAATTGTTCGACTCACGCATGTAATTCATCTATTTTCTAACTTTATCTAAAACGCTAATTATTGTAATATATTATTAGGAGCTAAATTCTCATGCGATCTTCTCGATGCTTAACAAATGAATTGAAGTTTTTATATATTATTATTTATTAACAGGTCAAACATTAGTGCAAAATTAATGGAAACTGAAATTGTTTCATCCTTAAAGGTCATGATGGATAAAATAATGTCCTAGCAAAGGCATTTCGTTAAGCCCGGGATAGATATCAAGTTAATGGCTCCGCTGATGTTAAGTTACTGTTAATAACTAGAAGAAATACTGATGCAAGGACATATAATCTGCCAACGGCATCTGAAGTTGCTGCACTGATTGTTGGAGATATTGACGAGAGCAGCGTTAATAGGGATATATTAATTGAGATAAAATCAAAAATGTTGCAGAGGATAGAAGTAATACATCCAATGTACCTTGCTCTTCAATATCCTTTGTTGTTTCCATACGGAGAGGATGGTTACAGATTACATTTAGCTACTTCTTCTCTACTAAATGTCAGAAAAACTAAGAAAAGACCAACAATAAGCAAGAGAGACTTCTTTGCATACAGACTTCAAAGAAGGACTAATGAGTCTCAAATCCTTTTGCGGTCAAGAAGATTACTGCAGCAATTCATAGTAGTTGCCTACACTATGGTTAAGTCAGAACAACTTTATACTTACGATTGAAACAACCAAACTTGAGGCTGGGCAAATTCAAGCAATTGCATGAGTGTATGGGTCGTGGCGAAACTAATGCCATTAACAATGGACAAAGAATTATTCTCCCAAAGTGCTTTACCGGTGGTCCAAGGTACATGTTCAACAATTGCAAATATGCTTTTGCAATATGTAAATATGCTGGATATCCAAGTTACTTTATCATTATGACATGTAATCCAGAATCGAATGAGATAAAAAAAGAGGTAACACCCTTATGATTGGACTTTTGTGTGATATAGAATTTCACTAATGAAATTTCGTTGCAAGTATAGTTTCTAAACCAACAATAATCCTTTCATACAAAAATTTGTTTGTCACAAGTACAAACCCCTAATAATCCTAATAACCGAAGTATTCAAACATCGGGTCGTCTTCTCCCTAGGAATTGCAATAAGGTGTTCTTCTTATTGGCTATGAAGTATCTTTGGGGTTTTTGAAATGATGAACAAGAAATGTAAATGGCAAAAGAGATAAACTAACAATTAGGAAAGCTCTTGGCAAGGTATGAGAACTAGAAGTCCTATCCTTATTATCATCCTCAATTGTGATGAGAATTGTTCATTGCCTCTACTTACTAAGTCAAGTGGATATAATCAACTTGATTCCACAAATCCTAGTCAAATCATAAGAAAGACTAGCTTTAGTGGCATTCAAGTCAATTAGCAACTCTCAATTATTAATCAACAAAAGTATTAGATAACTCAAGAATCACCAATTACTCAATCAAAGCCAAGAGGAAAAAAATCCAACTCATAGCTAAAAGAAGCATTTCATCAAACACATAAAAGGCAATAAAGGTAAACACATGAATTGCAAGAATAAAAGAGAGATCTAACTACAATGGCAAGAGATCAATAATAGAAAACTAAATCAAACATGAAGAGATATTGAATTCATAAATTGTATTGAAAGGTAAATGGAAATCTACATAAGAATTCATAAAGCAAAAGGAAAATTGAGGAAGGAGAGGAAGTAGATCTAGATCTAACAAATTAACATAAACCTAATCCTAATTCTAGAGAGAAGAGAGAGCTTCTCTCTCTAGAAACTAACTTTTCCTCCAAAACTAAACTAAACTAAAACTAATGTGTCTAATTGTGTTGACTCCCCCTTGAATTCTGCCTTAAATAGCCTCAGAAGTGAGTTAGATCTGGGCCTGGGAAGCCCAGAATTCGCCCCCAACGTTTTGCCTTTAAGTGAGTCACGTGCGAGCATCGACGCGTATGTGCCATGTACGTGTACACGTCGGTTGACAATTTCCTATCCATGCGTACGCGTCATGTACGCGTATGCGTCACCATGCGACTCCACATTCCACGCGCGTGCGTCTGCTGTGCGTCCGCATCAATCTCAGCATCCCAAATTCTTGTTTCTTCATGAGTTCTCCACTTGCATGCTTTTTCTCTCCACCCCTTTGATCCATTCCTAGCCTTTCTAATCTAAATTCACTAACAAACATATCAAGGCATCTAGTAGAATCAAAGGTGAATCAAAATTAGCAATTAAGGCTCAAAAAGCATGTTTTCACACTTAAGCATAAATTAGGAGACAATCATGAAACCATGCTATTTTATTGAATAAATGTGGGTAAAAGGTCATAAAATCCTCCAAATTAAGCACAAGATAAACCCTAAAAATGGGATTTATCATACCCCAAGGACTCCATGCAGAGGATAGGTCAGACATCTTATGTAGAATATTCAAGTTGAAGGTTGATAAATTAATTAAGGCACTGAAGAAAGGAACATTCTTTGGAAAGATTATTGGATGTAAGTATAACTAATCTTCCTATGAGTTTTTATTTACTCCATCTATATTATCTATGGTACACTCATTGTATAGTATACTATCGGTATTAAGAAACGATTATGTATAGAATACTTACATGGTACGCTCATTTGATAGTGTACTATCTTGAGGTTATTACAGTACACTTATATAATTTGTATTACTTTAAGCTCATTGTATGGTACACTTATATAGTTTTATATAGTTTATTTTAGAATCAACTATTTTTTAGAATACACTATCTAACTTATTTGCAATGTACTTAGTTTTATATGCTTTAAATTTTCGCATAAATCTTTATTTACTTTGTCCAAATTATTAGTAATATCATATCTTTCAATTTGCAAATTGTCTAACCATAGAATTTCAGAAGAGAGGTTTACCTCACGCCCATCTTCTTTTATTCATGCATCTAGAATCAAAGCCACGAACTGTTGATGACATAGACAAGGTTATTAAGACAGATATTCCAGATAAGAGGAAAAATCCAAAATTGTATGCTGCTGTTGAGAAATATATGGTTCATGGTCCATGCGGTCATTTAAATAGTAAGACCCAATGCATGATCAATGGTAATGCTCAAAGTTTTTTCCCAAAGCATTCAGAGATAGGACAATTATTGACGAAGCAGGCTTTCCAAGATATCAAAGAAGAGATGATGGGCGAATTGTATCAAAAAAAAACTGTTGAGGTTGACAACTCCTTCATAGTTCCATACAATGCCGGTCTTCTTCTAAAATTTGGATGTCACATCAATGTTGAGTATACTTGCCAAACTTTAGCAATCAAATATCTGTTTAAGTATCTTCACAAGGGTAATGACAGGGTGACAATTGCATTTTATCAAAACAATGGATCTCAAGTAGATGAAATACGTAATTATTATGATTGTGCAATGGAACGAGAATGCAAGTTAGAAGAATGGGAAATCATATGATAGAATGCAAGATTTTAACCGGTAACAAAGCTAGAAGTATTGTTCTTATCCCAAGACTAAATCTAATTCCAAATAATGAAACATTACCAGTTAGGTTTCAAAGAAGACAATTCCCAATTATTATGTCATTTGCAATGACAATAAATAAGTCTCAGAGACAAACTCTATCAAAAGTTGGAATATACCTTCCAAGGCCAGTTTCTCCCATGGTCAATTGTATGTTGCGTTATCAAGAGTAACGAGTAAAGATTGTCTGCGAGTGCTATTACAAGATCACGGGCACTTGAAAGATAACTGCACGATGAATGTGGTATATAGAGAAGTTTTTGAGAGCCTATAATGAAAAGGTAATAACGAAATCTCTTACTTAAATTTATTTATTTATTAAAATTTATTACTATCTATTAAAAAAATTGACATATTCTAGGTGCTAATGGATAATGCATTCTTATTGTACATTAATAGCTTGAGAATATTAAAATTATCATAAAAATCCGTATTAAATAATTCTCCTGATAAACAATTTTATAATTACGTTAATCATATAATTTTATATACTAACATTGTTATAATGTTGTTTCAGGTATATATTTTGCAAGCATCAAAGGATAGTGTTGAGTTGTTATTCAGTGAGTTTAAACTATTTATTGTTTATTGCAGAACTTTCTTTATTAGGATTCTCTATTAATTTGTTGTTCATTTTTAGTTGATTTTTTATATGTTCTTACTTCACAGTAAACCAACATATAAAACTTTGTTGGTGGATTTAAGTATTACTAGATTATTTATGGTCACATTGAATATATATGTCTAATTTATTGAAGAAAGTATATTACTAATATTAGTTAATAAGTATTTTACGGTTAATACAATTAACACTATATTAAGAAAAAAATAATACATAACATGTTATCTTTTTATTAATTAAAAAAATAAATTAATTTTAACACAACAACTTAAAATTATAATTTCAATCTTATCACGTGCATGGCACGAGTTATTACACTTGTACAAATATATATGACATTATTGCTATATAGGGAATAGGCATAAAAGGATATGCTACTGTAAAAATATCACACCATGAGCAACTATATTTGTGAATTAAAATTATTGATTCACCACATCTATTATATTATTATATATGAAATTAAAAAACCTCATTAAATGTTAGAATCCCAATTTGTCACGTCGAAGCCTAAATCCTATAAGCTGAAACATTTAACAGCAGGAAAAAAGGAAGGTTAGTTAAACCTCAAGCAAGGCTTATGCATAAAAAAGCCAGAGGTACACCGATAACCAATGAATTTTGCAGAATCTATAGACCAAAGGTGAGGTACTCAAGTAAAGCTTCGATAATGACTTTTTTGGACTAACAGAATTGAAATACGATCAGAGGAGAAATTAAGTTATTAGAGGAAGCTCATTTGAAAAAAGTAAGAGTTTCTAACATTAACTTAACTTGAGACCTCCTCCGTATGGCATGATAAAGGTAAATGTTGATGCAGCTCTTTCTAAGATTCAAAGAAGCCAGGAACGTACCTAGCAGTGCTCATGATGCGTAGATTACAGGAATTAGCGGTGGCTATGGAGGTCTCACTGGCTCATTTCTTCGACGGAGGGGACGCTGAAATCGTTGTGGAGGTCGCAGGGAGCAGCAGCGCAGACAAACAACAACAGCGCCATGGTGAGCTCTGGAGGTAGAAGGTCGCCGTTGAGTCAGGGGAGCAGCAGTCGTCGACGCCGATGAAGAAGCCATGTAGACCAGGTTGTGGGAAGCAGGCAGAAGATGGAGTAAGGGAAGTAGCATGGGCAAGGGACTCCGGCTTACTGAGTTGGGTTATGGATTACATTTAGGTTGTGTCCTTATAGCCCACATCATGGGTATTGCTTAATATTATTTTTAGTATTTTTGTTAAGTTTTGATTTTTTATCAATTATTTTTTTTGTTAATAGTATGAATATTTTTATTTTTTTTCATGTTTACTGATGTATATTATTGTATTTTTTTAATAAATTTTTTAGCACTCATTATTCATATAAATTTTTGTAAGTATTTTTATTAATACATATTTCTTTTAGAACCTTATTTTTTTTATTTGCCTTTGTATGTTTTTTATTGTGTGTTCAAAAATTAGTATATATTTTACGTACTACTATTAATTTTATATTATAAATTTTTCTAAAAAGATATAATTAAATTTAAAAAGAGTACTACAGAAGAGTACTAAAAAGTATAACCAAAAGAATACTAAATTTCAAGACATATATTTAAATTCTATTAAAAAAATGGTTATAGTCAAGGAGTTTTAAAATAATATAGTTTTAAATGATACAAATTTATGTTTTGTAGTAATTTTTGTCTAGATATAATCTTGAATAATATAATCCAAACAACATTCATTTTATTATAATTCATTTTGTTACAAAATTATTAAACATAAATCACATTAACATCAACTCAACTTTTATCAAAATCTAAGTTTGCAAAATCAATTTTATACAATATCTAGTTTGAGTGTCTTTAATCGAATATCTAGTTTGAGTGTCTTTAATCGACACACATACTATATAGCTAACTGGGAATCATTTTTTGGAATCTTGCCTCGTTTTGGGTCAAGGTCGCAGATCAACAAATTTTTCTTTAATAAAATGAAGGCAAGATATAAAGTAACATGTCCATAATACCAATGCTATATTTTAAAAGCCCTTAACTTTTACCCAGTATATCGTATAAGTAATTTGTAACTAAACAAAATCAAAAGGAAGAGACTAAACTTATCACCTAGATAAGATAGTTGGGCACACAGTCAATTAAAAAAAATACTTGCATTATTATTCTAGAAATAATTATGAAAATTGCTTAATAAGCTATTTTTTGGCAATCTTCCTCATCTTTGTTGCTGAAAAATTGTAATCTTCTCCGGCATCATGAGTTGGTTGAAAAATCTAGCCTTTACTCTCAACAGCCTCAGAAGAACCACCAAAAGTAGCTGTATAAAAAAATGAGCTGGGTTTGCAACTAAGTTATGTTTGTCCCATGTAATCGTAGCACCTTCATCACCAGCTTCATTAACTGTATGATTTTTACCAGCAGAACTTGAATTCTGTCCAGACATGATTGGTGTGATAGAATTAGAAGACTCAATTTCAAGTTGGTTGCCACCTACTTGTGAATCAACATTCTATAAAAAAAAATAAAGTAAAAGTTATCATTAGATATAAAAATCTAATTAACAATCTCATCAATCAAGTTTAAATATTCTAAAAATTGCAATTTGAAAATGATGTAGCTCAACCTTAAAATTTACTGAACCTTGAGCAACAATTGCAAGAAATTTAGAAATGTCCTAAAACCATACATAAAACAATCATTATTTTGTGGTTAATACAACACATTCTTAAACAAAATACCGCCACTTAAACTTACAGTCTATTAATTATTTTGGAATATTACATATCAACAATTACGAAGAACAGTGCACCAAAGAGATTTTTTATAAAGAGAGAGTCTACTCAATTTGTTATAAGGAAAGTGCATCTGAAGTTGGGGATTTTTATATCATTTAAATATCAGGGGTAAACATATCAATGTTAATAAGAGATGTACATTATGCCCCGCCAATTAATTCAATATTTTGTCAATACCGGAATGGTTTAATAATGTTAATGTTGTCACATACCTTTTTCACAAATATGAATTGGATAAATAATTTTGTTAAAATTAAATTGATGAAAATATTTTTTTGGTAAAGATATTTACCTTATTCATATATGAATAATCAGCTGGAAGTGTTATCATATCAGAATTTACAAGAAAGAAGGCATCCTAATGAAATTTTAAAAACAGAATGAGTATATTAAAAATTACATATATACCGTGCTTACTATAAAGCTAAAATACCTGCTCAATACTGTACTTCTGTTTGAAAGAATTGATTATGACCTCATCGTGACACAACTTCACGACTGTGATAGAAACCGGTTGGAAAGAATTGATGTTCTCCAACTTCACAGAAACTTTGAAAAAGAACATTTTATTCTTGAATTTATTAACTCTTTAGGAAATTAAATCCTGTTCCCACCCTATATTGAATTTAATTGAAGAACAATAAATGTCAACAATAAAATATTAATACGTGAGTTATAATATTCACAATTAGTACGCAAACATGAAATTTTTTTAGTACCCTCATTCTATGTTTTGTCCTCAGCTCTGCAGCAAAAATATTTAAATACTTACTACCAACAGTTTCATACACAATGAATGATTCATAGGATTCTTCATCAGCAACCTTTAAATTTAGTGAATACCTATAAATGAAAAAAATGTATTATCACAAATCTCATTTAATAAATACTGGAATAAAGTTTATTTCACAAATAATGCACACCTTGGAGTAAAATTCTGTGATTCAGTTTTGCATCTAGAACATTTGTAACCATCTCCTTCTTCTCTCATAGCCAAAGGACAAACATTGCAACTCTAGTACCACCAAGACTTTTCCAGAGAAAAATCATTCACTACTCCAGTGGTCACACAAATTGTTTTTCTGAAATATAGTAGTTTAATAAAGAGTAAAGTATTGTTTTTGTCCCTAACGTTTGGGGTAAATTTTAAAGTTGTCCTTAACGTTTCAATCGTCCTATTTAAGTCTCTAACATTTCAAAATTAACTCAATGTTGTCCTGCCGTTAGGAATCCGTTAACAGAATTGACGACGGGACAAATTTGAGACGATTTTAAAACGTTATGGACTTAAATAGGACAAAAACGTTAAGGGCAAAAATGATACATAAAAATAATTTTAATTTAATTTTATCTTTCAATAATATTAATTTTTTTACTATACATAGTATTCAATTATTTTTTAATTACATCTAAATAAATTACACTTAATCACATTACTTTAATTTTAAATAAATTTATTTTTTTATAATTTTAAAGAATTTTGATACATTAGAGACAAAAGGTATAATTTATATTTTATTGTATATATATTATTCTTTTCTTTTCTGCAAGTTTATATACTAGTCATTTTACAAATATTTCATGATAACTAAAAATCTTTAAGAGTAAAATTATAAAAAAAATAATTTATTTAAAATGAAAGTAATATGATTAAGTGTAATTTACTTAGATGTGATTAAAAAATAATTGAATATTATGTATAGTAAAAAATTGATATTATTGAAGGATAAAATTAAAATTTATTTCTATGTATCATTTTTGTCTCCAACGTTTTCGTCCTATTTAAGTCCCTAACGTTTCAAAATCGTCTCAATTTTGTCCCACCGTTAATTCTGTTAATGGATCTCTAACGGCAGGGCAACATTGAGTCAGTTTTGAAACGTTAGGGACTTAAATAGGACGATTAAAACATTAGGGACAACTTTGAGACTTATTCCAAACGTTGGGGACAAAAACGATACTTTACTCTTTAATAAATTAAAATAGTGTCACCAAATGATTATACTCCATAAAAAAATCTGGCATAAGAAAATCTTAGAATGTAATCAAGTTATATAAAAACCTCTATAAGATCCCTAATCTCAGAAATTGGTTTGTACGTAGTCTTATTCAAAAAATCATCTTCATTTTAAACTGGTTTGTATTTTCTTTAAGAATAGAATTTATTTATATTTGAGACTCAATTTCATAGTTTAAAATGGTTTTATTATATTAATAGAATGGAAGTTAATTCTTTAATTTGGAATAACTCTTATATGAGTGAAATTTTTTTCTTTTATAATTTTGTCTTTAACAAAATTATTTTACTAAATATCCACTTATTATATTAAAATATATAAATAGAGATATTTTTTACATTTGGCATATTAAATTTTTTTAGTGTGATAATTAATTTTAAAATTGGACCTTTTTGGTCTGATTTGTAAATGAAAAAAAAAAGTGAGAATCAAAGTTCTCGAAAGAATTCAAATCATTTTTTTATTTGTTCTAAAATAAAAAAAATTCTAATTCTTAACTGAATTCTAATTCATAGGTTTCCAAACAAACTCGTAAGATCTCACTTCCCATGTATAGACGAGGGTGAGTGAATTTAGTATCAGTTTGAATTGACTTTTGAAAAAAAAAATTTATCATATTTTTTAACAATATATTATTTTTAATAGACAAAGAGCTTGTTTTGATGCCATTCTCAAAAAAAATATTTTTTTAAATGATATTTTTTAAAGATTTTTTAAATGATATTTTTTCTAGTATTTTTACTTTATTACTAGAAATTTGACAAACACACTAAAAAATAAAAAAATAAAAAAATATCTTTTTTATTGATTTAATGACGCTCAAACAAGTACAAAAACTATTTTGTATTTGGATAAACTTTTTTAAAAAATTTTAATGTATTAAAAACATCTTTTGTTTTTGCTTTTTTTTTAAGTAAGGTATTATTAGCTTTTAAAAAATAAATAATTTACTTTTTTAATAAAAGTAATTTTTTTAAAAAAGTTAAGTACGATTTTGAAAATGTTTAAAAGGTATAAACCGAAAATGTTTTTCGTCCCCAACCTTTTTTTTGCATACAAAATCGTCCTCAAAGTTTAACTTGATTTTAAAATCGTCCTTACCTTGGAGACAAAAATCGTACGGAGGTGGCGGCGGAAGCGGAGGCAGAATAGATCGTAGACAGCTTCTTCTTCTTCTTCTTCCCTTCCCTCTTCTTCTTCTTCCCTTTCCCCTTCGCAGGAGCAACACTCTCTTTTTTTTATTCTTTCTTTTTTTATTTTATAAGTTTTTTATTATGGGTAATTTGGTCTAAAATTTTAATATTTAAGTAAAAATGACGATTTTAAAACTTAGTTTTAAACTTTAGGAACGATTTTGCATGTAAAAAAAGTTGGAAACGAAAAAAATTTTCGACCTATACTTTAAGAGCCAAAATTGTATTTAACTCTTTTTTTAAATGATATATCTAAATAGATTTAAAATTGAATAAAAGTATTTTATTAAAAATAATACTTTTTTAATTCAAAAAAACCAATCTGAACCAATTCTTATTGTTTCTAGTTTAAAATTTTTTATTTTTGACTTTTTTAGAAAATAAAAAATGACGTTGTTTAAGGAGTAAAGAAAAACCGGCCAAATTCCACAAACTAGACTGCTGGTTTGATGGACTTTTTCAGCAACTTTTATAGAAGCAAGTGTTTTTTATTAAAACCAAATTAATGGAATGACCAATTTTTTATTAACCGAGTTGAATTTACCAATTTGGTTCGATTTTTAAAACCAAAGTTATAAGTTGATTTTTATTTTTTTAAGTTGCACTTATAAAAGAGATTTAGAGGCAAATATTAAGAGATAGAAATTAAATTAAATATTTATATTATGTTTAATATAAAATATATAAGATTAAATTATACCTGAGTATCTTATTTAATTTAAAATAATATAGAGTCTAAAATAAATAAAATTATTTAAATATCTTTATTAATTAAAAAAATAAAAACAAAATAATAGAAAACAACATCAGAATTATTAATCAAAACCAAATATCATAACCAGAGTAGATTGGGAGAAAAGCAAAATCAAAATCTAAGAAAACAATATCAACAAAGTTTATTATAGGAGTAACAGATTCAAAAATTGGATCCTAAGGACTACATGTTTTACCAAACGTAACACAAAATTCATTTGATTTAACAAGTTTCAATTTTTTTGATAAAAATATACAACAACTCTAGATCTTAAACCACACGCATATAATAGGAATAACAATAAAAAATAAAATAAAAGATACAATAAAGATAATAGAAAAATATTAAAATTTTTCACTTGTAAAAAAATCTTCGTAAACCAGTATGATTTTAATTTTTTATTGAAAGAGACCACATGAGAAGAGAAGAGTATTTTCAGGTCTCTTTTCTCTTTTTTTTTTCGTGCGTATTAGAAAAAAATTTAAAAAATATACTATTAAATTTGGTAAATTTTATAATGTAGAATGTAATTTTTTTTACACATATAAAATTTTGGTGGATACTTTTAAAAATGAATACGTATTGTACTGTACTCTATGTCTAATCAGGTCTTGTAGCTTACTCTATGTCTAATTAGGTCTTGTAATCTCTTAGCTAATCAATAGGATAGTTTGCAGTAATTTGTCCTTTTATATTAAGTATTAATTGAAATTAATTTTTAAATGCAAGTGTTAATTAGACAGATTAAATTTTATTTGTAAAAGGCCAGTTACAAATTTAGACCATATTTAAATTTGGACTTAAATAAGCCCTGCTTTTTATTGATATAGTTGATTAATTATTATAGTTTGTTATTTATAACTTTATCATTTGTCCGTGACCAAAGAAAGAAAAAAAAATATTAATAGTCACCTTTGATTATTTTAATCAAAGACAAAATAAAATAAAATATTATAAAAATAAAAATCTAATTTTAGAAAATGAATCATGATATGACTTTATTTTTAGATAAAACTTTTCTTGTTGCACTTTTTTTGTATTATAAATATTATATATCTTATAATTATTCAAATTTTTAAATATTATTTTAGATTTTATTAAAAAAATAAAATCGTACGATAGAAAATATTCATTTAGAAACTAAAATAAAATATTTCAACATTTGATTTTCCTATAAAATAACTATACATATAAATTTAGTGTGTAAGTATAATAATTGTAAGGGTTAAAAACTTAAAATATAATAAAGTAAAGGTTTGGTCATAGTATCCATTGTATTCAGTGACGGATCTAAAAAATTTTAATAATGGGGACAAAATTTATATAACATAGTAATGATTTTTATAATAAAAATAATATGTATAAAAAACTTAAATATTAAATTATCTATTAATCATTATATATTTGTGTATAAATACATATATTGTTTAACTTATTTTTATTGTGTATTTTATATTTTAATAGATAATTATTTTTTATGTATATATAGCATAATTATTGTTATGATTATATTTTATTATTGTAAAATATGATTAGCCTTCAAAATATCTAATATACAAATTAAAACACTAAAATAGTCATTTAAATAATAATAATATATAATTTAAAATTCTATTATTTTAGGTTTTATATTTTTAAAAAATTAAGTAATTTTTCTCTTAACACTACTATCAAAATTTCTCTCTTTCCATATATATTACTAAACAATTATTTAGAAATTCACTTCCCAACACAATTAGAAGTCGAATCTTATTGATATTCATAGTTAAAAAAGTTCTTTTAATTAATACAGTTGCTACACAAAAATTAAAGCTAATTTGAAAAGAAGATAAATAATATTTCTTTGAGTTAATTTAAAAAAAAAACACTAATTTCATTTAAATATGAGAATTGATTATTTTAACGAATATCTAATATAAATTTTTTAAATTGACGATTAAATACCAAAAGTTGAATAAAAATTTATTGTGGGATCAAATATAATAAATTAATGGGACAAATAAATATTATTATCATACACTACTAAAAAAAATTTCAAATCGTAGTGGGGGTGCTTGCCCCCACACCTCTATACTTGGATCCGTCCCTATTAGTATTTAATTTGATTTTCATTGTTTTTTTTTTTGGAAATAATGCTGTATTAATTTATTTATTTATTTATTTTTGTCTTTATTAATTTATTTATGTTAAAAAACCTAAAAGGGTTATACCATATTTTTTTGTTGGTGAACAGTTATACCGTATATTAAAAGATCTAAAATGATTATTTTAGCCCAAATTAAAGTATGGTCTAATTTTTAATTGGTCTGTTACAAAAAAATCTAACCCACTTAATTAATACTTTCATTCAAAAATTAATCTCAATTAATATTTAATATAAAGAGACAAATCACTATCCTATTGATAAATCAAGAGGCTGCAAGACTTGATTAAACATAAAAGAGCATTACAACAGATTTTTCATTTTTAAAAACTTCCACCTAAGTTTTATACATGTAGAAAAAAATTACATTCTGTACTATAGAATTCACCATTAAATTTTTAATTTTTATTTTTAAAAAGTTCAGTCTCTTCTAATTTTATTTTTTGAAAGACATTGAAAAGAATTAAAATGATGTGCTCTAAAACTAAAATAATTTAGGTCTCTAACTAGGAGTTAATACTCAAAATGGTCCCTGAAATTTGACCTCTGACTCAATTTAGTCCTTAAAATTTCAATTGGCTCTAATTGTCCCCTGAAATTTTGGCTCGTGCCTCAATTTGACCCTTTCGTCATTTTTCGTCACCAAAAAACTGATCTAGCAATTTTAGTTGACACCTAACACCATAGCAGTTAGATGACATGGCAAAATATTTGAAGGCATCAATTTATCCCCTAAAAATTTCAAATAAAACCTAGCAGCCCCAATTTTTTCATATCGCAAAAGTCTCTCCAAAAGTTGAAAAGGATATTGGGGAGCAACAGCCAAGGTTCAGGTAGCTCTAGTAGAGGTCTTTAGCGTAGTAGCTGGGTTAAGAACACATACCATGACAGAGGTGGGAAGGTTCTCCATTAGTGCGGTTGTGAGTTGCGTTCTATTCTTCGATAGTTTGGGAGCTCTTTGATTCCTCTTCCTCTGAATCTTCTGTCACTGGAGGCCACCGCACCTTAATGGAGGTATAACAATCCAATTCATTACCCGTTCTAAGAACTCCACATCGCCCCCTACCCCAAGACCACATATTATATCCATCCCGCGCAATAATAATAGTATATGCAGTTCCGTATTCAACTCGAATCGGATCTAAAAATTTAGGTTGGTATGGAGTACATGGTTTACGCAGGGGTGAGAGGACATCACCATAATCTAATGAACCACGACCAGCATCAGGGCATAAGCCAATATCCTTCTCCATTCCCCATGACCACACATCTCCTGATGAGAAAATCACACTTGTATGAAACAAGCCACAATCGATACCAATAAGAGATATATCTTACGACAAGTCTTAAATAGGTGTAGGAAATAATGCGCTTTGTGTTGTTCCATGCCCGAGTTGGCCATTATCCTCAAGGTCAAAAGTCCAGCACTTGCTTTCTAACTTGGTAGATTTTTTTTTGCGAGTGAGCAAGAAAGTGTGAGCAGCACCACATGCTATGTTATAAATTATCTAAGGGGACTCCTCATCAAATATTTTTTTATTGTACCTTAATTGATCTTTTTCCTTCTACTTCAGAGACACTAGTTGAAGAATCATGTAAGTGCAACTCAAAAAACTTATAAATTCCACCAATAACATTTTCATCAAGTGTGTCCTCTCTGTCAGTGCCATGTTGACCATCCATACCTAGTACTCATCGTACTACATATCTATATCAGCACAAAATTTCAAAGACATCCACATGATATTCACTCTTGCAAAAGTAGTGTATAGTAATTGATCCATTTTTGAAGGGAGAGAGACTGAATTCTTCTTCCCTTATTAGCACTTATCAATATTTACTCTGAGACCCAAATGACATAAAAAAGGTAAAAATTGGACATATTTATTTACACCATTACACTTGCAATGCAATTAAGAAGATGTATAAAATTTGTTATATAGTCTCAAATATTTTTCTCCATATTAATTTCATATTGTTGATGTTAGCAACTATTATTGCTCAAAAAGTAGCCTTATATGTAATTTTAAAATACAGCTAATAATACAGCAAGAGTCTGGCAACATATCATTAAAAATTATTTTAATGTCTTAGCTGACATAACAATTTATCATATATTCCTTATTCCATTATATAAGTTTATAAAGAAAAAGGGTTCAATTGTTTCTCTTTTGATCAAATTAATTAAACATATGCTTAAAAAAAGCCAAATACTACTCTTAATGTATCAAAATTTAATTAGATGACACTGCAAACAAGTTTATACTACTCTTAATGTATCAAAATTAATTAACTTCAAAAAAAGAAAAATAATAAATAAAAAAAATGAGTAGGTGTAAAGAGTTACACTTGTAGAACCTATGCACAATTACTCAAGAGGGGGGGTGAATTGAGTAATGCAACAACAATGAATCTTTTTGCGAAAGTTAAAGACAATATATATAAGTGTTATTGTACTAGTATTTTTCCAAGAGCTTAACTCAATTGCTAAGCATTTATAAGGAGCTTTTACTTTCCAATAGACACCAACTCAAATAAATTGATCAAGCTTTTCACCAATCGGACTTAAGCCACTCCTTAAGTACTTACGAAGCTACTTTTCGATCACAATTTATTTGCTCAAAAGTAAAAGACGATAATATTGAAGAGATGAGTTTGGAGAGATGCAAACGCTATTTAGAGTGGTTCGGCACAATCCTTGTCCTACGTCCACTTTCTTTCTCAATCGCAATTGAGAAGTTCCACTATTGCCAAGCTTCAAGGTGCTCGCGCAAAACCTTTTACAATTCGAGTCCTTAGTTTCTAACACCTCACGGTATATGATCACCACTCGTATACTAACCCACTCCACTCAGAGATACCTTTCTCTAAGATTTGCCTTGAGTATTTAGTATACCTCTTTGGTATCCTCACCGACTATAGTGTTTATAACTCTTGACTCAACCTTGGAGATCACACTCCAATTTACAAGGTGTACAAGAAAATAATTCTCAAAGAATTGTTGAGATGAAATGAGTACTCTCTAGAAGAGTGTATGATTACAAGTTTAGCACTATTGAACCAATTGATATTGCTCTCTCAAATTGTGTATTATATCACTTTAAAAAATGTGTAGAATGAAAGAATATGAACAAGATAGTTTTCAAATACTCAAAATTGTGAAATAAGGCTTCAATCCATCCATTTATAGATTCCCCAAACCTTAGAAACGTTGGGGAATTAATGGGATGGAGCCTTTATGTCAAAACTAGCCGTTTTTTATGTTTTTGAATTATTTGCATCGATGCATAACACTTTGCATCGATGCAAATGTGTCTTTGACGCTGAAATTTGAATTTTCAGCTAGGTTGCATCGATGCAAACATCTTTGCATCGATGCAACAAGTCGTTGCATGCTTTGCATCGATGCAAGATGAGTGTGCATCGATGCAAACCTTAAAGAATGGCTTAAAATCACTTCAAAATGCTTAGGATTGATCTCAAACTTGTTGGAGTCAATTCCTATGCTTTTGTATCTTTGAAAAACAAGTTTTAAACCATTTGGCTAGCATCGAGTTGCAAGATGTGCATCAAAACATTTTGTGAGTGTGTGTTGAGAGATTTAGCAATTGGTTCTTAACAAGAAGTTACCTAAGTCCTAAGACACTATACTTGTCTTCAAATGTTGTGGACTTGAGTTTCTTGTTGTTGTTGTGTTGCTTTCAACTCTTCATTCCTCAACGTTGAATGTTGGTTGATCTTTCAACATGCTTGATCATTCAAGTTGTTTGTTTGGTTTGCCTTTCATGTCGTTTGTTGGTTTGTCATTCATCAAAACCTACGAATACAAACTTCGCATACAAGCAACATGATTTACAATTTCCCCCTTTTTGATAATGACAAACCAATTTTTGAGGATATGCATTTATAAATGATTTTGAAAGCAACAATAATGCACTTTGTTTTATAGAAAGCTTTGGAGAAGTCTTCACAAAAAAATTTTGCAGGAGTTCCCCCTAAATATGTGCATTTGTTCCTTTAAAGGGCGTTTATCAAAGAAAACGATTTAGATATCAAAGTTTTTGCTTAGCGGAAGTCTTTTTGAAATCATTGTTTTGCAAACTTATTTCTTCTTTTCAAATCCTCAAGAAAAAGTTCAAAACTTCAAATATTCTCAAACTTTTCTTCCTTTTTCAAAAGTTCAAAACTTCAAATATCCTCATTTCTTCCCCCTTTTGACATTATCAAAAAAAGAGGGAGTTTGAAATGTGTCATAGAAGCATGCATAAAACAATGAAAAAATTTTTAAATTCAATTTCTCTATTAATCTCAAGGATGAGATATTCCCCCTTTCAAAAGGAATTTGATTTCCTCTTTTTATATAGAATAAGCATGCATAATTCCCCCTAAAATATATCAAGGCATGCACATTAACTTAAAATAGGGGTACCAAGCCTATTTTGAGTTATTCACCAAATAAGCATACAAGCATTAATCATTTAACAGAATTATAAAGGAAATATCAAAGTGTTTAAACCATAATAGAAATCCTTAACTTACTAGGAGTTAGTTTAACAATTCATATAATCAAATAAGCATAAAGCAATAAAAAGTGACTTGATGAAGAGGAGACAATCAATCTTGGTCTTCATCATCATCAGTATCCTCTTCATATGGTAGGTGGATGCCGAAATACTCATATAAGTCATCAATACGACGATCCAAGCGACCCGTGCGATGATCTACACGAGACACACGACGATTAAGTGCTTCAAGTTGCCGACCATGCTCTACTTCAATCCTTTGGATGTTTTGGTTGATGGATTGTAATTCTCTCATTACATCAACCAAGGAGGGTGGTTCTTGAGCTTGAGGTGCTTGTGGGGGAGCTTGCTCTTGAGGATCTTGTTCATCAACATTTCTTCTTCCCATTTTGTTGAGAAGATGAGTGTTGATACAAGATTGAGGTGGTACTTCCTTGGCAATTTCATTTGATACATCAATACCAACATAATCAAAGACTTTAGACCATAGGCAAAGAAATCCTAATCCACCATTCCTATCCTTCATCTTGAGCCTAGTCATATGTTGTACTATAAAGTATGGCCAATTAATCTTAATCCCATTTATCATAGCCCACATGACAATCAAATCTTCATCATTTACATTCGCATGCCCGGATATTCTAGGTTGCAATACATAGGTGACTAGATATAACAAAGTTCTATGTTCCGCACTCATTGAATTGCAACTAATTTTTGAGTGAGCTCCTTGTACAAGGTTGAATAAATGCATGGCATTTTCCTTTGAATAACCCCATTCATCAATTGGGGTCTTACCACCTTGAAACAAGTCACCTTGATTTGGCAACTCCCAAATGGTGGCTAACTCATCACCATCTAGCCTATAATCCTTTCTTCCTATCTTGAAGAGTAATGTGAAATTTGATTCATCTTCCTCAACAATCTCAATCATGAGTGTACTATTATAGGCTATGGCAACTAAATCCGGATAATATTTACTCTTAATTTGAACAAAATCCATGAGACCTTGATGAACTAGAATAGCCTTAAGAGTATCAAACTTATGAATGACAAGAAGGGTCGGATCCAAATACCTCGGAGGAATTTCCTTTCTTCCGGCGAGCCTTGCCTCATAGAATTGAAGATCTTCATTAGAAGCAAAGTACCTTGCCAAAGGATGATTATTTGGAGGTGGAACCACACTTGAAGAGCTTTTTGACTTTTTCATAGTTCTCTTGATTCTAGGCATTGTTGATGATTTTGTTTTATGGGTTTTGTAGAGGAGAATGTGGGGACTTCAAATATGTAGTTTGTTTGTAGTGGGTATCAAAGTTTTGTGAGTTGTATGAAGCTATATGTGAGCTTGTTTTGGAGGTTATGGAGGTTTGAATTTGGGGATATGAGTTGTGAGGTTGAAGATGATGAAAAAGTGGGGTTTTGTTGCTCAAAAATGCCAAATTCACGTGTTTTTGTGCAATTTGGTCGAGTTTGCATCGATGCAATAGGCTTTGCATCGATGCACATAGCACGTCGTGTGCTTTGCATCGATGCAGAGCTTGGTTGCATCGATGCAACATACATCATTTTGCCCAAAGTCACCAAATTTTCATCCTTTGGTGGTTCTTTCTTCAATCCTTTGAGTTTCATTATGTATATACTCACTTAAACCATGATAAACTTCAATTTGTTGATCCTCCATTGTTTATAATCTTCAAATTCTTCAATCTACCTCAAGATTGATCACTCATTCATCAACTCATAAACCTACAAAACAATGGCTAATTGGATATCTCCAATGCTTAAGTTAGTAAGAGATACAAAAATAGCAATATAAATACAATGAATTCAAACAAATCATATTAGATTAGAATCCAAGATACCAAGTTCATTTCGGATGTTAAAAAAACTTTCTTTACATAAAGGTTTAGTGAAGATGTCCGCTAGTTGTTTACTGGTTTCGACAAATTCAATAACCACATCACCCTTTTGAACATGGTCTCTTATGAAGTGATGTCTAATCTCAATATGCTTGGTTCTTGAATGTTGAACCGAATTCTTGGTTAAATTTATTGCACTAGTATTATCACATTTGATAGGAATGTGATCAAGCAGGAGTCCATAGTCCATAAGTTGTTGTTTCATCCATAAAATTTGGGCGCAACAACTACCGGCGGCTACATACTCGGCTTCGGCGGTAGACAAGGCTACACTTACTTGTTTCTTACTATGCCATGAAACAAGAGAGTTTCCTAGCAAGTGACAAGTGCCGCTAGTGCTTTTCCTATCCAATTTGCAACCGGCAAAATCGGAATCGGAATAACCAATCAAATCACAAGTGGATCCTTTCGGATACCACAATCCAACATTTAATGTTCCTATGAGATACTTCATAATCCTTTTCACCGCACTTAAGTGAGATTCCTTAGGATTAGCTTGGTATCTCGCACACATGCATACACTAAACATGATATCTGGCCTACTTGCCGTTAGATAAAGTAATGATCCTATCATGCCTCTATACTTCTTTACATCTATGCTTTTACCTTGTTCATCTTTGTCAAGGTAGCAAGTAGTGCTCATTGGTGTGTCCATTGCCTTAGCATTGTCCATTCCAAATTTTTTGAGCAATTCCTTGCAATATTTGGTTTGGCTAACGAAAGTTCCTTCTTTTCCTTGTTTGATTTGCAGACCAAGGAAGAAGTTGAGTTCGCCCATCATGGACATTTCAAATTCACTTTGCATGAGGTTTGAGAAAAACTTGCAAAGTGATTCGTTAGTTGAACCAAATATTATGTCATCGACATAAACTTGTACCAAAAGGATATTTTTGTTTTCAATCAAGATAAATAAAGTTGTATCAACCTTCCCTCTTCTAAAACCCTTTTCTATTAAAAACTTGCTCAAACGTTCATACCAAGTTCTTGGAGCTTGTTTAAGACCATAAAGAGCTTTCTTGAGTTTAAAAACATGGTTAGGATTTTCATAATCCTCAAAACCGGGAGGTTGTTCAACATATACTTCTTCTTTAATGAAACCATTAAGAAAGGCACTCTTAATATCCATTTGATAAAGTTTGAAGTTATAAGAGGATGCAAAAGCAAGTAACATCCTAATTGCTTCTAATCTAGCTACGGGAGCATAAGTTTCGTCATAATCAATGCCTTCCTCTTGATTATAACCTTTAGCTACTAATCTAGCTTTGTTTCTAACAATTGTACCATTTTCATCGAGTTTATTTCTAAAAACCCATTTTGTTCCTACAATTGTTTGATTACTTGGTTTAGGCACCAATTCCCAAACGTCATTTCGTTTGAATTGGTTAAGCTCCTCTTGCATTGCCATAACCCAATGTTCATCATTAATTGCGGACTCAATGGTAGATGGTTCAATTTGAGAAACAAAAGCACTATATGCAAATAAATTTTTAAAAGTGGATCGAGTTGTTACCCCTTTCGAAACATCACCAATGACGTTGTCTAGAGGATGATCCTTTGAAGTACGCCAATCCTTTAGAAGTGCATTTATTTGTGCTTGTGATGGTTCAATTTCTTCAACTTGAACACTATCCTTTGTTGAGCTTGTAGAGGCTTCATTTAAATCTTTTTCTTTGTCTTCACCATTCAAATTTAGTGAATCGAAGTTTTCTACATTTTCATCAAAATCTTTTCTAGTACAACAATGGTTAGTTTCATCAAAAGCGACATGAATACTTTCTTCCATAGTCATGATGCGTTTATTATATACTCTAAAAGCTTTGCTAGTTAAAGAGTAGCCTAAGAAGATTCCTTCATCAGCCTTAGCATCAAATTTGCCTAAGTTATCTTTTCCATTATTTAGAATAAAGCATTTACAACCAAAGACGTGAAGGTGGGAAATATTTGGCTTTCTTCCTTTGTACAATTCGTACGGTATTTTCTTAAGAATAGGTCGAATGATAATCCTATTCATAACATAACACGCGGTACTAACCGCATCCGCCCAAAAGTACTTAGGAATATTAGCCTCATTGAGCATAGTTCTCGCCATTTCTTCTAAATGACGATTTTTCCTTTCAACCACACCATTTTGTTGTGGTGTTCTAGGAGAGGAAAAATTATGCTCAATGCCATTTTCTTCACAAAAAGTTTCAAAAAGATTGTTTTCAAATTCTCCACCATGATCACTTCTAATAGATGATATATGCAAATTCTTTTCATTTTGAATAACTTTGGCTAATCTTTTGAATGCTCGAAATGCATCACTCTTGTTTGCTAGGAACAAGGTCCATGTAAATCGAGAGTAATCATCAACAATAACTAAAGCATAGTAATTGCCACCAAAGCTCATAGTTCTAGAAGGACCAAATAAATCCATGTGCAAAAGTTGTAATGGCCTTGTTGTTGAAACAATGTTTTTGGATTTAAAAGAGGCCTTTACTTGTTTTCCCTTTTGACATGCGTCGCAAAGGACGTCTTTTTCAAAACGTAGCTTTGGTAAGCCAATTACTAACTCTTTAGAGACCAACTTGTTAAGATGGTCCATGTTAGCATGAGCTACTCTACGATGCCATAACCAAGTTTCATCATTTTTACTAACAAGGCATTTCACATCATTTGAGGAAACTTCATTTAGATTAATCATGTATACATTGTCAACACGGTGCCCAATTAGCACAATTTCATTAGTGTCTTGCCTTTTTATCAAACAACATTTTGAATCAAAGGTGACTAAGTTTCCTTTGTCACAAAGTTGGCTAACACTAATGAGATTATGTTTGAGACCTTTGACAAGTATAACATTATCTATGGAAGTAGAAGGATTTTTACCAACTTTTCCAACGCCGATTACTTTGCCGGTGTTGTTGTCTCCATAGATCACGTTTCCTCCGTTTGTAGGCTCTATTGCGGTGAACTTTGATTCATCGCCGGTCATGTGTTTGGAGCATCCACTATCAACATACCAATTTGTATCCTTAGCTCCAACACGTACCTTTTCTTCGCTTGCCATTAAGCAAAGATTTGCAACCTCGTCGTCATCGGAGTCGGATTCATCCTCGTTCTCCCATGATATGTATGCTTTCTCCTTCTTCTTAAATTTCTTGTTTTTGTCTTCCTTTTGAAGTTTTGGACAATTGGGTTTGATGTGTCCAACTTCTCCACACTCATAGCATTTTGGTACCTTTGTTTTGCTCTTGAAGTTTTTCTTCATTGCAAACTTATTGAATCTTTTTAATAAGAGTGCAAATTCTTCATCTCCTTCTTCTTCATTATCATCACTCTCTTCTTGCAGTGATGTTGTTTTAAGGGCGAGACTTTTCTTCTTGCTTTCTTCACCTTTTTGTCTATTTAGCATAGTCATTTCATAGGTGAGAAGATTTCCTCGCAGTTGATCAAATGTAAGTTGATCATAGAGCCTTCCTTCCACAATGGCGTTCACTTTGGAGTTCCATTTTGGTGTAAGGCTTGTAAGCACCTTGGTCACAATTTGTTTATCATTGTATTTTGTGCCAAGCATGCTTAGATTGTTGAAGATCTTGGAGAGTCTTTCAAGAGCTTCTTCAATGCTCTCTTCATCTTTCATTTTAAAATTTTCCCATTCATGAACCAACATAAATACCTTTGATTCTTTAACGTGGTCGGTTCCTTCGTAAGTGATTTGGAGTTTATCCCAAATCTCTTTAGCAGTTTCACATGTAGAGATCTTCATATAATCATGCTCGTTAAGTGCACAATGAATGAAGTTGATGGCTTTATCATTCATTGCCACTTTCTTCCAATCATCGTCACTATATTCATCTTCTCCTTTCGGTACTTGCTTCGAGACGGAGACTCCTTCTTCTTTAGCGCTTGTTGTCTTTGTTGGAATGTGATTTCCATTCTCAATTACTTTCCAAATTCTCACATCTTGAGAACGGATCCAAATTCTCATCTTATTTTTCCAATAAGAGTAATTTGTTCCGCTAAAAAGAGGAGGTCTAGCGGTTGAGTTACCTTCGCTAGTGTTGTTGTTGTTAAAGCCTGTGCTTGCCATGATCTTTTCCCTTAAACGGTTAAGTCTTTCAAAGGGTTAAGCTCTGATACCACTTGTAGAACCTATGCACAATTACTCAAGAGGGGGGTGAATTGAGTAATGCAACAACAATGAATCTTTTTGCGAAAGTTAAAGACAATATATATAAGTGTTATTGTACTAGTATTTTTCCAAGAGCTTAACTCAATTGCTAAGCATTTATAAGGAGCTTTTACTTTCCAATAGACACCAACTCAAATAAATTGATCAAGCTTTTCACCAATCGGACTTAAGCCACTCCTTAAGTACTTACGAAGCTACTTTTCGATCACAATTTATTTGCTCAAAAGTAAAAGACGATAATATTGAAGAGATGAGTTTGGAGAGATGCAAACGCTATTTAGAGTGGTTCGGCACAATCCTTGTCCTACGTCCACTTTCTTTCTCAATCGCAATTGAGAAGTTCCACTATTGCCAAGCTTCAAGGTGCTCGCGCAAAACCTTTTACAATTCGAGTCCTTAGTTTCTAACACCTCACGGTATATGATCACCACTCGTATACTAACCCACTCCACTCAGAGATATCTTTCTCTAAGATTTGCCTTGAGTATTTAGTATACCTCTTTGGTATCCTCACCGACTATAGTGTTTATAACTCTTGACTCAACCTTGGAGATCACACTCCAATTTACAAGGTGTACAAGAAAACAATTCTCAAAGAATTGTTGAGATGAAATGAGTACTCTCTAGAAGAGTGTATGATTACAAGTTTAGCACTATTGAACCAATTGATATTGCTCTCTCAAATTGTGTATTATATCACTTTAAAAAATGTGTAGAATGAAAGAATATGAACAAGATAGTTTCCAAATACTCAAAATTGTGAAATAAGGCTTCAATCCATCCATTTATAGATTCCCCAAACCTTAGAAACGTTGGGGAATTAATGGGATGGAGCCTTTATGTCAAAACTAGCCGTTTTTTATGTTTTTGAATTATTTGCATCGATGCATAACACTTTGCATCGATGCAAATGTGTCTTTGACGCTGAAATTTGAATTTTCAGCTAGGTTGCATCGATGCAAACATCTTTGCATCGATGCAACAAGTCGTTGCATGCTTTGCATCGATGCAAGATGAGTGTGCATCGATGCAAACCTTAAAGAATGGCTTAAAATCACTTCAAAATGCTTAGGATTGATCTCAAACTTGTTGGAGTCAATTCCTATGCTTTTGTATCTTTGAAAAACAAGTTTTAAACCATTTGGCTAGCATCGAGTTGCAAGATGTGCATCAAAACATTTTGTGAGTGTGTGTTGAGAGATTTAGCAATTGGTTCTTAACAAGAAGTTACCTAAGTCCTAAGACACTATACTTGTCTTCAAATGTTGTGGACTTGAGTTTCTTGTTGTTGTTGTGTTGCTTTCAACTCTTCATTCCTCAACGTTGAATGTTGGTTGATCTTTCAACATGCTTGATCATTCAAGTTGTTTGTTTGGTTTGTCTTTCATGTCGTTTGTTGGTTTGTCATTCATCAAAACCTACGAATACAAACTTCGCATACAAGCAACATGATTTACAACACTGTTACAAAATCTGCAAGAGCAGATTATGATATGCACCAGAAGTAATAGCAATAATTTTGGGTGTGTCTGCTTCTCCTCCATTAAGGTAATAGAGCGAAAAAAATGAAAAACAAATCTCATGAAGTAGAGCAAAAAAATGAAAAACAAACCTCATGCAACATTTTAAAGAAATGGTGATTCCGAGGCAATTAGTCTTTACAATAGAGGGCAGAACAAGTAAGAAAAGCTTCAAACTTTAGTTACAGTAACACACATTGTTCTTTTCTGAGGATACGTATATCAAGGGAGGAAGAGGAAGAAGAAGGATCAATTGGGAATTTCATTTTGAGGTAGTTAACGCTTGTGTTTTGGCTTAACCCTGTTCTCATGTCATACACGTCGTTTTTAAACAATTTGGGCGGCAAGAATTAAACGACGTCGTTTTGATAGTGCTAAGTGTCAACTAAAATTGGCAAGTCAGTTCTCCGGTGACAGAAAGCAACAAAAAAATCAAATTGAGGCGCGGGTCAAAATTTTAGAATACAATTAGAATCAATTAAAACTTTGAAGACTAAATTGAGTCAGAGTAAAATTTCAAACACCATTTTAAGTATTAACTCCACTAAGGGTCCGTTTGGAAAACACCAAAAAGCTATTTTTTTCAACTTTTGACTTATAAAAGGTTATATTAATAGTGTTTGGTACAATTTTTTAGATAAACTTTTAACTTTTCAAAAAGTTATTTAAGAACTTTTGAATAAATTAAAAAATATGACTTTTTCTATTTTCAAAAATTATTTTATCACTCATATTTAATGCACAACTTTAAAACAAAGATTTGTATAATAACTTTCTAAATTTAAAATAACTTATTTAAAAATTATTATTAATAAAAATTCTTATATTTTAAATTTTTTTTTAAAAAATTTATTTAAGAAGACGAATTCTGTTTTCATTTTCCCCGTATGGAGCGCTGAGTTACTTACGAAAGCTCTGCGCATAAAGCTGTTGGTCTTGCTGTGGCTAGCTTGTTTGGTGTATATGGCTTGTAAGTTTCTTATCTCGCCCACTGGTTTGTAACAACTAGCAGCTCTTGATAGAGAAGCTCTGTAAGGACTATTTTAAGGCAGGCCCCACTCAATGCGGTTTTTTACCCAAACTTGCCGTAACTAGTAATTAGGAAACACAATCACGCATTCCAAATTCACGGTCTCAGTCCATGTCCTTGTGTTTCAGGGAAAACGAACGCTTACCTTGTGGTCAGATTTAGTTATAGTGTGTGTTTGGATTACGGTTTGTAAACGAAAGTTTACATAAAATTAAGTTTGCAAAATTGATTTTGATCAAAAATGAGTTGGTATTAACGTGATTTATGTTTGGTAATTCTCATTTAAAATGGATTATAGTAAACTAAATATTGTTTGGACTATATTATTTAAAATCACTTTTAGATGAAAAATTACAAAAAGAGACATAAATTTAAATAATTATTTTATGTTATCTTATAATGTTATTTTAGATATCTAAATAAATTTTAATTTTTCTTAGTACTCTCAGTATTCTTTACTCTAATAGGATTAATAGAATCATAATACAAAGTAAAAAAAATATTCTATTAAAAAAAATAACAATAACAGTTAAAAAATTCATATAAACAAAAAATAATAAGAGTTTTATAAAAAATAATAATATGCATGAAAGAGTATTGGAGAAAAAACATTTTAAAACAAATAACAAATATATGAATAATGAAGGACACAATTGGTACATAGAAATATTTTTTCAGTCCAACAAAAAGTGAACGGAATATCAAGAATTTGTAACTTTTGTTAAACGTGGGTTGAAGAATAGAATCACTTCTGCGTTAATAGGCTTAGTTTGATAAATTTTTTACTTTTCAAAAATAACTTGTTTGGTAAATCTTTTACTTTTAAAAAATAACTTATAAAAGTTAATTTATGAAAGATGGCTTTTTAAAAATGGTAGCATTTATGTTTGGTAAATCAAATAAAAAATAGCTTTCAATAAACACAAGCAACATCAATTAAGTTTGGTAAAATAGTTTTTAAAATTTAAAAATACTATAATAGACATAAATATAAGCATTAAATCTGAAAATTTGAAAAACTATCTTAGCTGCTTTCAAAAGTACTCAGATCTTTTAAAAGCTGCAAGCACAAGCACATGGTCTTTTTGATTTACTAAATACAAAATAAGAGCTTGAACTTTTAAAAAGCACAAGTACCTTTTCGAAAAATTTTACCAAACCAAACCTTAGATGATAGAAAGTTACCAAAAATACAAATGAAGCGTTCAAGAAATTCAAATGCACTTCTCTCTTCTCTTCTCCAACGCGTTTGCCAAACACATGTTTAATCTTTCAATGTTCAATCTTTCAACAATCATCAAAATCAATTCCAACTATTCGCGATATATCAAATAATTCATTTAAAATCAGAGTCTCAGTCAATTTATCGCAACAATCAATAACTCAATCACAAATTCACATCCGCACCGAATTTTAATCACAATTTCAAGCAATCACATAAGCTAACCATTTTTCATTTAAACTGACACATTTTTAATTATCTAATTAATTTTGTAGACATTCTAAAATTACCGTTAAAGTTTAAAAACAAATCCCCTAGCTCAATATAGAAACTTGCCGAAATCACCAAACACGCCAGCACCGTTAGCAATTCCAACACCTATTTCTATAGCGGCAACAGCGGTGGTTCTGAGTAGCTTCGATGAATCAATCCAGTGAAAATGGCATTGACGGGCATTGCAGAATGGTGGTCACACCAGCTACTCCCCTCCGGCAGTGACTTCCGGGGCAGCAACCTCTTTGTCAGCAGCTCCAATAACAGCGTAAAGCTCAGTGGTGGTCACGTCATCAGCGGAGGATCCTTTCTTCCTCTCCTCTGTGAAATTCTGCGATGGTGGTATCGGCAGCGGTGGCGAGGGAAACCACCACACCTTCCTTCTTCTTTCTCTCCTCACCATCGCGTCCTCCCTCTTTTGCACACGCAACCGTGACAGTGATCATGGTATTAGCGGTAGTGTTGGGGGCTTTAGCGACGACAACGGCTTGACAACAGATTGACGGCATCACGACAACCTTCAGCGACAGCGTCAGCGTCGATGATGGTGGCGGGACAGCTCTGTCGGGGTTTGTCTTCCTCTTGCTTGTTCTCAACAGCGTCGGCAGCTCCCAACCTTATCGGTGCCGTCCCCCCTTTCCTCCTCTTCTTCTCTTCCCGTTTCGTAACTCTCCCTCTCTAATCTCTGTTCACGTGGGGGGTGTGTTTGCGGGGAGTGGATCCTCTCCAATGGAAAAAAAATTGGATGACCCTTCATTGCTCTCTCTCCTATTTAATTTTTGTCCCACTTATAGAATTAAAGGTAGTGGTGGAAAAAGGCCAGGCGGCCTGCCAGGGGCCTGCAGCCTGGCCTGTATTTGGCCTGGCCTGACCTGGCCTGTTATAAAATAGGTACAGGCTCAGGCTCTTTTAAAAGCCTTAATACATTAATAGGCCAAGCCCAGGCTTACTAATTAGCCTTATAGGCCTGTCAGGCCTGCCTGGGCTTGTTAAAATATAATTAAATATATAAATAATTATTTGTTATTAATAAAATTATAAAATATTTTAAATTTATTATGTTTTATTATAAATATTTTTGTATATTTTAAATATGTTAAAAGTTTAAAATTTTTTATAAATATTAAATATATGACATATTACATATAACTATTTTTATTAAAAAATAATTTTTTTAAATAATATTTTTATTTTTGTAAAAAAAAAATTATCAGGCCTTTTAACAGGCTTCAGGCCAGGCCAGGCTGAATAACAGGCCAGGCCTAGTACTTTATGAAGAGCCTATAACAGGCTGCAGGCCAGGCTCAGGCCAATCAACTGTATAACAGGCCAGGCCTGTTAAGAGCAAAGCCTGGCCTGGCCTGACCTGTTTCCACCCCTAATTAAAGGTGAGAGATCACACTTTATTCTCTCAAGTGTTAAAAAAATAGAGAAGATTCATTTCCGTGTTTGTGAATAGGAAAGATGGCACCTATCTTAGAGTTAGGAAAATTAGGGTTTGTGAGTTTTTATTTAAGAATTTAGAATTAGGTTTAGAGATTTTATAAAGGAATAAGGATAGAATATATATTTTGATAAAATTGAAAAATAGAATAATAATTTTAAAATTAAATGTATTCTACTAAAAATATTTAAGAATATTATTTATTAATATATCACTGAATTCAAATAATTATTTTTTATTTAATTTATAAAACGAATATATTAATCACTTTTTATAAAATACAATTTAAATCAAAATATTAATTATTTAAATTAAATCATATAAATTTTTATCATTTTTTATTATCAGAATCTTAATTTCAAATTATATAAATAATTAATAAAATTATACAAAAATATTAATTAACTTAAATCTAAAGTATTTATAAACTCATTATTAATAGATTATTTTCTAAAAATAAAAAACTCAAATTAAATCATAAATTATCATAATAAAAGTTACTTAAATTGTACAATTTTTTCTTATTTTTTAATTACCAAAAATTATAATTTCAAGTATACCAAATATTCAATTATAATAAAGATTATATAAAGATCTTAATTAATTTAAACTCTAATTATTATAAAAATTACATATGTCTCCTAATTTAAATTCAAAGTATCATAGAGTTTTATTTAATTACTTTTAGTAAAATAATTTTCTTAGAATAAAATTCTCAACAAATATAATAAATATAAATAACTCATTATTTAATTTTCAAAAACCCAGAATGTTACACAGTCTCTCATTTTTGGATAGATCCATCGAGAGATTAAGAATTGTATAGCTCTGCTAGACTAATTCGGGTGCCAGATTAAAAATTTTCTTTATGGATCAGGGTCCGGAGTATTATATATATGTATGTAGTCATAAGCTATGTTGAGGAGGTACACTGACTGGTTCTTTTTATATGATGTTTTATATATATTGTACATGGTGTATATTATTATATTATCCTTTGTGTTGCTCTATTTATTTCCGTATTCTTGTTTGTGTCTGTTTAATTTGTCGCAAACATTCATTTTTCGTTTAAAAAAATCGATCATATGCTAACTCGATTACAGGCTTAATAATAATTATTAGCTAAGTTTTAAGAACGCAAGTTGGTAGTACTCGATTTTTAGTATGATCATGACATACTAAAAATTGGATCATTACATATCCAACTCCCTTGCCTCCATCCCCACCCATTTTGTTTCTTCCAAACACATTATGTTACTCTTTTTCTTTGTCAAAGTGTTCACCACTTTCATAAATTTTTCTATGAATATGCCTATATTTCATGTATGTTGTTTATGCCTTTATTTTTATCTTCTTTTTTTTATCTCTTTCTTGATGAACTAACTTAATTATCCTTGTCCATTCACAAAAATGTGAAAATCATTGCTTGTTTTGCATTATATTAAAGCACTGATATAACGATTATTACTCATTTAATACTGTACGTGAACCATACAACATGTTGCTTTGGGGTGATAACCTACATTTAGCATAATAAAATATTTGATCTTTATTATGAAGACTTAACTAAGTTTTTATTTTGGTTGTCGATCACCGAGCATATCCTCCTTCTTTATTCAAGTTTGGAACCGGTTATATAACATAAGCAAAATTATATCTTCTGAATCTATTGCATTTCTTTAGACCACAACAATAATTAAACTTTTAAAATTTCTTTTTCCTATTTTGGAAAGGAATTTTCGTAATTTTCTCAAAAATAATATGTACATATGTTTTAATCTTAATCATTGCTGATTTTATCTAATTTATTCAAAATAATTAAATTTTTAAAATAGTTTCTCAGATTGAACTCGTGCACCAATGATATTTCTGAATTTTCAATTTCACCATTTGAACCTTGAGATTGAATTCTAGACTCCATAATAATCCTTAGGCCCATTTCCGATATGACTCAACAAATCAGAATGCTGATGTGGCACAAACATTGCCACGCTGGATGTGTCATACAACATCGTTTAGGGTATTAGTACCTAGTGAGATGAAAACATCACCGTAAAGTTTTACGTGAACGAAGAAAAACAAAACTTTGGAGGCATATATGTTTTGATCATTCACAATTCTTTTCCTTCTTTTCTCCAACACTTAGGTAGCGTTTGGTGGAGAGACAGAGACAGAAAGACTGAGACTGAGAGACAGAGACTGAGAGACAGGGATTGAAACAAATCTCAGTATTCTGTTTGGTGCAAAATGAGAGACAGGAATTGAAACAAGAATGAAACTCTAATTTAATTTGCACAAAGGATAAAATTGAAATTAATTAATTGAAATGAAAGTATTTAAGGTATAAAATATTATTAAAGTTTCAGTCTCCATCTCTAAAAATTTCAGTCCCCTGTGTCCCTACTTTTTGGAGGTACTGAAATACTGAAATTTTGGAAACAGAGACAGACATTTTAGTACCAGTCTCTGAACTAACAAACACAATACTGAGTCTCAGT
This sequence comes from Arachis stenosperma, assembly GCF_014773155.1. Classification (NCBI taxonomy): domain Eukaryota; kingdom Viridiplantae; phylum Streptophyta; class Magnoliopsida; order Fabales; family Fabaceae; genus Arachis; species Arachis stenosperma. The sequence continues at coordinate 61,635,501 of NC_080378.1, read as the reverse complement.
CTCTCAGTCTCTGTCTCAGTACCTGCAAACAAACGCTACCTTAACGCGTTGTCTATATCTTCTTTTGACAATGGTGAAGGCTTAGTGTGGTGGTGTGGTTTGCAAGTTCGGGCAGTTTTGTAGGGATGCTAATGTCGCCGTTGAGTTCGCCAAGTCCGTTTGAAGAAAAGGAAGCACCATTGTTGTTGTTATCGAGGTTAATATATAGTGCAATTATTTTTTATTTTTTATTTTTTTTTGGTAATCATAGATGATCCAAGGGTTTAGTTGGTTTTCTTTCTGTATGTAGTTGGGGGTGTTTTCGTTGTTGTTGAAGGTTTAGGGTTTCAGATGTTCTTCTGTTAGGGTGGGGGTTTTCAAAATGTTCTACTTTTTATTAATAGAACAAGGGAAAATTTGTTTTTTCACTAAACATGATATGCAAAATGTTGATTTTTGGTTTAGTCATAGTCATTGAGTTAAGTTGAAGGGAAAGGAGAAGATAATAGCTGAGGATGATGCATTTGTGGAAGATATTTCAGATCAAGTTGATTTGGGTTTGTAGGAGATGCAAGGGTTGAAGACTATAATGCTTATGATCCGGGGGTTGATTCTGATGGTGCAAATTCATGGCATTTATTAGAGATGAAAACTCCACCGATCTTTGAAGATGAGCTGGATGAAGATAAGGATGCTGATGAGATTTTTCAGTGCTTAGGGAGGGAGCAAGATTTGGTAAATTGCACCTTCCCAGACCTTGTTCGCACTGATGTTCTTGTCCAGTTCTCGGTTGAAGACGAGCGATTCAAACTCCTTGCTGTACACTTCTGCAAAAGGTTGGTTGCAACCAATACTAGAGTTGGAAGAAGAATAAGAAGAATAGCAAAAGATGGAGATAACGGAATAGAAGAAGCAGAGGTACAAGAAGAAGATAGGGGTTCTAGGGTTTATAAATGCAAACAGGGATTACTATGGAGCATCATCACCACATTCCCATATTACCTAGCCGTTATTAATGCCAGAGTGACAGTGATTGTGCCAACTCATCATCTCAACTGCTGAATCATGCTGAAAATGGACCTGAGGACTATTATGGAGCTCAAAGTTCAATCTCGAAGTCCAAAATGATGTAATTGAAAACTCAAGAGTATAATTAGCGTACAAACTGAATTCGAATGACCATTTTGGAAATTTAGTCATCCAAAATATATGTATCACACTCAACCATGATACATGAATATGAAACATAAGCCACCAATCAACCAATATATTCTTGGTGTTTAAAAAAAATTGTTTATAATAATATAAAAGTTGATTCTTTTATTATAACAAGTTTAGTTATTTTGTTTTCCAGAGTCTAATTACTCTAATGATTATTTATTTTATGGGAAAATATGTGAGAAGTGAAGTATCGAATTAAAATATTTCCATTGAAACACAAGCACAGAAGGGAGCAAATAAGTAAACGAGGATAAGAGAACTAATTATCAATGACCACCTATATTTTGGAAAACAAATTACTCAACCAGAACAAAACCTTTTTTTAAGTATTCCAAACATGGAAATGGCAAGTCCAAAACATGTTCCAGTTCAAGGGATTTAGATATGAGTGCATTCACAATCAAATTCCTGTTGATATACTCACTATCTAGAGAGAAACCTCTACACACAACCAGGGACGTATTACAGACCCAAGGTACTGCAACAGTGAAAGCAAGGCCATGGCCCCCTTTTTCTTTGCATGAGTTTCCCGTACCTAAAACCACATCCTTGTATGCACGGCAAACTTGATATACATACTTTCCCATAGGCAAGACTAGCTCCAATTCAGATGGGAAAGATCCAACATTGTTCAAGACATCAGAGTCCGAATGCAGGTTCACCACGACAGTGCCGTGCTTTGGATGGAGCCTACTACTAAGGGCTTTTAGAAATGGTAAATCTGGGTTCCAGAACTTGTGGGGAAATATATCATCACCATCATAAGCATCAATAAAGATCATATCATATAGGTTGTTGCTTTTAGTAATAAATTCCTCTGCATCTGCTTCGTAGAGGTAAAGCCTTTCATGAGTTCCTTTCCACATAACTTCATTAATGACATCAGGTTTTGTGAAAGCTCGGTAGCCTGACTGTGTCATAAGTGAGAAAGCTGGGAACCCCATGGCTTGAATTGATGCTGAGATAACAAGGGGATCAATTTCAACTATGTGGACAATGGCACCTGAAAAGTGGACAGAAAATTAGACAGGTGTGAAAGGAAGAACATCGTGAACTGAAGTTACTTCACGAAAGCACATTGTTTTAGATAAGCATGTAAAATTACTTACAAATGAAAGCTACATTGAATCACGGATCTCATATTGCTTAGGAAATACTGATCACGATAAGCAAGAAACTTATTTACTCTGCATATAGGATGATTCTAGAGCCTCTCTTCTCTACGTCTCTACCACCAACAGTTTAGCTGCTAGGATTAGAGACAAATTTCCCAATGGACTTCAAGTTTTTAAGCCAGAAAAAATTCAGGAGCAGTTTGGAAATTACTCAAAATCAGAATATTGGAGGGTTCAGTGAAATCTTAGGGCCTAATAACTTGTAAGGGGAGAGAGGAATGAGGGATTGCCATTATGGCAATAGAATATGTGGGTGCTTATTGGAGAATTGCTTGAATTTTTCAAAAGCATAAATTATTATTTTGTATTAGGTAAAACAAAAAATACTTGTTCCATTAGCTTTTAAAAGTTACATGCGAAGGCAATATGTAAAGAATATTTATGATAATTCTTTCATTTTGAATCGACTCACACTTTGCCCTATCTATTGAAATTGCTATCCAACAGTAAATTTTCCAGAGCTAATCAGTTTGGAAAACATCAAGAAATATAGCTTTTTCCCCACTCAACAATAATTTTCTTGGATATTCCAAGCTACCAATAAATACAGAGAAAAGCTATAAAACTAGAATTTTCACCTTGGATTTTACTAGCCAAAAACAGAGGTAAACTCCCCCCACCATGTCCGATGCATAAAATGTGCATATTTTTCTTTCCTTGCAGTGCACTGTTAATCTCATAATTACATGATGCTAAAGTAGTCAACCCACTAGATACCATACTCTTCAAATCTGCAACATGGAACAACATAAATTAAAAGAACAGTTAACATTTAATTGAACAGGAAGTGAACATCTACTATAAGGGCAGCAAGAAACAAAAATAAAAATTTAAGAACCATGACCAATAAATTACCTCACAAGTTACTGGAAAATTATATAACCAATAAAAACATCAAAATCTAGGAGATTGATTGCCCATACGTTAATTACTAGTTACCAAGCATAAATGGCCCAGATCATTCAAGTGACATGCATTAAGCAAATCTTATTAGAACTGACAGTATAAATTGTCATCTCAGAACACACACACCAACAAAAAAAAAACAAAAAATAAAAAGGAAGATAGGAAAAAGCTCAATAATAAAACTATTCAAAAGCAACTAACTAAATTGCTTTTCACAAATTTAATGCTATAGTGTGTGCCTGCAGCCTCCCAAATAGATCGTACATACCAAACAAAAAGCGAATTTCACTCAGATCCAAGCCAAAAGGTGCATGCTATGACGAAGAGAAAAAATGGTGAAGAGATGAAGATTCTCTTTGACAGATAGTTAAATACCTATCTAGGAGAATATATCATTTTATTTTTGTTAATTTTTTAAAGCTGATTATAAACTCCTCTTCATTCTGTTCACAATAAAACCTCTTCATCATAGAATTGTCCAAGCCACAAATATACTACATCGCACAAGAACCCATATATATATATATAAAACCTTGAATAAGGATCATTTGGTTGACCTCGGAAACCACAGTCCACATACCAGAGCACAAGATTTCTTTTAATTCTCAAAGTTCTTCACAAGTCAAGGTTAGATTTAGTTAAATCCGATACTTAACCTTGAATTTAGTCGATTTAGACATATAATACACAACTAAATTGCATTCTTCCTAGCAGCTTCTCTTATCTTAAAAAACAGCATGTTGTATAGCAATCACTAAATAAATACCTATACGATCAACCAATCAAGCACCTCCCCCTTTGAAAAATTATGTAAAAGATCTTTTTGTTTTTTTCACCTTTATAGGCCAAGCTAATTCACAAAATCCCAAACCAATTACTAGATATTATCAGAAAGTAACTCAAAAGAATTATCTTCAGTATAGAAAATGGTTGAGGAATGTACATGGAACGGCCAAGCAATGAGGTTGCTGTATTAGATAGACAGATTCTGGCTTATCCTCATGGTAAACAGCCATGACTTTTGCAGTGCTCTGGCGAGTAACATGGTTGAACCGGAGCACGCGCCACTCATATCCAAGCACCCTCAGATTCCCTCCATCCCCGTATCCCACATGTACCTGCTCCCACCTCTGCTGCAGCCATCGCTCTACACTAGGCCAATGCATTCTACTCTGAAACCGAGACAACCCCAACCAAGTTCCGTTAATGTAATCATGCACAAATCTCAAACGGTTAACAGAAATACGTAGTATTTTGATACGACTTATCCCTCTCTTTACTGGGTGGGACAATTGCCCGGAATTTAAAGTAGTTCACACCCCAAGTTTTGATTTGATGAAGCACTTTCACCATTTTTATTTTCAAGGAATTTAAAACACAAAGAAATTACTAATTAAAGCATCTTAATTTCTCTTATCCATGACCCACGAATTCGACTGTTAAAATACATGTTACCAAAAGAGAGACTTGAATATCTTTAATTTAGTCTACTTTCACTGAATTTCAAATTATTTTGGGATCCAAGCACAACTTAAGGAGAAATCAGAATTAGCGTTGGGAAAGTGCGAAAACTAACGGGTTTGGAGGAAGGATGTGCGACGACAGATACGACGCCGTTTCCCTTGCCGGAATTTGATTGGAGAACGGAGTGGCTGCAGTCATAGTCCGTGCCCCACCATTCCGAGGAGTAGAGCCAATCGCCTTCGTCATCAGCGTAGCGCCGCGCCGCCGCCGATAACCGGCGGAACCAGTTGGAACCAGCACTGCGCCACATGAAGTAAAACCCTAATCCTGTAAAGGTTATTTTTATTTTTTATTATTGTTAGTTTGGACTTATCACTCAAGCAACACTTCTAGGAAGTTCATTTCGGAGTCTTTCCCGACACTTTTTGAAGCTTAAAAAAAAAAAGTAACTACTAACCCAGCCTCCGTCCATTTTTAAGATTGATAACGCGATTTCTCAAAATAAAATCGATCTGTTTCGATTTCTGTCCCCGATTTTCGTCACACAAAGCGATTTTTATACGTTTTTTTCGGCGAGACTTGACGAAAAACGCTGAGCTGGCTCGTTCGGTGCATGACCTGTCATATAAGCTGAATGACGTGTTCATTCGTTGCTGAGATGTTCAAGTTGAGACGAACAGGGACTAATTTGTCTACCCCTTTCCCATAAAAACGACGTCGTTTGAGTGGGAAGCAACGTTTCAATTACTTTTGAACATGTGTGTTTCCATAAAATCCCTTCCTCCAGCCTTCACATTTACAAGAAAACCCTAGGTTAAAAGCTTCCTCACTTCTCGAGACCACTGTGGATGCTGTGTTGGTACTTACGGTTGATGACCTGCATCATTTACCTCTTTTCTTATCTAAAAGGACCATAAAGAGAGCATAATCTCATTGAATCAATGTAATTTCATGAACCAAATAATATATATTATGGTATATTGCTTTGAAATGGGTTTGTGCTGAATTTCAGGTGAAAAGAGCAATAAAAGGGGAAGGAAATAACAAATAAAGCTGGGCGTGTAAAGCTGGGCGTGCCACATGAAGCTCTGAGCGTGGCACGCCAATCTTTTGAACCAACTCTCAACGATGGACGTGCCACTTGAAGCTCTGGGCGTGGCACACCACGCTTTTGAAGCCAAGTCTCAAAGAGGGCGTGCAACTTGGTGCTATGGGCGTGGCACGCCAAGTTTGTGAAGACAAGTCTCAAAGAGGGCATGTCACTTGGTGCTATAGGTGTGGCACGCCAGGTTTAAGTTCCAGAGGAGTAATTTTGAGCCCCACTGTGGGCGTGGCACGCCAAGAAGTGGTCGTGGCACGCCGGGGCATATGCCAGCCTGACCTCCTCTCATTCAAATAAAAATATCTTGAGTTACACACCTCCAAATGAAGTGATTCCACCTCCATTAAAAAGTAGACATACAGAGCTTTCCAACCATATATAACACTTTATAATGGACACTGGAATTGAGGAAGATATTGACCCCGAAAACACAAGGAGAAAAACACATCATTGCAGAGTTACCAGCCTGATCTTTTCATCTTCAAATGAACATAACTTGAGTTGTAGATGTCCAAATGATCTGATTTTAGTGGCGTTGGAAAGCTGACATCAAGATCTTTCCAACGATATATAACATTCTAGGGTGGACATTAAAACTGGAGATCAAAAGGGCCGTTATTTCAGCATTGCAAAACCTGGGCGTGCCGCTTGATATCGAAGGCATGGCACGCCAGCTCTATTTTTATAATGGGCATGGCACGCAAGGTTCTAGGCGTGGCACGCCAGTTCTAATGGCCAGAGAGAAAGATTTTTTACATCATTGAAGGTGTGGCACGCCAAAGAGTGGGCATGGCACGCCAAAGAGTGGGCGTGGCACGCCAGTTTCATAACATATGGGCGTGGCACGCCAAGAAGTGGGCGTGGTACGCTAGGCTACTTGACTGACTGACCTATTCATCTTCAAATGGGCATAACTTGAGCTACAAATATTCAAATGAGTTTATTCTAGTGGTGTTGGAAAGCTAACATCTAGGGATTTCCAACAATATATAATACTTCATAGTGGACATTTAATTTGAGCCCCAAACAACTCTATACTTTCAACGTTGCAAAGTGGGTCACAATCAAAAGAGCAAATTCAAGTAGGAGTGGCACTTGAAACCATACGCCAACTTCTCCCTACAGCCCCTAACCTTCAACCAAGCCCACTAAAACTCTCATTCAAGCCACAATTGTCAACCAATCAAGGCCACAAGAAGTATCCAGAATAGTTTATTTTCATTTTATTGTAATTTGCTTTTAATTTCATTTAAGTTTGTAATTTAGGAAAGCCTATATAAAGGCCTTAGTTTCATAGAATTAGGTATGCGGATCTATCATCTATTATTCTGGACACAATTGAGGGAGGGGTCTTCGCACTCATGATAGGAAAAATTGTGACTCATACTTTTCACAACTCGAGCAATTCCTAACAGTGGCTCCAAAAAACTTGGTGCACAATACTATGGTTCACACACATTCTTCACAACTTCGCACAACTAACCAGCAAGTGCACTGGGTCGTCCAAGTAATAAACCTTACGTGAGTAAGGGTCGATCCCACGGAGATTGTTGGTATGAAGCAAGCTATGGTCATATTGTAAATCTCAGTCAGGCAGATTCTAATGGTTATAATGGTTTTCTAATATAAAGATAAATAAAGCATAAAATAAAGATAGAGATACTTATGTAATTCATTGGTGGGAATTTCAGATAAGCGCATAAAGATACTGTGTTCCTTCTGAATCTCGTCTTTCCTACTACTTTCATCCAATCATTCTTACTCCTTTCCATGGCAAGCTGTATGTTGGGGGATCACCGTTGTCAATGGCTACCGTCCGTCCTCTCAATGAAAATGGTCCAGGTGCGCTGTCACCGCACGGCTAATCATCTGTCGGTTCTCGATCATGTAAGAATAGGATTTACTGTCCTTTTGCGTTGTCACCGCGCCCTACAGTCGCCAGTTTGAAACTCGTCACAGTCATTCAATCCCTGAATCCTACTCGAAATACCACAGACAAGGTTTATACTTTCTGGATTCTCAAGAATGCTGCCAATGGATTCTAGCTTATACCACGAAGATTCTGATTAAGGAATCCAAGACATATTCAGTCAAGCTTATTTGCATGTAGAACGAAAGTGGTTGTCAGGCACATGTTCATAAGTGAGAATGGTGATGAGCGTCACATAATCATCACATTCATCAGGTTCTTGGGTGCGAATGGATATCTTAGAATAAGAATAAACGTGAATTAAATAGAAGAACAATAGTACTTTGCATTAATACTCGAGGTACAGCAGAGCTCCACACCTTAATATATGGTGTGTAGAAACTCCACCATTGAAAATACATAAGCGATAAAGGTGTTCATTGGTTCCGGCCCCAGAGAGGGAACCAGGATGACCCAGACTCCTAATACAATCAATAGTAAAAAGTTCTACTTATACTAAACTAGTTACTAGGATTTACAGAAATAAGTCTAAGTGCAGAAATCCACTTCTGGGTCCCACTTTGGTGTGTGCTTGGGCTGAGCTTGAGCTTTACACGTGCAGAGACTTCTCTTGGGGTTAAATGCCAAGTTGTAACGTGTTTTTGGCGTTTAACTCTGGTTTGTGACGTGTTTCTGGCGTTTTACTCGAGAATGCAGCATGAAACTGGCATTGAACGGCAATTTTCGTCATCTAAAATCGAATAAAGTATGAACTATTATATATTGCTGAAAAGCCCTGGATGTCTACTTTCTAACGCAATTGAGAGCGTGCTATTTGGAGTTCTATAGCTCCAGAAAATCCATTTCGAGTGCAGGGAGGTCGGAATCCAACAACATCTATAGTCCTTTTTCATCCTCCTATCAGATTTTTGCTCAGGTCCCTCAATTTCAGCCAGAAAATACCTGAAATCACAGAAAAACACACAAACTCATAGTAAAGTCCAGAAATGTGAATTTTGCATAAAAACTAATAAAACATCCCTAAAAGTAGGTAGATCCTACTAAAAACTACCTAAAAATAATGCCAAAAAGCGTATAAATTATCCGCTCATCACAACACCAAACTTAAATTGTTGCTTGTCCCCAAGCAACTGAAAATCAAATAAGATAAAAAGAAGAGAATATACTATAAATCTCAAAATATCAATGAATATTAGTTCTAATTAGATGAGCGGGACTTTATAGCTTTTTGCTTCTGAAGAATTTTGGCATCTCACTTTATCCTTAGAAGTTTAGAATGATTGGCATCTATAGGAACTCAGAGTTCAGATAGTGTTATTGATTCTCCTAGTTAAGTATGTTGATTCTTGAACACAGCTACTTTTATGAGTCTTGGTCGTGGCCCTAAGCACTTTGTTTTCCAGTATTACCACCGGATACATAAATGCCACAGACACATGACTGGGTGAACCTTTTCAGATTGTGACTCAGCTTTGCTAAAGTCCCCAGTTAGAGGTGTCCAGAGCTCTTAAGCACATTCATTTTGCTTTGGATCACGACTTTAACCACTCAGTCTCAAGCTTTTCACTTGGACCTTCATGACACAAGCACATGGTTAGGGACAGCTTGATTTAGCCGCTTAGGCCTGGATTTTATTTCCTTGGGCCCTCCTATCCATTGATGCTCAACGCCTTGGATCCTTTTTACCCTTGCCTTTTGGTTTTAAGGGCTATTGGCTTTTTCTGCTTGCTTTTTCTTTTTCTTTTTCTTTCTCTCTTTTTTCTTTTTTTTGCAAGCTTTATTATTCACTACTTTTTCTTGCTTCAGGAATCAATTTTATGATTTTTCAGATCATCAATAACATTTCTCTTTTTCATCATTCTTTCAAGAGCCAACAATTTTAACATTCATAAACAACAAGATAAAAAATATGCATTATTCAAGCATTCATTCAGAAAACAAAAAGTATTGTCACCACATCAATATAATTAAACTAATTTCAAGGATGAATTCGAAACTCATGTACTTCTTGTTCTTTTGTATTAAAAATATTTTTCATTTAAGAAAGGTGAAGGATTCATGGAATTATTCATAGCCTTAAGACATAGTTACTAAATACTAATGATCATGAAGTTAAGACTCAAAACATAGACAAACATATAGCATAAAACTGAAAAACAGAGAGATAAGAACAAGGAAGTTAAGGAATGAGTCCACCTTAATAAGGGTGGCGCCTTCTTCTTGAAGGACCAATGGTGTTCTTGAGCTCCTCTATGTCTCTTCCTTGCCTTTGTTGCTCCTCCCTCATAGCTCTTTGATCTTATCTAATCTCATTGAGAATGATGGAGTGCTTTTGGTGTTCCACCCTTAATTGGTTCATGTTATGACTTAATCCTTCTAGAGAAGTGTTGAGTTGTTCCTAATAGTTGTTTAGAGGAAAATACATCCTTTGAGGCATTTCAGGGATTTCTTGATGATGAGCTTCCTCATGCGTCTCTTGAGATCCATGAATGGGTTCTCTTGTTTGCTCCATCCTCTTCTTAGTGATGGGCTTGTCCTCTTCAATGAGGATGTCTCCTTCTATGACAACTCCAGCTAAGTTGCATAGATGGCAAATGAGATGAGAAAAAGCTAGCCTTGCCAAGGTGGAGGGCTTTTCGGCTACTTTGTAGGGTTTTAGAGAGATGACTTCATGAACTTCTACTTCATCTCCAATCATGATGCTATGGATCATGATGGCCCGATTCACAGTTATTTCGGATCGGTTGGTAGTGGGGATGATGGAGTGTTGGATGAACTACAACCATCCTCTAGCCACAGGCTTAAGGTCCAGTCTTCTCAATTGAACCGGCTTGTCTTTTGAGTCTCTTTTCCATTGAGCTCCTTCCACACATATGTCCATAAGGACTTGGTCCAACCTTTGATCAAAGTTGACCCTTCTAGTGTAGGGGCGTGCGTCTTCTTGCATCATAGGCAAGTTGAACGCCAACCTTACATTCTCCGGACTGAAATCTAAGCATTTCTCTCGAACCATTGTAAGCCAATTCTTTGGGTTTGGGTTCATGCTTTGATCATGGTTCCTAGTGATCCATGCGTTTGCATAGAACTCTTGAACCGTTAAGATTTCGACTTGTTGAATGGGATTGGAGAGAACTTCCCATCCTCTTCTTCTAATCTCTTGTCGGATCTCCAGATATTCACCCTTTTTAAGCTTAAAAGGGACCTCAGGGATCACCTTTTTCTTGGCCACAACTTCATAGAAGTGGTCTTGACGGGCTTTTGAGATGAATCTCTCCATCTCCCATGACTCAGAGGTGGAAGCAATTGCCTTTCCTTTCTTCTTTCTTGAGGTTTCTCTGGCCTTAGGTGCCATCAATGGTTATGGAAAAAGAAAAAAAGCTATGCTTTTACCACACCAAACTTAGAATGTTGCTCTTCCTCGAGCAAAAGAAGAAAGAATAGAAGAAGAAGAAGAAGATATGGAGGAGAGGGAGAGAGGTGTGGGTTTCGGCCAAGGGGGAGAAGAGAGGGTAGTGTTATGTGAAAATGAAGAAGGATGGAGGGGTTTATATAGTGGAGGGATAGGGGTTTGGGTTCGGTCATTTAGGGTTGGTTTGGGTGGGAAAGAGATTTTGAATTTGAAGGTAGGTGGGGTTTATGGGGAAGAGTGTATGGATGTAATTGGTGAAGGGGTAATGGGGAAGAGAGATTGAGGTGATTGGTGAAGGGTATATTGTTATTGGATTATGTGAAGAAGAGAGAAGTGGGATAGGTGGGGATCCTATGGGGTCCATAGATCCTGAGGTGATTGATGAGCGGATAATTTATACGCTTTTTGGCATTGTTTTTAGGTAGTTTTTAGTATGATCTAGTTACTTTTAGGGATGTTTTCATTAGTTTTTATGCTAAATTTACATTTCTGGACTTTACTATGAGTTTGTGTGTTTTTCTGTGATTTCAGGTATTTTCTGGCTGAAATTAAGGGACCTGAGCAAAACTCTGATAGGAGGCTGACAAAGGACTACTGATGCTGTTGGAATCTGACCTCCCTGCACTAAAAATTGATTTTCTGGAGTTATAGAACTCCAAATGACGCGCTCTCAATAGCGATGGAAAGTAGACATCCAGAGCTTTCCAGAAATATATAATAGTCCATACTTTATTCGAGATTTGATGATGTAAACTGGCGCTCAACGCCAGTTCCATGCTGCATTCTGGAGTCAAACGCCAGAAACACGTCACGAACCAGAGTTGAACGCCCAAAACACGTTACAACTTGGCGTTCAACTCCAAGAGAAGCCTCAGCTCATGGATAGATTAAGCTCAGCCCAAGCACACACCAAGTGGGCCCCGGAAGTGAATTTATGCATCAATTACTTACCTTTGTAAACCTTAGTAGCTAGTTTAGTATAAATAGAACTTTTTACTAGTTTATTAGATATCTTTGATTGTATTATTCAATCTTTTGTCTCAGTTTTATTTTATTATCCATCTTAGGAGACTATTGATCACGTTTTAGGGGCTGGCCATTCGGCCATGCCTGAACCTTCATCACTTATGTATTTTCAACGGTGGAGTTTCTACACACCATAGATTAAGGGTGTGGAGCTCTGCTGTACCTCAAGTTTCAATGCAATTACTACTATTTTCTATTCAATTCGATTTCTTCCTGTTCTAAGATATTCGTTGCACTTCAACATGATGAATGTGATGATCCGTGACACTCATCATCATTCTCACCTATGAACGCGCGTGACTGACAACCACTTCCGTTCTACCTTAGACCGGGTGCATATCTCTTGGATTCCTTAATCGGAATCTTCGTGGTATAAGCTAGAATTGGTGGCGGCATTCATGGGAATCCGGAAAGTCTAACCTTGTCTGTGGTATTCCGAGTAGGATTCCAGGATTGAATGACTGTGACGAGCTTCAAACTCCTGAAGGCTGGGCGTTAGTGACAAACACAAAAGAATCACTGGATTCTATTCCAACCTGATTGAGAACCGACAGATGATTAGCCGTGCTGTGACAGAGCATTTGGACCATTTTCACTGAGAGGATGGGATGTAGCCATTGACAACGGTGATGCCCTACATACATCTTGCCATAGAAAGGAGTGATGAAAAACTAGAAGGAAGAAGTAGGAAAGCAGAGATTTAGAAGGAACACAGCACCTCCATACACCTATCTGAAATTTCCACTATTGAATTACATGAGTAACTTTATCTTTATTTTCTGTTTATTTTATTATCTTTATTTAAACCAATAATCTCTTAATCCAGTTAAATCCGCCTGACTGGGATTTACAAGATGACCATAGCTTGCTTCATACCAACAATCTCTGTGGGATCGACCCTTACTCACGTAAGGTATTACTTGGACGACTCAGTACACTTGCTGGTTAGTTGTGCGGAGTTGTGACAAAGTGTAATTCATGTTTAAGAGTACCAAGTCTTTGGAGCCATTGTTGATGATCACAATTTCGTCCACTAAGTTTTTGGCGCCGTTGCCGGAGATTGTTCGAGTATGGACAACTGACGGTTCATCTTGTTGCTCAGATTAGGTAATTTTCTTTTCAAAAAGTTTTCAAAAATTTTTCAAAATTTTTCTTTGTTTTCATTTTTCCAAAAACATTATTTTCGAAAAAAATTTTAAATCATTATATGGCTTCAAAACTTTCAAGAATGAATTCTAGAGTTTCATGGTAACATGTTGAATCCTAGCTGGCTGTAAAGCCATATCCAAACTTCTTTGGGATTGGTCTTCCACTAATCACCACAATGCATGTAATGCCATCCTAAAACTGGCTGGCTATTAAGCCATGTCCAACCCCTGAATTGGAGCTTTAGGCTAACATAAAAAGATTCCTGGAATTCTTCTTAAAGATTTTGAATTTCTTATTTTCTTTTTCCATATGTTTTTCGAAAAAATATAATAAAAATACAAAAAAAAATTAGAAAATCATAAAAACCAAAAATATTTTGTGTTTCTTTTTTGAGTCCTGAGTCAATTTTTAAGTTTGGTGTCAATTGCATGTTTTAAAAATTATTATGCATTTTTCGAAAAATTCATGCATTCATAGTGTTCTTCATGATCTTCAAGTTGTTCTTGGTAAGTCTTCTTGTTTGATCTTGATGTTTTCTTGTTTTGTGTCTTTTATTGTTTTTCATATGCATTTTTGCATTCATAGTGTCCATGCATTAAAGATTTCTAAGTTTGGTGTCTTGCATGTTTTCTTTGCATAAAAAATTTTTCAAAAATATGTTCTTGATGTTCATCATGATCTTCAAAGTGTTCTTGGCATTCATCTTGACATTCATAGTGTTCTTGCATGCATAATTGGTTTTGATCCAAAATTTTTATGTTTTGGGTCATAATTGTGTTTTTCTCTCTCATCATTAAAAATTTAAAAATAAAAATATCTTTTCCTTATTTCTCTCCAAATTTTCGAAAATTTGAGTTGACTTGGTCAAAAATTTTTAAAATTAGTTGTTTCTTACAAGTCAAGTTAAATTTTCAATTTAAAAAAAATCTTATCTTTTTAAAACTTTTTCAAAAAAATTAAATCTTTTTCATTTTTCTTATTAATTTTTGAAAATTCTTTAAAATGTTTTTCAAAAAAAATCTTTTTTTTTTTAAATTTTATCTTAATTTTCGAAATTATGCTAACAATTAATATGATTGATTCAAAAATTTAAAGTTTGTTACTTTCTTGTTAAGAAAGGTTCGATCTTTAAATTCTAGAATCTTATCTTTTAGTTTCTTGTTAGTTAAGTAATTAATTTTAATTTTAAAATTAAATCTACCTTATCTTATCTTTTATATCATATCTTTTTCAAAATTTTATCTTTTTCAAAAATTTGATTTTAAAATATCTTATCTAACTTCTTATCTTCTTATCATTTCAAATTTGATTTTAATATCTTTTTCAACTAACTATTTGACTTTTTGTTTGTTTCTTATCTTTTTCAAAACCACCTAACTACTTTTCCCTCTTTAATTTTCGAAAATATCTCATCTCTTTTTCAAAAATTCTTTTTAATTGTTTTAAATTTTAATTATATCTTATCTTTAATTTTCGAAAATCATTAACTACTTTTTCAAAATTATTTTCGAATTCTCTCTCTCTTCTCTTCCTCTATTTATTTATTTATTTACTAACACTTCTCTTCACCTCTCTTCATCTCCAATCACTGCCTCTGTCCTCACCCTTGTGATTGGATTCTCCACTCTTATTCCTTTCTTCTTCTACTAATAATAAAGATCCTCTTTGTCCAGATATAGAGGATTCCTCTTCCTTTTTCTTTTTCTCTTCTCTTTCATATGAGTAGGAATAAGAAAAAAGGCATCTTTGTTGAAGCTGATCTAGAACCTGAAAGGACTCTGAAGAGGAAACTAAGAGAAGCTAAATTACAACAATCCAGAGGCAACCTTTCTGAAGTTTTTGAACAAGCGAAGGAGATGGCAGCCAAACCCAACAACAATAATACAAGGAGGATGCTTGGTGATTTCACTAAACCAACGTCCAAGTTTGATAGAAGAAGCATTTCAATTCCTGCCATTAGAGTAAACAATTTTGAGCTGAAACCTCAATTAGTTGCTTTTATGCAACAAAACTGCAAGTTTCATGGATTTCCATCTGAAGATCCTTATCAGTTTTTAACTGAGTTCTTGCAGATTTGTGAGACTGTCAAGACAAATAGAGTAGATCCTAAAGTCTACAGGCTCATGCTTTTCCCTTTTGCTATAAGAGACAGAGCTAGAACATGGTTGGACTCATAACCTAAAGATAGCCTGGACTCCTGGGATAAGCTGGTCACGGCCTTCTTGGATAAATTCTTTCCTCCTCAAAAGTTGAGCAAGCTTAGAGTGGATGTTCAGACCTTCAAGCAAAAAGATCTTAAGTACAGATGCTGATTTCTAGCAACTGTATCAATAAGCTCTTGAGCCTCTTTAATTGTCTTTCTCATGTGTATAGATCCACCAGCTGAGTGGTCTAGAGATATCTGGGCCTTTTCTGTAAGCCCGTAGTAGAAGATCTCTAACTGCACCCATTCTGAAAACATTTTAGAGGGGCATTTCCTTAGCATCTCTCTGTACCTCTCCCAGGCATCATAAAGAGATTCATTATCCTCTTGTTTAAAGCCTTGGATGTCCAGCCTTAGCTGTGTCATCCTTTTTGGAGGGAAATATTGATTCAGAAATTTGTCTGACAGCTGTTTCCATGTTCTTATGCTGGCCTTGGGTTGGTTATTTAACCACCTTTTAGCTTGGTCTTTTACAGCAAATAGAAATAGCAATAATCTGTAGACATCCTGATCCACTTCTTTATCACGTACTGTGTCAACAATTTGTAAGAACTATGCCAGAAACTCAGTAGGTTCTTCTTATGGAAGACCGAAATACTGGCAATTTTGCTGCACCATGATAATGAGCTGAGGATTTTACTCAAAACTGCTAGCTCTGATGGAGGGTATACAGATACTACTTCCATATGGGGCAATAGTGGGGTTGGCATATGACCCCAGAGTCTTTCTGGACTGTTCATTTCCACTTAGGTCCATGATGGAGAAAGCGAGATGATGTGAATTGTAAATAAACAATAAATATTTTTATATATTTCTCTTTTTTTAAGTACCAAAGTTAAAAGAAAAAAAAATAAAATAAATGAAAAATCGAATGTAAGTTTCGAAAATTAGAGAGAGAAAGTGGTTAGGAAGTTTTGAAAAAGATATGTCCTAAAAAGATATTTGAAAATTAGTACTTGTAAGAAAATAAATAAAAGAAAAGATTTGAAAAAGATATGATTTTAAAATTTTAAAAATTGAGATTTTTTTAACAAGAAAACACCAAACTTAAAATTTTTTTAATCAAATTAAGAGAGTGGGACAAGGAATTCAAAAAAAGAGAAAAGGATTTTGAAAATTTTTATCAAAGATTTTTGAAAAAATATAAAAAGAAAATTTTTAAAAAAGAATTTATTTTGAAAAAAAAAGATTTAAAAAGATAAAATTTTAAAAATTGAAATCTTGACTTGACTAACAAGAAACTACCAAATTTTTAAAAATTTTGACTAAGTCAACCTAAGAATTCGAAAATGATGAGTAAATAAAGGAAAAGATATTATTTTGAATTTAATGAGGAAAGAGAAAAACAATAAAATGACACCAAACTTAGAATTTTTAGATCAAAACAAAAAAAACAAACAAGAAAACTTTGAATGTCAAGATGAACACCAAGAACACTTTGGAGATCAATATGAACACTGTTCATACCCTGGGTCGAGCTGTACGACCTGGGCAGATCAACGACAAATCGACCGGCCTGTTCAGATCAGGACTACCCGACCTCTTTATGAAAAGAGGTCGGCCAAATCACTCCAGATGCCCAAGAAGGCCCAAGAAAGAGGAACACGACTGGAATCTAAAGGCAGCCCGAAGCCTAGAGAGATAAAGGTGGTTCCCTTAAAGATAAGATAACTTCACTCAAAGATAAGATAAGATAACTATCTTATCTCCAGAAAGGTCACTCCACGCTATTATAAATACACTAGAGCACCCAGGTATAACTCATACTCTGATTCTACTAAAAACTTGCTTAAGACCCTTGCTAACTTAAGCATCGGAGTCCCTTGCAGGTACCACCACCCTCCGGTGACAAATGATTAGCAGCATTGCCAGTCCAACAAGTCGTACACGACAGTTCCGGCCGTCACGCACAAGCCGGACCCGTCATCTCCGATTAGTACAGAAGATCTCGTCCGAGATTGACCTACAGTTTCAGGTAACCCTCGTAACATTGGCGCCGTTGCCAGGGAACCTGGAAGTCATCCCATCATCATGACAGACAACCTTGACAACAACCACGACTCTGATCTAGAGGACAGGACGCCACATAAGAACGCGGATGTCACACCAAAGGATACTCCTCAACCAAACAAGGATAAGAGCCCGCCAAACGCAGAAATCCTAGAGGCACTTCAGGCTCAACAAGAACCTCTCAAACAACTCGAAAAAGAGGCCAAGTATCAACGAGAAGCCGAGAAAGACCTCAGAAGGGAAACTAGGCGATGCAAAAAGCTGGAAGACAAGCTATTACAGCTTGAAGCAGATATAAAAAGACTACTCGATCCAATCACAAGGATAATCCCCACAAGGATCAAGACCTATTCACCAAAGAAATTATGAAAGCAAAAGTTCTAAAAGACTTCAAAGCCCCAGATATGACCCCGTACGACGGCACATCAGATCCAAGCCATCATCTCAGTAATTTCAGAAGCAGAATGTATCTCACCGATGCCTCGGACGCAATCCGGTGCAAAGCCTTCCCAACTACCTTAACTAAAATAGCAATCAAGTGGTTTGACA